>NC_049212.1:25653828-26253828 GCF_013347855.1 Anguilla anguilla
GCAGCCAGGCGGCTTGCTCGCAGGTGCGGAGGCAGTTTTTCCCCACCTGGGAATGGGTCTGCCGGGCCGTGGGCTGGAAGCCCCGCCCCCGCCGTGTTTGCTTCCAGACGCTCCCGCGGGGGCGCTCCTCTCCCCGCCGTGTTTTCTTCGGCGAGGCAACGAGGCGCGTTTCCTCCTGGGAACGTCGCCGCGCGCCGCGAGCTCCCCCCGGGGCCAGGCGCGTTCAGACGACCAAATCCCCGCAGTCTGCTCTGGGACCGGCGAAAAACACACCTGAACGTGCTCAGGTACAAAATAATACCTCTAACGTAACCTGCTGCCATCAAAAAGCAGTGGAAATGCAGCGTTGCTTTGCAGGAGGGTTGTACTGTATAACCCCCCATAATGAAAGGAGCAGAAATGGAGGTTTTTTGTAACTCCTGTTGCCTGCGGTAGAATCTACACGCCATTTCCAGGTGCGAGGTCAAAGACGCGTGCGCCATTATTTTTAAAGCAAGGAGACATCTTCAGCAGAAGTTTGGGGAGAAAACTCTTTCTCCCGGAGACCAGTTTGAAAGTCAGGCCTGCGTTCCAGGCGCTTTACTTTGGTGGGAAAGAGAGCAGATGTGCGCAAGTCTGTCTGACCAGGAATGAACAGTCCAGAGAGACGGGGTGGGAGTGAGCCGAGCGTTCAGACGGCCACGCAGACGCAGAGCGAGCAAGGGAAACGCCAGCTTAACGCAGCGGCCCCATCGTTCAGTTTCAAAACACCCCGTCATTTTTTTCTTTGTTAATTTCTTTTTCTCCCTCCCTTTCAGCGACCTTTAATAACCGCCGAGTCGCTAATGTTTAGGCTGGCTATTGATTAAAATGGGCGAGCGTGGAGAAATATCGCTGTGACGGATCATTATCAAACCCATTACTTTATTTCTGGAGTCACATTATTATTCTGAGATGCTAAACTAGAATGAAAATTTGATTTGACTCGCCCAGGGTAAGAAGTGGCCCGGATCGATACGGACCTGCGGTGGAGGATGCGCACTGTGACATGGCGCGGCGCGCGATGAATCACTCCAACCTGAAAGCCAGGCGTGTTCGGAGCCAGTGTGCACTTCCAACTGAACTTACAAAAAAAACAAAACAAAAAAAAAGAAGGATGTAAAATAAAGTGGCTAGTGCAGGTCGATTCCCCGCGCAAAAATAAACACCTTCGTGGGGGCAGGGGAGACAGGCGGGAGTCGGGACGGGCTCTCACGCGCAGCGAGGCTCGGTTCGTCTGCCGCTGCCCTCTTATCGCCTCGAGGAACAGCCCGCTTTTTGGAGAAAAATAATAATGAATCGCGGAACAGGCCTTTGGGCCAACTCGGAGTCCCAAAGGAGCCCAGTCAAGCGTACGGGCAGCTGTGGGCCAAAAATAGCCCATCTCATCTTCAACTGGAGAGAAAAACAAACCCAAGGTTCCCTCTCCTGGCGATCCAGCCACGCAAACAACAGAGGTTCAATCCTCCCTGAGCTTCTGGTGAAGGCGCGTTTAATTGCTGAAATAAAGATGAGGTTATTGCTTGTTGCAGCTGGGTGGCGACAAGGTGACGTTATCGCTTTCCGAAACACTTTTGAAAGGTTTCCTGCCAGCTCTGCGGAGGTTTGGGATATAATGGGTCGAGACTGCTGCCCAGGACACAGGTGACATCGCAGAACTGGCACCAACACTGACGCACAAGCTCACTTCCTGGTTTACCCACATTGATTTCACGGGAAATAGCACGGCACTGTATTAACAGACCGCTGCATAAATGCAAAACCAACAAGGCGTCTCAAAGGGAAGAACTCGTTTGTCGCTTGTTCATCTGTATTTTTCGATTGAATAGCACTAGGTTTTCACTGAATGGCGCTGAGTACAACTTAACAGTTTTGACTTAACGCTGCCGCTTCTGAGGAAAGAATCAGGATTCTCACGCTGTGGCCTTCAGTAGACACGCGTTAAGGTTTCAAATGCAGAAGCGAGCCCTGACAGCAAGACGTAAACATCGTATCTAACTGCTGCAGCGCTTTGTTCGGCAAGTCAGAAGAGCAATATTTCTCCTTTCTGTTTGTTCATTTGTGTACACTAATTTGGCTGCGTGTGCATGAGCACTGCATGAAGCGGTACCCTTGATTAAACCCGTGACTCAACATTAAGAACAAAAGGGCCCGCTCAGCGCTGCGTTCCATAGAGCACCATTATCCTTTTGTTTTCTCCGCTCTGAGGAATGTCACCCGGTCTACAGCAGAGTTCATGAAAGAGAGTGGGCGGGGGGAACAAACAGCGGGGAAGGGCTTTATAGTGGCGATGAGGGCGGAATTTGATTGACAGGAAGAACAGAACAATTACCCGCCGAGGGGCAGACGGCAGAGGAGGATCGACCAAATATGATTTTGCTCTGTGGCGCTCTCATTACTGGCCCTGCTCAGAGGATGAAAAGAAGGGTTTAGGGGATGATTGGGATGATCAAACTCCCTGCCCTCTTCCTCCCCGAGGCAGCCCTTCCATTTATTTATGTTTGAACCTATTGATTTATATGACTGGCAGGGCCCTCCAGCTCACTCCCAATTCCGCTGTGGCGAAGGAACACGCACAGAGCACAGCGTAACGCAGCTCACACACAGCTCACAGTTGCGGGAGCGGCGTCTCCGCACACTGTCCGCGCGGCGGGACGGGTGCGCGCGTGCTGCGGGAGCGTACCTGAGACGCGTCCCCCGCGTTTGCACACGCGCACCCGTCCCGCCGCGCGGACAGTGTGCGGAGACGCCGCTCCCGCAGCTGTGAGCTGTGCGTGAGCTGCGTTACGCTGTGCTTGTGGCCGGGTGTGTGCGTCTGTCAGGGAGTCTGCGCTCCAAACGCGCTGCAGCCGCCGCTGGTAACGCAGCGTGGCCCCTATTAAGCACCTGGGAGCCGGCGTGGCCACACTCCAGCAAGACAAGATGGCAGAAGCAGATGGCCATTTAGAACCTATAATGCCTAATTGAAAATGATGAGTCAGGTGTCAAATTAAGCATACCTGGAAATAAATGGGACATTTGTGCAGGGACCTGCTAATGAAGGACTGAGACTGCGGCAAATGATACCAAGTGATACCTCGGAAAGAGGGGTACTAGGCGAGGAGACACAGAGAAAGAGAGTAAGTGCACAGGCATTATTTTATGTCTTAAATCACTCAGATTCAAGGAGTTTCGCTTATTAGTGCCGTTGTCTGATTTGATCAAGGTCAGTGCGGGTAGGAGTGTTTCTAAGACGTCAATGTGACCCTTCTTCAAGACCTCATCATCGCTCCAAAGGCATGCGCGTGCCATTGATCTCTTTCTCTCTCACAGTGTTTCTCTCTCACTCACTGCCTCTATCTCTCTCCTTATATCTCATTCTCACCCTACCTCTCTGTATCTCCCTCTATACCTCACTGACTCCCTCCCTGTGCAAACCAGATTAGCTCCCCATGTTTGTGCATCATTGAAACTGCCAGGTTTCCTTACCTATGGAAAACAAACCTAAAACAGCACCAACCCACGGCAGAGAGCAGGCTGTGGCAGACAATATACTGTGAGTTCCATAATGTTTGGAACAAAGACATTTATTTTCTTGATTAGGCTCTAAAATTGTAGATTTGTAATCAAACAATTCACATGTGGTTAAAGGGCACATTCTCAGCTTTTATTTAAGGGTACTTTAACGTAAATGCAAATGGAAGTAGTCATGCTTAGTACTGTGTAGCATATCCTTTGCTCTCAATGATGGCGTGAAGTTTGTGGCCCATAGGCATCACCAGGTACTGAGTATCTTCTCTGATGATGCTTGGCCAGGCCCGTACTTTAGCCGTGTTCAGCTCCTGCTTGTTTCGGTGGCGGGTTTTCTCTTCAGCATACGAAACGCATGTTCAACTGGATTGAGATAGGGTGAACGACTTGAGCAGTCAAGAATGTTCTGGTTTTTGGCTTTGAAAAATCCCTTTGTTGCTTTAGCAGTAAGTGAAGGACCATTGTCTTGCTGTAGGATGAAGTGCCATCCAATGAGTTTGGATGCATTTGGTTGAACTTAAGCAAAGGCTTCTGTACACATCAAATTTAATTCTGCAGCTGCTATCAGCAGTTACATCATCAATGAAGACCAGAATACCAGCTATACATGTCTTAACCATAGCACCCCCACCACCATGTTTCACAGATGAGTGGGGGGGGGGGGTGCTTTGGACAGTTCCTTTTGGCCTCCACACTTGGCTCTTGCCATTACACAGACACAAGTCAATCTTGGTCTCATATGTCCGCCAGACCTTCTTCCAGAACTCTGCAGACTCTTTTATTTACTTCTTAGCATTGTAACCTGGCATTGTCTTTTAGGCTAACTAGTGGTTTGCATCTTGCAGTGTAGCCTTTGAAGTTCTGTTCTTGAAGCTTTCTGGGGACAGTAAGTCACTGACACATCCACGCCTGCCTCCTGAAGAGTGTTTCTGATCTGCCGAACAGGTGTTTGGTGGTTTTTATTCATTATAGTGACAATTCTTCTGCCATAGACTGTAGAGGTCTTCCTTAACCTACACGCCCTTTGCAATTACTGAGCTCACAAACACTTTCTTTCTTCTTAATGATGTTCCAAACTAGGGATGGTCGATATATCACAATGATAATTATCGAATGCAATAACAGTCGTGGCCACCATATGGTGCATTACCTTTCCTTTCATCTTTTTCTATTTAATTATACCTGAAGTGGTTTGGTTAGTAAACAACCGAACTAAAGAGGATGCACGAAATGCTTCCAGGGAAAAAAAAGTAACCACTGTTATCTTCTGGATGTTGATAAGACAGCCAATCAGCACCAAAGTCTATCATGTGATGTGTTTTTGTCAATCGCATGAAGCTGTAAGGACTTGCTGCTGATTGGCTGTCTTATGGTCACCCAATAGGTGACGTTTTTTCCAGAAGCATCTCGTGCGATCTCTGAAGTGCGTTTTTTTTTACTAGTGCAAAATACGGAAAGGAAGGCAATACACCACATGGTGGCTACGACCGTTATTGCATTCAATAATTTACGTTGCAATACATTTCCCATCCCTATTCCAAACAGTTTATTTTGGTAAGCCTAAGGTTTGGCCTATGTTTTTTTTCTTATTTCTCAGACTCATAACGGAGTCCGTGACTTTCATTGGCAAACTCTGGTCCTTATGTTGACAAATGCCAATAACAACCTCCGAAGGCAATGAAAAGCCTAGAATCAAGACAAGATACTAAAAGGTATCTTATACCTGCACAAAGAAAGCAATTAGCCATTAAGCAATTCACCTAGAAGCCATTTATCTCAAACATTATGGTGCCCTGAAATGGGGAAACTATGTATAAAAAGTGCTTTATAAAAAAACCTTTAATACAAGTTCAGAATCAGCGCATTAACCACACATGCGTCGTTTGATTACAAAATCAG
This sequence comes from Anguilla anguilla, assembly GCF_013347855.1. NCBI lineage: Eukaryota > Metazoa > Chordata > Actinopteri > Anguilliformes > Anguillidae > Anguilla > Anguilla anguilla. The sequence continues at coordinate 25,659,256 of NC_049212.1, forward strand.
AAACTGTTGGAGTAGAGCCAAAACAAGAAAACAAAAATACGCCTTCGTTCCGAACATTATGGAGCTCAGCGTACCTGCCGCTTCAGGAAACACGGAACTCGTCAAAAAATGGGTAGAACTGGCCAACTGAAGATGGGGCAGCGAATAAAGGGAGCTGACGATTTATGCCTTCTCCCAGTCCCAACACGCAATTATGGGGCCTTGACCCCGCGGTTTAATAATCTGTCAGTTGTGAGACTTTATAACAGTCGGCCGCATTAAAAAAGCCCTACGGCAGGAGGGAAGCCTTTGATTAATTGTGCCGAGCACAAGTCTGGATTATAGAAACCTTTGTTGAGGATCAGGGCTCTTCTCGTGAGGCACGTTCGGCCTTTCAGAGCTGGGAGTGATAAGTGTCCTGAGATGTGCGCAGACGCTGCTCTCAAAAAACCCAGCTCTGGGCCCGTGACCCTGCCGGAGGAGGAGAGGCCCTCGCACCTCCAGCGCTTAGAGAGGGTCAGAGGACAGAGACGAGGAGCGAGGCTTCCTGTGTGGACAGGATACAGGGAGGGTTCGGGCGGGGGGGGGGGCTGTAGAGTGCGTGGGTGTGTTAGTGGGGAGTGGGTGGGGGGGCCTATAGGGTGTGAAAGAAAGGGTGAGAGAGCCAAGGGAGGAGAGAGAGAGAGAGACATGCACACACACAGAGAAATGTACAGAATCACACATGCTAATGGCTACATTGCCAAACGCGTGTGGTTGAAATGAGTTATAGAGGTAGAGTCACTGCTTCTTTCATAGTGAATTCCCGACATGCGCAAAGTTTTCACACCGCTCTCCTTTTTTGTTTATCTCTCAGTCCGAAACGCTGAATCAGCATCTACTAAAAAAAGAATGCTGTCTGTGTGAAATACTACAACACACGTGAAGTGTTCGGTCGGTCGTTCCAAGCATTAGTAAACCAGTCTCACAAAAATTGGCATCAACATGGTGTGAGCTTTCCCACACTAGTTTTCTAATAGTCATCCTTATACCTGATGAAAGCCGTTGCAGGTCACAGTGTTCTAGTGTTCTTTAGTGCACCATTAAACTTCAGAATACAGTATTGATGATCATACAGCTCACAGGCATTTTTCCATTATCGGTCCAGTAAAAAGTCCTGACACCTGTGGAGTTCTTTCTGGATGTGCGCACAGTACCTGTCTTTTCAAAAAGACAATGAAAACGTTTTCCAAGAGACCCTTTACAGTTCATTAGCCTACAACAAGTGAGAAACACAAACTGTCCAGCGCTTCCGACTCGTTGTAAATCGCTCGTCTTTGGGAGCGGGCAGATTCCGAGCTCGCCCGCTTGTGTGATTTGGGCGTCTCGGCCTGTGCCCTGGTGTGGGGTAATGAGAGCCCCCCCAGCCTTTCCAGCCATCCTGGGAAAAATGAACGGCTCCAGCCCTGTGCACTAACCCCCCGAATTCCATTCAGCTCAAACACCGACATTATTACAGTCCCAATTCAATTTCTGCTCCAAAGACTGAAATACTTTAGGTTCATTGCTCTAGGATTCTTGTCATTTTAATTCAGCATTCATTCCCAATTCCCTGAAATTGTAATTCAAATTGCTCCATTAATTACAATTTTAAATATGAACTGAATTGACCCTGACCCTGGTCTCAGTGCAGGCCCTGCAATGGCTCCTGTCCACATCTGAGCGTCTTTCCTGTCCTGCGCTGAAGTTAGCTTACCTGCTCTCACACCCATAAAAGTGCCAGAGAAAACGGCGCTTTACGGCTGACACACTAGCCGGGTGCTCATGACCGGCAAATGAGATTTTTCGGTTATTACAGTTTGTTGTGTTTTTTTAGCACGGTTGTGCGAATAAACGAACGGTTCCTTACGTGGATTCCCTTGCCATGGGGCACTTTTGTGGATGTCTGTCATAAAATGAACATCAATAAACACGCCCGAGTGTTATGAAAATATGCCACGCAGTATTAGGCCGTTATTATAGTTACTCCTTAATGGCGCAGACGGGGAGATTTAATGAGTCCCGTTTCTGTAGTCTTTTTTTCCCCGCGCATGTTTGCTTGTCGGCAAAGTGTTTCATTTGCATAAAGAGTCTCGCCGCGCGTCGTCGCGGGGGACCGGGGGGGAAGCGCAGCCCTGGGCAGAGCAGATGATTGGTTGGTGAAGTGTGAGGGGGCGGCGCCCGAGAGAGGGGCCGTCACGCGGGCGGTCCTCCGGGCCGCGGCGCTGGAGAAACCCGCCGCGCTGGCGGGAGCGGGAAGGCGCGGGGAAAAACAAACAGCAGCTGGCGCAGGACGGGCGCAGGTACGAGCCGCGGCGGCGGCAGCTGCACCTGTTCCGCCCGCTGGGGGGGGGGGGGGGGGGGACAGACGGCTGGAGGGAGCGCTGGGCTCATTTGCATGCAGCTCCCTCGCCTTCCCCCCTCTCGCTCCCCTGTTCTTAAAACCAGTCTCAGCAGCCATGTCGCCTTTGGTGGGATTTCCTCCCCCATCACCTCCCCCTTCACTACCCACAATCCCCAGCTCTTCCACTTCCCCTCTGCACACTGTCACCAGGCTTCTTTATCAGTAACGGGGAAGTGTTGCCATCATTGTCAGATCAAACACAATTCAACCAGTCATTAATATTCCTCAAGTCCAGACCCAAAGCCAACTCAAACGCACACACACACACACACACACACACACGCACAGACATGCACAGACACAAACACACATGCACAGACACAAACCCAAACACACACACGTACAAACACACACACACTTACACAAACACACACACATGCATAGACATAAACACAAAAAAACTTTTGCAATACCAATTGTTAGAAATATAAGCCATAATAAATCTCTTAATAATGACAATGTGAGCGATGATGAAAGATGATGATGTGGAAGATGCAGAGTGTTTAAGTCCTACCCCAAACATTCCAATTTTATATCTCAGGGAGAGCACTGCCATTTAACTGCACTACAGTACAAGAGAGCAAGGTGCAAGCCTTATGTAAATATTAAATATACAGCTGTGTAAATGGATAATATGCAAATCACCCATCTGCTCAGCAAATAAATAATGTAAACAATGGAATGTAGTAATTAGAACAGCAGCAATATTAGCACAGAACGAGAGGAGAAGCGGCTTTTTGAATGGCAGAGCGAGACCTGGCGAACGTGCCGAGAAGCAGCCTCCATTTGTCTTTCGCGAGTCTGCTTTCATTGTTTCTGCATGACTAGAAGCCCCCGCCGCTCGCAGCGCAGGACCGCAGCGCAAACGGACAGGCCTGACTGGTAACGCGCCGGCCTCCGCGGCCCCCGCGTGGCGCCGCCCCCGCCCCGCCCGTCTCGCCCCCGCCCAGCGTTCACGCCCGACCCACCGCTTCAGCGCAAACGGCGCTGTTAATGGATTCCTGCTAACCAGGCACGCTTCCAACATGGCGTCCGTAGCGGCGGACTCAGATTTCTGCATTGGCTCTACAGCGGCGGGGCACCAGGAGCAGGCGAGGAGCCAATCGAAGCCCAGAACCAGAATGGGGATGATCATAATAAACCAATGAAAACCCAGAACCGAATGAGGATGATAATAATAAACCAATGCAAACCCAAAACCCAATATGGAACGTTAATAATGATAAACCTTATTTCCAGAGCACTTTTCTTACAACGAAACGAGCATGACTGAATAAAAAGATAACAGATAAAAAATAAGGGACTAAAAATAATAGAGACAGAGGGTAAAATCAGTGGAATTCCATATTAAGCGATTAATGACATAATTGCATAAACAAGTTTGAGGCTATAGGACCGCAGAAATGGGCAGAGCTGCCGATTATTGCTGGCCCACTTGTATGAACTAGCCATAGCTCTGATAACTTGTACTGCAGAGTGAGAGCTCATTTAGATGTGTTCATTCAGCACTCCTATAAAAACACAGTAACTGGACCCTGTGACGACCCTGGTGTTTGCTGGTCAGTAGGCGGAGCTACATTCATTGTTGGTGATTGCATGCACCTGGCTTGGTGCACCCAAGTAATAAGAACCCCGCCTCTCCCTTTTCCAGGGCTCCCTTCCTTTGTTATGAGCCTGTGTTGGAGCCGGGGGCCACTTTTTTTTAGCTGTTTGGTTCATTCATCCATGCATCTGCATGCACTGCTAACAACACTGACTGCCCCACTCCACTCTGGTTATGCCTTATTTAGTTAATAAATTCATTTATTATTTTTGGCGACATTCAACGTGTGGTCTCCCTCCTTCTGCTATGGCTTACAGGCTGGCCATGACAACCCATTTTAGGGTTTGTGAAGCCTTGCGCTGGTAGGAGGTTGCTGTCCATCACAAAATATCCAAGGGTACAGAGACAACCTCGCCTTTCACAATTTTTTATGCTCTTCCATGGAATAGAAATGCTTTTATCCTCGCTGTCGAAAATAAAAAAGATTGTTCCGACCCTCATTTGCCCGTCTATGTCCAAACAACACAGTGTTGCTTTCTCTGCCCTCAGCAGAAACAACTTCGGCAACCTGCATGATTAAATGATAAGAAATGAACAGCTAGAGCAGGAAAGCTTCACCCCAGTATTTATTTACTCGCTTCCCTCCCGTTTTATCTGCGGTCTTTCACAGCGCCTGGAGTGGGCGGCTGGGGCCCGGGGCCCTTGCGGGATCTTCTTGGCCGCGGGTGACATCATCACCCACGGCTGGGGGGGGGCGGAGCACCTCAGGATTAGCGCCATATTGGCTGGATAATTCGGGCAGTCTGCCAACAGGTCCTGTTCACGGTGGAGGTACAGTTCCCCCGCACTCAAAAACCCTCCTCCTCCTCCTCCTCGGCACCTCTGCCGTGCGCAGGAACAGCACCTCCCTGTGCACGGTGACGCACGAGGGCCAGTTGAGTCGGTATAGACTGGGGTATCGATCCTGCAGCAGGAGCGTAATCTAATCAATGGCTTAAATACTGCAACAAAGGTGCACGGGAGGAGCGCGCATAAAGGCGGCAGCGGGCTCATCGAGCGCGAGGCGAGGATTAGCGGCACGTCGTTTTAAACGCGTCATTTACGGGGCACGACCCCCGCCCCTCGGGTCAGACCGAGCGGACGCAGGGTTTCGCTTTAATGGGGGGGGCGGGGTGGGCGCCCTTAAAACTGTCCGCACTGCTCACAGGACAGCCCCCCCCCCTCGCAATGCTCCAGCACAGCTGTCGGGCTACATGACAATAATACGTCCTAACTGAGCTGCCCCGGCCCCCCTGTAACAGGCCCACTCCCTCTGTGGGTCACTGTGCTCGGGGTACCGCCTGACACTTCCTCTCTTTGGGCCCCTAACTGCTGTTTTACAGGCCTTCCAATGCCATGGGAAGCCTGGTCCAGCCTGGTCCCTTTCTCTCGCCCTGTCACAACTCCACGCCGTGCCTAATTTACACCACCTTCCATCACCTCTCTGGTCCTGTAAAATGTCAGGGCAAATGTTATTTAAAGCTTGGATGCGTTTGTCTTCTCCTTTTCTCTCTCCGCTTCTCACCATCGGAGAAAGCCAGCAAACCGTTTGAGAGTGTTTAGAAAACAACATAAACTGTGGACAGGATGTCGACAGGAAAGATCAACCAAAAAACCCCTCCATTTTGTTCACAAATGCGTATGAAATGCTTGACTTTTTTGGATAATGAAATTAATTAACAGTGCACAACATAATGTGACTATGTGTTGGATTTGTTGAATGCTCTGACCTGAGTCACCACACATTTTAAACGGGTGCATGGTCAGGTTTTGGTCAGGATACCTTTTATCACCAAAAAGAAATAGAGCACAGCCATTACAGCAGCTGAGCGTGCACATTAACTGAACATACATATGTGAAATATAATTGTGTTTCTTTCAGCTATTCCACGAATGTGCAAAAAAAAAACCAGTGCTAGACCAGAGTCTGTGTTTCAAGGGAGGGGGGTGGGGGGGGGGGGGTCTCTCCTGGGGTTGTGTGATAACTGCGTTAAGGTGACGTGCAGAATGAGCGCTTGGCGGGATGGCCTGGCGACGTTGGGGGGGAAGGCAGGGTCGGGCCGGGGGACGTTGGGGAGGAAGGCAGGGTCTGGCAGGGGGACGTTGGGGAGGAAGGCAGGGTCGGGCCGGGGGACGTTGGGGAGGAAGGCAGGGTCTGGCAGGGGGACGTTGGGGAGGAAGGCAGGGTCGGGCCGGGGGGACTTTGGGGAGGAAGGCAGGGTCGGGCCGGGGGCCCCGTTGTGGAAGCGGCACTTCATTGTAGCGCTAACCAGAACTGATGTTAAGCACCTTCATGAAAACTGGCCCTAATGAATCCCTCTATACATCGAAAACAGGCAAGCATGGCCTTCTCCCCATGAGCTTCTGTTCTTCATCTGCCCTTTCTCACTCTGTCCCTCCCTCTCTCTCTCAGTCTCTCCCTCCCTCTTATTCTCTCCCTTTCATTCCTTTACTCAGTCTCTCACAATCTTTTCATTTCTCGCTATCGCTCTGTCTCCCTTTCTCACTCCATCTCTAACTGTCTCTCTATCAAATTCATTTGACAGACGTGTTCCTATTAAGGACCAAAAGTATCCGTAGATAAGGGCGTATTTTGTCCAGGGAAACATGCTCAACCAACAAAGCTTTGATAATGCAAAAATCCAGCCCTTCTTTCAGTACCCGAGAGGGTCTCTCAAGCACCCCCCGTCCTCCTGTTTGGTTCACTACAAATCCTCTGTGTCTTCAGACGCTACAAAGCAAATCTCTTCAGTTCAAGATTTTATTATGCAGTAAATACCACTGGAACGCAGGCTCAAGTGTTTCATCATGTCATTGAAAAGTCAACAAAGATTTGTCTTAAGAACTATTCACATATCAGCCTTCCCCCAACAAGAACTATTTGTGCTGATTAGATGAGTGAATGTCTGAGTAAATGTCTCTTTTTTTGGGCTTGATTTGCCTTTGAAGTCAATCTCTTCAAATAGAGGGATCTGCCCGTATTCCCACAATAAATACGAGTCGCGCATACTGAGCTGCAGCGGCTTGATGTCGCTCGTCTGCACTGACGTGTCGCATTTGCGGAGTTCTTGGAAAGACCCCATGACGATTCCCTCAGCCAACATGTCAGTGGAATTCGGAAGTCTAACTGCACATGCTCTGTCAAGCACATTAGACGACACAAATAGCCTGCCGACAAAAGATTTTTCCCCCTGAATTTCAGGTACTGCAAGGGAGGAGATAATCCTTTGGTGCTTAATTTGGTTTTCACAACACGTGTCCGGGTAGTGAAAGGACTGGAGGACCGGTCTCAAATAGGCACAGATATCCCCACTGCCTGAGAACGGAGGGGGGAGAGGGGGAGAGAGAGGAAGGGGAAGAAAGAGAGAGAGAGAGAAAAACAGAGAGAGAAGGAGAGAGAGACAAAGAGATTAAGAGAAACAGAGAGAGGCAGATAGAGAAAATGAGATGAGTAGGGAGGAGGAGAGAGGGGGAGAAACAGAGAGATTAAAAGAGAGAGAAACAGACAGAGACTGAGAAAGAGAGAGGGATGAAGGAGGGGAGACAGAGCGAGAGAGAAAGAAAAAGGTTGGAAGAGGGAGTGTTCCCCACCCTTGATCTCCTTACACATGGACACGTTTCTTTTGATTTTGGGCTCTCTGGGTCTCTCTCCTCATCCACAAAGGACTGTTCTTACACTCTACACGTTTCCTTGTAGATAAAGACTTGCGGTCTTTTGTTGGGTTACGTGCTGAAACTGACCCATATCAACATTGGTGTTTAATGTGTCATTTTCCATTTGAGTAGTCGTGAATAATGTGCGTATCTCAAGTCCTCGATTTCCGGAACATCCGGCCACCGGATAGGTCAGGCCGGCTCTGAAATGAGATGGGCAGCGGTTAGGCAGGAGCTGGCGTTAGGAGCCACGGCGTCAGAGCGCTGGACGAACCGGAGCTCTGTGCCCCGCCCAGAGTCGACTCTGCAAATCCTGAACCACGCTCTGCCTAACGGCCTGAGAAAGAGGACTTCTCCAGATGAAAAATGAATCTCTCCTTCTGACATTTAATAACTTATCGATTCAACGGTCCTGGATGTCTAATGGAGATGGGGGAGAGGACTAAATTACAGCAAAGTTGGGGAAAGAGAGAGAGGGAAGGAGGGAGGGAGAGAGAGAGTGATGTGCACCCTCCTTACAGTTACAGGAGGGGAATTAATTCACGTTAAGATGCGAGATCTGGCGTTCTGACACACCTCGGTGCGTTAGCACCTCTTGGGTAACACCCACCAGGAAGGCGCAGACGTCCCCCGGTCACCTTGTGGAGAAGGTGGGAGGCAGCCTGAGCTCTCCCGCGCATGTAAACCAATCTGTCAGCGCGCAGAGTCCCCCAGCCTTCGGCAGGAACAGTGCCATCTGAGCCCTCGTCAGATGCGGCTGTACACGCCGCGTTGCGCTCGCGCATCTTGCGAGAGGTGAGTCAGGTCTCTTCCTGTGACACGCTGCCCACTCACAGCGGCGAGCGCCAAATGCACAGACGTGCTTGACTGAAACAAAATGGCCGCTAGTTTACCTTACAGTTGTCAATTGCGAATATTAACAGGCACTGCATTTCAAACTGAACCGCCCTCGCAGATCCATCTCCACAGCATTCGTACCTCAGGCCTGGGTCTATCCCTCTGTCTGGGTATTTACAAACACACTCCCCGTCCAGAAGGTAACAAAATAAATCTATGACGATCGATTCGACATTCTGCCCTTCTAGCATAAGCCTGCCGTCAAATCTAAAAATGGAATATTTGTCAACAATTACAGTGTAAACACACTTACTGTTGTTTGTTCATCCCACTTGAGCACTTAAGTGTACATTAATGAGGAGAACTGATAAAATGCCTCTCATAATCATTACTGCATGCACTGAACTGTACAGAATGGATAAATAGGCTCAAAATAGCCCACAGTGTCAGTTCTTCAACAAAAGGGTATTTTCACCTGATGCAGTACCACACATACTGTAATAATCAGCCACATATTAAGCATGAGTATTCTGACTGATGTGTTAAAGGGGCAGTTTAGCAATAAAAGCTAAATTAAAAAGATATCAGTCTGATAATGAAGACACACTAGCCAGAAAGCGGTTTATGTTTGCACAGCACTGCAGCCCCATCCATGTGAAATCCTCAGGATTCTGTGCGATTGTGTGTTTGGGTTATTGTCTGTCTGAGTGCATGCGTGCGTGTCTGTGTGACAGAAGAATATAAGCTATAAAGCTTATGCATCTGGGCATGTGTAGGCTTTTGCATCTTCTGTATCGCTGTTTACACCATGCTGTGTCTCTCAGCTTGTTTCTGTGTCATGGTGTTCTTGCTTTTTGCCTCTGTTATTTCCACAGGGAAGAGGAAAGCAGACAGTGAATAGGTTTTTTTAGAGCTCTATGTCTGAGAGCTGATCGACTGATCGATTATTCAGATTTACAGGAGTGTTTGTTTGAGTAAATTCTCACTGGAGTAGGGTGTGTGCGTGTGTGTGGGGGGGGGGGGGGGGGGGGGGGGCGTATAGGCTGAGCTCACAGGGTGTCTGGCGCGATGCGAATCCCCTCTGCTCTCCCCGGGGGGGTCCGGTTTTCCCGTAGTCCCGCTCATCGCTGCAGAAGAAGGCAGCTTAAGCCCGCGGGCCGGCAGGTGAGAGCGGATGGGGGGTCTCTCCTGCCTTTCGCCGGCTGCCCCTGCGCTCCCCAGAACCGCCGCGGCCCCGCCCGATTGCTAACGAGCTCTGCTAATTGGGAACCGAGGAGCACACTTATGACACCTCCTGTCACTTTGGACAGGCCGGTGGGAATCGGGGGGGGGGGGGGGAGGTTGTCAGAGCCCCAGGGGGCAGTAGAGACGACTGGGGGGCCTTAGCAGTTGTGACATTTTAATTACACAGGTACCTGCTCAAACCAAGCCAGGTGTGCAAAGGGCCTTGGGGGGAGGGGGGGTGTTACTCTCTTCAACGCCAGTTCACCTCCGAGCCGCTCACTGGCTCCGCTGAGCATTCTGGGAGGTTAATTTACCTCAAGGAGCTGGAGACAGTGCTGCAGACCCGCCAGCGCTGCCCTGTTAATAGCCTGAGGGGGGCTCGTATCCAAAAATTTCTCTGTTAAGCCTGGCCGGCTCTCACCCCCATAGAAATATAATGATTATTCTAACATTGGCCTCACACCCCCCCACCATAGAAATATAATGATTATTCTAACATTGGCTGCACACCCCCCCCCCTCCCATAGAAATATAATGATTATTCTAACATTGGCTGCACACCACCCCCCCCACCCATAGAAATATAATGATTATTCCAACATTGGCCTCACACCCCCCCCTCCCCCCCCACCATAGAAACATAATGATTCTTCTAACATTTGCCTCACTGTGAAATTGTTGCCTAAAGATTCTTTTTCAAGCCCTGGAGTTGTAAACACAACACTGAATCACACACTGCTGCAGTGTGGCATCTTGCTGATAGAATATTTTAATATCCACTTTTGAACTCTTTTCAGAACGGCCTCTCAAAAGACCGGAGCCATAAAGCCTGAAGTGCTGGCTGTTTAAGCTGCGCTCCGCACACACGCAGGGAAATCAGCTCAAAACAGCCCAGAGCCATCCGAGGCCTGCTTGAAGTACCGCTGAAGTTGGCTCATCTGTGCACGCATTACGCGCGTCTTGTCAACACTGCCAGCGGGGCCAGCTGCACCTGTGAAACCCCAGCGCCACTGAGCAGCACCGCCACCCACACGGGCCAGGGAACAAGCGCAGAGTCTGAGTGTGCACGTGTGTGCGCGCATGAGAGTCTGTCTGCTTGCGTGTGAGTGCGTGTGTGTGAGTGCGTGTGTGTGTGTGTGTGCGAGTGCGTGTGCGTGCTCAACAGAGTTTGTGTGTGTGCACATGAGAGTCTTGAAGTGTTTGCATGCGAGTGAGTGTGTGTGAGCGAGTGTGTGTGTGCGTGTGCAACACTGTGTGTGTGTGTGTGTGTGTATGCATTAGAGGTAGACCAGCCACAGGACCCCACTCTCCCCAGCACACTCACTGTTCATTGCTTGTGGCCCCCTGCACTCATACCGTGAGACAGGATGCAGACCCCCTGCGGCCCCCTTCATGGAGGGGCCCCTGGCCTGCGGAGGGGCCAGCGCACGCGCTCCTCAGTTTGGGCGACAGCAGCGATAAGCGTGCGCGGCCGCGGCGGGAGCACGCTCTGATCCTCTCCGACCCCGGCCTCTCCGCTCCGCATTAACTCCATTAGCCCAGGAATCGCCATGGTAACCTGCCCGCCCTTCGGGGGAAGCCGTGTTTTCGCCTTCCCCTACGCCGGGGCGACAGCGGCCGGAAGCAGCGCGGTCCGCCAGGGCGGCGGGGCGGGGAGGGGGGCGGGGCGGGGGCCAGAGGCAGCGTGTTAGGACATGCTGGGTCACGGCGAGTGGATCCCAGCCAATCCCAGCCTGTACGTGTCATTTCCCCAGCGTCGAACCCGCACTCGGCAGCTTTAACGTTACACCACTTCCTCTCCCGGGACCCAAACCACTGTTTCCTTCCATTGTACAGCTGGATGGCACTTTCAGCTTCACGTATGAAAAAGCGCGAATGAATACTTGATTGAATGCTAATTAGTGGCCAATGAGAGTTTATGAAAGTGCTCACTACCTCCCTGTGGATGCTGCATAAGCCTACCTGGAGGTTTTTGTGGTTCTTTATAATAACCGGTATTCATTACTGAATTACAACAATTTTCAAAATAACTCCATTTCATTTCGCTCATTATTCGATTTTCAGAACCCTCTGAGCCTTTAGCAACTGCCACAATAGACATGATGACAAACTCACGAAGCGTCATATTTGATTTCTAAGCATTTCTAAATGAATATGAACGCACTCATGCATGCAGTGATCACTCAGAAGCCCTTGTGAATATTGTGTCAATTAGCATAACTCATAATAGGTAGTTACATGTCTGTATAAACGTCCCAGTGAAAGAAGAGGGCCACGGACAGGCTTCTGTGGTTAGCGGCTAGCGTCCCGCCGTTTAGCGGTTTAGCTCCATCAGCGATGGCCCGCTCCACAGAGGCCGCCCGCCTCTTGGCCCCAGCGCCCAATCAGCCCGCTGCGGCGGGGTTGGCCGGAGTCCTCGCTGGAGTGAATGTGATTGGACCGCTGCGCTCCTCGTCTTGCGAGCACGCTGCGGTTTTAATTAATCGCTCGCTAAGTGCGGCAGAGACGCGGAGGGGGGGAGGGGGTCTCTCTCGGGCGAGGGCCGCCACGCCGACATCATCCGTCTGGCGGTCGCCGCGCCCGCTGGCGTGTCATGGATGACCCCCCCGGAGGGCGATGGCAGGAGCGGTATGAAGCCCCTGATGTGAGGAGAGTAAGGCTGCTCTGAGGAGCCTGTGCACGTGCGTCTGCGTGCGCCTGCGTGCGTCTGCGTGCGTCTGCGTGCGTCTGCGTGCGTCTGCGTGCGTCTGCATGCATCTGGCTCAACGGGACAAGAACGTGAGCGACAGACGCGGAGACGGAGCCACAGAAGCTCGCTCTTGATTGACAGCAGTAACCTAGGCATGAAATTAGAGACGGGGATGGGGGTGGAGGAGGGACTGTTTAAAGTGCTGTGGCTGTTGGGAGCTTCTGCTGTTGCCCCAGGCAATGCCTGCAGTCAGAGAAAGTTCAAGAAACCGTGGGTCGGGAGAGGGAGGGGTGTTCTCGGGCAGAAAGAGTTCCTGTGGCTCGGCACTCCTGCGATGTCCTGCCACTGGGGTCCCAGGAGAGGACCTGGGGGGGGACGCACGTTTCCCGGGCGATTGTCGCACCGCGTTCCGTTGACGACGTGGCAAAGCGCCGATATCGCAAGTCGTCTTCGACTCCGCCTACGAGGAGTTTATCTGTCACTGAGAAACAGAGACCACGCAGCTGAGTGCGAATCTGACCCCTGCTTCTCAAACCTTCCTACCCACCGCCCCCTTTAAAAGTCTAAAATCTCATATCCATCATCGAATCCCATACATGTCTTTTTACACCGAAGCTTCCTGAGTTTTGGCCGAGAAAGGCACAGAGTTGGAAAGCTCCGAATGTGGGCTTTTTAAATAAAAAATTGAGCAGCACGCATAGGCTCACGCACCTGTCAGTCACAGCTAACCTCGGGGTGCTTTCATAAAGAGCAGGCTGCAGACCAGAGTAACTCCTCCGTGTTTATTTTTATTTAAACATAATGACTAACTTCTTGAAGTGACTGTGGGAAAAAAAAGCGGATGATGGCTTTTATTTCATGAAAAAATAAAGTAAAGGCCATCATTGTTTTTTAAAAACTGACATCAAATGCCTCAGCTGCTTAATCAGTTTAAAAAGCCTTGCGTTTTGAAAAATAGCCATTTGAAAATCTGTCCAGTGGCTGTTGTGACATAAGAGCCTCAGGAGGAAGGAGCTGTAATGCATATTTATTATGTGTTTGTGCTTGGAACAAAGAAAACCAGAAATATTTTGCACCATTTGCCAACGGTTAAACCACCACTCCTGCCATTGTGAAGCTTTTATATCATTACCGGCTCATTTATAATCACTGTTAAGCCTCCAAAATGCCATGCGTACAAAAGAAAAATGGTGCAGCTGGACCATTTTATGGCATTTGGTAATGCACTGTAAAATATAAAATATGAATGGCTTAATTCTCTGCCAGCATTCCCTTTAAATTTTCTGACATTTTTTTTTTTTTTACTATTTTAATTTGTTTATTTCAAGACAGATGTGATTTTATATCCTTGTCATATTAGTACTTTGAAATGGAAATTGGTTGCGATTGGGATGAATTTTGCAAGCGTGCTGATTAAAAAAAAATGAAACGGCACAGCGTACTTCAGCCGGATTTCAAGATGGCCGGGGAGGGGGGAGCGGGTGGGGAGGGGGGGGGTCAGACGAGGCTCTGAGGGGGCTCTGAAATCAGACCAGGTTAGGGACGCTCTGCCTGTCGCTGGAAAGCTGCCTAGTTTTTTAAAAACAAATTTTTAGCCACATAGCCAACACTGATATCGCACCTGCCATCAACAATCTGCCCCGCCCGTTCCTCAGCCACGCTGCTCGCAGACGCGCGCCCGACTTCACAAAGCCCGGATCGTTCCGTAATCTGGTTGTGCTGGTAATAGGATTTTTGACCCTGCCCACAAATGACTCTCGATCATTGCCTCTTTCATTATTTTAGCCCACCCTCCATCACCAATACACCGCCAGCGCTGCTACAGAGCAGAGTCAGAGAGGCAATGCATGTGTGCTCAAGGTAGACATACAAATAACAAGTGCACAACAACAGACTATAAGGCAAGGACAATGACACAATAAGTCACAAATGGTATCAGTCTGTACCACACACACACATATATATCCAACGTATATATACATACACACACACCGAGTATGTACATACACACACACACACATACACAAACTCTGACACACACACACACACACAGACATACACACTCACACACACACACACACACACAGACAGACAGACAGACACACACACACACACACACACACATACATACACACACGCACACATACACACACACAAACTACCTGTGCTTTCAGATAGACCAATAAAACATCATCACTGAAAGGCGATTAAACTGCCGCCAGCGCCATATTTCCCCCCGTAGGAACAGCGCATCTGGTATCTTGTGACAGGCAGAGAAGGGAAACGCGAGCATTACGTCTGAGTGGCGACGCATCAGATCCGCCAATCATGTGCTCTTGCGTTCCTCCAGCGCTGACGGGGGACGCGCGCTCAATGGGCCATCTTTACAGACGACAGTGCGCAAGGCGCCATAAACAGGGAGGCCTTCCCAGCGTCCATTAATGGGACGGGGCGCTTACCTGAACGCTGCGTGGCGAGTGTTCGCGACTCGTACGAAGGGAAGGCGTCAGTGGCGGAAAGTGCGCTGCCAATACACCCCCCCCCCCCCCCCAAAAAAAAAAATAAAAACAATAAAATCACACAAAGGATGTTCAATTCCTAACTACAGGCTGCGTGGTGATAAACGAGCCGGAGGTCATTATATCAGAGTTTTTACAGCGGCGGCGTAAACGCGCGTCGCCATGGTGCCGAGCCAAGCGCCGGAGCCGCTATGATTTAGGCCGCTTCCGCACGCGGCTTCTTGAATCAAGGCTAAGTGGCAGATTCATCAGCATCCCGTGGAGAAAGGGCACGCGTTTCATTGTGACATGCCGACTGATTGGTAAAAATACACGCCCCCGTCGACCAAACCGCCCCCCCCCCCCCCCCACCGCCCCCCCTCGCCGCCCCTTACCCCGCCACCATCTGTCAAGCGTCGGCAGTCGTGCACACATTTCAGCGACGGCAGAAATAAACGTTCGGTTAGAGGCCCCGTCTCGATCGCTCTCGATGGGAAGCAGAGACGCCGCTGCCCTCGGACTAAGGGGCGGCCGCCAAATGCCTGCCCTGCTTCGGCGGGCCAAAGTTCAGAAGTTCAGAAGTTCAGAAAGTTCAGAAGTTCAGAAAGTTCAGGCTGCCGCCGGCCAGACGCCGGCCCTTTGGTTTGAAAGCCCGTAACAGCCGAGCGCGCTCGCGCTACGCTGGTCTGAGATCTGTACTCTTCCTGCCTTCGGAGAGCA
This sequence comes from Anguilla anguilla, assembly GCF_013347855.1. Lineage (NCBI taxonomy): Eukaryota > Metazoa > Chordata > Actinopteri > Anguilliformes > Anguillidae > Anguilla > Anguilla anguilla. The sequence goes on from NC_049212.1 coordinate 25,674,861, forward strand.
GGAGAGGCTGTTCGCTGCAGTGCGGAGCAGCTGGGCTAACGATCGCACATCACGGTGGCGAGGGCGCGCCACGTCCCGCTGCGCACGCTTGCTCATAGCGACCGTGGGGAGAAATATCCGCCAATCGCAGATCGCCATCTATGGTCGTGATGTCAGTCCCAGACTTGAGTGTGGTCTTCATAACAGAACGATGCAATTGGTTATAATCAGGAAGTCACCAGTAAAGTGCAGTAGCAAGGAGGCAATCAACATTTGCCCAACTTTGATTTTTCTTTTCAATCACATTGCGTCCGAAGATTACCAACAGGAACTCACCAAACTGTGAGGCACAAAAAGGAATACGGGCATTTAAATATGAAAGTTAAAGGGTAAATGTTGACTGTGTCCTAGCCATCGCCCCGCCCACACATTCTGCGGTTCAGGAAGCCAGGTTTCCCATCACAAATGAACCGTCTCATAGGTGAAGGTTCATGCTAACCCTTCCACCCAGTATCATTGTGTCATGTGTCCTCTTCCCAACATGCACAGCCAATACCCTTCATGGGTTAACTTGAAGGGTAAGCTTTTCAGTATTCCCGCTCATTGTCGTTATATTCAACTCAGAGCCCCGGCATTCAAATCCCATTACCACTGGAGCGGCACAACATTAGCACTTCGTTCACTGGCAGTGCTCTGTCAGAGTTCTGTTCATACAATAAATCACCAGGGCAGACCCGACAGAAACATCCGGGAACTTACTAAAACAGACCCCGTAGAAGCACCCGGAAACTTACTAAAACAGACCCCGTAGAAGCACCCGGGAACTTACTAAAACAGACCCCGTAGAAGCACCCAGGAACTTACTAAAAGCAGACCCCCATAGAAGCACTCAGGAACTTACTAAAAGCAGACCTCCATAGAAGCACCCAATAACTTATTAGAACTCCTCAGATGTGCTCTAAAAGACTTCAACCTCAGGCAGCCCCCACACACTGAACAGGAGACACATTAACTTGCACCATCTCCATCTGGCTTTGTTCAAAAAAAGACCAAAAAACATGTATTTGGATTTTTTTATGTCTCTCTATGATCGCTTTTTTATTTGTATTATTCTTCCTGGCAGCCTTAGGTTCTCAGTCTTTCGTATTTGGGCAGAAGACTCAATCGAAGAAATCAAAGTCACCAAGGCAACATTTCTTGCTCGCACATACATACGTGCTCTCTCTCTCTCTTTCTCGCTGTCTTTCCCTTCTGCTTCTCTCTTTCCCGCACACCCCCTTTTCTCAGTCAACCCTGAAGACAGAATCTATTTTCTGATGCATGCAGACTTTTCAATAAGAACTGAAAGCAGCTGGTGTTCCAATGCTGGCTGTGAGGGGGAAAAAAACAACATTTTCCACATTACATTACAAATTATAACTTCAAATATTTGTGTAGCGAAAACTGGGCTTAACAAAACTCCATATTTTACACAGCAAAGGAAATGCTATTTCAATTACCAAGCTATTTTCACTGGGTGCATTGGTATCAGGTATTATGACACAAAATGACAAGGAAATACATAATATTAGACCTAAATATATAATTTCAAATGTGTGCAATTCATAATAATGTAAAAGGTAGGAAATACTCTGCCAATTGTGATTGCACTACAGTATCACAACTTTGATTTGGTACAAGCCTTTGACAAAACCCCATGACCACAGCATGATGGTAAATTGGGAAAATGTTTCAGGCATACGCTGGGCATATCAGGCGTCAGGATTTCACGTTTTATTTGTTTTTTTTTTTCATCTTGCAAGTGAGAGCACTACATGTGGGGGAGAAACATGCAATATAATCCATCATGCCACACTGTCTACCTGCTTCTCTTCTGCATGGCGGGCAATAAATCAAAACATTTATGAGATGTGATTTTTAATGTTTTCAGAAACATTCAGCAGCTGTAACCCCATCAGCACTCTGACAAGTACCTCAGAACATATTGCAGTGGCCTTTCATTCAGTGTTTTTTTTCTTCAAAGGCTTATTTATTTTAGGGACAAAAGCCGCACTTGGGGAGAAGCCAAATAACACTAGAAAGAGAATTGAAAGCTATTTTTATTAAAGTGGAACCAAGGAGTCATCTGCAGCACTTAAGTTTAATTGCTGACAGTATTTATTGCGCACGTTTTCACTTTTGTCCCAATACACCTTCTCCTGTCTGCTGCAACAATTAAACGGAGCTGACAAATTATTGCTCTTTGTCGCTTTAAGTCGTAAGGGATTAAAAACACCCTCCGCCAGGCTCCTCGTTCTGCTCTTTCAGTGAAGGATATGCTGGAGTGTACAACCCCGCTCCACCATCACATTTAATTCATGGCATTGCTTTAATAAACTCAATGAAGTCTTCTGCAATGAGAACGAACCTGTAGGACATCCTTTAATTTACTGTGCACAATGTTGGGCTGCTAGTTCCTTGTATGACAGGTCTACAGGTACATCGTATCATTATACTAAATTATCGTAGTAATACATTTGTCATCATTAGTATTTTCTCAATGGACAGGTCCGGGGACTGCTTGCCTATGCACAGGACCACCACGAGCACAGGAGGACAGTTCATCACTGAGAGTGTGAGGCACTAGTAGGAACTAGACCTATAACTAGGTTGTCGGTTCCACATCTAAGCCAGGCACAATGACAGCATAACTACTATGGATAGCCTCAATACACATGAATACAAACATACTGCTTTTGAAGAGGTGAATATGGAGGCAGCGGGATTTTTGCTGGTCTGTATTTTCAGTGCTCTGCCATCATACAACAGGTCCGACTGCTGTTAAGTTAACACCGAACAGACCAGCATACTGTAAAAGCTCCTGCAGCAACATGTGGCCGCACGTTTAGCCTGGAGGGCTTTTACAGATAGAGACAGTGGGGTATTGGCTTTCATGTGTAGCCTTTTCACACAACCTGCATTTACATTTGAAGCCCCATTTCCACACGTGCGGACTTCTTGGCTTCCGTCCGTGTTAAAGCTCGACATGGAGAAAAACTAGCATTTCATTTTAGTGGCCCCTGAGTTTGTGCCATGTCTGTGCGAGGCCCATAGTGACACACATTCCGTTAAGCCTTTACATCATTACAAAATAAATAGAATAAAAGCAGCTGCCTGATATTTACATGAGGCTGTAACACTTTAACAATCCATCAAAAGTACTGGATCTGCTTCTTTAATGACTGATTACCTGGCCAGATAATCGATCTTATTTATTTATCCGAGAGGAGGTTAATATAGAGCTACCCAGGGCTCATCAGCTCAACTTTAACCAAGGACTGTGTGTTCGGGGGAAATGGTTCTGCTCTCCCTCCTCCGCACCTACCGAATGATTCAGTCTGTAAGCCACAGAATGGATAGCAGGCTATCAGAAAAAAGGCATCCAGAGGGGTTGAAGTGATTGTGCCGCGTTTGGTGGAACATGCAGAAGAGCTGGCAGTTTAGCACGTGACAGATGTAGTGGAGATTGCAATAGCAGCAGAGGGTCCTTCTAACTCAATCAAATGTAGCCGAACTAAAACGCATCCTCACCTTGCACATTTGCATGTCTTTTATGTTAGTACTTGTCAAAATATATGACTTGAAAGCACTAGAATGTTTTTTTCAGGAGACCATTATACTTGGTACATTACTTTAACTCCATTGATATGTGAAAGGTTAAGTTGTGTTACATTGCATTATGGCAAGCCTGAAATTATATGCTTTTCACTTTGAACAGCTATGAACAAGTTACCTTGGAAACCAACCCACAGTATGTTCTCATATTTTGCGGGGGAAATAATAATTGCCATCCAGATACGTTTCATTGCGTACCAAAAAAAAAATTGTGGCACCAAATTATATTTTGTTTCTTTTTTAATCGCATTGGACCTTAAATCTAAACTGTCTGGATGCCTGGCAAAGTCTATTAAATCCTACCTTCCATCATGAAGTGGCAGTAACAAAATTAGGAAAGGGAAGAGCACGACTTTAAAATCCATTCCCCATGTTATGAAGCCTTACAGCGCTTTTTTTGCCTTCGTTTTTATTAAATCTTTGAGGCCACATCGTTTTCTGCAGTTCTCATAAAGATCTATAATTCTCCATACTTGAAAAGCTGTCCGTGGAAGCTGTCAAATTCTGCCCCCCTCCCATAGATTCTTTTTTGGGGTGAATCTTGTCCTCGGGGCTTCCCCTTTTGCCATTTGTAATTCTTAAAACTCATCATTGCGAGCAATTTGTCTTGATTGTGCCGCAGCGTCTGTCTTGTTCCCTAGAACACAATATGAACAAGGGAGTAAGCACACAGCTCCGATGCGTATCATCTCTGCGTCCCTGTACTTACAGTCTCAGAGACAAATCTTTATTAGAATAGCAGACACCGTGTGGTATAAATCCTGGCAGACCGTGTGCTCGCTGTGTTTGCCTTACCAGTGGACACGCAGAGAAAATGAGTTTCTACATGCAGATAGGGCCGATAAAGAATGCTATTGTCCCAAGGCGGGCGTAACCGTATCCATATTTCAGTGTGTATGTTGTTATTATATTCAATTTTACTGGGCTGCGCTCAGGGCTTTACTGTTCTCGGCGAAGTTGTGACTAGTTATGAATTTATATAATAAAGCTTCTATATTACAACCATCAAAATTACTGGAGTATTACATCAAATTTATTCAAACATGTTTTGACTTGGGGATGGATAACAGGCATGCAATTTTTTTATTTAAATGAGCATTTATCCAACAATTTTCATTTTTTGAGCTATCTTTGAAAATCAATCTTTTTCGTAACACAGATTTAAAGCAGGCCTTAAACACGTGATACTTCAGAGATTTTCTCTTCTTTTGTGACAGGTCTTTTAACAAATCTTAGTCATTTTACGCCTTTCTTTTTTACCGTAGCAAATGTCTCTAATGTACTCCTTTCAAACTGCTTGCGTGCCATCAAATGTAATTTACACTTTCCGGAATCTTCAGTGGCCAAATCAAGATGAAAGCAATTACTGCAAGACCTTGTTCTCACTGTCAGCACAGTTGGGATTTCTGAACATCTCACTTAAACGCTCAGGTGTAATACCTTTTGGCTCATTCACACAGAGCAGCATATCAAAGACGTCTCATTCTTGGCTGGCAAAGTACCAGTTCATTTCTTTCGCGAGCGTTTTCATTTGCAGTGTCAGGCTGTTCTGCCCCCAACACTGGCATACTCATCATTCGACTTCAGAGATGCTCTTTTTCATGAGCGGAGAGGACACAAGCTCCCTGCCTTTGAATCTGGGCTGGGGAGGAAAAACAGCTTGATTACTCCGACATGTCAAGAGAAGCTTATTTCCAACGCCCGTCCCATAGACCAAGCATTTTCCACACATTTTCCTGCCATGTGTACTGGCCATGGAATTTGGCGGAGGATGCAAGCATCAATTAGGCTTTGCACCTAACTTGAACACCATGGACAATACCTATTAACAGCTTTGCATAGCTGGTTTCACCAACCTTTGAAGGCCTGAGGAAATGCATTAGGCCTGTTCTAAGTTTCTCTCGGCTTGGTTTGATGTTTCAGATAGCAGCAAAAGCACACCTTATAAATCACTTAACACTGAACAAAACAGCGCAAGAAACAGAAGATTATCATCACTAATTCTAAATTTACATTTTTTAAGGACAATACACATTTTTAATGTCATGTTTTCTAAACCCCAATCCCCCGCCCCCCGTCCCCCTATATTCTGTTCCTGTGCCAAGACTAGGGACTTTCTGTTTGCAATGTCCTTCACCCATTCAGGAAAGCAAAACAACCATGCAATACATGTTTGCATGGTGCTTAATTGTGTGTGGGAGGGAAAAGGGGAAAGTACAGTAAGTGATTACCTTACATCCACAGCAACGGAACATTATTCAAGCCTCTAGACACAAAACAAAGCAAACCTGAAACCCCTCCTCAAAGTGATGCACACGCCACCTCTCCGATTTAAAGCCCCCTTAATTAATTGATGTACTTCTCAGCAGGCTTCAGTGGGACGCTGAATTAGTGATTGCGCTGTAGATAATTAAGCGTGTCAATCAAGAGCTGCACCTCCACGGCCGCCCTCCGCCGAGCGGTTAGCGCGCGAGTGATTGACGAGTGCCGGGGAAGAGCAGGACCGCGCGTCCGTCTTCCCTGTCGCCAAGGCCATCAAACCAAATAAATCTCCTCAGCGGAACCGTGTTCAATAGGGTGTGGGCTAAGGGTTTAAAGAGCGCAACGGCAAACGCTTAGCGCGACGGGTTTCCGAGTCGAGGGCGCAGAACAGGGACAGGAAGCAGGCCGTTCTCCGAGGACACGCTTCGCCGTCACGTGTTGAGGAAGTCCATTTGAGAGAACGCCACGTTTCTGCCGTGACAACGCGCTTCTGTGCGGCGCGCTCGTCAACATTAATGAAAACACCCGGTTCATCTGAGTTCTGCTTTCACATTTTAAAGCCAAACTAACAAATGGGAAAGCTGTTCTATTTAAACTGATGTGGTCTGTCCACCACATTAGAGAATGGGAATATTCAGACTGAAGAAGCATTGCCCACTCATCTTCTTTCCAGTGACTTCTTCAAGGCAGATCCTTCAAACAATCCCACCGCCCACGCGCATCTGAATTAATGCGCTGGCACATCACAGCTCCTGTCTATAAGCATTTATTTGTTTGCAGAGTAGCTCCTTTATGGTCCTTAAAGTGCCGAGTTCCTTTCGGCTTTTAAGCCGGATGCCCCAGAAAGGGATCTGCCAACAGCCTTTTAGGAGGGCATTTCAATTCCACTCGGATCTCAAAAGGATTTTCTTCCTTTCAAGTGCAAGACGTCAGTGAATTTGCAATTTATTTATTTAATTTCTCTTTTATGAAATAAATTCCTTTAGTTTTGTCATTTGATATTTTTAGAATAGAAGAAAAGGGCTGATCTAGAAATTTGTAGAATGATTGATCTGGAAAATTGCCTGAAACAAAAAAAAAAAAAATGGGAAAAAAAGTTTAAAAGATAGAAAAAGAAGGGGCGAGATGTACCAGATGGTCCTCTCTGTGTTGACCGTGTGGACACAGAGCTGTTGCGCACGGCGACGGGGCCCCGAGCTCACGCTGTACGAATCAGCACGCTAAACGGACAGAGAGGGAGACGCGCCTGCGGGACGAGCTGCAGGTAAACATTAGGGTTTCGGACGTGTAGCCAGAAAGACGGACGGCACCGATCGATCCAGCGACCGGGCGGGTTTTCAGCGGAAGGGAAAGAGTAATTCTCCTTTCTCCGCTTCTCGCTTACTTTGCCGTGGATTATCTGAATTGCCGCAGCTCTGTGCGCGTCTTTAAATGCGAAAGACCTCACACTGTTCCTGTGCAGGGAAGACTGAGAGGTGTGCTGGCAGGGCCGCCTACGCGTGTGTGTGCCAGACAGAAGGAAAAGGCCAGTTAAAGGTAGCCTGCTAAAAGCATTGGACTCAGTGAGAACGCTATTCATTTTGTATTTTCATTTGGGGTTGTCCTTGGTCTGAGCAAAGTATCTGTAGCCACCACCACCGATTGTTCACAGATGTATCCACTGATTTATACCAATTCATTATTTGTTTGTGGTCCATGAAGCATTACCCACGCGCTCTATGCTGTGCCTAGCCTAATGTAACAATAACAACTGCTCCGCCACACTCACAGTGTTCCGGCACACACACTCAGCTGAACGCTCTGTATGGGCTGTGTCTGTGTGCTGACGGAGAAACAGCCTCCGCTCCCGCCATTCTGAATGTACACAGCTAGCAAGGGGTCGCGGGAAGGGGCGGGGGATGACGCTTCTTATCCACCCTGCCCAATCAGGGCAGCGCACCTCTCCATCGCCCTCGGTAACAGGGTCAGGGCCCGCAGCTTTGCCGCAACGGACCGGGCCGGAATCCCCTACGCCGGGCCGCCGTTCTCCCGCTGCCGACGCTCGGCTGCAACTCTAATTCGGCCGCCGCCCTGCAGTCAGCCTGCGGTTTGATTAGCAGGCCGCAGCGAATGCGCAGCTCAGGCGCTCTCTCTCTCCACGCGAGCTGATGTCACGCCACTTTTACCCATGAAGCTCCAGGTCCACGGGGCAGCGGTCTCTATTACGCAACCAAACGCGCCGCATGCGCAAGCCCTCATAGAGTGAATGAATTATGTGAGGCAAAAGAGAAGAGTTAAGAACATGGCGGCATGCCCACCGCCATATTCTCCAGGCTACTGAAACCTCAGTTCCAGACAGAGAGACTGCTGACTCCTCCCACTCCCCACCCAACACTCAGATCTGTCTTTGGCCATTTTTAAACGATCTGGGGTAGACTAATCAGGGTGTGGATCCAGCAGAGATGTACTGTGAACGGGGGGGATGCTGTGTGCACAAGTAGTTTTTCTTCTGTTGGTGGGTGTTGGGTGAGGGCGTGTGGGGTCCATCAGTAAAGGCAGCTCCCCACCCCCATCCGTGGTGACTGCAGAAGCAGTTGGTGCGTGTCCGAGGACATTCACCATTCAGATGTCAGCAGCATATGACGGGGGGGGGGGGGGGGGGGATTCCAGGCATGGTACAGCTGAACTCAGGTGAGCGGTAAATGCCTCATTCAGATCTCCATTAGGGAAGAGCGCGGAGCGTTGGCGTGGAGACCGAGCAGAACGAGCGCCACTTCCAGAGCGATTGCCCTGTACAGCACATTTCCTTCAGATCCTAATGTCAGAGAAGGCCCCGATCTGACCACACAGCCAGTGACTCGCACCTGAGATAGACGTGCCAATCAAACGTGTCTAAAGCTCACCTCTACGCAGCCCGTCGCTGTTGACGATCAGCCAGCGATGGCGCATTTCCATTCGGTGCACAGCGCTTTGATTGGTCGAGATGATTTGGTGACTGACAGTGCGCAATAGCTCCACCCATTGTCCCCCATCACCAGTACTGCTTTCAGAATGCGGTCGCACAATTGTTCATAACAATCATTGTAACCTTCTCCACTGCGGCGGCAGCTAACGCTACGGTAGCGCTCGCTAGTGAAGTGTGCTTCTCGGCTCGCTCACAGGAGCTCCTGCGGTTATCGGGGGCATCGAGCCAGGCTGCGGCCGGCTCGCAGGAGTCCATTACAGGATATTAAGATTGTGATTGTGTTCCACCTGCACTGGGACCACCTCCTTTACTTCCAACAGTCAACAGTAGGTCTGCGGCGTCCCCAAGCCAAACACCGCAGCCCACACGCAGCCGCACTGTAATGAGGGTGTGGAGAGTGCAGCAGATCCGCAGAGTAAACGCAGTCAGGCTGCTGCTCAGAAAGCCCATGCACTCGGCCTGGTGCACGTGTGTGCGTGTGTGTGTGTGTGTGTGTGTGTTTGAGGTTTGAGATGGACCTGGCTGGCGTCAGAGAGCCCCCCCCCCCCCCCCCCCCCCCCCGCACCCCCCCCACCCCACCAAACCCAGGCTCCCTTCTGCAGGGATAAGAGCAGAAATCTGGGGTTTACGCTCGGCTGACTGTACAGCCTGAGAAGGGGGGGCGGTGGAGGGGGGCTCTCTGACGCCAGCCAGGTCCACCCGAGTGGAAGAGAGGCAGATGTGACCGAGGGCCAGGTGCGAGTGCGCCGAGCTCTGCTAGCGTAGGCGTTTTTCTCCCGCCTGCTAAAGACATGACCCCCCTGTCACCCTCCCCGTCACCCTCCCCCTCCCCCTCCCCCTCCCCACCCAACCCAGTCCCGGCCCACCCCAGCACCGGGCCCTACTCTGAGAGACCTACATACCAGCCCTCGTACCATCTCCTCTACAGAGGAGATCAACCGGCGTCTGTTCTCTGGTCTAACGGCTACCCCAGGCGGTGCCCGCGTCCCGGACGGGGGGTCGTCTCCGAGGGGCGTGTGCCCGGTCGCCAGTCGCCCTGGCAGCAGCCGCTCGCTACACTTCGCCTCCAGCACGTACGGCCAGCTTCTGACCAAGAAAACGGCGAAAGCGGCGGCGCAGCACTGAGTAATAGGGAGCGAGGGACAAAATCCCCACTGACCTTTCCCCAGCAAATCCCCTTTTCCGCAAATAACTGAGCCTAATTTAGACGATACACAATAAAACTGACACGAAGAACCACAAAACAACTAATGACCACAGAAAACTCATCTCATAAAGGGGAGAAGAGGGCTAAAAATAGATAAACAAGATATTAACATAAATGAGAACAGGAGTTCAGAAGGCTACTGCATATGGAAAATGAGTTCCTATTTGGTCTCTGATACAGGAGATTGACCCGCATGTACCCGTGATTCCCATGGACCTGTGAGATCCTGCTCTCCTATTAGCCGATAGCCCGTTCATGCACCATCTTCCAGAGGGGCCCACAGAAAGACAGAGCCTGTCTTCCCCATCACAGACGCTCTTTAGTGTGACTTCTCATGCCCACCCGTAACTCGGACTGAATAAAACAACAGAGGGAGACCTGAAAAAATCATGCGGGAGCATTTTAGGTGAGCCCAGGCTCTGTACCGCCAGCGGGGGAGTGGGTGCAGGGCGAGGGCACCCACATTGATATTCACAAACGTCCTCCCTCCCCTTTTTTTTTTTTTTGTTATTCTAATTAGCCGTTAGCGATGATCAAAATAATTATCCGAGGCTGCATAGTTTTAATTACAGGAGAACAGGAGACCTGACGCCAGGGGAGCGCAGACAGTGGCAACCTTCGAGAAAATGATAGTAATCTGTCTAATTTGTTACCGTGGCAGCGGGAGGGGCTCCGACAGGACAGGAGAAAAGGGATTTGCAGCGAGGGTGATTGAAGGTGGGGGGGTGATTAGCACTGTCTGCAGAGATGGCTCAGAGATCACATCAGTCATGCAGCAGGTTGAAACGGCTGATAGCGCCAAAATGTGTCTGGGGGCCTGGGGGGTGGGGGGCGTCACGTCTGCGTTAGAGACGCGCTGTTCCGGAACGTTCCGAGAGAGGCGCCCGCCGGCCTTCGCCCGTTTCCAAAGGGAGAGCACGTCTGCGCTGACCGCGAGCGCGCAGATAAAACAAAACTCTGCAGCCGGGGAAATTTCTACCAGACTGTCCAAGTAGTACGGGCTGGCGCAGAGCCCGCCACACAAAATCAGCGAAACTTGCCTGGGGGAGGGATTACAGGAAGGGAAGGGGGGGGTGGGGGGTGAGGGGGAGAGAACCTGACCGAGACGCCAAAGATGAATAGCCCAATATGAGTTTAAGGATTCCGAGTCCATATTTCAGACCGTTGATTTAATAACAGGTCCACAAGGGGCGACGCCAGTTCTGTTACGGAAATCCATATAAATCAATCGGCAGACTCAGTGTTCACCTTTTAACAAGCCATCCCTCAATTCTGCCCACATTCGGGACAGACGGGTGACTGATGTGTTTACTAATGTAATACTTCATTGGAGGGGAAAACACGGCAGGCTATAATGCTGTTATACTTTCTCCTCCGCTCCCTCCCTCCCTCCCTCCCTCCCTCCATCCTTCCCTCCGCGCTTTCGCAAGGACAGTAAAACAGCCCTGACACCGATATTTCTCTTCCCTCTCCCAGGTAATTAAAGCATAATTACCTTTACAAAAATATGAATAAAAGCAAAGAAAACACGGCGCATAAAGAAGTGTAATAAAGTGAGCAATCCCAGGCAGTTTGAAAGGCGGCAGCCATTGCGGACGGCGATGTAATTTCCTGGCGGGGCCATTATTGCGCACCGTCGGACTTCCTCTCCCGTCTCGGGCTTGGGCTCCTCCAGCTGAGCGCGGCTCTGCTGAACGCGCACACGCAGCTTCTGCTGAACGCGCACACGCAGCTTCTGCTGAACGCGCGCACGCAGCTTCTGCTGAACGCGCGCACGCAGCTTCTGCAGCAGAGCGGCTCCAGCTCGCAACACCGAAGCACTTCCTTACAGTCCAGAGCGTAACAAAGTGGCGCAGCGCGACCTTTGACCTTGCTACTGAGCATTACAGCCCAAAATATAGGGGCGACATAGCTCAGGAGGTAAGAGCGCTTGTCTGGCAGTCGGAGGGTTGCCAGTTCGATCCCCCGCCCGGGGCATGTCGAAGTGTCCTTGAGCAAGACACCTAACCCCTAATTGCTCTGGTGAAATCGAAGCATCAATTGTAAAGCGCTTTGGATAAAAGTTCTATATAAATGCAGTCCCATTTACCATTTACCAAAACGCCCTGCACTTTGACTGAAACTTCCAGAACCTTCTGAGAGCGGGTGTCTGAGAGAAATAAAAACACAGGCATGCTTCTGGACTGTAGAACGTCCCGTCTCCTTCACCTGTGGACACGTTCGCCATTTTGAGTCGAAGACTCGCTGTGGCGCACGGTCGCTGCGAGCGGAGCGACCGGCTTTAAGGCGGGAAGGCCGGCGTTTCGCTCGCGTTTCGACCTGGGGCCTCTCAGACGCCTGCTGACTGGCCGGGCGGGGCTGCTCTTAACGCTCCGCAGCGCCAGAATGTTCCAACAGGTTTCACCGGCAGCGCTCCTCGCGTCGGCGACACCTCCTGTGGCACCTCGTACAGAGTTCCCCTGCCCTGCCCGCTCGGGGTCGTGCCCACCGCCGCCTCGCCGGCCCCGGACTCTGCGCCGCCTGCTCCGCCACACGCCCGCGGCACGAGTGTGCCAGCGCTCGGCCCGCGGGCGGCTGACGAGGTGTTGACAGTCCGAATAGAGAAGGGCGGGAAGACCAGCCAGCCGGGGGTCTTGTGGGACCCTTTCACCTCCAAAAGAGCAGAATGTGCAGCCTCTCTCTCTCTCCCTCGCCGTGTTTCAGGGCACTGAGCCTCTTTATTTGTCTTAATTTAGCGAGGCGTGAGTAAACACAGGTGACCGGGCAGGATTCTGAAATGGAGCAGAATACTCCACACGGGCCCATGTCACTGACATCTTTTTTCTCTTTCTCTCTCCTTCGCTCGGCTCTTCCAGGGGTGAACGCCATGTTTTCCCAGCAGCCCCAGGACCTGGTGGTGGTGGCGGGCCAGCCGGTCACCCTGCCCTGCTCCATCCCCGGTTACCACGGCGTCGTGCTCTGGATCAAGGACGGGCTGGCCCTGGGCGTCGGCCGAGACCTTTCAGGTACGCCCTGCACCCCACTCCTGCCCCAATCTACCCCCCAGAACCCCACTCCTGCCCTACTCTACCCCCCTCCACCGCACTCCTGCCCCACTCAACCACCCCAGCACTCCACTCCTGCCCCACTCTACCCCCACTCAACCACCCCAGCACCCCACTCCTGCTCCTCTCTACCCCCCACTCAATCACCCCAGCACCCCACTCCTGTTCCTCTCTACCCCCCTGCACCAACTCCTGCCTCACATGCTGACTGGCCAATACATCCCCATCTCTATTTCTTATAATTATAAATAATTCAAATCATCAAATTACTTCCCCTGCATATTTTTCATTGTTTATCGCACCTATTATTTTCCCCTTTATTGCTTTTTCTCTATCGAACAACGGAGTCATGCGCCTTGCGCCGAAATGAGTCAGCCTGTAAGCGGGCACACAGCGAGCGCCTTCCTTTAAAATTTCATCCCAATCTGAAGACTCTCCACACGTCTCGGGGAGGGGAGGGGAGGGAGGGGGGGGGGTGGGAGGGGGGGGGAGTGGTAGCTGCAGACAGCTGCTTCTCAAGCGCTGGCGCAGGACTCAAAGACGCGGAGGAGGAAGCGAGGAGTGGCCAGGTGCCGGCACAAAAGATCAGCCGACGTCAAACGGCCTCCTCCAGGAGAACGGCCCATCTGCAAGGCGCCGTCGCCACGGTGCCCGGGCTCCACAGCTCCAGACACAGCCGCGGAATCACGCAGCCGCTGGCCCTGTTTTGAGTACTTTTAATGGGTAAATAGGATCTGAAGAGTAGCTCACTGTCCTAATTATAATGTGCCGCTTGTGTAATTACCTTAATTGTTTAATTTGGAGAAACACTCACTGCTGAGCTGTCATCTTAGTAGTCTACAGATCCCACCCGATGGTGTCTAATCCATATTCATAGTGCGCCATGAAAATCAGCAGAAGCCATTTCTGGGGGGGTTTTTTTTTTTTTTTTATCATCCGTCCCCATAAACATTTACTGCCTTTTAAACCGGAAGCCGTACAGCGAGGAAAAGAAAAGCCACGCGTATCTGAATGCCGGATTTATGCACTGAAACATCTGTTGCCTTTGACAGCTGGGAGAAAAAAAATACGAAGATGGGTTTGTGTTTGTCTTTTTTCATACAAATTATTTCTGAGCGAAAGAGTTGGGGCGTGGGTAGCGTCCAGGGTGTGATAAGTGGAAAATCACGTCTGTGGCGGCCACTAGAGGAATCGGATAAACGCAGCCGTCGTACCAAAGAGGATTTGAATTATGACATGAAGCCCGGGGGGGCCCTAAACGCCCGTTTATGGGCTGTGACTGTATGAATTCTGGGAGAGATCCCGCGCCCTGCGCCCCCTGCCCTGCCGTGCCCTCTCCTGCGCGGCTCCTCGTCACCGACAGCGCTGCTTAATTAAACCTGCGCAGACGACCTTGTCCCATTAAACCCGTCCCGTCCCCCCGCCGGGTCCTCATCGCCCTCCCGGGAGCGAGGGGCGGCGGTAAACAAGGAGAGAAGGCGGACGGGCGCGGCGCGGGGGCGGGGGGAGAGCGCCGCGGCGGGAATGAGAGGCGCTCGGCGGCGCTACGCTACGCTACGCTACGCTACGCGACGCGACGCAGCCGCGTTAGCTCCCTGAGAGGAGGCCGCTAGCCCGCCACGGGGGTTCAGGGCCAGCGCGCCATGCGTAATAGATTAGAACGCTGCCGCACCCCCACAACCCCCCGCTCCCCCCCCCGGCGCTGCTCCCCGCTACCTTCCGCACGAGTCGGCAAACCGCAGCGTCAGCGCTACAGAAGTGCGTGGGAGGAAAGCAGATGTGTGCATTAAAGTGTAAAGAGGTTTGCCCTCCGATGTTCTGCGGAGTGACCACGCGTTTCTACACGGCTGGGGCTGACGAGCGCTCTCAGAAAGCTCATTCCAGCCAGCCAGGCCTACTCGCTCAAGGAGAAGAATGATTAAAATGAGAGAAATCTATCACTGTGCAGCCTAATAAATCAGGAGACAAAAGGCACACGACTCTGTTCGGTTCCCTAACCCCACCCCCCCCCCCCCCCCCACGCACACACACACACACACGCACACACTCTGGAAGGTTCTTTTTGTTTCGCTCGCATTATTTTAATTAAAGAGAAAGACAGAACCTTGACGCTGCGACGTTAAGCTAATGAGCCTATTGGATACGCATCACCGCTGTGCCCGTGGTTAACCGCTTCCTGTCCAAAGTGTTTTTGTCTGGTTTAAAGGCACAGAGATGAGTCTGTCACGACGGTCCACGCGCGTGCGAATCACAAGCCGCTCTGCGTAACAGCGTCCGCCAAATGGCCGTAGAGTAGGTAGGGATCTGTCTGTGTGTTTGGGGAGGTTGTCAGGGTCACATGACCAGCAGGCAGCAGACCACAGCGTAGTGATGTGCCCCCCCCCCCCCGCCCCACACCCACACACGCAACGACATATTCACACCCTGACCAATCACTGCAAGCTATGGGGATCTCGCAGTCACATGATCTCTGTCTGTCTCCGCTCCAGACCCGGATATTAACTGCCTCTCAGAATGATGTTCCTGGTCATTTCCCTCCATCGGCGTGCAAGAGCGACGGCTGCACCGCCCCCCCCGCCCTCCCCCCCCCACCTCGCTGGCATAAATCACTTCACCCCCCTGCCCCCCCCGCGCCCGTTCACAGCCATTTCCCACTATTGATCTACCATAAAGACGGGCCCGTTCCAGCGCTGATGGATTCATTACCTTTAATGGAGCTATTTTACATCGTTTGCCATCGGTGACACACGTTGTCTTTAGGAATTCATTAAGATCCATGGGGAAATTATTTAATGCCTTGCAGTGCCCCCCCGAGTCCCCCCACCCCCCCTTGTGAAGATGTTCATTACGCTGTCAGGGGAGTGAGTGAGGCTCCCCGTCCCTGGGCTCTGTGAGGGAGCACATAGATCCTCGTCCTGTCGGGCGACCAGAGGCTCTCGCATCGACGTACGCGCCGCGCCGCGCCGCCCGACCGACCGACCGCCCGACCAACGTCAGGGAGCGAAGGGCTCGCCGCTCGAACCCGGGCGCGAGGCTCCGCGGCACGTAACCCCGTCGGCGCTGGCGTCCCGCCCGCCGACGCGCCGCCCGTTCGGATCTGAACCCAAATCCACCACATTAAGGCATTAGTGCTGGCGCAGGAGCCGCGTCCATAACCACAGCCAAGCGATAAGCTAAACCCACTGGTGCTCTGGGACTCCTTCATTCAGTCTGGGGCCTCTGTTGTTCTCAACATAAAAAAACTGCATTTTTTTAGGCAAATTCAGATGGATCAGAGTTTTTAATTAAATTGTTCACTGCTTTACGACAATTAATTTTTTAAATAACCAATAGTAAATTAATTTTGTAGGTTACATATTTTTTGATGGATTAATCCCTGCAAAGGCTTCCTTGAGCGAAGTGCAGTGTCACAGCTAGAGAAGCGGACTAAAAACACAGAGGCTTTAGGGGCCAGCCTGGGCACTGCCGCAGTACCTGGGAGGAAAGCACTAAACCTGAATTGCTGCAGTAAATATCCAGTTGTATACCTGGATTGTAAAAAAAAAAATAAAGATATATAAGAAATGAAGCACAAGCTATGTACAAGGCTATGGATGTGTCTGCTGAATGCCAAAATGTAAATATTAAGGACAA
Source organism: Anguilla anguilla (assembly GCF_013347855.1). NCBI lineage: Eukaryota > Metazoa > Chordata > Actinopteri > Anguilliformes > Anguillidae > Anguilla > Anguilla anguilla. The sequence goes on from NC_049212.1 coordinate 25,691,584, forward strand.
TAGGTCTTCGGGACAATCACCTACTCTAAATGCCAACAATCCCGGTTCCCGGTTTTCTCATATAAACATCGTACAGTCATCTGAAGCACTGCTGCTTGACAGTGTTGAGAATAAGCAGGATTCACAGGTGGTTAAGAATAATGCATCCGTACGCGGTCATACACCGCGTCCTATCAGCATCTCTGCAAGGCGTGCGGCGTCCACCGCTCTTCCTTCAGAAGAAGGACCGTACGCAGCGCCAAGTTCAATACGACGCGCTCAGACCCCCGCGGTCAGACCGTAAATCCTCGTCCCTCGACCAAAAAAAAATAAAAACAGCCTCCTTCAGCTGGCTATTAAACACTAATAGATGATTCAGCGAAGCCATCGATTCCTTGGTGGCAAAATAAACCATGGGGTTTTAACAGGAAATCAATGGTCATTAATGTTATTTACCACTTGCTGTTATGTATGATTGTCCCACTGTTAAACCCCCCCTAAAGCTGACCTTTTGACGACACGTTTGCAATATTCTCGGGTCATCATGGATTTTTCCACATCCCTTTATCCCCGGACCTCAGGGACACGGGGGAACGGGGTCTCGACGTCGACGGATCTGCCGCACAAAAACCGCGCTGCTCATCCAGCACCTCCCAACCTGTTCCTGTTGTCCCCGCACATCCCCCGCCCCCCCCCCCCGCTTTCAACCAAACAGATTAAAAGCAGCATGTGGCGAGATGAAATTGTGAGCGCTGTTGCAGGCTCTGCCGCTTCCCTCGCTGGAAAGCTGAGGGGCCACTTCACGGTCTGTTAAAACTGAATGGGCTTCGCTGTCACTGACTGCTAATTTGTTTTTTTTTTAATGCTCTGGCCTCCGTAATCTGACTCGAGGGCCTCGGAGCCGGCGAGCGTCAGGCCAGCCTATCGCAGCGCCGCTCGCCAGACACACACCCGTGATCTTCAGCCACTTAAAGAACGAAGCCGTCGGAATCTCGGGAGCAGGCGTGAGTCACACTGATGCACGCGGGGAATCGATATCGCGCCGAGATGTTTACTGGCAATAATCCCGCGTGAGAATGGAGGCGCGGCGGCAGACAGTAAAACTCGGAGCCGGGCCGGCGGATTACGCGCGGCTTCACAAATCACAGTGTTGTTTAAAAACAAAAGCCCATTTAATCCGCTCTCCGAAGAGGAGGAGAAGTCAAACTTTTTTCAATCAGCGGATCTTTTTTTTTTTCTCCCCGTCCCTCAGCAGAAAACGCCGCACCTGTGACAGAGCCTCAGAGGCGCGCGCACAGAGTCCATACGCCTCTGCACGTAAACATCGCAGAGCAGCGGTAAGCACTTACCCGCATAAGTGCTGTTGATTCGGGGCTGTTATTCGAGAGGTTTGCAAAATGTTGCATGAAAACCCTGTGATTAGAAGTAGTGCTTTTGGGTTCTTCGATAGCGAACGCAGCATGCTCGCCATGCAAATTTCCGCTGCCGGTTATGTGAAGTGTTATAGAGGCAGCGGATGTTGCTTTTGCGGTAAAAACACAGGGCTTCTGAAAAAAGTCCTCTCTCTAGTCTATTAAACTATAAATCCCCCAGTATTGTGCTGCCCCAGCACATTTCAATCATTCTTGTTCGTATACACAGTGGCAATAAAAGCCGCTTGTTCGCACCAAACATATAGCCACTCACAAACCCAGATCATTATTTGATTTTTTTTTTTTACTTTTTGCTTTCTCAGGACAGTAGATTCTGCGGAGTCATCATTCACTTCACTTATAAAAAAAAAATGATGTGGGAAAGCGAGTGGTTTGTGCCGCTCCTCGCGTTCCAGGGGGAAATGACGCAGTTTTTTTATTCAACATCAATACTGTCTGTCTGTCCAGATGGGGACATATTGAAATAACCCGTCTCAACGGTTGCGTAGTGATGAATGAGAAGCGCACGCAGCGCAGTCTTTCATCAGACGAGCAAAACAACATGAATTATAAAGAAAGGAATCACCTGGCATAGTGACTTAGAGTCATGTGCACTGCCTCGCTGTCGGTTTATGGCTGAGGAATCTATGGCCAGCCGACAGTGGCGTGCGATGTTTTACCCGTGTGGAGCGGAGCAGGCGTCCTGTAATGTAACGGCATGTACTCTGCAAACGGCGCAGCGCACAGGGATGTAAAAATCCCGCCCCGGAGTGCTGCAATCTCTGCAGGCTTTCGTGGTTTCCTTTCAATCAGGGGCCAGCCTATGCTCTGGAAACAAGGCGTGTCATGTCGTTAGCTACCCATTACTCAAACCACGGCTCTCTGTGTCCATGAACTGCTGGTTTTTGGAGTCAGGAGTCAGGTGTGAATACAGTCCTATAGTGCTACTGATTGACACAATACAGGTGTCAATCAGTAGCACTAATTGCTCAGTTAATTACCTGGGAGAAAAGAAAACCAGGACCGGATTTGGATTTACAGCCCGGATTGGAGCGTCCATGCTTTAACTAATCAGAGTTATCAGTTAAGGGCATACGAGCTGAAACACACTGAAGAACCAGCAGAAATGCATCTCAACAGGATTCTGTCGGTTAAAGGCTTAGTTCACTTGCTGGTTTTTTTAATATTAGTTCAGTTTCTGTGCGTTTTGTGATTGTAAGCAGCAATGTGAGCTGCTTTGGAGTTACTGAAATGCATTTTGTGCTTTGGACCACAAGCCCCAGAAAGCCTCTATGGACACTCTACAGGCAGCAGGTGGTCAGAAACTTCCGTAAATATCTCAGATATTGTTCATCGCACGCAAAAATTTTCAATTGGGCCAATCAGAAACATACGATAAAACTGAAATACTGTTATATGTTAAAATCCGGCGCGCAGTGAGGCACACAGGCAGGAAGTGACATCATGCGCCCTGCGTGTTCCAGGCTACCCGCGGTACTCGGTGGTGGGGGACCACGGCTCGGGGGAGCACCACCTGCGGATCCAGCGCGTGGAGCTGACGGACGACGCCGTCTTCGAGTGCCAGGCCATCCAGGCGGCCATGAGGTCCCGCACCGCCCGCCTGACCGTGCTGGGTGAGTCTGCAGTGCGCCGTCAGAGACGAGCACGGACATTCACAAGAGCCGCCGCCGCCGTACCGCCAAACCGCCATCACTTAACCCATCAGCCGCTTAAAGCACCAGATACTCAATCTCCTTTCCCACACCTGCCATGGTGCTGCAGGTAATGTGGCAGGTTTATGCGCTACTGCTATCGGCAACGAGAATAACAATTAGGCACGGTATCTGCCCTTTGCATGTGCTTGATTCAGTCATTCTGGATTGAGTGTAAATGTAAATCTACAGTGGGTAAAGCAGTACTATTCCCTTTCTAACAACCCTAAAGTCCTAGCCGACGTGCTTTCCCAAAATGAATGCAGTCACAATTTAGCCGAGGTGAAGGTGTGCAATAGCAATTCAAAAAAGGAGTCAACAGGGGCCTTATAGGAGCAGAGGGCTGCGGGCTTTGGTCTGTGTTTAATGACACTGATCGAGGAAGCCTGTGGTGCTGGATGTCGTACCACATAGCCTGCCGGAGCCAAGCCCCGCTCGCTTTCAGCGTTAATTTCCTGCGAAATTCGACAATTTCCATTATTAAACCAGAGAGCCCATTTGATGGTTATTAAACTTTAATAGGTTATTATTCTACAGTACCATTCCTGTTTAAGTGGGCAGCGCTAACACAGCGCACTGTTCTCTGGGCATTAATACGGCCTGTTTCTTTATTATTTTACACTTTTCTTTTCCCTCCCTCTCTGCCTGTCCCCTGGGTAGCACGGGTCTGGGGTTGGGGGGGGGGGGGGTTGAGCCGGGGAGCGAGGGAGTGAGGGGGGGAGCGAGAGAGAGAGGCGAAATAGAAAGACGGAGCTCAGGAGCACAGTTTCGTTGGCAGGGGCTGCTGGACAGCCTTATTGATCTGCTCTAATGAAAAGTGAAACTAATGATGTGTAAGGGAAGAAGTAGTCAGGAGAGGAAAGGGGAGACGAGAGAAGACAAATTACGGCTTCATGTCTTTCATTTTCGGCGTGCCACACGCCCCCACCGCCCAGCCCCACCGCCCAGCCCCACCGGTGTAAATGGGACCTAATTGATAATTAAAAGTTTGGGGGTTTTTTCTTGGTCGTCCAGGAATGTTGAGTAATTTCATCCGCGACCTCCTTCCCCTCTGGATATTTATTTTAAAATAATAACTAAAAAGTCTGCAAAATCCAGGCCGGCACCCACAGCAGAAATGCGAAATGCTTCATAAATGTGAAGATTAATGTTTGGGGGTGAGGGCTGGGGTTGAGCACCACATGCCACGTCATTTGCTTTCAGTCCTGTTCCGTGATTAGGACTTGATTGATTGAGTCCTGATTGCGTCAGATTGGCTGAGGGGGTTTGGAAAAGAATGCTGATTATTATCCCTGATTCCCCCAAGCCCCCCTTCCCCTGACCTCCGGCATCCAAAAAAAAAAGATTTTAGATGTGTTTATCGCGAGGCATGTGTTTAAAATCACTAAGCCTGCACATGCCACCCCTTAACTGCATTAAGTCCTCTCCTGCAATGCTGGACTCTCACAGTCCGAGTGAAATGTTCTCCTTTCAAGGTTTTAAGGTCCATTAATTTGAGTAATTACGGGGGGGTCTCTCTGTTTTTATTTTTCTCCTGCTCATTTCGGTGGGAAAGACATATCTCCTCTTCCCACTGTTTTCAGCATTAGTCCAGCGTTTAATCCCGCCGCAAACTGGCGTGCTGCCGAAATGCAGCACGACAAGGCGCAGGCACGCACACAGGCGCGCGCGCGCAAGGTAATGAAATTAATATGTGCAAGCCAAGTGTCAAGATTAATTCCCCACTGTCAGTTCCCTTGTTAAGACAGCCGCCTGTGCTCATTGACTAACCTGACAGAGAAACGCAGCATGGGGGCGTCACCCTACCGCTCAGCTACCCGACAGACAAATATATCTACCAATCTGTATCCATTCAGGAAAACGTGCCCCCTCCCATTCCCTAATGTAATGTTTCTTAACCTGCAGCCTAATTTGCATAATTATGCAGCCAGATTGTAATATTAATAAAGCCTATTCATTACCACGTGAAAAGTAAATAAATCACTCGATGACAGCACGCTGAACACCATCAGTGTATTTTCTTCCCCGTTTTCCGTTTTTATATTTACAAGGAAATAAACTGGTTTTATTGTTCTACGGCTGAATTTATGAGTTTAGACAGCCCTGACGGGACACTGGCATCGAATGTGGCTGTCAATCTTTGTGGACGGAATGGTTCCTCGATTGTTCTGGTCTGAAGGCGCTATCCGCATTGATTTTTCCCACACGGCGTTCATTGGTGTCAGGAGTGGGATCCACAAACTGCAAGCTGTCTATACTGTAGAGTCCTAAACTTGATTTTTTACCACATGATAATCCCTAATCGTCCTTCCCACAACAAAGGTATTGGCAGACAAAACATAACAGAGAAATATGCTCAGTCCTTGGGAAACTTCCTACACCTGGTAACAAAGAAAAATTCAATTGGACAATAAATATAAAACCAGACAGTGTTACTTTTCTTAAATCGCCGATCCCCACTTTCCCTTTCATTTAACAGAATTCTGGGGAGAGTTGAATGTTTCTTTTCTTACGTTTTAAAATGTAAATGATGTGCAGATGGCAGCTTCATATCATCTGGGCGACCAAAGGAATGAATCCGGCAAGGACTTATTGTGAACGTCCAAGACCTGGCAGAGAAGCTCAGGGACAGTCATTAAAACAGACAGAAGGGGTGCGGGAAAAAGAATGCGCAACATGACCTCTGAACTCTGATCTCTGAGTGAAGGCAGCAGTGGGCCCCAGGTCGCCCCCTAGTGGCCGGTCTGCTGAATAAAGCATGAGGCCCAGCTGACGGTGGGCATAAAAGGGTGGGGCCCTGGAGGCTAATTATATCCCTTCAGCAATAGTAGTCTACCTGTGGATTTGGGATGTGAGATGCAGGGCGTCACATCTGGCCCAAAAGCCTGTGGGGGTGGGGGGTGATGGGGGGACACAGAAAATCAGTCTGCTGTAGGTGACCTTTGCCGTCAGACGAAGCGAACGGAAAGTTTTCCTTTTTCAGTTTTTAATATTCTTAACATTTACCTAGAGCACGGACGAGTGCAGAAATCGCAACCTGGCCCGGCTCCCCGCGTCCCGGCAGCATCGATTCGTCTGGTCTGACATTTGAAGAGCTCTTAAACACACGTGTGCCTGTGCGCGCCCCCCCGACGCGGGCGGGCGGGCGGGCGCACCCTTCCCCGCACTCGAGGCTCGCTTCGCCCCGCTCTTCCCTTTCTCCGTCCTCGTTTCTGAATTCCAGGCTCGTTAACGCTCCGACCCGCCGTCGCCGATTTCCACGCGCCTCCGAGATGAAAGACAACATTAAAGGGATGCAAACTAATGCCACGTGCTGTAATACATGCATAAATATTCCCTTGTAATTTTGAAGCTTCAAAATTGCCAATTAGGAAATGTTGACTTTGCTGAAGACTAACAGTAAAGAGAGAAGAAAGGTCAGATAACTCAGTTTTCATTTGCTGTCAGGCAAATTATTAATTACAGTGACACGGCAATTGTAGTATCAAGTTTCCCGCTGATGAAATTAATTCCTCCAAACAGAGGGGTGCTCCAGCATCTGGGAGGCTTTGACAGCCCTGTGTCAGCCTTTAGCCACACAGGCAAGGAGTCAAGAGCTTTTAGATTATTAGCCTTTAATTACAGAGTGACATGCGAGCCCCACACATTCACTTCCCTCAAACTGATACGAGACCTCGTTTCTTTTGAAGGCACGGAAGCAAACAAGCAAGGCCAGCCAACTCCACTTCAAGCCCCGACTTTCCCTTAGCAAACTTTTTAGCCGGAGAGGAAAAAACGGCATTTTCTCCAGACGGTCTTTCAGGTTCCCATTTACGGCCTCGTCCAGGTGCCGAGGTCGCTGTCCGCCGCGGAGATCCGTGGATCAGGAGGAGGAGGAGGAGGAGCGCTCGAGCGGAAGGCAGCGCTGCACGCTGAAAGCCGCCGCTCTGCACAGGGCCCCTGCACCGTTTGGGCTGAATGGAGAGCAACCCTGTTGTTGTTTTTTAAAATTATTTTTCTCTCCCCGGCGAGATGATTGATGGCCTCTCCAATCCTGCCCATCGTTATTTTTATCCCTCAGCCCAACCGAATCTCGCCTTGCCTCTTTATTTATTTTCATACGCCGAAATGCCTGCGATGCCAGAGTCGGGGTATAGATTCAGTCGGGTGATCTCGAGGAAACAAGAAACAAAAAAAAAGAAGCTTTGCATTCATTACTGTTGGCCACAGAAGTCCCATAATCCTTTTCTCTAAAGTATACAGTAGCTTCTCGCTTCAAATGAATGGGTCTTCCGACAAAATTAGTTGCACATTAAAAGAGATTCAACTTTCAGTTTGATCGCTATTTCAAGGACGGTTCAACTATAAAAATATAATTTATCTTCTTTTAAATAATAACATTTTAAAAATTGTATGCATCTTATATTCGTGAAAAAAACTTGTAAAAGTTTAAATGTTAAAGTTAAGGCCAGACTGCAGACCGAAATAATTAAACTGTTCCGACTGAAATAAACAGCTTGATCCTCTCATGGTTAATTTTCTACAAGGAACTTGAGGACAGTACAAATCTGGGCCATTGTGAACTTGCCTGTTTACCTTGTGCGGATAATCCGCTATTAAACGCAGACACAGACACCAGCAAAGAGACTGGGCTGCAATGAAAAAATTTAAAGCGCGTTTTCAAGACGAGCTCTGAAAGCTGATTGGCCATAAAATGGGAATTTATACATTTAGTTTTGTTACTGTTCTTCTGCCAGGAGGTTTTATGAAAGGGAACAAGTTACGGTTTGTGATTTTGAACTTCTAGAAGCATCTGTGGCATCTGACCTTTGGGACATTTGGTTGTTCCCCTTCTTGCCCTGTGAAACGAGTGAGCTATAACCCTCAAACTGTTTTCTTTGAAGGAAAAAAAACGATCTGCAAGAGCTATGTGCAGTGTGGTTCTCTTAATCAAAATATTAAGGACTTCTTAGCCTGTGCTTACAATCAAAGAAGTCTCCTCTTCTGTCTTCAACCCCACCCACTCACACCGGGTAAGTTACCCCACCTGACGTAGCTAGCTGGATAGCTAGAGGTAGCATTAGTACTGTGAAATGAGTGACCGTGAGCGACTGTAAGGAATTTATTTATAGCTTAATTAATTCCCTTACGTTATCCCTCACTGCCAGAAACATTACTTGCAGGTCCAACAGGAAACAAACTGACTCAAGCTTCACTTTTCATCCCCTTGGTGAACTTCAGCTCACACCACTGATGAAAACCAATTCCAGTGTTAACTCTAGTTCTTGAACAAGCCTGGTCGGCTTGTCCTTTTGCTTCGCTGTATCTGGATTTCTTTGCTAGCTAGCTCTGCAGGCACACCCAGCCCTCCCCACACAGAATAGAGCACTACACCCAGGAATGTCCCAAACACATTTTAGAATAACATATACAGGTAAATGTGCACAAATTCAGCTAAAGACAGAGATTGCCAGAGCATCATCGATGTGCTTAGTATGATTATTTTATAATATTTTCAGAGTAAAAATCCTGCATAGTATGCCTTTAAAGGCTTTTTTTCTTATTGCCGTTGAGCCTGCATGATACGTCTGTACATACATATTTAAACAAACTCAATTTCCACGCAACTTTGTCTCTATTGAGGTCACACAGACCGCGATTTCCAATTACTTATTTTCACGACACACATCCAGCCATTTTGCCACGAAATCCATCTCGCGCATTATCATTTTTATACGATAAAAGAGTCGCTGCCACTTTTGTATCACCTCCGCGTCTGGGAGAAGGCGGGACGCAGCTCTGTAATAACTCGGCGGCAACAGAACATAATTCCGTATTGATTCGCGGCTTCAGTGATTCTGTGTGCCTCGGTAATTCTAAAGCCAACACACGTCAGTCACAGAGAGAATGGCTGAGGTGACTCTGGAAGCGAAACAGAGAGACGCTCCATCACAGAAACAAAACGCAACACGCCGCTCCTGTGAGAGGGCTTATTGTCTCACACCGGCGCGGGGATGCTGTTCTCAAGTCTGTCTTATGAATAAATATGCTCGGCAGCAAGTGTAAGAATAATGTACCAGGAGAGAGATACAGACAGAAAGGGGGGGATGGATGCTGCGTGGCAGGGGTGGCAGGAGGGTTAGCGATGGCGATGTGTGACGCGTGGTCACAGGTCCTCAGACCGTGACGAGGTCCTCCGGGCGACCCGGGGTGGGTGGGGGGGCTGTGGGGGTGACGGCCATGTCAGCGGCGCCCTTCGTTTTGACGCATCTCGCTCGGCGCCTCTGCTCTCCGTGACGGAAGACAGCCTCCCGCGCGCGGGTTCGCCGCCGACTTTGACACCTCGCGGCCCCCGGGCAGGTCCCAGACCCACTCAGTCTGTCAGTCCGCCGCGGCGGGGCGGGCGGGGTGCGGGGGCTTCCTGGCTCCTCTCCTTCTCCACTTTTTTCTTTTAGAAAGAAATGATTTATTAGTGTTATTATTCTCTCCTGTTCTGCTAAAACCTCTCGGCTGTCTGTTTTTCTTTTTCATTCAGGCACAGAGGGCTGAATGAAGGCAGGAATGGATCTCGTACATGCCGACCTCCTTTTATTTCTCCAAAGCCGTAAAACGGGGAGAATGTGCCGAACCCGGTGCCAGACTCTGTACCCTGGACCCTGTACAGGGTCGTGCGGTGCCGTTTAGTTCATGCCCACTGCTGGCCCTACGTGAGGCTGCTGTCTTGGTAGCGCGGGCACTTTGTGGTGCCAGGCACGTACCCGGTCTCACTGTTTCTCCCCATCCTCTCCTCGTTTCTCTCTCTCATTTACTCTGCACCAGACCCCTCCCTCCACCAGCCCTTATTTGGGAAAGGCGGCGTCGATGCTCACAGACGGCTCCTGCTGCGGTGCTCCGCGCCTTTTCCATTAATCACTGGTGAGGTTTACCGCCAGCAGGCCGCGCGGAGCGGGCGAGGTCATCAGCGCCGCCGGGCCGGGGCTCTGACCACAACCACCCACACGTCTGCCCGCAGCGCCAGGGCCGTCTCCGTGGAAACCGGGGCACTGCCCGTTTGAGGCCTGCACAGGTGGCCTGATCTCACAGCTCTAAACAGACCTCACATCGTGAGGTCAGCGACAAGCCTGCAGGGTCAGGCGCTTGACAGAGTTAGCTCCTCTGCGTTGCCAGGTTACACAGGGCTTGGTTTATCGCTTTGTTGTTGATTCAGTGCCTCAAGTAAACAAACTCACCGCCACCTTAGATGATCTTTCTCCCTCCCTCTCATTTCCCGCCCTACCCACAATGCCAGTTTGCAGGATAACGTGCCCCTCTCCACCTCGACCGGGGTGGGGACTCAAAACACATCGGCCCTTATCTTGCGCTCGGGGAGTGAAATGTGGGATTGAAATGAAATTTAAGCGTGCTTTAATTAACTAGAGCGCCATCTCTTATCTGGAGCAGCAAGATGGGTTCATTCAGCCTGCGTCAAGCTGGGCCTCTGAGTGTCAACATGAGGCGGGACGCGGACGTGCGGGATTGTGGGTAACAAAGACCCCAGTCCCACTGGGCTCTCGAGAGGCGGACACTGGACTGCTCTATGCACTGTGAATTTATGACTGGCATATGGACTTAAAACCAGGGCTGAAAGAGGGTGGAACCATTTATAATACACACACACTCCAACCCTAAAACATACACACACACACACACGCACAGACATAATACACACACACTCCAACCCCAAAACATACACACACACACACGCAGACATAATACAGACACACTCCAACCCCAAAACACTCACACACATATGCACCTATAATACACATACACTCAACCCCAAAACACTCACACACATATGCACCTATAATACACATACACTCCAACCCCAAAACACACACACACACACACAGACATAATACACTCACATGCATACCCATATAACACACACACACGTTCTCATAAATACACCCAGACAGAGTACACACACTCTCATAAAGTCTCTTTCACGCATGTAATACGCCGTTGCATATGTTCTCCCTTTCTCACACACATATAGTACACGCTCAATATCTGTCACTCACACACTCTAGTCAGCTCCTTATCAAACAGACTATCACTCTCTTTCCCCTGTACAGAACTAACCTCTTTGTCTTCAACTTATGATTCTTCGTGGCACAGATTAGCAATCACCAGCACATATGGAAACAATGCATAGAAATAGTATAAATATTGGAAAAAGTTAACACGCACACATTGGGGAAGTCAGAACAAGTTAGAGCACAACAGTAACTGAATTAAACCGTCTAATTGAGGAGCCGGGGATAAGGCTGGGCTTGGTAAAGCGAAGGTGTGGGAGCAGGAGTGGGAGGCAGTTTGGCGGGGTTAGGTAAACATCACACCTCCACACAGCCCTGCTGCAGGGAACGAATGGACCTCGGGTGTCGGCGAATAATTTAAGATCAGCCAGCAGCGCCGGCCAGCTCACAAATCCATCAGGTCACCCGGCACAGCTCTCATTGGGAGCCATCGGGGTCTGCTGCGTCGGCACCCGGGTCATGAACGGAGCTGGCGGGGAGCCGCCAGCTTTTAGCGCCGCCGTGCGATCCGGGTGGGCGGGTGCGAGCCGGAGACGGACTGAGGCAAGGACTCGGAAAATAAATAAATAAAAAGGGTGAGAAGTAAGGGTATGCGGGGAGATCTGTCAGCCTGTCGATACAGTCGGCCGGCCGGGCGCTCCGGAATGCTAGTCAGAGGCGCGGGAGCGGGAACCGTGGCTCAGACGGGTCAGGGGCTCAAACCACAAAAACACAGATTACAGGGAGTTATTGATCCGCTGCCGGCTCCTGCAAGGCCGTTTACTCAATAAAAAAAAACAGTGAGTAAAACCCTGGTCCCTGCACACCTTCACCTGTAAAGCATTCTGAAACTAAACAGGCCCGCGTGGCAAAAATCAACAGACGGGAGTACTGTCAGCCCCCCGACGACCGCTTAACACGAATATCATATTTGGTTAGCCTCAGGAAGTCGGCAGAAATGTACCGCCATGAAAAACGCAAAGCAGAAGGCGAGCTGACAAACCGGCCTAACTGCTGAAATAGTGGTGCATGGCCCTTTAAATTGGAAAGACTAAAGTTACATAACGTGAAGAACTTAAATATGGCTGCATGGCAGCTGCTACCTGGCCTTAGGCCTCTGAGCGTAAGTATTTAATGAGGACCTTCACAGATTTTTTTCTGTTTATGTTCAGTCGGTTTTTAATCTTTTCAATTTTTTAAAGCACTGATGGTAGGTATGCCCTAACTTCTTGGTCCGTGCGTGTTCGGGTAGACCATGTATAATAAATTAATATGACATACGTTGCCGTTCTGTGAAAAGCAAAAATAAAAAATAAAAAATCCCTCATGAGGGACAAAAACATCTTATTAAATTGAAATGAGTTGAACTGAATTCAGTTGAACCAAACTGAACTGAAACAAACTGAAATAGGGAACACCGTAAAGAGCATCAGAACAGTTTTCCAAAACCAACAAGAAATATGCGACCTGCTTCATAAATCGGCAAACCAAAACCAAAAGAGTTTTCGGAGCGAAAGGACTGTGAAAGTGCAAGTCATCGAAGCCATCGCCACGGTTTGAGCTGGGGAGCGAAATAACAGCTCCGGCTGTGCAGTGAAAGTGGCGAGTTGTGGCAGCTCAGAAACAAGGTGAGAAACCACAGTGAGATTTCCCAGCTCAGCCTAACTGGGTAATGCCATTATCGCTGGAAAAGTGAATTCAGCTCTTCCTCACTAAACCACAAACACAGTCACTCATTTTACCTTGAATGTGTGACAAAAAGTTTGGGAACATTAAATGCGTGATCACGGATCAAGAGCGAGTCTCACTGTAATGTCCACGTTCTGGCTAGATTTGGTGACGGGCTCTATACGATTTTAACTCAGTTTGATGTATTTAGACATACGTCGTTTATCTCTAAATCTGTGTCATTGATCTGTTGCTGCCTGTCTTGGCCAGGTCACTCTTGGAGAAGAGATTTTGAATCTCAATGAGTCTGTCCTAGTTAAACAAAGGTTAGAGCACTGCGGACTTCCAAAACACAAAGGGCAGCGCTGGCGGTCCGTCGTCGGACACAGCTTCCAGTCGAGTGCTAAATAACATCAGCAGATGCTCGGCTGCCGCCGTGGATGCCAGACCGATTTTAAAACCCTGTATTTTACGGCTCTACTCTGTCACACGAGGGTCTCAGTAGAGTGGTAATCTGGAGAGAAAAAAAAAATGGGGGGGTGGGCAGAAGAAAATGAAATGCTGGCTACAGCCCTGAGTTCCTGGACAGTTAATTAATGTTTCAACAGCCACTGAATGTGCCCTGAGAGTCACTGAATCAAATGGAATCAGTAACCGTACATTCTCTCGCTATCTCTCTCTCTCTCTCCTCCATTCCTTTCATTCTCTCTCTCGCTTTCTCTATCATTCTCTCCCCGCCGTGTTTCTCTCTCTCTCTCATCTCGCCCTGTCCCGACTCAAGAAGAAACAACCGTCAACAGGGAGGATTTATTTAATATTTCAGCAGGTCAGGACTGCAGCGCTTTGCTCAGTTTCAGAACTCGGCCAAAAGAGAAGAACTTGAGAGGTTGATGATTGAAAAAAGGAAAAAAAGCGAGGGGGAGAAAAAAAAAAAAGAGAGACCACCCCCCCCCCCCCCCAGCCGTCGTTTCTGTGCCGTGCTCCACGACCTCCTTCTGCATTGACCAGAGCTAACAGTCAGGATTCAAAGGATGACATGGGTGTGTTGGGAGGGGAGTTTAAAAAGATGAGATAAAAACAATGCATGTGATTCAGAAGAATGCAGACGCTCGCTAGCTCCCTCCTTAAGGAGCGCTGACCCAGGAACCTGGCCTCATCCTTCATGGACATCTGCACAGGAGATGTCTGATGATTCAATGGCCAAAGGGTACAGGGCGACTACTGAAATGGTGTCTTCTGTTCCAACCGCTCCACCATAGGCAAAATGAGGTTAATGGAACGAAGCAGGTCTGTTGACATTGGCTTTCCCCCTAGGGGGCGCTCTTATGACCCGCAGGCCAGTGGAGTTTCACCAATATGTCGCCTTTTCCAAGCGAGAGCAATTTTTCTGTCCGCGGAAATACTCCACAGAGTGGCCCGTAGAGGGCGCCGTGCAGCCTAGGAGGCCGGGACGAGGCGCGGCGAGGAATGGCGAAGAGCCGGCCGGGGGCGGCCCTTCCGGCACGGAACCCGGGAGCCTGGCAAGCAGGCCCCTGAGACACGCCGTGCGCCCGCTAACGCTGCGTCCCGCTAACGCTAGCCACCAGAGCCCCGTCTGACCTCCTTCATAAAGCGGACCTGAGGAGGGGGGGGCGTTCCAAATATCTCACTCCTCCCAGAGACTAAAAATTGATGGTAAAAATAACAGTGCGGATTTGGAAAACCACATCACTCTCTGCCTCAGTTTATTAGGAGATAAATGTGTTTTATGAACGCGTAAATCATCATCTAACAATGATTCAGGCAATCTCTCCAGCTGGAGTCCAGGATAAATGGCATTATTGAATTTTATTGCAAATAACAAGTGAAACCTGCGATGTTTATTTAGAGCAGGAGACGAGGGTAGATGCGATAAATAAAGGCAATTTAGACTATCTCAAGGTTCCTGAATTTTGGAGGGGACTTGATGAGAAATCCAAGTGTGCTCCTCTACTGAAATCTACTGCTTATCGTCTGAAAGAGTTAAGAGGAGAGGAAAGTTGGGGGGCAAACGAGTTATTTCCCTAATGAGGCCTAATCAGTAATCAAATCTGAATGAATAATGAACACAGAGGGGGTGCACACCAGGGCACCATCCCAAAAACTTTTCCTAACTTTGTCCTCTCTCTCTTCCACTCTTGTCATTTCTTCACACTTTCCTGTTACACCGGTCTCATTCTCCTCTCCATCCAGTGCTCTAGAAGTTTTTAACTATCCTTCACTCCAGTTTCACCCCCCCCTCCCCCCCCACCCACAGATACACAGCTGCCTGCTCCCTTTGATTTCTCCTCGCCCCAGATCTACACCGTAATGAGCAGGGAGCCGAATCAATAATTCACCGGGGTCTGAATGGAAAGCAGGGTGATCAGCGCTTGTTTAAGGGAAGAGAATGTAATCAGCGCCATTCAGGAACCTGCCTTTCCCGGTGAAAGGCTTGCCGCTCGTCCCCCTTCCCCGTCGCCCCGCTCTCTCCCGTTCGCTCCCCCCGGCGGCCGCGCGGTCGCACCTGGGCCCCTCGCGTCGGCGTGCCGGGCGCGGCTCCAAAAACCGCTCCGCTCCCGTCGGGTTCTGCCGCGAACACGGGGGTTTTTCTCCCGTTGGACGGACCCGCCTTCCCGCCGGCCGCGGCCGCTCGAGGGGGGCGCCGGCAGGGAGCGAGCCGCCCGCTTCAGGTGCCAGGGCGGAGCAGTGCTCACGGAACCGCTGACTGGGTTCCAAGGCCGGCCGCTGCGACTCCACCCCCGAGCCCGGCACTTATCCCCAACTGCGTTTGCAAACATACGGCCGTGCAAAAGCACGTCCTGCACAATGTGAGCGACAGGAGCGCCCGCTAAGCAAATAAGCTAGCTTTGCTGGAAATGAGACCGTCTCTCTCACTCTCTCTCTCTCTCTCTCTCCCTCTCCACAGTGCCCCCCGAGGACCCCATTATTAACGGCGCGCCGGTGATCAGCCTGAGAGCGGGCGACCCCCTCAACCTCACCTGCCACGCCGACAACGCCAAGCCTGCCGCCTCCATCATCTGGATCCGAAACGGCGAGGTGCTGAACGGGGCCATGTACTCCAAGGTAGGGGCCCAGGTGTGTGTCCGAGGGGGCGGGGCGGGTGGTGGAAAAGAGGCGGGCGGGCAGGCGTGGGGGGCGGGGCCAGATCAGCGCACTCACACAACGGAGTCATCAGCAGGGAAGGGAGCACGAAAAGAAACGAGAGAAAAGATGAATGGAATGTTTTTTTCTGAAAAGGCCCGAGCGGTAAAGGACAACAAGATGGATGGATACCTCCGAAAGTTTCACGAAGAAGTATGAAACCAAAATAAAAAAAAGTTCTTTGAGAATTCATTTTATTAGCAGCTAGCAGGCAAATCGCAGTGTGGTTCTTGAAGAAGGGGCGTTCCCGGAGCAGGAGGCTGAGGCTGGGAGACGGGCGTTTGTTTACACCCTCTGGGTATTGCTTTTGCATGAGCGTTGGGCTGGAGTGATGGGAATCTGAGTCCCTGGGGTCCTGGGTCTCCTCCAGGCTCGTGGGAAGATGTTTCTCTCTCCTCGGCGAGCGCGCGGTGTCAGCACGAGCAGGCAGATGGAGGCGGGATAAAGCTCTCATTACACCCTCACCGTTAATCTCTCCTCCTTCCCTCTCCCAGCTCCCCACAGCCAGCCACGTCCTCAGAAACCTGCGCCCCGCCCTGCGAACGCAGGCCCGCCAGCCTCCCCGCTGATTTCCTCCGGGTCCGGGGGTCCGAGGGGTCCGGGGGTCGGGGGGTACGGGGGTTGATTTGCCTGCGCGGGGCGTAGTTTGCGCGCAGTGGAAACTCCATTATTGATGCCTTCTCGGGTGATGTGCTCACGCGCCGGCTCTCACAGGTCGGGGATTTCACGGGGACGAGATGCGGGGGTTTGAAAATGGTCCCCAGGGGAAGCTCTCCGGTGACACCCCCCCCCATTCCCCACCAACCTGACATCCCCTTCCTAACCTTTCGAGCAGTTACTTCAGCCCTAGATGACAGAATGCACGATCACAGAAGTGCATGTCTGTACAAATCAACTGCACAAAGAACTCTTTCCAGGCACAAATATAATGAGGGGGTTTGATCCCATTACGGGTCTTTCTCTGGCTTTTAAGAGGCAGGTGAATGCCTCTGATTGAGCTGAAATGGAAGAGTACACCATTTGGACGAAAAAAAAAAAAAAAAAACCGTTGGAGACAGTTTCTCTGTTAATGTCTGTCTATAAACACGACACTTGAAATCCTCTACCTCGCCAAATGCACAGACTGAAACCGAGCTTAATGTGAGCAATCCCTTCCGAGGTTCGTTCCAATAAAGCACAATGTGTTCAATTAAAAAGTCATTATTTTGCCTGAATAATGGAAGTTGAGTGCTTGGATGGATAATTGACTGCCCTTAAAGGCTCTCTTCTATTGTTAATGAGAACAAACGAGGACAGATGTCGGGGAGCGTCGCCGCGCCTCTGACGGGTCGCTGTGACCGGGGGAACGGGACGTACCGCCGCGAGGCCGCGTCCCCGAGGGCAGGCGGGCGCGTGACGGACGGGCCTGCCGAGCCAGGAATCGACGTCGGCTCCTGCCGGGTCCGAACGAGAGGCCAGGCGCGAGATTCGCCGTAGAACACCGGAGTCTTTAGGGAGGGAATGGGGGGGTAACCTGCGTACATGGGGACCCCCGGGTTGCGGGGGAGCACCAGCTCGCTGCCTGGTGGGCAGTTCGGCTCGTCTTCTCTGCGTGGATGAGCTCCCGTCTCCCCCTCTTTCCGTTCGCCCCCCACCCCTCCCCAGTCTTCAAAGTGCCGTCTTTATCCGTCTCTCAGTTTCATTATTTTCTCCTCTGCCTTCATCTCGGCAAACTTTGCCACATAATTAGAGAGATTTCTTTTAAATAGCAGCGCTCACAAAAAAGCAAAAAAAAAGAGCCTTCTGGAAAGTTACTAATTAACTTCTGAGAACGTACATGTTTTATAGTCATCCAGTACATTCAGACAGGTAGAATGCTGAATGGCGGACTGGAATATTAATTTGAAGTGTGCCATACTGGTGTAGTTTTCCTTGGCTCATTGTTTGATTTGCTTTGTTTTTCGTAAGTTTCTTGCTTCTCCATTGTCAGATTTTTTCCCTTTGTCAGGCTAATTAACCTCCATGGCTTGGTGGTAGTTTGGAAAAGTTAAAAGAAGCTTTTAATTAATTGGAAAGGGACGCTGAAAAAAAAGTAATCAGAAGTTGAGGCATTCGGATTAGATAAATTGATCAAAGGGTTACTCTGATAAAAAAGGAGGCCTTTTTTATAAGCAAACCCCCCAGCCCCCCAAAACATAAGAATTAGAGTATTATTCCAAAAGTGAAAGTGTGTATTAAACGAAGGCTCTGACAATTTATCCATTCTGAAGCCGTACAAAAGTCTGATAATGGGCCCTGCGACGCGATGGCGGGATGCTTCGCAATTAGAAGACGGCGGCTGCAATTGACCTCGCCAAACGTCTCCCTTTTTTCTCTCTTTTTTTTGTGCTCAAATGAGACTTATCAAATGAAAGGCCTGTTAAATTATCAACGGAATGCTAATGGCGTCCGACTCGGCGCTTGATTCGTTCGGGCGCGTAGCGAGGTCAGCGGCTCAAAGGGAGCGGGACGCCCCTGAAGGGGCTGTGATGCGGCGGCGAAGGTCTCTTCACACGCGCGTCGATCAGAAGGCATGTTTTTGCCAGTCCTCTGCGCGTAGCGCGTCGCGGCGCCGTTTATAGGTCTAATTATAAACATACGCGATGCCTTTTAAGACCAGTGTCTGCATGACTACTTAAACAGCACCCATAATCATGCATCCTTTCACCGCTGACACCCGAGTTCACAGAGCGCATAATGCTTTATAATAAGCGGTTTCGTGTCTCTGTGAATGATTCTCAGTTATTAGTATATTCTTTTAAAGCGACAGATATTTTTTTTTACCCAGGGCAAAATGTGTGTCTTACATTTGGAACGCTCCGCCTGCATCCAGAGGAATATTTACTGAAGCAAAGCGAGATAAGAACCTTACTCACGGTTCAGAAGTGATGCAGCCAGGATTCCAGTCTGAAGTCTCCCGGGTCCCCGTCTGGTTTCCAAACCACTGCAACACACTGGAAAAAAAAAATACATGAATAATTATGTGTGCTCTAGTCTGTCGTCTCAAGAATACTAATGAATGCGGATGGCTTGAGCCCTATTACTTACTTAAAGTAGCCTAAAGTTTTATTCTACTGACCAGTCTCTGCATCAGTTCGAACCAGGTTAAAAAAAAATATTAAATATATTCATTGATTTATTCGTCCAGGCCTATTACCAATAATCAATTTGATCAGCACAATTAAGTGAAAATAAAACCTCTTTGCCCCAAATAAAAGCATTAATTAAGAAACAAATGTATTATGTTGTGTACCACTCATTTACACAATGCTTTTAAGACACAAGTACAGTATGCACTGAAGAAAGCCAATTACTCTCAGCATTCCACAGGATGCCGATTCTCATTCTCGTACCCCGCCTGACGCTCCCTGTGCCCTCCGGCAGTGCAGTATAATGCTGAGGGAACCGGGCTTGTGGCTCAAAGGTTGCAGGTTCGATTCCCATCCGGCTGCTGAGGTTGCACCTTTGAGCAACATGCTTAACCTGCACTAAATCGCCCAGCCATATTAATGGACGGTGTGTGAGAAATGTGATCTGTAGGTCACAGTGAAAGCACGCCTACTTATAAAGTGATGTTCTCAAAAGACCGGGATAGGGAACCAAAATTTGACGGCACACGGACACTCCTAATTCACTAATCAGTGTGTCCAATACCTTGTATTTTTTTTGTTGTAGGATATCTTGACAGTGCCTGTCTGATAAGGGTGAGTGACCTGCCCAACCTTTAGAGAAGTTGCTAGTTTCCCTTTGCCGACCTATGGAAAAATTTAGAAACAGAAATGAGCTTTTTGCAAGCCTGAGGCTGCGATATGAGGAATGATCTGTTGGTGATTTTGGCTATTTTAAGAGCTGCCGGGCTGTGCGCGTGTGTGGGCTCCAGCACCGCATCGGGCACATACAAGATTAATGGCTTCAGACAGGTCTTGAGCAATGGGAGAAACAGCCCTGACTGTGTCAGGGAGGATATTACATTGACAGGCTCCTAAGCTGGCAGTCAATACGTTCCGCTTCCTGAAGGTAAGCACCACGGCATCAGCCCCGCAATGCTGAGGAAACCTCAGACCCTAACTACCATTTTCCTCCAGAGGACTCCGCTCAATTCAGAACAAGGTGAAAGAAGGGGAAATTCAGCTGATACTTTACTTTTTTGTCTTAGTTTTTTTTTTGGTAAAGCAGAAGACATGGAGAACGTCACTGGCAGAGGGAAAATATACATCTGCCTTCACGTATCCACCTTGCTACATCTTTCCTTTTGAAATTCTAGCAGCTGAACAGATTTTATTATACTTGTTATTTATTCATTTACCAAGGTGGGCATATAAAAACTCCTTTTGGAAGCCGCCTTGATAGCTACGTCACATGGAACTGAACAGCTCAGCAGCGGGTCCTCTGCTACAATCTTATTGGCTTACTGGGTCACCTGACTATGCTCGTTTACAGGTCATCCTGATGTAAATCGACGCCGCGTTGGTTTTACATGTGTTCAGAGCTTCAGGCCTCCACGCTGACGGCGACCTCTGCGGTCTTCGCCCGACGGGTCCGGGCGCGTGCAGAAAGAGGCGCAGCTCGGTGAGGAGGTGACCGCGCGTGTCCGAGCTCGCGGGAGGCCAATCTCCGTGTACCGCCGAGGCCGCTGCCAGAGCGGGGCCAGCCGCGGTGACCCCCAGGCCCTCCAGGAAAATAATCACACGTTCCCCGGCACACTGATGTGCATTCATTATTCCCCTCGCTTCGGTGGGATGGTAATACAAAGGTTCATTATGTCCCAGATCCAAATGAGAGTGGAAAAATGTAGAGGTAATTACTACTATTAGCAAGCATGCTGTCAATATCGCCGTGCCTGACAAGCATAATTATCATGTAACTTTTATGGGGGCTAAAAATGATATTATTCTCACCTTCTCAACCCCAGCTGGAAAGACGGGGCAGGGTGTCACACCACTGGTGACGATGTGGGTAGCAGTGAGCACTTCTAAGGAAAAGTACTGTCTGGAAAAACTTTACAGCAGCTTTCTGGAAAGCTTTACAGCTGATCTCTGGAAAAACATCACAGCTGCTCCCTGGAAAAACACCACAGCTGCTCCCTGGAAAAACACCACAGCTGCTCCCTGGAAAAACACCACAGCTGCTCCCTGGAAAAACATCACAGCTGCTCTCTGGAAAAATATTACAGCTCCTCTCTGGAAAAACATAAACTCTCTAGAAATCGCAGAGAAAAATATCTGGGGGACATAAAAGACGATTGCTTCCACTGTGCCATTTTCTGAGCGCTTGCCAAATTGTATTTATTGTTTAAAGTTTGATAAATGCAAAGAAAAAAGCTTTGGAAAAACATGTTTTGTTTCTTTTCTGCATGAATTATTCAGAGCTCTCCAGCTCTAGGCAAGTCTAAATGACTGAAAAGCATTCTGCAAACAGTGTTTATTGAGCTTACGCCACACACAACTTTTTTCACTGCCTCTTTCCCTCTGTTGTTATTTGCAGGTTTGTTTTTGGATGATTTGTTGTGTACGTTTGGGCAGATTGGTAGAGCTTGAAATAAAAACGGTGGCGTATGATTTGCCAATGCAAACAGAAGCGGAGCAGGAACACAGGTGATTGGTAATAAAAGTTTATGCGCTGGATTAAAAAGCGGCCTTTTTCTTGTAGCGCGAGGCGGCTGCTGGAAAGGTCTGCTGTCTCTCCGTAACGACGCTGTCGCCACTCACTCTGACGTGGGTGGGCTGCGGCGTGTGCGGCGACGATGTCAGCCTCAGTGCTACGTGCACTGGGTCCAGGCTATCTGCTTTAGCGGGTGGACGAGTCATCGGGCAGCGCTCTCCCCCGTGCAAGTGACCCCGCAACGTTTGGACCCCCGTTCTCCCAAGCGACAGCGCAGGATGTTACATCATGGGGCCGTGGTACCAGTGGGTTTAAAATCCTAAGCACGGACGTTCCAGTTAACCCTCAGATGACACTGTGACTCAAACACAACCCCCCCCCCCCTTCGTTCCCTCTCCCCTGCAGACACTCCTACGGGATGGGCGGAGGGAGAGCACCGTCAGCACCCTCTACATCTCCGCGTCCAACATCGAGACGGGCCAGCAGATCACCTGCCGCGCCTCCAACAAAGCGGTGCCCAACGGCAAGGAGACCAGCGTCACCATCGACATCCAGCGTGAGTAGGCCCCGCCCTCTCCCTCCCACCCTGCGCTGCGATTGGGCCAGCCAAATGCAGGTCTCAGCATTACAGCAGTGCGCTTCTTCACCTGCACCCTAATCTGCATAATGCAGGCCCAATCACATTGCAGGACAAATAATGGCAGGCATTAAAATCACTACGAGAGTCAGTAGTGCCATACAGTACTGCTGTTGTGATTTATAATCTCTTCAGACTCCTGTGTGAAGGTCTGTGTGTGTACCGGTGTATGTTTTCTCCACTGCAGCCCAGAACACATTCTCAGACATACAGAACACACTGTCCTAATGGCCGACACCACTGCCTTAGACCCAACCACTAAGCTCTTTGTTCTTAACCCTGCATGTTCAACTAAACTAATCATACATGTTTACATGTACAGCCACAGGAGTTTCAACATTCAATCATAATCAATATTACTGCAAGAGTTTCTTTTTTTTAAGTAACATTTGCTTCAGTCCATTACAAGAAATTAACTATTTTTAATTAGACTGAATACGGGTCTAAGTTTCCGTGTCCTCAAAACGCAAGAGTTTTTGCTACTGCACCTATGTGTGAGAACATGGGCAGGAATCAGCTTTTGTCATTCATCATCCAATCGTCTCCTTGAGGACATGTCTGATTCCTGGTGAGACTCACCGGTCCTTCACAATAAGAGAGAAACACCTGAGCTTCTCTTCATTGAGTGAATAGCCACAGTGTGCATTCCTTTACAGTGAAGTGGGTGGGCTCCTTAAAAACGTTTTTTTTTTCTCTCTTTTTTTGCACGTTTCCCCCCTGCTTTTGTCACCCCTCCTCCGCGATCAATCTTTTAGACAGAGGCGTGCGCGCAGTCCTCCACCAAATGGAGAAAATAAGCCCGGTGCGTAAAATACCTTTCTGCTTCAGTTGTCACGGAATCTTTTTCGATCAAGAACTATTCGCCGTAAGTGAAGGATTTCGAACAAAGGAATTTTACATCGCTCACAACCCCTTCAAAGCTATTAAGTATGACTAATATAGCAGAAAATGCTATTTAGAGATCCATTACTGTTGACGGCTCCATTCCTTTTATTATGTATGCTGTGGAGAAGCTCACAGCAGAATGTGGGGGGGGGGGGGGGGGGGGGGGGGGGGGGAAGCAGGAGAAACAGACAGGAGTGTAAAAATGATGAACAGTTGTTGGTGTTCACAGCCTTTCGAACGGCTCGATTCTTTTTATTTTTGCGTAAGGGGTAGCCAGACTCCTTTTCATAATTATTTTTTGTGGCATGTTTTTGCCTCACGAGCAGGCACAAGGAGTCATGGGTTTGGGATGGGGGGTGAGATGGTATTCGACTCACGTCTCGCTCCGGCTCAGGGGCTGCGTCGTTAGGGAAAGTAGAGATGTGGGGGGGAGGGGGACTTCAGAGCCTCGGAGGAGAAAGTTTCGGGGAAACGAAAAGTAAGAACAAATGAGAGTCGGGTTTATACTGTGCCGCATCCGGCCGCTGGCTGCCCTCCCCAACACCGCACCCCCGCACGCATTTTAACCAGCTGCAGTTCGCAAGGGCAACCGTGACTCACGCCGCGACCCGCTCTTTAAATCAGCCGCACAGAGAAGATAAGGAAACATGCCATAATTGAACTTTGATTCCGTTGTGCTGGATATTAATGGGATGACCCCCGACGCTTCCCGGTAGGCTCGCCCGAACCTCCGCGCCGGGCATGCTGGGTACGCGTGGCGGAGCAGCGCCCTCCGCTCAGCGCTATTTCAGACTCGCTGAGAACAGCATCCTTTAGACTGAGGGGGGGGGGGGGGGCTGGGGGGGAGGAGGCGGGAGATGCACAGGAAGACAAGCCGCTTTCAAAGGAGGGTAATGAGTGCTTAGGCATCACGCCGTCCTCGCCGCTCGGCAGGAGCCGGGCTAAAGGCTTCCGGGACCCGTTCTCCACCTGCGCGCGCCAACACAAACGGATGCCGGGAGGAAGAAAAATGGCTGCGAGGGGGGCGGGGGGGCGGCGGGGGGGGGGTGTAGTTTTGTAAAGCGGGGGGACGGGCGGCTGACGCTCCTTTGGTTTGGTTTGTTTACCAGGCGAACAGGTGTTTGATGAATAAGAGATGGAGGGAGGCGGGCGTTCCCCCCTCCCGTACCCCCCCAGCGCGGCCCGCGGGAGCCCAGCGCCCTCGCCTGGGGGCGCTGTGGGTTTAATATTAATGAGGGACAGCTGTAGAGGAGGGAGGGGCCGCTGGGAGCTCGCTCCCCCTGCCTTGGGGCGCTGCAGATTTAATATTAATGAGAGACAGCTGTGGGGGGGGGGGGGGGGGGGGGGCGAGTAGCGGCCATTCTCACCGCACCCTTCTCAGCGCTTGCTGCCCCCCCATGTGAAATTCTGAGCCCCCCCGAC
Source organism: Anguilla anguilla (assembly GCF_013347855.1). Lineage (NCBI taxonomy): Eukaryota > Metazoa > Chordata > Actinopteri > Anguilliformes > Anguillidae > Anguilla > Anguilla anguilla. Next base: position 25,716,116 of record NC_049212.1, read on the forward strand.
CCCAGCTCGTGCCATTAACCATGCCAGGTGCTCTTTACTGAGGGAAAAGGAACAAAAGAACCCTCATAATTGCTGAGGAAAGAATCCTCTTTGCCACTTTTCCTCTTTTCTCTTTCTCCATTTCTTCCTGCACCTTTTTCTCCTTCTTTCTCTACCCCTCACCTTCTGCCCTTTTATCTCTCCTTTTCCCTTTTAACTTCTTTTCCCTCTAACTAAACCATCTTTTAATCTTTCTTTCTCTCCAACCTTATTCTATGTACCCATTCTCTCCTTCTCCCTCTCGATCTCTGTCTCAGTCTCTCTCCCTCTCTCCCTTCCCGCTCTCTCTTTCTCTCCCTATCTCCTCTCCCTCCCTCTCTCTCTGGCTCTCCCTCCCTCTCGCTGCCCCTCTCTCCGCCTCTCTTCCCCCTCCCTCAGTCTCTCCCACTCCCTCCCTCCCTCCCTCCCTCCCTCAGTCTCTCCCACTCCCTCCCTCCCTCCCTCCCTCCCTCCCTCCCTCCCTCTCTCTCTCTCCCCCTCTCTCCCTCCCCTGGTGCAGTGGCAGGTACACTAGCGCAGGCACGGCTCGGACAAGCCTTTTTGAGCCCCATGTGCAATCCCCTTTGTTCCAGGGGAAACAAAGTAAACGCTCTCCCCACCGAATCCCCCCTCAGGAGCCCCATTAAACTGCCCCTCCCGCTGAGGGCCTGCTGAAAGGATAACATGCCTGCCTCGTCAGGTGAGCGCACCCAGACCTCATTACAATACGGCTCAAATAACAGGTGCTGCGCCCATTAGCCGTAGCGCTGCCATTCCTCACAAGCCCAAAGCTGCCGTAGCGGTGGAGGTTTGGAGGTTAAGCCCAAAGCTGCCGTAGCGGTGGCGGTTTGGAGGTTAAGCCCAAAGCTGCCGTAGCGGTGGCGGTTTGGAGGTTAAGCCCAAAGCTGCCATAGCGGTGGAGGTTTGGAGGTTAAGCCCAAAGCTGCCGTAGCGGTGGCGGTTTGGAGGTTAAGCCCAAAGCTGCCGTAGCGGAGGCGGTTTGGAGGTTAAGCCCAAAGCTGCCATAGCGTTGGAGGTTTGGAGGTTAAGCCCAAAGCTGCCGTAGCGGTGGAGGTTTGGAGGTTAAGCCCAAAGCTGCCGTAGCGGTGGAGGTTTGGAGGTTAAGCCCAAAGCTGCCGTAGCGGTGGAGGTTTGGAGGTTAAGCCCAAAGCTGCCGTAGCGGTGGAGGTTTGGAGGTTAAGCCCAAAGCTGCCGTAGCGGTGGAGGTTTGGAGGTTAAGCCCAAAGCTGCCGTAGCGGTGGCGGTTTGGAGGTTAAGCCCAAAGCTGCCGTAGCGGTGGCGGTTTGGAGGTTAAGCCCAAAGCTGCCGTAGCGTTGGAGGTTTGGAGGTTAAGCCCAAAGCTGCCGTAGCGGTGGCGGTTTGGAGGTTAAGCCCAAAGCTGCCATAGCGGTGGAGGTTTGGAGGTTAAGCCCAAAGCTGCCGTAGCGGTGGAGGTTTGGAGGTTAAGCCCAAAGCTGCCGTAGCGTTGGAGGTTTGGAGGTTAAGCCCAAAGCTGCCGTAGCGGTGGCGGTTTGGAGGTTAAGCCCAAAGCTGCCATAGCGTTGGAGGTTTGGAGGTTAAGCCCAAAGCTGCCGTAGCGGTGGAGGTTTGGAGGTTAAGCCCAAAGCTGCCGTAGCGGTGGCGGTTTGGAGGTTAAGCCCAAAGCTGCCGTAGCGGTGGCGGTTTGGAGGTTAAGCCCAAAGCTGCCGTAGCGGTGGCGGTTTGGAGGTTAAGCCCAAAGCTGCCGTAGCGTTGGAGGTTTGGAGGTTAAGCCCAAAGCTGCCGTAGCGTTGGAGGTTTGGAGGTTAAGCCCAAAGCTGCCGTAGCGGTGGCGGTTTGGAGGTTAAGCCCAAAGCTGCCGTAGCGGTGGCGGTTTGGAGGTTAAGCCCAAAGTTGTAGTTCAGCCCTGGCGGTGAGTGCAGGATGGTACCTGCAGGGCGTTAGCTGCCGCTCCCCATTATTTATTCAGCTGAATGTGACAGACAGCGGACAGAGAGCAGAGCGAGAGCCTCGCTCCCTTTCCGTCCGACACTGATCTACCGCCGGGGCGGTATAACACTCGCCAGGGTGTGTGTGCGCGTGTGTGCATGCGTTTGTGCCTGCAGGTTGTGTGTGGTTTGTGCTTTTGTGTTATTGTTGGTGAGTAATAGTGTTCGCATTTGATAATGTGAATAAATGAGACTGTACACATTTGTATAAGTTATGCATCTGTGTGCGTGCTCTATTCACTGGAGTGAGGTAGTATACATACCTGAATGCGTGCGCGTTTGTGCGTATGTGTGTGTGTGTGTGTGTGCATGAGTGTGTGTATGCGTATGCATGCGAGTGTGTGAGTATGTGTGACTGTAGGTGTGAGTGTGTGTGTATGCATGCGTGCGAGTGTGTGTGTTTGTGTATGCATGCGTGCGAGTGTGTGTGTTTGTGTATGCATACATGCGAGTGTGTGTGTGTGTTTGTGCATGCAGGTGTGTGTATGCATGTGTGCGAGTGTATGCGTGTTAATCCTTATTGACAGTGCGTATCCGAGTCGCCTGCTGTTTTTTCCCCTGGTTGGCTGGGCAGGTGTCTGATGGATTGTCTGTCCTTTCAAAGTTCACTGAATGACAGGTTTATTCAGTGTGATAATGTCGGCACCAACAAAATTAATTAAAGGCCCTTAGACTGAAAACACTCCTACTGCAACGCACATTCCAGCCTAACACGATTTCCTTCCCATACTTTAAAGGGCTGCTAAATTAGAGTGATCTAAACATTACCAATTCGCTATTTTTCAGCTTAAGAGCGTAAAATTAATTGAAGCATAAGGACGGCTGGAGCTTTCCTCGTTCAGCACGGAAACGCTAACGGTCCCTGACAGGCTGCATTACTTCCCTGCTAAACACTCACCGCACAAGCACACCAACAAAGGAAATATGACCAAAGGTCAGGGGAATTAGCATCTGAATAAGAGCAAATCAGCGCCATAAGACAGAGCAGCCCTCGGACTGCAGATTGCCTGTTTTAGAAGTCTGTATGTGTATTTATATGGCACAGTTACCCCGAGGTGCTTTCCCTCTCTGACGCTCCTGATTTTGGGCTGATTGCGTTATTGTTTCCTGGGAGCGCGACGCGACCACAGCTCTCTTGGGGCAAAAAAAAACACAAAAGAAATCTCAGCTGCTCGAACCCTGGACACCTCGCAGCCATGCTAATTTAATGCAGTACCCCCCCCCCCCCCCCCATGCTATCCCCCTTTCCGCCATTCCATTCCATCCCCCCCATCCCCCCCCCGCCCACGCACAAACACACGCGCACACACCCACCCAGTGCACTGTGGTCCCTTGCAGAATGGCAGAGGGTGGTCGCTTGAATAAATGAATTGAAAATAAGCCGGGGATGAAAATAATGCCATTTGTTGAGAATAATTATTGGGGAAATGCAGATGTGCACGCCGGGGGGTGTGTTATCGGGGGAGCGGGTGGGACGGGGGGGGGGTGTCTGAATGCGTGCGTGCATGCATGTGTGCGCTGACTGTCCTAACCCACTTTTACCCCGTACACGATGCCATGGGCACACAAGTGCAGCGGGGCTAGCCGGAGTCTGATGGTATTGTCCTCGCACAGTCAGGACTGGACCGACAGGCCCAAGGGTGCGGGTCACAACATTCCGTACAGGTTTAAGAACCCGCACCTAATGGAGCCGACATCCCGGGGTGGGAGCAGCCAATCGGCTCGCGTGACGCAGGGAACGGAAGCGGCTCCGCAGCTGGCAAAGCTTTCACGCTCTTATTTTAGCATTTTATGTCTATTTAAGGATGTGTGGGTGTGGCTCGCTCCACTCATATAGGGCTATGCTACAGGCCCATTTGGGTGCTGTGTTTTAACCCAAATCCAGCTTTTTCATCTCAGAGATGCAGCTTCTTCACAAATACAATATCTAGGAAAGAGTACTTGACTCGCATAGACTTGCCAACATTCCCATTATGGCCTTTAATGTTGTGCTATATCATTTTATAGTGTCATTTTATTAACTTGTAATCGGACAGATATATAATATGGGGAAAGCGATAACATCACATTGCGTTATACTGTATGCATACGTTTTTGACAAGTGAACAAAGTTGTTAATGACGATGTAGATTATAGCTGACTGGAGATCTTGGGAAGGAGTTTAAGAGGACAGCCAGCAGTAGTATGCCACTCTTCGGCAGCTTGCTGGATTGATCTTACTGTTGCTTTGTCATGAACTGTCACCCCATCTCAGTCCTGATCACCCCACACCCCACACACACACACACACACACACACATGCACACACACACGCACACGCACACACACACATCTCGCCACTGAAACATTCAATCCCAAATGCAGAGCCGTCAATCAAGCCAGACACTGGAGAGAGATGACAGGTTTGCATAATGAGATTGTCTGCACTGAGGGTGTGTGTGTGTGTGTGTGTGTGTGTGTGTGTGTGCGTTTATGTGTGCGTGCATGCATGCATTCCGTGTGTAAGTGTGTGTGTGTGTGTGTGCGAGTATGCGTGTGTGTATGTACATTTCCATAAAAACATCATTCCTTGAGTTACTCTTCTATGGGCACACTTTAGAGTTTGAAAGGCACAAACAGAAACAAAGGCCTAATGAACAAAAAATGAAACAAGAAACATCTGTCCTCATTTCATATAAATGAACAGAAGTGGTTGCTGTACATGCTAATCAGAAATTAGCCCTGAAACTACAGCATCCATTCCCCCATAAGAGCCCAAAGCCGTCTACCGAGCCAAGCAATACATAAAACATGCAGCTATGAAGGGCTTACTCCTGATTTACTATGATTTAGTATTAGTCACTCCGCCGAAACAGAAGTTGTTTCTTGCGGCTCATCCTCGCGGAGAACATCTGTTTAGAATGACCCGGAGATGCTGGGGATTGAGTTTTAAGAAAAGGAAGAAAGCAATTACGCCGGCGCGTCTCAGAGCCTGGAGAAGCTGGCCCATTCTCCAAGACGCCATCTGGCTCTCTCTTTGAACTTCCCATCAAACGCTGTCAGCAGACTACTGTCTTTTTTATCCCGTCGTCGTTGTCATCACTGAGCTCTCCCCCCCCCCCGCCCGCTGCTTCTCGCCTTCGCTCTCTTGTGGCCTCCAGAAGAGTTCAACGAATTAGGGAACCTGCATATTGATGGGCTGTCGAATGAAGCCTCAGTCAAGGTCGAGGTTGCGTGCATTTATACATCAAAATGACAGGCATTTGTCCTTTCTGTTAAATGGCTGCCTGGCTGGGTCGGAGGGGGGTCGTGGGCGGGGGCATCTTATCGATAAACTGCTCGTAAAGCCGTTTTTGCGGCTGTCAAGGGTCCCAGAGTGCACCCTTCTGTCATCCACCCCCCCCCTTACGATCGGGAACCAGCCCTAGTCACACGTCTAATTTCAGGAGTCGTAAATGACGGCAGAACGCACCCCAGAGTCGCTGCGGTTCACCAGTACCGCCCCACTAAGGGTGGGGCCTGACAGACTGGCATTCGGGGGAGAATTCCAGTGGGAACGGGAGCAGGGCCGAGCCGGAGCAGGGCCGAGCGGCTCTGCGATGTCGGCGTGTCGCAGACAGCCGGAACCAGCCGTGACAAGCAGCAGGGACGCCCACCTTCATGCTGCCGATGACCGGCCTAAGCCCCTCCTCTCCACCTCCCAAAAAAAACCGCGGCCCCTCCAGCTCTCCGCCCACCACACTGTCGCTCGGTCTCACCCGCTGATGCCACACACCGGCGCCGCAGGTCTCACTGAGGGCCATCGTAGGACGCGGCCCTGACACGGCCTCACCGCGTAACACCGATATCTTCCAATCCGCCCCGTGCCTGTCCTTGTGTGTGTCTGGATTGTACCGATGAGGCCCAGAATCACCCCCCCCCCCCGCCCCCCCTCCTCGTTGGAAGTCTTGTGCTCCAGAAAAACAGGCTTCGGGGGAAAGAGGCAGCAGGATGAATTTTGGAGCGCAGCTGGAGAGACTGGCGTTCCCGGGACCCTGGCAGCTGAGCCGGCCCGGCCCAGATGCAGGCCTGTGGGGCACACCGCCCCTGGCCCCGCACCGGACGCCCCCTCCCCAACAGCAGGGGCGCTCCGAGGCTCCCCTCCGGCGCGTAGGCAGTGGGAGGGGGGGGCGGAGGTACGACACCTGCGCCGTGAAGACGGGGGCCCGCTCCAAATGCCACAGGGTCCCCGAGCTGTTATCAACTTCCTCAGACCGCCCCGAATCCCAGCTCTATCCATCACAGCCCCCCCTCGCCCCCCACACGCCGCAGAGGCACCGCCGCCACAGCGCGTTCTGTGGGAGACAGCGAGGCATGCTGGGAAGCCGTGTGGAGGCGTAGAGCCTCCAGGCCAGCAGACCGACAGCTGAACTGTGCATATTGCAGTCATATCAGATCTGATGTTCTCAGATAATGTCATTTAGATGGCGCTGCTTAACAGCGGAAAGTAATGCGATGCCCTGACAGGAAAGACAGCGAGGGCTGCCGCGTGTTTCTGGTGAGGGGCGCTAAGACAGGGCTACGCCACCCCGGTCCTGCAGGGCAACGGTGGCCGCAGCTCACCCCTGGCCCTAGAGGTCAAAGGGCAGGCACTGCAGCCAATCACAGAAGCGCCACATTCACCCGATAAGCCCACTTTACTACACCCCCACCCCCATTAGTACATTTAATAAAAGCCATAAGACACAAGAGGCTACAGGGTGTTTACATTACATTTTAGGCAATTAGCAGACGCTTTTATCCAGAGCAATTTACACAGCTTACCTTCTTTGTATAAACAATCCATTTATAGAGCTCAATATTTCCTGAAGCAATTCAGGTTAAGTGCTTTGCTCAAGGGTGCAATGGCAATGCCCCGCCTGAGATTCAGACCTGCAACCTACAACCTGAGTAACAAGCCCAGGTCCCAAACCATTAAGCTACACTGCTGCTCCTTTTAAAACAAAAGAAACCCTGAGTTCTCCCAATCCATGCCAGCATCCGTGATATACCACAGCTTCAAACCATTGCAAATGATTTACAGCACTAACACACATTTGTAAAGTAGGGGTGCAGTCACTGTCACTAACACATATTTGTAAAGTGGGGTGCACACACCCTCACAAATGCACATTTGAAAATTGGGGTGCACACATCCACAATAACACACATTTGTAAGGTAGAGGGGCAGTCACTCTCACTAACACACATTTGTAAACTAGAGGTGCAGTCACTGTTGCTAACACACATTTGTAAACTAGGGGTGCAGTCACTGTCGCTAACACACATTTGTAAAGTGGGGCGCGCACATCATCACTAACGCACATTCGTAAAATTACACTCCCACATTTATAACACCGCTCCCCTCAATGCTCAACGAGAGGTGTCGCTGATCGCTCATCAAACGGCGGGACTGTCAAAACAGTTCACAGAAGTGTCAATCCATTTAAATACAGGCTGAGCTGAGCCAATTAACAGCCTCCAGGCCCATGCTCTGCACATAAAGCAACAATACTAAATGTCCAGCTCTGAACTTCTATGGAATAATTGCTTTTTATCAAACCCATTTAATGTGCCGACATACATAACCTTCATTGTTTCCCTGTAGTGCAGAGTGCCTTACAGACTGAAGCACAAAGAGTTCCATCTGAATTATCTTAAAGTGGACTGACTGATTGACACTGCAGTGCCGCGTTGGCCTACCCACCCATCGCAAAACACGGAGCGCGTGCAGAACTGTCTGCTGAGCGCCGTTGAGCGGTACAGGCGTCAGACTGCACAAGTGGAAGGCTTGAAAGATTTATCAAATGGGAAAATTGAGATCAGACAGCCGAAATTTTGCCCTCCAACTGAAAAGGTTAAGAGGTACAGGGGTCCCACTGGAGGAGAGCCTGAGGAATCCTCCTTTGATGCTGTGAGCGCTGTGCAGGACGCACACGAGCCGAAGCGGGCGGCTATTCAGCGCGTCGGACGTCCCCTCCAGCGCCTGGAGATGTTCGGGGAGCGGGCGCGGCATGCAGGGACCGAGGGGCCACCGCCCACCGCGTCCCAGCGACTCTGTGGCTCTCGGGAGCGCTCGTTCACCGAGCCCCGTCCCCTCTTCCCCCCGCCGCGGCTCCGGATGGCGAACGCGTCTGTGTTACCGATGCTAGGGGTAACGGAGACAACTCGCTCGTGCTTTAATGGAACGCGCTCTGAAAGGAGGACGGAGAGCGTAAAGAAGCCTCGTTTGTCTTCCTCGACACGACCGCGTAGGGATTAGAGGACGGTCTTCAGAGGAAAGCAGCAGCGCCTGACCCGTTAAAGATAAACGGAGTCACCGTTTATTCAACTGGCATAATTAACGCATCTGCTACTGTATCTGGAGCGCATCCTAATAGTGGATATTTTGATGGTTATTTGTTACTGTAATTGCAATTGCATTTGAATGCTGAGTGTGAGAATCAGTAATTACTTATTTATGATTGACCAATTACCCAGCAACTAATTTGTTGGGAGCTTTTTTCTTTCAAAGAAAAAAAGTAAAGATTATAAAAATGGATAATATGAGGGACTGTCCATATAGCAGTGAGAGAGATGAAGCCGTCAGACTGTTATCCTGAGGTGTGAGGTAAGTACATGAGAGGCGTAGTGATACGGAGGCTGTAGCAGTAACAGACTGACCTCTGACCTTTTCTGTTCCCCACAGACCTGCCTCTGGTTAACCTCTCTGTGGAGCCCCAGCCCATCTTAGAGGGAAACCTGGTCAAGTTCCACTGCTCCGCCAAGGCCAACCCACCCGTCACCCACTACAGGTGAGACCAGCACACACACACACACACACACACACACAGAAATAAACATACACGCCCACACACACACACTGACACCCAAGCATAAGCACCCTGCACCACAAAATACAGCCTGGGTTATCACCTTAGTGCAAGGCTAAGGTCAAGTCAAGTCAAGTCATTCAGATTTATATAGCACTTTTTCTGACCGAGTCAGCACAAAGTGCTTAACAGACATTGACATGTACACACAGGTAGAGAAATACCCATGTGTACATACGAGTATAGTAAAAGAAAAAACTATTTATTGTGGTTTAAAATGAGTAATTTAGAAACATACATCGGGCTAAAGCTTAATAAAAAGGAGATAGAGATTTTTAAAAAAGAACAAAAATCTAGATAAAAATAAATGAAAACAAGAGTCACTTCCCCCCAACTGGTAAAAAGAATAGTTTTAAGTTTAGATTTAAAACTGGCCACGGTCTCTGCGGTCCGAATGTCGATTGGAAGTTTGTTCCAAAACAAACTTTGTCTTCATCTATCAATCATCTGCAACTAAGCAGGTTCTCCCAGCTCTGGCTGAAAGCTGGCAGTAAAGGTGGAACTTAAACTGGCTCAATCAGGACCCAGATTAGCTGAGTCAGGTGGATAATTGCTTGGCTGGACTGAAAGTCTTCCAGGGCCAGTATTTCAAATTTTGGTAATCATATAAACAGAGTTTGTAATAAAGGCTTAACTACACAGCAATGACCCTGCATTGCGAATGCTCGCCTTTCAGCTCCAGCTGAGAAAAGCGAATTATACTCCTTTTTTTGCGGGATTGCGGCCGCGATCCGGAACCCTCGGAGCCGCCTTCTGAAAAATTAACCAACGGACATTGTGGAACTGACAAAGCAGATGGCTGCGAATTGGGGTCAGAGTTTCTCCGGCCCCAACAGATCTATAATGCATGCGTGAGCAGCTGCTGAGCCGAAATGGGGGGTCTCTGGCGTGGGGGTGGCGCGGTGGTGGGGGGTGGGCACCGCCCGTGCCTCAAACGTCCGCAAACGGCGCCCTCCGAGGGTCCCTCCCCCCGCCGTGGCCTTTCACGCAGACCCCATCCCCCGCCCTGCTCAACGCGCTCAACTACAACGCAAGAACACGGAAGAGGTGGAAAGCGGCTTTTTCCTCACTCGCATTCTTTGGAGTGTCAGGATGTGATAGAAATGTAATTACAGTGAGCACTGAGGCAAGCTGACAGGGGAACTTGAGAAACAAAAGAACCAGTTCAGACTGCATTTACCAGCTTTAACAATAAGGTGCGCCGCGATAGCGAGCCTAATGGTGTCACGGCATCACAGGAACTCCAAGACAGTGATTTATGCTCCCAATAATGAAGTCCCACGTTTGACTTAATGTGGGAGTTTATTATCTGAATGGAACATCAGTCAATGGGGACTTTTTTATACTGTATGTAATTTGAAGTTCATTTGAATCCCCCTTTTCCCGTGTAAGCTAGTTCATTAGCACGCGCCTGATCCCAACCCGACTCGCGCTGGCTTTCTCAGCCGCCCATTAGCGCGTTTGTTCTCCTGACGCGCGCGTTGCGAAGGTTCACGCAGTTTATCGGGGTGTACGGGCAGCCGCTGTTGATTGGCTCAGACTATTTCTATATCTCGTTAAAACGGTACGTCAGCGCTCTGAAATCTGAGCTACAGATGGTGAAGTGCTGCTACCTGAGCCACCAGCTCCTATCTTTGAGAAGTGTGATGCCTGTCTGCGAATTTACGAAGCGAGAAACTCAGCCAGGATACTGTGTGTGTGTGTGTGTGTGTGTGTGTGTGTGTATGTGTGTGTGTGTGTGTGTGGGGAGATCGATGATGATGAGGGTGGGGTGCCTGGGAGGCGGATGATTACTGAACACAAAGCATGTGAAGTTGGGGGGGTGCCTGTAGAGCCTGTAACAGTCTGTAGAACCTGTAACAGTCTGTAGAGCCTGTAACAGCCTGTAGAGCCTGTAACAGTCTGTAGAGCCTGTAACAGTCTGTAGAGCCTGTAACAGTCTGTAGAACCTGTAACAGTCTGTAGAGCCTGTAACAGTCTGTAGAACCTGTAACAGTTTGTAGAGCCTGTAACAGTCTGTAGAACCTGTAACAGTCTGTAGAGCCTGTAACAGTCTGTAGAACCTGTAACAGACACAGCTCCACAACCTGAACTAACACCAGGTCCTGTTGGAAAAATTGTTTTATTTCCTCATATATAAAGTAATAAAGTAACTTGTGCAGGTGCTGCATTTCTTGGGCTTGGAGAAATGTGATACAGGATCAGCGTGTTCAATGTGCTCCTCCATGCAGTTTCAGTGCAAAACCTAGAGCAGGTGTGACAAGCAAAATGTCAAAGGGAATCGGCAGGGCCATGAATTTACCAGAGGGGGGATGGAACAGATGCACTGTGCACTCACACGCAGGGAAACAGGAACAATCTCTCCATGCATGCAGCTCCAGGTCAGACACGGGTCCCTTCCTCGATTAGTTTAAAGACAAAAGATGGGCTAATCGCCACCCCGTGCAGGACCCTCCCGCTGTTATTCTGCACCACCTTGACGAGGGCCACATCGACGCCATTCTATCACCGGCAATTTCGGAGAAAGACTGAGAAGCTCAGGCCCCGGTGAGAGCTGACCGACTTGCCGACTCCATTTTACGGACCTCGGGAGTCTGCTCTCTCCTGCACTGAAAACATGAAACTAATCTGAAAATATTTTAAGTGCCGTGACGATCGCCCCAGGCAGCAATCGCACCGACCAGTCAGAAGCAGGGAAGCGGGGGGTCAGGATGGAGGAAGTACACAACCGCTCTGCATGGATCTGCGGCAGAAAGCCCACGCTCATGCATATTTATGCCTTTTATTAATTCTAAGAGGTTTTTTGATATGACTAGCCAGCCTTCCCGATTAAAGGTTGTACTGCTTGTAAAAACGTCCGTGGGGCTGATTGAGGGACCTGTAGGGAGGGTGCCGGGGGCGAGCCGGGGGGCAGCGCCCAGCGGGAAATCGTGCCTGGCGGGAAGCCAGGGTTAGGAGGGGAGGGGGCGGGGCGGGAGCGTGGCTACGCCGCCGCCGCCGCCGCCATAACGGAGCTCTGCGCGGGGTGAGGAGGCGGGAGGTGGGGTGTGGAGGGACCGTGCGGCAGGACAGAGGGTGAGGAGGGACTGTGCAGCGGACAGAGGGTGAGGAGGGACTGTGCGGCGGACAGAGGGTGAGGAGGGACTGTGCAGCGAGACAGAGGGTGAGGAGGGACCGTGCGGCAGGACAGAGGGTGAGGAGGGACGGTGCGGTGGGACAGAGGGTGAGGAGGGACGGTGCGGTGGGACAGAGGGTGAGGAGGGACAGTGCGGTGGGACAGAGGGTGAGGAGGGACTGTGCGGCGGACAGAGGGTGAGGAGGGACGATGCGGTGGGACAGAGGGTGAGGAGGGACGGTGCGGTGGGACAGAGGGTGAGGAGGGACAGTGCGGTGGGACAGAGGGTGAGGAGGGACGGTGCGGTGGGACAGAGGGTGAGGAGGGACGGTGCGGTGGGACAGAGGGTGAGGAGGGACGATGCGGTGGGACAGAGGGTGAGGAGGGACTGTGCAGCGAGACAGAGGGTGAGGAGGGACTGTGCGGCGGACAGAGGGTGAGGAGGGACGATGCGGTGGGACAGAGGGTGAGGAGGGACGGTGCGGTGGGACAGAGGGTGAGGAGGGACAGTGCGGTGGGACAGAGGGTGAGGAAGGACGATGTCAGGGCCCGTGGAGGAGGCCCTGGCTCGTTTGGAGTTCTGCCGTTCTCTCCCTCGCGTTTCCTCGTGCAGAGGTACGCAGCGGCACGCACGCGTGTTTCGCCGTTTCTTTCCTCAGCTGCGCCCGCTCTCTTTCCCCGCCAAACGGAGCTCACATTCATCCGCTGAGGATCACAGGCAAAAAGAAAAGAAAACACTGGGCCAGAATCAATATCGCAAACAGATTAAGTCCGCTGGTCCTGTATTTAGAGTCCGCTATTCCTGAGAAATGAACATCCTCAGGGGCTGATCTGAAATGAGAAGAATATAACACCCCAAACGCCGAACTCCTCAGGTCGTGTCCTCGCCTCTCTGGCAGTGCGTCAGAACGGTCATCGGCGAAGAAGTCCTCCCCCGCCTCCGCCCTTCTCTCTCCGGCTCAACTGCTGCCTCCTTCTTCGGGACCAAGCGCCTCACAAAAAAAAACAACCACACGGCATGAGTCACCAAATGCCACGGGGGAGGAGAGGCCATCGCCTTAATTTTTAAAGAAAATGAATTCAGTCACAAAAAAAAGGGGGGGGGAGGGGGGGACGCGAGGTCTTACCGAGGGCCACCGGGCTTTGAACCCCGGGCGTGCGTCTGAGCTCCAGAACGGTCCCAATCAAGAGGCTGGCGAGGAAAAGGTTCGCCTGCTCGATATTAAGGCCATTATGCAGGTGAATGGCGGCGAATTGGTCACGCATGAAAAATGCATTATGCCGCACTTAATCACGCGGGCGTCTGTTCCGGGGTCCAATCACGCGGGCGTCTGTTCCGGGGTCCAATCCAGCGCGCGGGAGCCGTGCGGCGGGGGGGCTGTGCAATTTGCTCGCCCTGATTTGCGAAAAGCATCATAAATTGCCATTTCCATTTACACATATTTAATAGAAACAAATTGTTCACCGCCCCCCCCCCTCCTCCTCCCTCCCCGTGTTTATAGCCATCAGGAAAGCTGCATTGTGAAATGCGCTACATGTGTGGAAACAGGAACGGGCGCGCGGCTCGAGGCCCATAAAAGGCGCTTTACACCAGAGCTGATGAATTCTGCTACATTAGACAGGTGCCTGATTTAGCGATGGCAGATTGCACAAAGAGCGCTTCGCGGAGAAAGGCGCGCAGGACGCGGTTTTGTGAGGGGTGCCGCTGGGAGCTCGCGGCATTTGGAACGGGCCTTGTGGGAGGGAAATGCAGGTGCTCGGAACGGCTGCCGTGTTCTGATTATTTTGGATCGGAACTAGCCACTCCCCCCGGGCTGAAACGCTCCAATTTCCTGCCGGCCAGTGCCACACTCCTCGCTCACCTGGAATCGTCAGCCCCGATTATGGGATGTCCGCCATCCAAGCTCCAACACATCGCCTTAACTCTTCACTGCCCAGAGGACACAAGCTCCTACACATCACCTTAACTCTTCACTGCCCAGAGGACACAAGCTCCTACACATCACCTTAACTCTTCACTGTCCAGAGGACACAAGCTCCTACACATCACCTTAACTCTTCACTGTCCAGAGGACACAAGCTCCTACACATCACCTTAACTCTTCACTGCCCAGAGGACACAAGCTCCTACACATCACCTTAACTCTTCACTGTCCAGAGGACACAAGCTCCTACACATCACCTTAACTCTTCACTGTCCAGAGGACACAAGCTCCTACACATCACCTTAACTCTTCACTGTCCAGAGGACACAAGCTCCTACACATCACCTTAACTCTTCACTGTCCAGAGGACACAAGCTCCTACACATCACCTTAACTCTTCACTGTCCAGAGGACACAAGCTCCTACACATCACCTAAACTCTTCACTGTCCAGAGGACACAAGCTCCCCAAAATGCACAGGGATGTGCATTTTGTTCTTAAAGTTTCTGTCCTGGTGCCTAAAGTATTAAAGAATTTCAAATAAGATATGTGGCACACGTCTGGGGAGGACAGTCACAAACCTGTCGACACCAGGGCCAGTGAGGTCAGACTGGAAGATGAAGTGAGAGTTTGGGGAAAGAGGGCGATAATTCGGCTCTTCCTTCCTCGTATGAAGCATGCCCAATAACAGGGGAGCCGGGGAGAGGCAGAGGCGCTGTTCCGTGACTATCCTTCGCTCTCGCCGCGCGGAAATCTGTCAAGTGATCACACGCAGCAAACGAGGGGCCTGGCCACGCTCCCCTGCGCCAGCCCACACCACCAGAGTTTCCAGAGAGGGTTTCACATTCGCTTTTAAAACATATCAAACATTTTTAAAAACGCCAGATTTCAGCAGGTCTGATACAGGGGTGGATACCTCCAGTACAGGAAGGGCCGCAGATATCCGCCGGTTTTGGTGTGGCTTCCGTTCGGTCAGCAGCCAGTTGCAGCCGTGGCAACAAGGCGTGCAGAGACTTTAGCCAATCAGTGACCTGAATGAACCACTTAAGCGCTGAAACGCATCACAGAATGAACTGGACTGGACCTGATACCCCTGGTTAAGTGTTCATTAATAAAGCCCCGGTCTCCAAACACAGTGCAGTTTCGGCACAGACTGAGCGTACAAAACTGCAGACAGTCCTCCGTCCAAATCCCCTCCACATAATTCTTTGATGTCCTGAGCCACCACTGTGAAGCTGAGTGCTTCTTCCCTTGAGCGGAGACGTTCGACCCCTTTGTGACGAGTCTCAAAATGCCGCGCTGAAATTAAATTAAGCCGCAGGAGCACTTCCGAATTCAAATAAACTCGATACGTCAAGGCGGCACGTGACGCTGTAATCGTGGAAGGAAATAATGCGAGGATTATTTCCTGAGTGGGCAGACGGCACGGGCACCATGCAAAGGTGTCCCTGAGGACTGCAGCTTGGGCTCGGCACTCTGCTGCCGTTCTGCAAAACTGCTGCTCTTAAAAAAATATTCAGCTGTGGTTGGAGGAAAGAGAACCTGCCTCAGCCACTGATAGCAATAGAAAACGCACATCTGCCTTAACAGTGCTATTTTTGGAAAAGCAGGTGGAACGCCACTGAGCTGAATGCGCTCTCATTGCTTGCCATCTGTCATGAAAGATATGCGAGCACCGAGTCTTTTCCAGGTGCAAACCAAGGACTGTACACTTATGCAATTAGAGGAAATGTTGGTAGCGTGGTGCATTACCACCACGGACCACCAGGTGTGCTCTTTTGGACACTGCTTGGCTTCAGGGAAAACCTGGCAAGCATACTGATTTGCTCAATTTCAATTTCATCAATTCCAATGAGAGCATCTCGTGCCCGTGTCACAGACGACCCGACCTCTCAAAGTTGATAGGGATCTCTCCACCAGCAGCCCACCAAAAAAAAGAACAAAATATTATATTCGAGAAGAACCAAATATTATTTATGGGCGTCAATTTATTAACGTCAAGTCTCCTTACGTGTGGGCGTGTTACTTGCCACAGTTGGAGCCCCTACCAATTTGTCATTCTGAAATTTGTTTTTGTTACCGGCGTTCCTCTAGGAAAAATAACGGGGAAGGCACTGCCTGTTCTGAGCGGCAGGGCTGCTCATCACCGTCGGACCCGCCGCCAAAGAACATGCTGAAGCAAGCAAAGAACCTTCACTCATATGATTTATTTATATTACAATAGCTCCCACTTCAAAGGGAAGGAGAACTACTGACGAAAGAGAAAAGCACCTGCCTTAATGTTTTGCACCCCCCCCCCCCCACAACCCCCAAGCAGCCATCATCTCCTTTGCCGATGACAGTAATTGCACTGATTTCACGTTAGAACAGCAAACCTTGAAATGTCTTGGCACCTAGAAACTACTTATCAGAACCTGGGCAGAATAGGTAGCAGCCCATTAATTGCATGGGTGAATTTACTTTTGCTAACCCATCCATTCATTTACATACCACTGAAATATTCATGATAGCCAGGCTCCACAGTGCATCCAGTTTAGCAACAGGCTAATTTTTTGTCTGGTAGCCCCATAATAGGCAAAGACAATCTTTACACAAGAGCCAACGGAAAGAAGGCCAAATAAAGTGTGCCGTCCCTCGTGCTTTAGACCCATGTGCTCAGGACTGGTCAGGGCTCGTCCTGGTTTCAGCTGTTGCTCTGTTTGGCCTGCAGGTGGGCCAAAGGAGGCACCGTAATCAAGGAGGTGTCAGGAGACACTTACGAGGTCATCGTGGACCACTCCTTTTTCACCGAGCCGGTGTCCTGTGAGGTCACCAACCCCCTGGGAAGCACTAACATCAGCCGCAATGTGGACGTCTACTGTAAGTTCCTCCAAATAGCCCATATTCATTCCTTTCCAAAGAAAGTGCATCCACTTGCATTCTGGGGCATGACATGTATCATGATAGCAAGACCACCGTATCAGAGATACTGTATATTATCCTAGAATATAAACACAAGTTATTTTAAGACTTGCAACTTATTTTTTCCATTACTTTTACAATGTATATTCCAGATTGTTATTCCAAGCTAAAGACACAATGTGGACAGTCTTTGGGAATGGTTGCTATGTTTGTTGCTAACTCACATTGATGTTGGAACGGAAGCAAGAAGGCTGTGGTCACGAGGCCTTGAGGCTGGTCACCCCTTGTGTAGTTGTAGTGTTGCTGTACAGTCTGATCGTGACCGCACCTGTTCGCCATTCTTGCAGTCGGGCCGAGGATGGCAGCAGAACCGCAGTCCCTTCAGGTGGACCTAGGTTCAGATGCTGTGTTCAACTGCGCCTGGACCGGCAACCCTTCCCTCACTATAGTGTGGATGAAACGGGGATCAGGAGTGGTAAGAACCCTTCCACCTCCATTCCCAAGCACCACCCAACCTGCCCCTGCAAAGGCCCCACCCCTTCCTCAGCACAGGCCCCAGCCCTCCCTCAACACAGGCCCCACCCTCTCTGTACAGGCCCCACCCCTCCCTCAGCACAGGCCCCACCCCTTCCTCAGCACAGGCCCCACCCTTCCCTCACCACAGGCCCCACCCATCACTGCAAAGGCCCACCCCTCCCTCAAACGACGACTGAAGACCCACCTCTTCAGGCTGCACCTCTCCCCATCCCTTCCCCCCCTGTAAATGACTAAACTTAGGGTTGTAACTAGGCAGCTGTTTAATAGGTGACCTAGTTGATGCGCCAGTCTTAACGACTACTTGTATTTTTATTTATTTTTATTTTTCCATAGATTGCGTTGTTGCCGTTCTCGTTGTTAGTGTTAATCAGTTTAACCACCAGGGTCCAGGTTGAACTATGCGGTTGTTCCCTGTACTTGGACCGGTACTTCTCTCTAGGGGTTTCGTCATACTTGTTCCTGGTTATGGTTATACACTTTGTTGTACGTCGCTCTGGATAAGAGCGTCTGCCAAATGCCTGTAATGTAATGTAATGTAATGTAAAGAACAAGCTCCATCCCTCTCTGCACAGGCCCCACCCTTCCCTCACCACAGGCCCCACCCCTCCCTCTGCAACCCCTTGGACTGGGTACTACACTGAATATTAATTTCATATGATCTAATATTAATTTCATATTCTACATACAATTTTGTTGGAGATCATCAAGAATATTGTGTCGTGATTATAATGCACATTTTTTATGCAGCCAAATTAGTTTCATGAAGATCCAGCTAGTTGACTGTGTAACCACGAAGAACGTAGCTAGCGACCCCTCCTGGGCAATGCAGCACCCTAAAGTCTGCCTGTCCAGCTGCACATTAAGAGTCTTCCACTGACTCATGTCAGTGAGAGCCGGACTAGTAGACTGCTGTGTGATGCGGAGCATTGAAAAAAGAAAAATGAAAGCAATTAATGAATGTAACTGATGTTGTACTAATATAATACCAAAGTGTAATGTGTGTTTGTATTAAATATGAAAGGTACATTTATATTACACAACCACAGAAGACAACCAGAATGGCAAATATGATAATTTGACATTGTGAGGAAGCTTACGCGAGGGGCGTTGGGAAAGGCAAATTTAAAAACCACGACATATATATAGCAGCAAGCATTAGCATTTAATCTCTCTAAGTCACACTGATATAGAATGCCTTGTGTTCTGGATAGAAAAGTAATTAGTTTTTGAATTTATGTTTGCCTTTCTTTTCCCTGCCATAATGTGTGAAAATAATACATTTTACAGTACGTATCCATATGCTAAAAGAAATGGAAAAACTGCATTAATCAGTGCAATGAAAGAGGGTAAATTGGGGTTGTGAACCGCCTCCTCTCACCCGAACTGCATTAATCCCAACGCGGCTAGCCGCTTCACCTCCACATTAGTCAGCCATGAGCACATGGAGACTGGCCCTGCTAAAAATGAGAGAATTCTTTTTTCGGCCAAACAAAGCACAAAATTCATATCTCAGCCGTGCCCACTGGATCCAAAGCAGCCAGGGCTATGGACTGGAAGACAAGGGGATCCCCTGAGCCCTCCTCAAATTGGATTTTAATAATAGATGGCGGGGTATTTAATGCGATAAGTATTGCGGGATCGGTTCGCCGCATCTTGAGTCAACAAGGCAGTGTTTTGTAGCTCATTCTCTACGCGACCTCTGACCCCCCCACCCCACCCACACCTTTTCTCCCATGGTGCCCTGCAGGTGCTGAGTAATGAGAACATCCTGACACTGAAGGCGGTGAGACAGGAGGATGCTGGGAAGTACGTCTGCCGGGCCGTGGTCCCTCGAGTGGGGGCGGGAGAGAAGGAGGTATCCCTCACTGTTAACGGTAAGCAATGCGGGCACACTTCAAACGTAAGCTAGTCTGGTGGAGCCAGAGACTGCCAGCAATATCTTATGTTCTGCGTGTGGTCACAGACCTCCCTGTTTCAAGTACAGCAAGACTTGAGTGAAATATTGCTTTTCACACACATTAACTATTCACCCACTAATAAAGTTCCCGGAAATTACTGCCCAGTTAAAAAATACATTCAAGAATGAATAAATGTGACAACTGGTACAAACCACATCTTTGTCTTTGCTCAAAGTAGCAGGCATGTTGACTGGTTGGATGAGCTCAGCAGTATATAGCCTAGTTTATTCAATATATTTAGAAAATGCTAGATTGGCTGTTAAATCTTGTTCGTCCCATGAATTAGAAAAGAAATGAAACTTTCATTTCACTTAAAATTTTAAGAAAAAAACATTTACACTACGTATTCATATGGTATCATGAGAATAGCATGTATTTGTATTTAAGAAAAACAATATTTTATAAAGTATGTATTCTATTGATGCTTTTGCAAATGTATACAGTATTTCAGGTTCACTCATTTTCCATTAGTGTTATGAAATCCTTTTTTCAACACTCAAAATACTCCACCAGCTTTCTCTTTTGTCCTACTTTATCCACGTCTTATATTTTCAAATTATACCCTTCAACGAACACTTGAGGGCATTTTCTTTTCTTAATTAGGCGTGCATGTTTGTAAGCCCAAACCATTTATCTGCATAACTTTCAACTAGCTATCTCTCAACACGGGAGGGGGGCTCACAGATACTGTGTAAGTAGACAAGACAATCGACAGTCTCTCTATGTTTATGAACCGAACTCACTTAGTCATGCCAATATTGTTTAATCGGAGAATAGCCTTATTTTTTTATTGCGGTCTTTTTGGTGTGAAACGTGTTTGGGTAGCCTGAGGGCGTGACACACGGACTGGACGCGTGTCTCACGGCAAAAGGCTGAGCTGACAACTCTGGTTAACGGTAGCTACATTGAGAAGCTAATGTTAGCTAGCTTTCTGTGGGTAGTTCATCATAACTTTGCTTACCTTCGTAGTTATTTATGCACCACGCTGCATATTTTTGAATCCTTTCTCCCAGCTGGTTGGTGCCTTGACCGTCTATTTGCAAATTCGGTTAATATCGTCAATATTGCTCTTTGGAAGGCTCTGCAAACATGAAGTGCAAATCCGCGCCATTGCTTTCAAATTTGGACTGTTGCCGCCCTGGAGCTACTTCGTCTTCTTTGCAATTTTTTGCAACCAACATTGGTGCATTACCGCCACCTACTGGATTGGAGTGTGACCCAGAGACAGCTGTGATTACTTCCCATATGTAACAAAATAAATAAATAAATAAATAATCTATTAAGCTATCTCCAAAACAACACCATACCCACTCAGAAAATATACCCAAGAAAGAAAATAAAGAAACAAATAGAATAAATATATTAATAAACTAATCCAGAAAGCAGTAATCGTATCAGAAAAGCAACTAAACCATAACATAAATGAATTATCCTTGCAAATTAATCCAGTATGCCGTAGCTAACTGCTTCCTTCTAAGGCACAGAGCATTTCCCCCAACTCCACTTGTAATGCTGGACTCGGAGAAGTCCGATACGCCTGCCCAATGCCTGAGCCCCATCTAGCCTACCAAACTGGGATTTTAAGGCAGAGTCAAACGCCACAGTCCCATTGTCCAGCACTGACCTTATCAAGGCTACGTAAATAGTCTTAAGTCTTCATTAAATAGTCTTAATCATGTCTGCCCCAGAGTTCAACCCAGATAGACAACTCATAACATGCAGGGTTTTCATTCAGTGACTACCTTATCATTGTGCCCTGGAGCTACTGAAGCATGCGGAAGTGTTTGTGCAGGAAACTCAGTAGCGTTTCTCATCCTTTTTTTCTGATTGGCTGACTGTGTACACCACAGGTGGAGTGAATTTACAAGGGTGTATTAAAAAATGACCGAATTGCCATTGCTATTTGTGAAAGTGTCAGTCAAATTCAAGTATAACTTCATTTTTTGTCCAAGGTGGCAGAATGCAATTCCAGATCATTCATGCTCAACATACGCCCTGAATGTCAGACACAAAAATTTCTCAGGACATCTAAAAATACTGAACATAGGCAACATCCTGCAGTGCTGTGCTTTTTTTTTTGTCTTGTTTTGTGCAAGAAAATTTGGCTTTGGCTTATCCTTCTTCATCCCCTTCACTATCACACTTGTGCAATTTACTCACTGTAATATTGTTTAGTACAGCAATGCTGTTTTTCATCTTTGATGTGGATTTTTTCTCTCTGTAACACCCTTTCATTTAGCCTCATTACATACTGTAATCAGCAAATTGCTCTAGATAAAAGCATCTGTTAAATGAAACTGAATTTGAAATGAAAAAGCATTCTTTTCAAAACCTCTGGATGACTTAATGAGAACATTCAGTACAGTTATTAAGTTTAACCCCTGTTCTATTATTGTCTGATTAATTTATTTTCCTGGCATTTGCTACACCAAGGGAGGAACAACAGAGATGGACATACAGCTCTTGTTGCTAAGGAAGAGGGCAGGGACCTTGTCTCATAAATGCTAATTGGCAGAAATATCTGTCACTCTTTATAGAACTTGCTCCTACCCATAAATTGTCATGTTTCATAATTCCGTTTTGATATGCAATCACATTTTCAGTGTTTGTACGAAGCTTACATTTTCCAGCAATATTATATATTTTAAGCTCTGTTATTCCTTTTGCTGTTTTGCATGCTCACCTGTGCTTTTACCCCAGAATTGCCCAGTGGCACCAGTGTGTGGGAGCCTGTTAGCGATGCAACATCCTGCCTCTTTCAAAGACCCTACAGCGTTTTCATTAAACAACCACCCGGCAGTGGGTCTGGCTTTTGTACCAAAGCAGAGCCCTTTCAGCTGGCTGCATGACTGCCGAAAAGTCTGCTCCCCAGCTGTGGATAGATTGCTCTTCTCCTTTGTCAATTATTAGGCTGCCGGCTGTATGGAAACTGAGCTTTTGAAACACTCTAAGGGGAGGGCTAATAAACCTGCGGCCAAGGGCTGCACAAGCCAGGACTGATATTACTGCTGACCAGCTTAAGATGATGGAGAATTAGCCCGTTTCTTTTATGCATTTCACACATACATGTTTTATGTATCTGAGTGTATTAATTGGGCCTTAGTATTGTTTAAATTGTATTTTGTTGAATGAAAATGTAGTACTAATAATCACAATAATCATAATCAGTACCTTCATCATCATCGTCATCATCATCATACTGATTGCCAAACAAAACAACCTTCCTATGAATATTCATGTGCAGGCAAGCCTGAGGCTTTTGGTTCCAAATGATTTGATGGCTTCAAAAATGTAAAAAAATAAATAAATAAATCCACTCTTATCCATACTGATTAAAATCAGATCTAGACAAGGAACTGCCTTACAAATAGTGAATATTCATGAGCACCTGCCATCTTCAGAACTCCGTGGGTTCAACAATGCAGGCAATGTAAAGTTTAGTCAGACACCTCATCACCGCTGATACACTGTAATACTCAGCATTACATCTGAGACGAGAGGCTATTTTGCCGGCTGGACGTGAGCTGGCACTGATTGTTTTAGCTGTGCTATGCAAACATACTTAATGTATGCAAAGTATGTCTAATACAAATCCACTTCAAGTCAAGCGTCAGCTGTTCTGTTAGTAATACTTGATTAGTTCCAGGTATCAATGCTGTGACATCACAAATCCATCTATCCATCCATTATCTGAACCCCTTATTCCTGATAAGGGTCACTTGGGGCGGGGCTAGGGAGGCTGCAGCCTATCCCAGCATGCACTGGGAGAGAGGCATCATTACAGATTATACATTTAAAACGAGTCCACATCCTGTTAATTCAAAGTTATATTAAAATGATCTAGATTCTGCTAGGGTTGCCAGCACTCCCTTGCTCAAATGCAAGGCCTGAGACCTATGAGTGTGTGAGGCACAGGGCCCTATTGAGTAGTTGCTCAATCACCTGCTTTGTCAGCATAGCATGATAGTAATTCATTGACAGGAGGTAAAACCTACAGGGAAAAAAAAGAAAGTTTCTGCCAAAATATGGACACGTCTGGTCCTTCTTAAACAAAAAAAAAGATTGTGTTTGTTGTTGCAGTTGTTTATTCCTCTCAGACCTGGCTTCTGTTTTGAAACACAGGATACGCGTTTAAGTGCTGATTAAATTCGGGAGGAATTGCGCGGAGGTCGGAAGCACAGTTGGGGACTGACTAATGAATTCACCGGAATGGCGGGAGCCCCGGCAACTTTCAGACGAACGACTTCATTTCGGCCACTTGGTATGCAGGCGGCGCGCCGCAACGTTGCGGCAGCTTTCGGTTGCAAAATTTACGCGTCTTTAAAGGCCTTCTTTAGTCGTCCATTTAGAGGAGGCTGAAGCGGGGGCTTTGTTGATGTAAATCATTGTCTGTGCCGTTAAAAATGGCACTGCGTCGCAGCCGAGTTCATTTAAAGCCGGGAGGGTTGCGCTGCTGCCGTTGAAATACCTCGCAGGCGTTAGGCACCCCGCGCAAACGGGTCGTAGCGGCTCCTGTTGGCTCAGCACAACACTACAGTGTGAGACCTGACCCCAGTTCACACTGTATTAATTCAGGCATGCAGTTGGTTCTCTGGGTTAAAAGCAGTCTAGGCTTTCCATATTATGAAACATATATGTCACGGTTACTTTAATTGGATTCTGCATTGCTTGAGACTGGTCTTATTGGCAAACGGGCAGTCGACCGGTCAGGTGTTTGAGCTTTGAGAGAACTGAATCAGATGGCTTTAACATGGGCAAAGGGGTAACCCACAAGTGTCTTTACAGTGCGCCAGTACTTGCACAGTGCTTACTTTTCAGTCTTACTGTTCTACACTTTGAAATGAAAGTGTTATATTGTTTAACAAGAACATGGTTAAATTAAATTATATCCACATAATTCATTATTAAACAGCAGTATTGTGTGATACATAGAAAAACTGTAGCACGCTTTTCTTTGGCATATTTGTCATGTTTTTTTTGTTTTTTTTATCAAGGATATGCAATGCCTGTGAATATTTAAGGTGCTACCGACAATACAGCATTAACACAATAAGTTGCACCTTAAGCAGTTGTTAAAAAGTTTTTCTAGCAACGACATCAAGCGCATACTTTCAAATTTTTGTCATCATGTACGCACACTTTACTGCCTTATTGTCTGGCCTGAATCTGTCTCTGTTTTCTCTGTTTCCGTAACTGAAATTTGTTTCGTTCTCAAAAGCTGCTAAACCCTAAAGAATAGCATCAGGTGTTGCTAATTCCGCTCGGCAGGCCTGATAGTCAGGCCGCCACATTCAAACATTGACTTTGATATTCCAACATGTGAAACAGTCTCCCCAGCGTCTCTGTCGATTGTTTTTAAGCTTACGGGAGATGAAACCTGAACTCCTCGTCTCTTGTCATCCCGCTAGCAAATAGCAAACACAACTCAGCTCCACCGCGGCAGTGGGCAGACACTGAGACTGAAGACTGACTGACGAGAGATCACATGGCTTGATTATATGGCAAAGTCAACTTGACAGAGGAGTGTCTGTCTGTGTGCATTCTAGTATATTTAAAATTGAATTTAGCATTTATTTATTGTTAATGCTATTGACCCCCCCCCCCCATTAAGTGTTGCCAGCACTCAACTCTCCCACACAACAGAGCACAAGCAGGAGATTCCTGCTGTTCCCTGGAGACCAATGTAATTTAATTAAAATTAAATAGCTGGCAGGGAAAGCCGTTTATTTTGAAAACACTAATGGATACATATTGCTTTGTGTTGTTTGTTATCCTTCAAGCATGTCCCTGCGAGAATGAAAGCATGTTAGTGTGTGCTGGTGTGTGTGTATGTGTGGGTGAGTGCCAGTGTGCGCGCTGACTTGTGTGTGTGTCAGTGTTAGTGTGACTGTATGCGTGTGAGAGTGTGTGTTGGTGAGTGAGTGTGCGCAGGTCTGCCCCGTTCTGGGCAGCACAGGATAAGGAGCACGTTAATACATTAATAGAGGGAAGTGGTTGACGTTCCTCCAATGAGTCCCTCAGGGTGCCTCATTTATTTCTGCTTGTTCTTGGGCAGCACAATTCCAGCCATGGCCTTTATTTCCCATGTAAATACGCATTCCGTCTTATTCAACACCAGCACAGACATGGCATGGAGAAATGTACCCAAATGAATAATCCTGCAAATAATTTGTATTAAAAGCAGAAGCTCCGCAGAGCTCCATTGTGAGGCAAATGCAATCCGCTACCAGGGCTCTGAGGTGGTACTTACAGGACGGTTACGCAGCAGTAGTGTAAGCGCCTCTACCGTGCGCTGTGCACTGTACGCCTTCTTTGTGTGGGAGGTTTGTGAAGACGACACACTGCATCTGACTGACAGGGACTAATGCCTTCCCTTAGGGGAACATCCTCTCACCTTGGTTATTACTGCATTTCCAACCCACCCAAATGGCATAGCTGTTTCCAAACTGTGAGCTGACCCCAACAACCCCCCCCCCCCCGCCCCCCCCCCCTCCCCAGTGCAATCAGTGACATCACCAGCAGTCTCCAGAAGGCAGGGGTGCCACCGCACACAGAAGACTTTGAGAGCAGGATTAGAGAGGCTACACAGCAGGATGCAAAACTCTAATCAGCAGCAAGAACCAAAAGACCAGATTAGAATTCACAAAAAAAAAGAAAAACTGAGATGAGCCAGAAGAGTTCTAGAACAAAGTTTTATGGACAGATGAGACCAAAATATATGTTTTACCTAAGCGATGGAAACAGAAAAGTGTAAAGAAATGAAGCCGTGATCCCCCTCCTCCCGCTGCCCCCATCTGTGAAATATGGGGGAGGTAGTATCATGGCTTAGGCATGTATGGATGCTTCTAGAACTGGTTCACTAATCTTTATTGAGGATGTAATGGAGGATGGCCTCAGTAGGGTGAATTTGGAAGTGTACAGATGGATTTTGACAGGAAATGACCCCGGATGAATGAATGCACTTCTGTTGATCCTTGTGGAAGTCAGTGTGAATAAGGACCCCTGTTGAATGAATGCAATGTAGTCTGTCGCCTCAGGAGGTTTTATTTCTGCTCTCATTATTATTAGTGGAAGTGAGCACTCCACATAAATATTACAACTTAGCAGAAACACTTATTTGACAGAGTTTGTCTTTTTTCACGGTATCCATTTTCACAATGCAATGTTTCTTTAAGCGGTTTGAGTTTGGGAATTCAATAAGCAGGTCCTTTTTTATTTTTAAAATATCCATCTGATATTGGAACCCACAACCTTCTGAAAGCGAGTCAGCTGTTAAGACAGAGGGGTGGTTGTGCTGCACCTCCGTGTCCAAAACAGAGTGGCTGCTTTGCAGTCAGCTTGACCCCACACCACCCCTGCTTTTTAATAGCCTGTGGTCGTACATGAAAACACCACCTGTCAAAATCCCATTAAAATGCAAATTGTTTTTAATTAGAGGCAGCTAATGAACTTGAAATGCAGCTGGTTTGGGGGGCAGAAAGAAATTGGTTTGGGCGTGGTCTGCCCAGCCCATCTTGTCAAACAGATTTTATTTGTGTATGAGCTCCTAAAAATAAAGTCTTCCAGTTCTGTCATAGAAAATGCCATGGGCTTGGATTTATGGCAGCTCTTTGATTGGTCCTCACAGTGATGGCGAGTGAGCTCATCGACAGTCTGAAAGACTGAGTCACCATTGGGTCAAAGGTCACAGTTTGACGTTGGATTGGCCTGTGATTTCTGTCAGTTGCCTTTCATTGCCCTTTGAGATGTCCCCGTAGGAATGTCAACATTCAGTACACTTCCTTTCAAAGGAGGCACACAAAACATTTATGAGTCATCTTTAAATTTTCTGGAATGGCAACTGAGGTTGTATTGTGTCATCTGCATACTCTAAGAATATCCTGTCAAGTCTTGAATACATAATGTATTGCGGTCACTTCAGGTTAGCATGTATCTCTGAAATGCAAATTAGTCAACTTTCTGTTATCATTTGAATGGCATATCCAAATTGGTGCATGCATTTGGCTACTTGGTTTAAGTGTGTTCATTTTCTTCTACGGACAAATGAAACTTCAGTTCAGTGCTATGAATCAAAACAACATAAGCAACCTGCACAGATACTGTATGGGAGGCTTTTCCATGCTTGGTGTGTGTGTGTGTGTATGCGCATCTGTGCGTGTTTGTCTGTGTGTGTGTGTGTGTGCGTGCGAGTGTGAGCGTGTGCACGTGTGTATGTGTGGTTGCGTGTGTGAAAGCCTGCGTGAACACGCCTGTGTGCTCAGAAACTGATGTTCGGTCATTTCTGCTTTAGGACCGCCCACCATCTCCAGCACACAGACTCAGCAGGCCCTACATGGAGAGAAGGGACAGATCAAGTGCTTCATCCGGAGCACCCCTCCCCCGGACCGCATCGTGAGTGACACCAGCAAGCCCCGCCCCA
The DNA here is from genome assembly GCF_013347855.1 of Anguilla anguilla. NCBI lineage: Eukaryota > Metazoa > Chordata > Actinopteri > Anguilliformes > Anguillidae > Anguilla > Anguilla anguilla. Next base: position 25,743,846 of record NC_049212.1, read on the forward strand.
AAGCTCACCCAGGGCGCCGCACACACTTCACAACCATGGCTTACGGTTCACCTGCTTAGCTGTGCATTCACTGACATGGTCCGGTTACACTCCTCCAAGCCCTGGGGTTTGAACCCGCAACCTTCCAATTTTAAGTGCTGCTGGTGCAGAAGTGGGCGGGGCCTCTCGTCACTTCCTCTGGACACTTTGCCTACTTTTCTGCACTTCGATGTGGATTTCCCTAGTGCCGCAGCCCTGTAAGATCACTGACGACCATTCTATAATTAATTACCCGTGTTTAATTAATGTCTATATCTGATCGGAGGTTGGAATCAATTTTAGGTTTTGTGGGTAAAATCAATAAGTACTTGAGTCTGTGTCTTAGGGAAATAGTTTTCTGCTTTGACCTGACAGATATGGCACACAAAGAAGGGTGACTTGGATTTGTGAAGGGTGTGAATGCAATCGGCACGTCTGCCCAAAGATCCACGGTTTTCCTTTTTTCACAAAGCAACCCAAGGTGCTTTTTAAAGCTAATCAAGATCCAAGCAAATTGTTTCTTTTATCAGATGGCGAGGGACTTAATGTAGTGTGTTCCTAAAATTAAATTGCACGCAAAATTAATTTGCCTTTTATTTTACAAGAAACATCTGCCCAATTACAGGTCAGTGCTTACAGAGAGGGGCAGTCTGTTTGACAGCTCTAATTTCTTGTTTAATGCATGCTTATGTCCCATTACCGTGCACCCCATTAAGATTCATGGGCCTTGGAAGAACTCCTCTGACTGAGCCCTCTTTAATCCCACTGTTTTCTCTGTGCTGTGTGTGTGCGTGTGTGTGTGTGTGTGTCTGCGTGTGTGTGCATGCACATGGGTACATGTGACCGTGCATTCATGTGTGAAAGTGTGTGAGCGCATGTGAGCATCCGTATGTGTTCAGCTGTAGGCTTGTGTCCTGATCTGTGTGTACATGTATGTGTACATGTATGTATACGAGTATGCGATTTGTGTGTTTGTGCGCATGTCTGTGTGTATGTGCGTGTGTTTGTGTGTATGTGTCTAAGTATGTGTGTACATCAGTCTCTATATATGTGCACGTGTGTGTTTGTATATATAACCTTGTTTGTCTGCACGAGTCTACACGCCTACATGTGTGGTATCAGTGGCTCAGCAGTTACTTTCTGTGCTTTATTTAGCGATTGAGCTGAGCACTTTCAGTCCTTTGAAAATCCCCTTTAATGTTTGAATGTGGCGCCACAGCGGTTATGCCACTGGGTGCCAGTGAGGTATTATCTGAGTTTGTGAGTTCAGAGACCAACCCTGAAATGTATGAAAGCATGCAATTCTGCAAATATACCAATTCTATTTTAATTGTAGCCCTAAGAAATTGTTTTACTAGCCAAAAAGCCTACATCTCAAACTATGCATTCATATCGTATCCAATTAATAAGTTGTTGGTGAAAGTATGTAAGTGTCTCAATGTCATTTTTGTCAGATGGAAAGAAAATCAGTTTGTCTGTGTCTTAATTTCTATTCCACTTTGTCCTATCCCATGCCCCCCCCCCCCCCCCCCCCCCCCCGCCCCACCCCATGGCAGGCATGGTCCTGGAAAGAGACAGTTTTGGAGTCTGGGACCTCGGGCCGGTACACGGTGGAGACGGTGAGCACAGAGGAGGGCGTGATCTCCACCCTCACCATGAGCAACATCGTCCCGGCGGACTTCCAGACCATCTACAACTGCACGGCCTGGAACAGCTTCGGCTCCGACACGGAGATCATCCGGCTCAAGGAGCAAGGTGGGAGCGCAGGTTCGACGGCTCCTTCTCTCCGACAACAACCGCTGGATTGTGCAGCGTAGCGTAGTCTAGTCTAGCGTAATGACACGGTGTGCTTGCGTTTGTGTTTGGGTTCCGCTTGTGCGTGTGTGTGTGTGTGTGTGTGACAGAGAGAAAGAAAGAGTGAGTATGTATATGTTTGAATGTGTGTTTGAATTTGAATGACCGTGAGAGTGTGAGTACGAGTGGGTGCTTTTGTATGAGTGTGTGTGCATGTGCGCGTATGTGCTGATGTGTATGCATGTTTAAGCGTGTGAGTGTGTGTGCTTCGTATACCGTTTGTGGGTGCTTTTGCTGGAAAGATCACTAAAAAACCAGCTCATGGTCCTTTTGATTTACACTCCAAATTTAAAAACTGGCCAACGAAAATACACAAAGAGACTTAAATAGATAAGACTTACTTTATTTATCACAGTTCCCAGATTTTACCAATTATCCGTGCATACTTTAAGCTACTGCAGTCCTTTAAAGAATCTGCTTTGTGTTCACACCAATTTCATCTCTTACCTGAGGCCATTTCTTAAAAATGAGGCTAGTTTTGAATGAATTATATTGCTTTGCAGGTGTAAATTATGACAATGATGATATAATTCCCAGGTAAAACAACGGAGCATAAAAATAAGTGTTTTTCTGTGTGTTGTCTGATATTGTATCGTGGTCTGATACTCGAATAAACATGACTCTCTGCACTACAGTTTCCACAGATGAGAATGCATTGCCGAGTTATTTGGAAAGGGCATTGATTAATGAAGACATTAAAGGGGCATTAAGCCTTGGAAAAACACTTTGTTGTGTTGCATTTGCGTGGGGGTTGTAATTAATGCAGATACAGCCCGACTCAAGTGTTTATTATCCCCGTTGTCTCAGGACTTGCATGTATGTGTTGAGGGTGTTCATCAGTCGTGGACACCGACAGTGGAACACAAACTGCGTTTCCCGCTGTGCATGGTGATCGAGCTGCTGCATAATGTGCCTCTCTACCCCAAAAATGGCTGCCGTTGTCCTACATTATCAGCGGCTTCATTTCCTGAATCTAAACTGTCAAGTCATATTGTTTCGAGTTTGAAAGCCAAGTCTTTCAATTAGCCTGTGGAAGTCAGAGACTTTGATACAGCCAGCACTTGTCCTTCATTTTCAAACAAATGCAAGTGTTAGTTTTCTTTTGTCTTGAGTTTTTTCCTTCACAAACACAGTCAGTTCAGTGAGCTGACTAATTCCCCAAAGTGCATTTAAAAAAAGACACTGGTAGAACTTTTTAAGCTTCAAGTTTAAAAAAAAAAAATGTTAATTGAACCCAGGGCAGCAGTTCCCAGTGGTGGCTTCTCCCAAGACGGGGTTCAGTGAAGTCTTACTCTTGGGCTCCTCCCTCGAGAGGGCGGGGCCTGCAGGAGCGCAGAGTCCGTGGGGTTTAGTTTCAGAGGGGTGTGTCTGTTACCCGCAGAATCGCTGCCAGTGGCCGTCATCATCGGCGTGGCCGTGGGGGCCTTCGTGGCCTTCATCGTCCTGATGGGGACCATCGGCGCCTTCTGCTGCACCCGCTCTCAGAGGAGTAAGTGTCACCAGGATCCCTCCGTAACACACGACTGCATTTCAGTCAGGGGAAGACCAGCAGTGAGGGACCAGGCCACTTTAGCACTTAGCTTATCACTTTTAATTATGATGGCCAGCCAAGTTTCATATTTAAGTCTCAAAAGCACACCTTCTTTTTAAAAACTTCAATCCGGCTTTGTAACACATCACTTCCATTCTTTCTAAATGGTAATGAGCTAAATGCTGATCTTTTATTTACCATATTCATTTATTTACTTCTTTCATGATAAATTGTATGCATTGCCAGAGATTTAATATCTTTTTCTTGTCCTTACTGTGCGGCTACTCTTCACGTATCCATTTCATCTCTTTTGTTTTTATTTTGCATTTATGCCCTAAACATATTTTTGTTAGAATGTGTTTCAAAAAAGTGTTATAGAAATAAATTGAATTATTATTATGATTACTAATGCTATTGTTATTAGTACTGTTACTGTTAGTACTGTTACTATTTAAACTTTGTTGTAGCATTCCTTCTTTGTCTTGGCCACTATATGTGTATTATCTCCTACCCACATAAAGTTCATTGTGGTACGGAGCTAGAGGTCAGGCTAGTTAGTGATTGCGTTGGGATGGTTACTAGCGTTCAGCATGTTGTTGTTGTATACCACAGAAGAAGCGCACCTGGTTATGCCCTCTCTGCCTGTCTCCATCTCTGCTCACCAGAGAGACCTTGCCAGCAAAATTAAGACAGAAAGTAAGATTTATATAAATACACCTCTAAGCTGCCAGGACTTTGGAATGATCTGTGAATAGATTCTCGCTTGACAGAAAAAAAGGGCTTGCTGCTCTGTGCTGTTGTTAAAGTGTTCTCTGTGATGCAGTAGCAGATGCTCTAAACCCCTGGAGTTCATTTTAAAGGAGGCCGCATGGAGGAGTTGCCATATCTTGACATTATGGGGTGGGAGGGGGTGGCGGGGTTTGTGAATGCGGGGCTCGTGAAGGAGGGGGTTTGCGAGCGCAGAGTTGATCCACTCCGTCTCTGTCCCAGATCTGAAGGGGGTGGTGTCCGCCAAAAACGACATCCGCGTGGAGATCGTCCACAAGGACCACAACGCCGCGCGGGAGAACGAGGAGCACGCGGCCATCAAGCAGCTGATGGTGAGCGCACAGGCCTCATCCCCCCAACCCCCCAACTTTGTGAGTCCCCTCCACGGCAATTTCCCGCCGCCTGCATCTCATCACACCCGACCCCGTCCACATCCGCCCATAATCAATGTTAATTACGTGTGCGGCTCTGGTAATGATGATATTTGGTGAGGAGCGCGCTGATGAATCACGCACGATTCCTCGGGGTGAGAGGGGCCGTGATTGCATCACGGGGGCCTAAATTTAGCAGCGCTTCCTCCCGGGCCCGGCGTCGCCTTGGAGACAGTTGCTCCGGCTGATGTCCTGTCAGTCCGACTTGAAGCAGTCAGGAGGGCGCCGGCATAAAACCCGTTTTAATTAAAATCCAAAGGCATTGTGGTTTACGATGCCTGTTTCACAACTCAGCACACTAATTGGCTTATTCTGAAGGTGTCGTTTGGTAGCAAAAATAATCAACTAAAATTTGTTAGTGAGAACATGGAGGAATTAATAAAAAATTTACTGTTACTACGTCGTGCACCAAATTTCATAAAACAGGGCTTTCCAAAAGGGGGTCCCCAGGGGTTCATGAAAGAGCCCCTGGGATTCTCTAGCACATTGTTCCCAGTTTTATGGATATTTCCATTTTTCATTACATTTTGGACTTTCATATTAAACAAAGCTTGTAAGGTGTTACCGTGACTGCTAAATGATTATACTCTGATATGATGACATCATGATTTAGACATGCTTCTATGTAATTAAGCCTGCAGTGGGTGCTGGATAAAGGTATTAGCCATAACCAGCTTACTGAGCTGTGGGGGTGGGGGAGGGGGTTGTGGGATTAGTTCATTTTTGGGAGGTCTTGGAGTGAAAAGCATTTATAGCCGTGTAATTTAGATATTGAAGCATCACAGTACATTGGGCAGTGAAAGAATCCCAGATGACAGAATTTGATGTTGAGGTCATTTCATACTTAACTACTGATTGGCTGCAGTGTCTGCAGGTTTTTGTGGCTTTGCTTCAGTCAATGGTCAATTTAAGCCTGGTGCGTGGACCCTTTAGCCAATCAGTGAATAACATAAAGCACTTTGATGCTGAAACACACAGAAAACTAGCAGGTGCTACGACCCTCGGTGACTAGATTTTGAGCTCCCTGAGGAAAAGCATTAAAGCAGTTGGACACTGGGGTGAGACTGCATCTCTGCTCTTTGTACAGATTGAGAGGGGTGAGTTTCAGCAGGAATCGGTGCTGAAACAGTTAGAGGTGCTGCAGGAGGAGGAGAAGGAGTACCAGCACATTAAGGTGGGTACCAGGAGGGGGCTGCAGCTGTGGGGGGGGGGGGAGGTGTGGGTACCAGCGTGGGTGGCAGGAGCGGGGACAGGTGTAGGGTGTGTGAACTGGCAAATTAAGATGGGTACTTGGAGGAAGCTGCAGGTGTGGGTGGGGGTGTGGATACTGGCACATTACGGTGGGTACCAGGAGGGGGCTATAGATGTGGGTGGGAATGTGGCTGTGATTGGGCATGGGGGGAAGGTGGAGGAGTGGGCATGAGTGCGATTGGCTGTAGGTTGACGTGGAGGTGGAGCTGTGGATAGGGGTGGAGGGAAACTCTGGGACTCTTTGGAACAAAATCATTGTTAAAAGCCTGTTACTACAATAGATTTCTGGAGCCCCTGCAGTTTTAATGGGTCTCCTGTCTTTCACTAGCTGAGAGGATGGGGGATAAACAGACAAATTCACACAGCTAATTCAATTAGGGATGTTTCTGCAGTCATCTATGGGTTGAATACTGCCCAACATCTGAGGTAAATAAAGAGCTAACTGAATATTTACATGTTTGGACATTAAATAGCCATGTATTATATTTTCGGATATTTGGATGCAAAATGGTTTTCAGTGAGTTTGAGGCTGTGGTGTCCAGGTCTATAACATGTGGTTAAACATGCATTTTCTCTACCAGACATCAAAACAGCAGTAAAACAATAGCAGTAAACAAATGCAGTAAAAACAATACACGAGTCACGACAATGGCTGTGTCTGTAACCCGCTACATTTTTCACAACATACGCATGTATCCAACTTCATTCCTTTAAACGCATTATACACCAGCAAAATGATCTTTGATAAGTCATGTTGATGGAGGGGAAACAGTTAATGTGGTTGCTCTGAGGGCAGAAAAGCATGTCATTTATTGTAATATTCATTAGTTACACTTCGGCAAAAGCCCAGGTTACCGTTGCTCTTTCGCGACGGAGGTTTGCCGTTTTTACGCAATTAAATCACTTCAGAATTGCGATTTGAGTGCTCAGAGCCAATCCATTCAACCAAAACCAATCATTTCTCCTTCCAATACAGTAATTGGTTCTTCTCCCCACGCTTGAGCTGATCACTTGTGACGAGAAAGCACTCAAACTGATGAAAAACGAAGTAAAAAGTTCAAACATTTCAGCGGTTGTTTTAGTTGTCATTTCAGTGGTCTTTACAGGAGTCAGACCAAATGACAGTTCTGTTAGGGAGGCCCAGGGGTCCTAAGCAAAATTTTTGTAAAAACATCCACGTAGAAGTGCATTTTCTTTTCCACGTTTTGTAAATCGCATGTTTTAAACTTATGAATTATAAAACAAAATAGCCTTTTTTTCTGTGCTTCTGGCAAGGGTCCGTTTCACTCATTCTTGGTAATATTGTAAAAATTCTAAATATGTATATCATGCAAATAGCTGTTTTGTTTTTTTTTTTTTAATGGCCATGCAATAGCATGGTCTTGGCTTCTTCAACAGAGAAATTAAGTCACTTCCTGCCAGCCCTGCATAGACACCATACCCACTTTCATCTTCCCAGAAAATGCAGTGCAGGCACTGTACATAACTGTGGTATGGATCCACAAAGGACCAGGGCTTCACATGCGTTGACGTGTGGCAAAAAGGCTCCGGAATGTTCCGTTTCCCCTTCTGCCCGGGCCCAGCTCCCAGCACCCTTCGCTTCTGGGCCTTGCGTTCTGTCAAAGTTTTAAAGGAAGCGAGGCGAAGCCGAGAGAGGCACGCGGAACACATCCTACAAGCCCAGTGTTTCATATTCCCGTCAGGTGTGACATCACCTTCTGCTTTACATCTCTGCCTATTTTAAGATTAATGGCTTCCGTGCCGTGAGTGACATGTACAAGAAAGCAGCTGGGAGCCTCCTTGAGACGGGGAATTGTTTAGAAAAACACTGTCTAAAATAGAAAAGCAGGTCTGTGGCATGTGGCCTTTTTAACAAGAAAGACCGCAGTTTTCCAGATACTGTAATTCCTCCATTTAAGAAAGGCTTGAGAGACGCAAAGCCTTCCAGGCCGCACACTGTAAATAGCCTGCCACTCATTTCCTGACCTGAAGGACATTAGCTTACATCTTTTTCTTCTTCCTCTTCTGGTTTCAGCTTCAGAAAAAGGCCGCAAATTGCAGGAGACGAATCCTCCATTATCGATCTGATTATTGCGCTGTCTGAACCTATATATCACACGCGTTGATAACATATAATGTTACTGTTTATATATACACAAAATGTCAGCGATCAAATTCCTTTATTTAATTTTTGATTTCGACCATCAAACAATATTATTTTCCAATGTTCTCATGAGTATTGAAGATTGGTGCTCAACCACAATAACAACTCTGTGGTCTACCCGGGTGCCATATTGAATTTTGGGACCCCAGGATCTGTTCAGCATAAACTCATGCAGTGCTGGGGCACACTGGCGTGCACTACAAAAGTGCCCGCTGTGCTGCAAACATCACAAGCCAGTGTAGCCTGGTAAGGACGCGCGAGGCACATCGACCAAAGGGAGCCAGCGTTTTTTTGTGTGTCACACGCGCACTCTCTCCCCTCACTGTGCTATTTCCTGGCCCTGTTTTATATTTTGCTGATGACTCACTTGCTTTTTCTGGCTCTTTTGATCGTGGCTAAGGGCTCCTTGTGTGCTATTTCCTCCTTATCTCTGACCGCGCACCGCACCAAACTGCTCACCGCGCCGAACCGCGCACCGCGCTGCCGCTCTCCTCTGCCGTCACAGATGTGTGATGATGGCGTGGCCGGCGATGCCTCCTCATAGGCTGTCATATCTATGGCACCGCCCAGTGATTAACATCCCGCCCCCAAGACGGGGCAGCTCGGAATGACGTCCACGCCCTCCCCAGTCGCTCCCCAATAGACCTTCTCTTAGCAACAGCGCCCCCCCACCCCCCACCCAGCCCCCCACCCCCAAACCCCACCGCCAGAGACAGAGACAACAGGAGCAAAAACCTTGAGAAGAAAATAAAGTCTGGTTTTCCCTTTTCATTATCACTACTCTATAGGAGGTGGTGGGGGGTGGCTGGGTCTACCTGTCTGCCATTAGAAAAACTGACTGAATCTCAGAAAAATACGCCATGAAATATTTCTGATGTGTACGGCAAAGCGATTAAACTGCCGGCCCAGGAGGCCACACGCAGCCCACCAATGACGCACTCTTGGGCCTTTGATCATTGAGAAGACGAAAAAAGGATTTTTATTTTCTGGGTGCATCAAAAAAAAATTCACAATGTCCAGGTTTGCATCAAAAAAAGTCTCAATATACCTCAGACCGGAGACAGAATAATTGGTAATAGCTGTGCGTATTTCAATTAGGCCTCTACATTTTTCACACACGCTGACAAAACATACATATTAATGCATTGTTTTATAAACAGTACGCGGAAAATGTCTGGCCTGCGTGCAACATATTAAAAGAATCTGGCCCCGCACAGAAGCAGCTGAGCAGCAGTGGTACATGGAGACACATTTTTTTAAGTTATAATTAATGTGTTTATTTTTAATAACCATTTAAGAAATGATTAAAAATAAAGCGGTAATGAACTTCCGGGGAGATTGGTGCACTTATTCTGGGCCACAGTGCGAGTCGCCGGGGTCCACTTAATTAGCGGATAGCCGCGCTTCCTGGTTTGTGGAGAGAGGGACTATTTCACACTATTTAGCCATGTAATTCCTGTTTTCACAGAATTCATGCCACAGCCTGTGTCTGTGTTTGCCTCCCATATCATCGATAATTAATGTTGTTTTGACCCTGGCGCCAGTTTGGTTTGAAGGAGAATAACTGCAAGTAATTATCATCTTACTTTGTGAGAAGGGAGGTTCAGCAGGCATGTCAAGTGGCCATAGAAAACACAGTCAAGAGCCACAATATCGTTGCCCTTTTTCATTCAACCGATTCTTGCATATTGTGCGGCGCATTGTAAAAGTCTGCCACATTTTACAGATTTGCCTTTCGTGTGGAATAATTGTGAAATCCCTGGGTTGTTCTGGGCAGAACTGAACTGCTAGCACAGCGCGAAGTGATAGAGAAATATTTATTTCCTCTCTCTTCCTAAAAGGACCCGACGAATGGGTACTACAGCGTCAACACGTTCAAAGAGCACCACTCCACGCCCACCATCACCCTGGCAGGAAACCAGGCCGCCGAGATACGCAACCCCGCCGCCGCCGCCGCCGCCACGGGCAAGCAGAGGGTGCCCACGGGCATGTCCTTCACCAACATCTACTCCACGCTGGGCGCCGGGCCCAACCGCCTGTACGACTACAGCCAGCGCTTCGTGCTGGGCATGGGCAGCAGCTCCATCGAGCTGTGCGAGCGGGAGTTCCAGCGCGGCTCGCTGAGCGACTCCAGCTCCTTCCTGGACACGCAGTGCGACAGCAGCGTCAGCAGCTACAGCAAGCAGGACGGCTACGTGCAGTTCGACAAGGACAGCAAGGCCTCGGCCTCCTCGTCCTCCCACTACTCCCAGTCCTCCTCGCAGAACTCGGACCTCACCCGGCCCCTGCAGAAGCGCATGCAGACCCACGTGTGACAGAGAGGGGGCGCCCGTGGCAGGGGGGGTTGTCAGTCAGGGGGAAGGGGGGGGGGGCGTGCATTCACAGGACTGGTGTCACATTTCATGTTTTTGTTTGTGGTTGTGGGTTGGTGTTTTTTTGGCGTTCTTCTTTGGGGGGTGGGCTGGGGGTTCTTCTGTCTTGGGCCTCAAACTCATGGACGCTTGCAGTGTCATGGCCTCTCGACACCCCCTCGAGGTTCCCCACACTGTACACAAGATGGCCGTGCCCACAACCCCACTCAAACGCTCATGGTCCATGATATTGCGAACATTGCGTCCCATTGAGGGTGGTAACGTGCCAACAACAAATAACTCTCGGTGTGACCTTTGACATTGCACCTGAACTTTGTTTGGTTCACAATCTGTGAAAAAGAACAAAAAAATGTTTTAAAAAAATATAATAATAAATAATAATAATAATAATTTGTTGCCTGGGGCAGCAGAGAAAGCTGCCTTTACCGAACGCTTAAACGTGACAATCGAGAGGAGTAGCCGTGCGCGAGTCTGTGGAGGTGAAATCACTGCATCCTGGATTCTGGTGCCCCATGATTCATTGGAACCGTTGGACAGCTCCGTAGCTAGAGGGAAAAGAAAAGAGCCTGTCTATTTTATAAAATGCGTCAATGTCAACACCACAAGCCAGGATTCTGCTGCTCTATTGTCATATGAAGCACAAATGTGTGTGTGTGTGTGCGGGTGTGCGTGTGTGTGTGTGTGTGTGCGTGCGTGCGTGTGTGTGTGTCTGTGTCTCTGCTGTCACAGTATCTCCTTTTTCAGAGAAAACTAGGGAAAAAAAACTTTCTGCCATGGATTAATCTTTCGACCAAGTGGGCGGATTCAAACTGTGAGTGACTGACTCCCAAACTTCTGCAAATGAAGGTGTGTCAGTGATGCCTCACCATGGAGGCGGGAGCATGTAGACCCTTCAGCAGGGACTCTTTCACGTCAACTGAGAGACGTTGCCAAGTGAAATGAAAGAACTTTGGTGTACATTATTTCTTTATTTCATATTTCTTGTTTATTTTCCTTCTTGATTGTTTGATTACTTTTTTAGGTGGGGGTTGGGGTTTGGGGGTTGGGGGTAGTAGCGTGGATATTAACTTGAGAACAAAAGCGACCATCTTGATTTTTGCCTTGAACGGGACTCTCAGAGGCGCACGGAGCACAGGGTTTCCTGGACAAGGGTCATGACCCTGCCCCTTGGAACCATGGGAACTCCAAAGGCAGGAAGAATAGCACATGAATGTCTGCTGCTTACCCACGGACTGCCAGAGCCTCTCACGTGGCTGTCTAGCCCTCACGATATCACTGGAGCCAAACAAAAGAGGTGAACTGCTCTCAGTACAGTCGTCACGTGGCTTCTCTCCCATGCTTAGTCAAGAACCGTGAGGTTTACACTGGAGCTTTCTGTAAATCCAGCATTTTTACCTACTGTGATCTGGCTGTCGAGTGATGATAAGGTTGACAGAAATGTGTTTTTTTTTTTTCCGGTTTTTTTTTTTCTGTGCTGCCTACTGCTGACGGGAATGCTGTTCACTGTTTTAAGTGAGTCACAACACTGTAGCGTGTGGCGTAATAGCACATCACACATGACTCATGGAGAGTAGCCTGACATTTAGCCATTAGCGCTTTTATTAGTCGATAGGGTGAAGTGCGCTGAGATTAATTAAATCGGCGAAGTGTTACGCGGGAATCGTACGTTTCTGGCCCACCTCCACGCAGGCAACGTCGGTCGCCGCCCCACAGCCAAGGCGGCGCGTGGCATGAGAAGCGTGCGGCTGACGGCTGCGGCCGGTACACCGCAGGTTTTCCGGAAAGCGTCGACATGCCGAATCCAACGGTACGCGCTGCGAGGCACCGCGGTCCCGGGGGGGGGGGAGGGTGCCGCAGTTCAGACGTGGGCTGGCTGGGAGCAATGCATGGGCCTGATTAAAACACACTGAATCACCCTTAAGTAGGCAGCACACTCTAAACGACTGGCAAACTCTACAGGCGAGCAGCGCGCCGAATACCATTGTCAGTATATTCAATACAAGCTCCATGTTCTCTGTTTTATGCCACTCCAGACTGGTGGGGGGCGGACAAATTTGTCGCACAGATTTTCCCGACTAGGGATCGTTGACGGCCAACTTAATGGGAATTTTGCGCCAGGAATTTGAGCACATTTCATTGTCTTTAAAAACTCTACTTGATCGATCGTAAAGATGATGAGATCCTTGCACAAGTTCAGCAACTCTTCCTTCAAAAGTATTAATTTCAAAAGTATTCCAGTCATGACCACAACGATACTGCCAAGGTCATGTCTAGATAGGATATAGGAGATTTCAGGAAGTAGTGTCCAATCTGGTTCACCACAATAGAAAAATTTAATCATGTAAAGTTTGACCTAATTTGTTAGCCAAACTAAGGATAAATCATTTGGACAGAATGGTAGTCAAGTAATAGATGGGGAAACTACCTACCTAGCGTAACTAATTTCCCCATCTTTTATTTGGCTGACTTTCTGCCCAAATGTATCCTTAGTTTGGCTAACAAATTAGGCGAAACTTTCCTCCTAGCAGGGAACTTAATTCTGCTATTGCGGTGAACCTCTGGGAGAGGACACCACTTCCTGAAATCTTCTGAATCCCATCTAGACACGACCTGCTCCCACAGGACAGCATAGTGATGAAATGAACAGGAACATAAAGTTGAACTAACTTTAACTAGTGGACTAATTTCAGACAGAGGGAGGTCTGCAAACCACTGGGCTGTTTGCGAAGAGTTCACTCCGGGAGACTTGCACTCACCGCACCCTACAGACTCAAAACACCGTGTCTGTTTGTTCGTCTCTTGCTTGAAAAGCATCACTTTGAACAAAAAAGTTCAATTTCGTTTTGAGTATACTGGCGCCTTTAATCTAGAGCCCACAGTACTGGCCAACACCTCTCCCCCCTCCCCCCCTCAACTTTTCTTTTCTTTCCTCCTCCCTTTCTCTCCTCGCATTGTCAGGCAGGACACAAACAGGGTACTTCACCACCAGCGAATCAGGCTAATTCTCCCCCCTCTACCTCAACCCAGTGCAAAGCTACACTTAGCAATCAGTTCAGCTGTCCTTCTGATTGGAAGAGCTCGCTTTATTTGCTTCCTCCAGATAAAAGAGAAGTAAGGAGGGAGATGCAGGAACCAGTCGGGGTCACGGTCTAAGAGGTCTACTGCTGATGAACTGATTTATAATCCTGCAGAAATTAATCAGAAAAGACGGGCGAGAAAATCTCTCTCAAAGGCAATGCAGTTTCCTCAGCTGCCATTGTGGTGCGTCAAGCTCACGCCCAATGGCTTTTTTTTTTTTTTTTTTTGCTAATCCGGAAGCAGAAGAGGAAGTCATTCATTAAGCTAGCGGTCATTAAAGGATAGCCTCGTCATTAATAGCAGATTCCTGGCTGTTTAAGGTGAGGGGAGGCTGCTGGGGTACCCTGTGGTCTGTTGTCTGCTGGTAGAACCTTGACAATCCTTTTATGTCGTTCATTTAATGAGAAACACGACAGTTGTGTCTGCAGAGTAAGTTATTGCCGTAAGCACTTTACATATAAATATATTCAAGACATTTCAATGGCTTTTCTACTTGAGTAGTAGTGTTAGACTTTAAGCTGTATAATGGGCACCAATCCATTAGTGAAATGAAACACAAAAGGTCTGTTTCAATGCTGATAACTCAGCTAAGCGCTCAATCCGCTGTATATAAATATCTGCAGCTTAATGTGTATTTATTTTGTTGTTATTTTAAAACTTTGGGACAAACAAGTCATGTCTTCACCATTGTACAGACAATCAATCAGTCACTCTCATATATGTGTACTCTTTATTATTTAGCAGCTCCAGGTAAACTCACGCACAGGACTGAATGCTGCTGTCTTACTTTCATATTTACAGCACTTTCTGGCTAGGTCATGGTCTCGCAGTTACGTTAAGTATGGAACCATGGAAACAATTGTCCCCCCCCCCCCCCCCCCCCTTCTCCATTCCCCCTCTCCCTCAATACCTTGTGGACTCAAATTTTCTGGAACAAGGCCATTGTTTAAGTGACTGTATGCTGCAGATGACTAAAGGCAAATATTCCTATTCAGGAGATGAACCAGACTTCTGTATAGAAAAGCACAATTTAAGGCCTTGAGTCCCATGACTCTTTTCTTCGGATAACCGGACATACATAAGCCAGCCCACGGATTTCTCTGTCATAAATAAGCATTGTTTAGTGGAGTCAAAACATATAGCCGTCACGTTGAAAGGCATTTTACCCCCCCATATGACAGATGCGGTTGTTTTTCGGCTCATTCCCGCCGCCGCGCCCTCTTTCTGACAGAAGACCCTGCAAGGATCTAAATATAAAGCGTTTCTCGGGCGTCGGTATCCTCGGCTCTAAACAGAGCGCTTTAATAATCGATGCGCCCCGTTTCGCGGTCCCGCCATGCCAGCAGTGCAGCGCTTATCTCACAACTCTCGCTAGAGGAATCACAGTGTACCGGGTTCGGAGGACGCACTTCCCACTCCGCGCATGCAGGAAGGTTAGTTCAGCAGCAGCTGCTCCTGTTTGCTGTGCGGTGGAACGGGTCCGAGCCCAACGGATGTATAAATACGCTCGGCGTGCGTCGCGGAAACGAGGGGTCACCTCGCCTCCCCGATAAAACAGAGCGCCTATCGCCATTCTATTCTCTTTCGCTCCCTGAGTCATTGCTGCGGAGAGGCAGCACCCACCACTACCGCTGCCGTTCACAGGAGGGGTCCCCTATGGGGACGAGGGAGAGCTTCGGTTGAAGGCGCCCAGATTGGTTGAACATTGTTTCTTGGCACTCATTTCTGTACACCAGTGGCTATTTTGCGTCGGTGACTTCTGCGAGTCTAAGCTTTGCCTGAAAAAGAATTAATTTGCTTAACACCGACACTGTCAACACGGAGCTCTCTGCTTGAGAATAGTGGTTTCTGCGGTTGCTCAGCGTGCCGTTTTCCAGAAGGTTCATGGACCGGCTGAAAGCCTGGTTCTGCACAGTAAATGTTAAATCAACTCTCATGAGAGTACATATGGTCCCTGCTGGACTCATATGTACTCTGTTAGAGTTTAATTAACACTGGACATTTTATTACTATGTGCTGTCAGCCTTGTCCGTTTTGCTAGGAGGGCTCTGACATGCTCGGTCCCACGTTTTGTACTGGCTGATTTCCTCCAGAGGACATATCAAACCACAACGAAAATGTACAGAAAATGCCAAAAGCACTTCCTCTGTCGGGTTCCCTGCCAATCAATATCTCATTAGAGCTTCATTCTACCTGTAACAAGAAAAAAAGTTGCATATACAAGGTGAGTTTGAAAAATCTATATTTACTGAATGGAAGCTTATATAAGGCAATGTTACGGTAAAAATAATTATGGTGATACTGGGTAAACCACTATTTTCTCGCAGTGGGCCTGTGTATCTATGAAGAAAAAAACTGAAAAAGTTGTATTTTACCTGTATTGGTCTGTGAATCTATGATGCTTTTGCTCTGTATATTTGGAGAAAGAAAAAAAAAAAAACAAGAAACAAAATGTTTGTGTCCCTGCTGTACTACTTTGCGGTTATTCGTATATTGGAGTAACCATAAAAAATTACACAGTCTCGATTGGTGATTTAAACACTCATGACAAATCATGTTTTATGCAATATTTGACACCTGTGGTTTGTCATAAGGGTAAAAATACAAAACAAGATACACATTTTAACATGCAGCACATAAAAATAGCATACAGTATATTCCTCAAGTATTGCACCCTTGAGTAGTTCATCTTCTAAACATTGAGTTTTTGCACAGAATGTAATCTGGAATGACAATGCTATAAATTCATAAAATGGAATTAGAAAGTGTGTTAATTAGCATGTGCAGTACATTGTGACATGTATCAAAATGTGTCCCCTTGATTTTGTGAGCTACGCCATCATATGTTGCTTTGAAAGCGGCTGCTGTATTTTCCACAATGGCAGCAACAGAAAGAGCTGACAGTGTGTGCATTTGTGGGTATACTTGTGCGTGAGAGAGAGAGACAGAGAGAGAGAGAGAATTTGGAGAAAACCATTTCTCTTCCTCTCTCCCTCTGTCAATGCGCAGTATAATTACGAGAGTGATTCTAGACGGAGCTCACTCTCTCGCTCTCTCTCTTTGTGAACTCTGTGAGAATGGTGCGAGCTGCTTTGGCACATCAGACCAGCAACCTGACAGACACGCTACTTGTTGTTTTTAGCCCCCATTAGCCCCGTGCTTTCAAAAGCTACAGCTTTAGAGATCCTGATAAAATCGCCAATCCATCTGCCACAGAGTACATCCCTGTGAGGCGCTTGCAAGACGCTTCAGTGCTTTCAATGAGAAACGGAGGGACGGAGTGCATGCGGTCTGATTGCACCATGAAGGTAACAGTCCTTTAGGAGAAAACAGGGGTGGGGGCACTGGTGTTATAAACATCCATAAGGCATCACAGATGCTGCAATTCTGGTCAGTTTTACTGGAAAATTCTACAGAAGCCATCTGTGAATTGGTTGCACTTGAGTGGACAGATTGTCGCATGCTTCTGTTCTGTTTAGACATACTTTAGGAAGTACAATTCTAGGAATTTACAGGTGCACATAAGTTATCCTGTTCAAGCCATGAATTTGCCCTACCGACCAAGGCTAGCCTATATGCGGTGGATAGAATAAGACGCAATATTTCTTAATATTTCTCTATTTATTTATTTTGTGGGCAGGGTGGTTGGAGAGATATTGCGCCACGTGTCCAATTATTCGTTTCAGAGCAGAGTGGTTTATATATATCCCTGATTTTGATCCCTATAATTCTTTCGTCCAGCTATTCCCTCATTGTTTTGACAGTCTGGTCAGATCTCTCGGTAACAACGTCGCCCCCCTGTTTTCACTTCGCAACGCAAATTCTGAGCTTCAGGTAAGTATCGTTCAAACATCTAACCTCGCTCACAGAAGCAGACGCTCTGTAAATCCATTCGTATGAGATTATTCCCCATATCTCGCATGCGTCACCCATGCCTATTGCGGTGCGCTCGTTCTGAATTGAATCACAGATTGTGCATTCTCCCGAATGAACGGTGGGAATAGGTTATTCTGTTGCCAATTACATCGCTTGATAATTGGATTTGAAATCCAATTTGACAAAAAAGCAGCAAATGCGGCAGAATCAATGTGTGAAGCGGCAAAGCTCCATTATAAAATTATCCAAAGGCGGCTATTACCCTGAACAGGAGAGAAAGAAGGCGAGATATTTTTTTCTTGTTTCTGCGCAAAATGACATTTAATCGAGCAAATTACATCATTTCAGAGCAAACGGGGCCTCTCAGTCAGTCTGACAGACGGTTGGAATAACTAGTCTCCGCGGTTTGCTGTTTACAGTTAATGAGGAGGCTGAAGGAGTCACGCTGAGATCCAAATGAAATAATCCCGCGAAGCTCCTGAAAGCCCCTCCGATGTCCGTCTCGGACCGCGTTAAACTGGAGGTAGGCTCCACGACTTCGAGTGTCACAGACTCAACACACGTTTTGTTTATGCCCAACTTTACTCTATGAATTGTTTTTTTTTTCTTTTTTTTCGTTTTGATCTTTTATTAATGACGCTCGTAATTTTAATTGGCTACTAGAAAGTGTCACATTTGGCACAATCTGCTTTACCAATCTCTGTCTGCAGGTAATTACAGTAATTATATTCGCACAGGTGTGTGCTTTTCTCGCGTTCTTTTTACCGGGGTAGCTCGGCTAATGAGCTCCATCAGTCAGAGCTGGAGTATCATTTAACAGGCATGCCTCGCTAAGTGCTTCGACAAACACTGTGTTTGTTCCGACACCACCTCGGCTTCCATTTGTGAGGCGAAGAAGCGCGGCGTCACTCTCGGAAGGCAGGCAGAGCCCTTCGAATCTGTAGCCTTTGTGTAATTGCCTGTAAAACGCCTCCCTAGCTATCATTTGCTTAAAGACAGATGTTTCAGAAGAAAGCCAATTTCGCAAGCATCTGTCTGTTATTGGATTATGAGTCCTTAAATCAGACGCCCCCCTGGCTAAATTCTGTGCAAAAAAACATTACCGGCTCTGCCATCCATATGGACTACCCTTTTACATCATTTGAAAATTAAACTTACTTCATTAAATGACTTTGTCTCCTCTTATAGCACGTTTACTTTAATCACATACTAATTAGCCTTGCACAATTATCAGAAAAATAGAATTAACACAAATCAAAAATATCTGGCGCAAAAAAAAGCCATTGCTTTATTTAGTCACAAAAAACATTTAGTCTTCGGGCGTTCGCATTTGAAGGTAGGCTACAAGACTTGAAAATGCCATATTTTGGACAAAGAAGACGGTGAAGGTCGGTGGTCTACCTATTCGACGCGCACACAGCGATTTTAGGATTCACACCAACATCCCTGGGTCGGTAGCCTACTTAGAATATTTATTGATACCTCGTAGAATCGGATTCTCTTTAAGGTCCACCCATATATAAATCCAACCTCCTGATTAGAAGAAACCATTAACTAACTAAATAATCTCAGAGTTTCTCAAATGGATTATTGATTCGGTGACCTTGCGCTGTTCTGAGGTTCTCTTGTTCGGCCTGTTTGTTCCAGGAAATATATATATATATATATATGCTTTGCCACATTTAATACAGGCGACACACACCAGTACAGGCTCTTATTGAGGGTATTCATTATAGTAGTACTCTCACCATTACAGAAACGAATTACGGCCATTATTAACTTGATCGACATTGTTTTACCCAGATTGACTCTGATGGAAAACAGTACTGGACTGATCACATTGATTTGGGTTTTTCTGTTAACATCATAATAACCCCGTGTCCTCAACGACTGCAACTGGAAAATAAAATCAGCTTGTTTGTTTATTTATTATGGGGTGAAGGGGGGTTGCTACCTGGCGAATTTTCAAGGTGATTACATTTTCCATCGCATTCTGTATTCTGTGGGGTCGTGGATCAGCCAGCTTGTTCCAATTCGACATGAATTAAATGCTACAGACTCGGAGAAGTGTGGGCCTGTTAATCAATTGCAAGTATTGACGTGACAGATGCCGCTTTTCAGCAGAACCGACTGAAAAGGTACCTTCTGCGATCTTATTGACATTTTGTAAATGTCGACCTCTAATGAGACTCAGTTCGCTGAGCAATTATATAAAAAAAAGATGTTGCGAATTGTAAAGAAACACAGCAACATACAATTACCGTTTCTTAATCACATCTCCGCCGCACTTCAACAGAGACATCTTTTTAAAGGGGGTTCCATTGCTTTACATACATGTTTTCCACTATGGTTCTGAAGAATGAAAAAAAATGTCTGGGTGTTCTTCAGCTGAAAGGGAAGTAAAAACTTGACGTGTAGAACTTAACCGAATAGGAGTTAAGAAGAATGCAGGGAACAATCAAACGTGCGACAGTGAAATCAAACAGGATATCAAATTGGCTTTCAGAGACTTTCGAATCGGAAATTACCATTACCCTTTGAAAACGCTTGTGAAACTTAAAAAGGCTTCGCACGTTCTTGGTAGAAAGGAAGTAGGTCTTTAACGCACGCAATAGCTGTATTGAACCCAAGACCGACTGAGACCTGAAATACAAAAATAAAAAGGAGAAGGTAGGGAGTGTTTTATTTTGTCACAGAGCAGTGAACAAGACCCAGAATAAGAACCACAAAAAGCACGCGCCACACTGCAGACGCTCTTTTGCGTGTTCAGTCCGAAGCGCTGACCAATGCATATGAGGTCAGTGGTCTGATGGATTTCTGAATGACAGGGTCGCAAAGCTTTCCACTTTGGCGCGTAGGGGCGTGTCGAGCGTCAGGTCAGCTGGCAGATCAGGGGCACCCATCAGCTGTTCGTCGGTAGTGTTTAAGCGCGGTGCCCACCGGATAAGCACGTCGGGCCAGTGGCGCGGCTGAACGGTCTGTGCGCGGTTTGGAGATCGACAGCCAATGGTTCTTAGATCTTCCGGACCGCCCGGAGCTCAGAGGCCAACGGAGGGTGTAATGTCGGTTTAATTGCTGCACGGAAGGGAGTTATCGAGTTATTGACGCGCACGCCGAGGAAATGAGGCGAAGCCGATGGTCAGGTCAGCTCGACTCAAGGAAACACGAATCCTGCCTGACAAACTGCTTACCTTTTCAATCACACAAAACGGACATATCTCTTCAAAACATTGGTTTTATTTTAATTTCTGTATTTTTCCTAATCCGGAGTCACCACAATATCTTGTCATACACCGTATAAAGAATATTGCACCTAATTACAACAAATATCAAATAATGGTTATTACAATAGGCTACATCTAGAAGACACTGTCTTCATATAACCTTTAAACCATGCGTAAGCATCCGCTTGTTTACTACAGATACATTCATTTAAACAGAAGTCACTCACCGTCTTGAACGTATTGATCTTTAACGTTTGCGTTGGCAATTTGTTCCGTCCTTGAACCCAATCACCACCAGTGAATGACGACTTCCCCCTTGTGGCCAATGGGCGCCATTGCAAGAAGCATGCAGCGTTGCTCAACAAGTTCTCCGTCTGTTTAAGTAGGGACGGGAATGGACAGACTGCAGGGGAATAAAAGCCGACTTCATTTTCAGTTACTCTAGTGACAAACAGATACACTGTTTGACACTAGAGCGAAACATGATCTCATAGTCGTTGTTATTCTTCGTTTATTCGCGTTGATTTATTTATTTATTTATTTATTTATTTATTTATTTATTTAATTATGTATTTATTTAATTATTTAATTATTTAACTGCTGCTCAGGATAAGTGAGAGTGTGTGCTTGTGTGAGAATGAACAGCTCACGGTAATCAAATAGTGTTCATTACGATTTAATGGTTTTAACTGGGTTAAGAACTTGAAAGATTAAGAAGGCAATTGTCACCTCTGTGGAATATAGCCAAAATTTGAATCCAGTTTCCTGGACCTTTAAAGTGATCCACCACATAATAGAAAATCAGTACTTATAGCACTTCAAAAGTATATCATCTGAGATCACACTTAATATACTAAATGTATATGAATACTTGTTCAGAAGTTCTAAGAAACTATGGAAGACAAAAGCCCAGAGAGAGAAATCCAATAGAAAATTATACTTTTTTATTGAGGATTTATAGGTTACATAGGATTCACCCAATATTGTTCAGATAATGCCTATTTGTTCTGTATGGACTGTAGGATTGTAGCTACATATACAGTAGCTTAATTTACCAATGGAGCAAAAATATGTAAATAAGTAAATGATGGTACTTGCAGAAGCTTCACGGACTAACTTAAACACATTCTAAGTGCAAAAATTCCTCCAGTCTGAAACAAAAATGAAACTTGACTTTTACATGAACGCTCATTAGTAGAGAGAACAGAGAGTGGGTTTCTACCTGATCAACCAGCTTGTTTGTGTAATTAGTACATGCACGATTAGTATATTCAAATTAAGAACGAAGCACCTGTGTAGATGTTGTACAGCACAGTATGTGACTGATTAGACATGATAATAACCAATGGCCCTTTATCTTTTTTTGTGTGAACACAGGAAAAAAAGGGTTCTACTAAATGGGTTCTACAGTAACTCCATACAGGACTTGGATGACATAAAAGCAGTTTATTTCATAACAATGTAATTATATTCAGCAATGTGAAACAGATAAGCTCTGTACGTGTGTAGGGTTGATGTGACATGCAGCATGGGACAAAAACTAGAAGCAGAGGCTGCACCTGTACTGTATAAATTATATATATATTAATCTGAAGATTAGGTACCCTGAGTGAATGGACATTATAAATTAATTATATATATATATATATATATATTCACTCAGGGTACCTAATCTTCTGATTGGAATAACATACTTTCTGAACTTCATGACCTTGCAGGTTTAAGAGCCCATGACTGAGGAGAGGGGAGGCTGTATTCCAGCACTTCCTGTTGTGAGCGTTATTCTTTCCAAACCTTCTTCACTGCACTAACCTTCAGCACCTGAGCAGGCAGGGCCGCTCACAGCCTCATCTGTGGTCCAGAAACACTTGGAGCACAGGCTGGAGGTGCAGGGAAGGAGGCAGGTCGGGTTAGCCCCAGGCTTCGCTGGTATTTCTCATTACAGTATTAACACAAAAATAAGTATGTTACTGTAATTTTCACAGGAACTTTTGTACAGTGCATGCACAAGCATGTACAAACACACACACTCAAATCCATACAGTACACACAGACACCTATGCTCACACACACACAGCATTGTACTGCTATACTTGTGAGAACTTCCGACTGATTTCCATTGACTACATTCATTCCGTAACCTCTAACCCTAACCCCAACCACTATATGCCTAACCCTAACCTCTACCTAATTCTAACACTAACCCTAAGTCCTAACCCTATAAAACAGTTTCTTGAAAAAGTGAGGACCAGCAAAATGTCCTCACTTTCCGTAATTTTCCTCATCTTTCTATCCTTGTGAGGACATTTGGTTCTCACAAAGATAGTAGTACAAGTCCCCATCTGTACACACAGACACACACACACACTCACATACAAACACACACACACAGACATGCACAGTCTCACATACAGGCACATACGCACAATGACGTGCAAATGCACATGCACACACACACACACACACACATACTGTTCATGCTGAGCACGGTGGCTTTTTCCCCTCCCAGCCTGGTACCAGCTCTGGTTTTTAACTCCGTATTCCAAACGCAGAGCAGTAACACCTTCTCAACACTCACCTTCGCTGGACATGCGCTACCTTGCATGACCAGAGACAACAGATCAATACCCGGAGACAGATTAGAGTGCAGGGCTCTACAAGGCCAACCGGTCACCCAACCTCCAGGCCTTCAATCTGAAGCTTTTAAAAATCAATAATTCCACTCTTGATTGGGGGATGGGGCTTCAGCTTCTTTGCTAATATCTAACTATATCTCATTGTGAATGCAATCTCACCTGTTCAGACTCCATTTTGGCTCAATAAACCCTGAACTTGTAGCATTTATCCTGGGTTGAATACCCCGTCTGCCACTTTTAAGGGTATACCCTCAAATCAATTTGCTACATAAGCACTACACTACCCACTCTGCACTTAATGTTATGCTGAAGTTTTAAATGCCAACTGCTACTCTCAGTTGTGACATACTAATAACTTGCTTTCCTCTCTGCTCTTTGCAGAGCCTTTTAACATACTTCTGCATGTTGCTGTGCATGAGAGCATCTGGGCAATGTCTGAACACAAACATGTAAGAGGGAACCCCACTTTCATGACCCCTCATTGTCACAGCCAGCTTACTTGAATGCTGCATGGACATTGTTGCGCACCTGGCCCAATTCCACACTTAAAACACATTTTGGGGGCCGCCCCCCCCCCCTCTCATTTGCATACGGGGGGGGGGGGGGGACTTGGAGTTAAGTGGAGGCCAGCTCAGCAGTTGGCGATCCTAGACGGTAGACAGCATCAGGTCTGTGGCTGTCTATAGAAGGGGAGGTCGGCATGTTTTATTGCAAAGATGTCCACTAGCTGACGATAAGCAAGGGGATGGGAGGTGCTGTGTTTGGCCGGTGCCCTGGTAATTAAAAAACGTGAGCGCGGTGCATGCGCAGAGGCATATCGCTGAAGCTCCCGCCCAGCTGGCTGGCCCACTGTTGTCAAAGCCATTCAGCGGTAGAGTAGTGAGGTTAATTAAAGAGCCACCGTTGGCTGTCCGCGCCCCGCTCCCACGGACGAGGCCCCCATAATTAAACTGACACCTGTACAGTCGCATTTCAAACGCACTCACTCTGCCCACGCCAAGCGATGAACATCGCTGCCACCGCCGCCACCGCTGACCTTCCGCCAGAGAGAAGTCCAGCCCACTGATTCACAGGCGAACCTGCTCACTTTAACGGTACCTCTGACACCCTGTGTATTTCTGTCCTCCAGGGTCTTTGTCTAGAGGGCGGAAACTGCAGTGTAACAATTAGCCACGTAAGGCTTGTTTCATTTTAAATACGATTTAAAGAGGGGGTTTACTATCCTTTTCTTTTCCCTTGTGTATATAAATTTGAGCCACTAATGGACTATATATTGCTGTCTGCTTAACAGATAATGTTTCCGTTGTGCATGCTATTTATAGTTAGCAGAACTGTTGAAGTTATAGTATGCTTTGTAGGCCCAGTCTAAATCTTAACTGCAGTGTTTTAAAAAGTTTTTAATGTGGAAATCAGTTATTCGTTGTATTTTGTTGTTCCTGGTATTGTTATATTTTTTCTGTGACTGCTAAATTATGTGTTCTCAATCTCAAACTGCCATCGCAGTCACTGCCCCTAAACAAAACATTGCAACTGACAACTGCAGCGATTAACAATTCATAAAAATGTTATTTGCGGGTTTTCACATAACAAAAAAGGCCTCAATTTCATTTTGTTTTTAGAAACCTAAAAGAAATGCAAATGCAATTATGCTAAGTACTGGCACATATCCATGAATAAAGATGGTGGTGTTGAACTCTCTCTTATGCCTAAGTGGTACATTGTTCCATTCCCAACATTGCAAAGTATAAAAAGAGTGAAATTGAGGCCTTAACTGTAATTATATATAAGTTCACCCTCACCTGCACCCTAACTATGTGTATGACTACGATTTATCGCTGCTGTAGTTATGCGGTTTGCTGTCGGGTCTGAGTTGGGGTACAGGAAGGACTTCATGAGTTCATAGGATTATCTCGGTAGATTTGGCCTCTAGCTGTCCTGTCCAAAGATCATCCTTAGCCTCATGATGATGAGCACTACACTAAACCCATACACAAAAATAAATTGTAAAATTGTATGCTATTGTACTTGTGAGATTATTCTCCATGTGTAGCATGCTGTGGAATGTCAGTTCCAACAGGCGATTTCTCCCAATATCCATCCCTGGGGAGGCAGTAAACGGGGGTCTGGAGGCGGAGTTTGGTGGCGGAGAGGGGAGGTGTTTTTATTTGCCCGTAATGGATCTGCCTGCCGCGTCGGACGGCGGGAGCGTGCGCGTAGCGTCTCTCCGCTGAGCGCAGACTGAGGAGAGCCCGCGGACCGGAGCCCCGCTGAGCGTTTCCCTGCTCTCGCCGGCCTCCCTAACGAGGTGTAATTATTGGCTCAGTCGCTCAGCGGATATTGTATTCAAATGTTAATCGGTATGCAGATGAGGTCCGGCTCCGTCCGGCGGCGCTCCCGCACGGCCTCTTTACGGCCCGAGGTCGGCGAGCCCGGCGGCGTTCCGTTAGGACGCCCCGCGAGTTTCATCGCCACGCGTCGCCGCGCGGGGGGTCGGCCCCGCCCGGCGGACGGAGAGACGGGGAGTCGCTCCGCCCGCAGTTAAAAAAAAAAAAATACAATTATTAAATCAGCATCTCTTCCTCCTTCAGTTCCCATTAGGGCTCCTCTCTCCAGACGACGCTCGTGTCAGACACACGCCACACAAGTGGAGGAGTTATGAAAGGGGAATCCTTCACTTGCTCCGACTGCCGCAGATGATGCAGGACTTAATGAGCCTTGATGCACTGGTCCCGCCTGATGTATTCCACCCACCACGCGAAACCGCGCAAATGGATGAGTTAGCGTGTTAAGTTGCGTAACACACTGTCAAACTGTCTCGGTGTTTACCTCTATCTGCGACGCCCTGCCCACCAGGTGAACCTAATGAATTCTCTCCGTGAAACCGGCGGAGTTTCTCCTACTCGGAGCGTTCCGGGGCGGCCCACGTCGAGTCATTCGGCGCTTGAGGACTTGCAGACCCCAAACTGTCATGTGTATATGATGACTGCTTTTCCCCTCCATTTTGTTTCGTCTAAAAATGGATTCAGCGGAGCGCACTGTGTAACTGTGCTAGCCAGTGAATGATGACTGCAGTCAGAAAAATCACGTGTTATCAGTGTGAGGGGAAAGGAAGCTCACCGTCGCAGTTTTGTGGAAACTGATCTGCGCCGCGTTTAATCACCACGCTCTCTGCGGATTCACTTTCCTCCATTTCCTTGAGGGTAGAGAAGAGTACGGAATAACAGCAAAAACAATTAAAGTAATTGTGCCATTAGAGCCGCTGCTGTGCCAGCCATGCCCTGTCCAAGGAGCGTGCCTGTGAGGCAGCAAACGCGTCCAACACGGCGGAAAGCGCAGGGCCAATGGTGACTGGAGGGGCGGGGAAGGAAGAGGGTGGGCGTGTTGTTTGGAGGCTACTGCGACTCGGGAAACCCCGGATGAGCTGACTGACAGTGTCACCCTTTGGTTCCCAGCCCTCCCAGCCCCTCTCTGCTTACGGTTTCTTCACGGTGCCACCCCGCCCCCTCGCGGATTGGCGCGGCCGGTTCCTCGGAATGCCATCGGTCACCGGTCGTGTCCGTGCGCCAATGGGCGCCAGCCCGCAGCGAAGCCGTCGTGAGGAGGAGGACTGACCCAGAACGCTCGGGTGACATTAACACAGCAAATTCCAGCATGTTTTATTTAAAACCTCAAACTGGCACCAGGCGCAATCCTTCTGCTTTCTAATTAGCCAGGATCTCCAGGGCCGACGCCCCCTCCTCCCCCCCATTCCCCCCCTCCTTCCCAAAACATCCCATCATTCAGAGCCATGGCGACAAAAGAGGGCGGATCCCACAGGGGAGCAGCCGGCGCAGGGTGGAGAACGTGGGCAGCGATGAGCTTAATCAGGGCATGAGAGACTTGTTAGGGCAGAGAGAGCCCAAATAGCCATGCCGAAGCCTGCAGCGAGCCCTCCCTCGCTGGGGCGCACGTCTCTCACCGGAACACGGATAATTATGTCAGGAGTGGTCCCACTCCATCTCACTGCCAATCACAGCCCAGGGAAGCCATCCCTTGGTTCACAAATAAAGATGGCTGTTGTGTCTCTGCCAAACACTCTGCCAGCAAGTTGTAGTTAGAATAACTGAGACTTTTAATGATTCAGATTTGTGCGCACACACGCACACATATGCGTGCCTACGTATATATCTGTAGCAACCCAGGCATGTTCTACACCAAGGCACATTCAAAGATAGAAGGATAACCATGGTCTTAGAATTCAAAAGGTTAATCATTTCCTTCAATAGCAATCTACTATAATTGAATTCACTCATTTGAATAGCACTCTTCACAGAGACACTGTCACAAAGATGCTTCGAAGAAACAGAAAATACAAGACAAAGGATCCATTTTTAGCTGTCCTCTCATTCATTCTCTCTTAATTCAATTCAAGAATGCTTTATTGGTACAACATATTGTAATATATCACCAAAGCTCTACAAAAACAAACAAAACCATCTGCATACTTTAAACTTATAAATATGAGCAAAAGAAGAGAAAAATGTAAACATAGATAAATAATACATGTGTATGCATCTACACACATTTTTTCCCCTGGTGTCTCACTAGTTTGATTTACTGTCCCTCAGGTTATGGTAGGCAGTTGCATATTGTGCTGCTAATTTTGTACAGCTTCTGTTCTCTCTCAAAATGACTTACAAAATGACTCTCAGAATGACATACTTACTTATTTCCAAATCAAGCAGTGTTGGGAATTACAAGCCTGTGTAATTGGAAGAATGGTTCATCTACCTTTTCATAGTTTCACAGATTGTAGCTCTTCCTCCGCATTTGGAATGTAAGATGTGAAGGGATCTATTGGATCGCACAGACAGTGTCATCTAATCTGATTAGTTTTGGATTACTTCCAGGTCCAGTAGGCAAGTGTATTCTGACATAAATGTCATTCTAAACATACACTCACTTCCTGCTTATACAGGTGGTGTAAGCGTGATTGCATGTGTGTTATTGGCGTGTGTGCATGTGGTGTAGTTGTGTGTGACAGTATATTGAAGTAATCGGAAGTGTAATCCTATGAACTCTAGAAAAGTATCTTGTTATCACATTATGCATATTTTTAAAAGTATCTTGGACTGATTACAGTTTTTGTAATATGATTATGCATTTGAGATTGCATGTAATCTCTCACTATCAAAGTGTGTGTGTGTGTGTGTGTGTGTTTTCTCATAAATAGCAACAGAGGGTGATGTGGTCATGCAGGCTTGAATCATTGAAAGACTAGGAGATCACCAGGGGAGAGTGAATGGTTATTAAAGGCGGATCAAGGGGCCGTCTTTTAAACTGAAATATCGATGCAGGAAAACATTCCCACCTTCTCTTTGACAAATAACTCTGAAGATTTATTGCAGGCCATATTAAATTTCAGTCGTATTCTCAGATTATTGCCTCGGAAGTGAGCGGAGGAGCTGGACGACAGGTCCGCCGCTGTTCTGAGTTCAGTGACACGTTGCATCTGAGGGGGGGCGGGGGGGAACGTCAATAATACCCGGCTCTGCGCTTGTCATTATCAATTTCTCCGAATTGTCTCTGGAGAAAATAACCAGTCGATGTCTTCACTGCCTCTCTGCGAATCTATTTTGGAATATTTGTGCCCGAATACAAAAAAACTCATTTAATCTCCTGTTCGAAATGAAGGAAGATTTGGCCGAGTGAAAACACCCTTTCAAGCGGTAGCTTGTTGTTTTCAGATATTGATGAAAATAAGCAATAGTGTGGAGACTCCACCGTGGCTAGCGTACAAGCAGAGCCAGAATTACAAATATGACATGATCAAAAATAGAAGACGGAGCCTGCGTGCTTCAGAGCGGGCAGGCGCTTGCTTTTCCACTCCAAAGCTGATCTCATTTTTTTCACTCTCGAAGCCTCCAGGAGTGCGATTGCTTTCCAATGCCACGCAGCGGGAGGGAGAGCGCTGCAGGGACCGCTGGCGCGCTGCGTGGGCGCTGGAGCGCTGCGTGGGCGCTGGAGCGCTGCGTTGGCGCTGGAGCGCTGCGTTGGTGCTGGAGTGGTGCGTTGGTGCTGGAGCTCCCTGTGGTCGTGTGGGTGCTGCAGCACTGCATGAGCACTGGAGCATCACGTGGACACTGGAGCACTGCGTGAGCGCTGGAGTGTCACATGGGCGCTGGAGTGTTGTGTGGGTGCTGGAGTGTCACGTTGGCACTGGAGTGTCACATTGCACCCCCCGCCGTAGACCGAGCAGCAAAGACAGCGCTGAGAAGGAGCAGCAAAGACAGCGCTGAGAAGGAGCAGCCGAAAAGCACGTCTGTCACCGGCCATCGATTTCATGCGCGAGTGGCTCCGCCCCTGGGAAGCATCACTCACCTCAACACGACCTCGAAAATAAGGTTTCCTCACCTGGCCAGCCGGCCAGGGGGATTTGTGCATCGGCCTGTCGGACGAAAGTGTAGTTATCCGCTGGCCAGAAAGCAAGTCTGAGCAGGTGGGGGATCAGAGAACACCTTCATCAGTGAGCACAGGAAGATCAGAAATCCAGATCTGAAACTCCCCCCCCCCACCCCCCACAAACACCCTGTAGTGCTGACAGCAGGAAGCATATTGGCCTCATCCTGGTGTGAGGAGTGGGGATGGGAGTTCTTCTCCCTGGCAGAACTGCATAGCATCACAAAGGTTATCAAAGTTCAGAAAACACAAGGAAAACATCATTTCATTGGTTTTCTTTCAGTTATTAAGTATTAACAACCAGAGAACATTTTCCTTGTAAAGTACTCTGTGATGCACTATGTATAAAAGGTGATATGCAATGAAGGTATTATTATTATAACTATCATTACTATGTCCATGTTATTATTGTTACTTTTCAAACATTACTGTTACTATGTTATTAATATTACTAACATGTCTATTACTGTACCATTGTCATTACTAACATTACTATTACTAAGTAATATGAATGTTAGTAATAGTAATGACATAGTAATATGAATGTTAGTAATAGTAATGACAATGTCATTACTATTACTAACATTACTATTTCTGTGTTATTGCTATTACTAACATTACTATTGCTATGTCATTACTATTACTAACATTACTATTTCTGTGTTATTGGTACTACTAACATAACTAGTACTAACATCTGAAATACAAACTGTCACACTTGGTGCAGCGGTTGGTTTAATTTGACGGAGATGACTGGCACAGCAATGCCAAAGCTGCCACCCTCTTGAAAACACTGCTGGGATGCCCACCCACTCCTCACCTCCTTCATCCTCCAAAAAAAACAAACTTAAAATAGATTCCTTCATGGATGACTTGAACCAGCTCGATAGGGCGCGTCGAGGTGGGGGAACATTACTGCTTCTCAATGGCGGGAGTCTCTCTGATCAGTGAACGTGAGGCTCCCGGCTGACAGGTTCTCAGGTTTCCCTGGGCACGGGTGACTCTCCTTTTGCGGCTGACGCATGGCGCATTGACGCTCATCACCTTTCCGGAGGTCCGGTCATGTAATCCCGCGCGGAAAGACGTGCTCCGACACGCTTGCCGCCTTCGGGAGTGGGACGCATGGGACATGTGACTTGTGAGAAACCATTCGCAGGATGGAGGCAGGACCCAGTGGAATTAATCGCGGGGCCCTGGCGAGGAGGTGGTGCGCGAGACTTTTTTTTAATGCACAGAAGTGCCCGCGAGCTACCGCCTTCCTGTAATGTGTGTAGCGCTGAGGGCGCGATGAAAGGGCTCAGAGGCCCGTCACAGCGTACACATCCACCTCCCACACAGGACCAGGGCACGGGCTGCTTTAAATACCCCCGCGCTCCACTCTCACGGCTCAGTACTTCAGCCATAGAGCGTGGAGCTCTTTGTTACCGCGATCCACTGGGAATGGCACCACGAGAGGAGAAAAAAGAAGCGAATCAAAGCTCGGGAAGAGGAGAAAAAAGGCTGTGCCATGGGGAGCAGCATCTGTGGTGAAACAGAGAACGCAAAGACCAGACAAAAGGAGAAATTGAGTGGCTCAGTGGGTCGGGGATTCAAAACATATCTGTGGACAACCTCAAGCAGAAAAGAGCAAAGGACAAAAAGCATGAAGAAACAGAGGAAGCACATTCCCTCGATCCATGCACACACACAGACTCACACGAGGGAGGGCACACACACACTTTCACACACACATACATACACAGTACACACACACACACACACACGCAGGCACACACATAAGGCACACACACACATACACACAGAAGATATTTGCCCCATTCTGATTTCCTATATTACTGCATATCTGTCACACTGAATGATGTCAGATCTTTAGACAAAATGTAATTAGACAAAGGGAACGATTACTTCATTTATTTAATGAAAAACCAACATTACATTAGACACCCACCCATATTACCCATGTGAATAAGTAATTGCCCCCATAGTTATTCAATTAATCAATTAACCAAATGTAATTGATAATTAGATTCAGCTAATCAAACATAACCAGCCTTGATTGCAGCCAGCCCTGTTGAATTTAAACCTCAGTCATATTGAACCGAAGAAGTATAGAGAAGTAGTCAGCACAAAGTTTCGACAAGCACACTCTGCCACGATCAAAGGCAATTCCAGAAGAGATGAGACCGGTCTGAGTTGGCAGGTCTCCTGGATCCTCCCTTCTATGGCGATCTGCAGGCTTGGAGACTGTGCCCACATTTAATACCTGCTTAAAAATAAAAAAGTGATTTTTTGATTTTTGATCTGTGATTTTCTGTGATACTTCTAGTCGTTGCAAGTTCTGCAGGCACGCTAGTATTTAAAGAAAAGCATGCATAGCATTCATAGAGAATGCTTCCCACAGGTAGTACTAGGGGGCGATGCAGTGCCCCAAATCAACACACCCTCACTGAGGCCCCATCTCTACAGCCCTGCGTTCCAGTGCAGTGTGCCGTTCCACAGCGGATTAGCATAAAGATGCACAGCCTTGAGACACCGCCAAATCAAAGCATTCAGCGGCGCTCGCTGTGATCCATATCATTCAGCGTCTGCTTTGATTATATAGATTGCACAGGCGTATCAATATTTGTTCACCAATGGGAATGCCGATGTGAGCGTTGCTTTGCTGAGCCGTGCAAACCTTAAACAGCAGTGAGAGCCCCAGTCAATACCGACCTCCCAGGGGCGGAGGGGCCATTCTCACCAGCCGGTGCGCCGATTACACCTAGTTTCATCATTTTTTTACAAGTCATGCTTTCTTTTTTTTTTAATCTCCCCAGGAAACCAAAGCGGAGCGCTTTGACTGCTAAGCGCGCGGCTCTCCGGCTGCTCTGCTCCCCTCAAACGTCTGCGGGAGCGGAGCGCTGCCCTCTGTTGGCGGGAGCCGGTAAAAACAGCCAGCGGTCACGGAGGTCACGGAGGGGAGAGAGCGGAGCGGGGAGACAGCGGGGCGGGGGGAGAGGCTTCGGCCGCTGCTAACAGCTCCTGCTAATCGCCCAGCATGCCTCATTGGGCACCGCTCCTGGAAAAGAGTGAGACGGAGAGAGGGAGTGAGAGAGCGGAAAGAAGTCGCCCTTTTATTCGGTTCTCTTTATTGTGCTTGTTATTAAGTGGAAAAAAACCTTTCTTGCCACTCCGTGGCTGTGCGGGCAGGTTTTCCCAGGTAGAAGGGGAATGGGTATGGGGTTTACAAATGGGGTCAGGGAGGGGTGGGGACAGGTGATGTATCCCCTAAACAAGAAGAGAAGATGGCTGATTAAGCAAACCAGCTTCCTCTTTTAAAAAGTGCTGCTCCAGCCATTCCTGCTCATTACCCGCTGGTTGATCTCGGATACAAGCCAACGGACCTCAGACTGAAGCCTATACTCAGCGCACACTTTTCCCCCAGTGTTAAACCTTCCTCAGACTGAAGCCTATACTCAGCGCACACTTTTCCCCCAGTGTTAAACCTTCCTCAGACTGAAGCCGATACTCAGCGCACACTTTTCCCCCAGTGTTAAACCTTCCTCACCTCAATCCATGTCCAACAACTGTAAACCAAACAATCCACTACTGCTTGATCACTTGTTGGGGTTGATGGATGGGGTAAATGAATAACCCAATAGTGTGTTAGTTAGTACAAACCAGTAATAGCTACTTGTACAATCAAGGACAAATTCACTACCAAACTAGTGTGCTATAATTGGGAAACTTGTTGCAAAATCTGAGAAGATTTGATAAGAGGCATATGCATTAAAGATCCAGAAAATGGATTCACTCTAGTATCCATGTAATTCATGTAATATCACCAACAGATACAGTAACCAACATAAAGGAAGTTTATGGGCCAGTCTACAGATTAACACAGCAGAAAACGTAAGGTATCTGTTCAGCTCTTATAAAATAATGCTAATGTTAATGTTAAAAGCTGGGGTCAGAACACTGGTTATGCTGTTTTTCCACACACAGCATCACTGAGGGGATCCTGGCAATCCCACTGTCACACACCTGGATGCTTCATTTCTATCGATGAATCACAGAAGGGTTTTTAGAACAAGGGAGCAAAACTCATAATCAGGAGGAGGAGAGACCCCCCCCCATCCCCTGAGCATTCCATTCCCATGGTGATCAGTCATCAGTGAAGACACCCACAGAGACATCTTTACAGCATTTCATAAACTGCAGCGGGCACATTATACAATTAATGTCAAGTGATACGGCTTCCCATCAAAATCGCTTCAAAAATAACGATTCAAAAAAAAAAAAATCTGACAGGCTCAGCGGCCCTCCAAGCCCACATATACCGCTGTGCTACTCTCCTTGAATCATAACTAAATCGCAAGGCCAAACAACAGGTCAAGCCATCAAAGAAACTGTTTTTTTTTATAACCACCAAAACACATCTCGAATGCTTGGCGCAGGTCTCCCCATAATTACTGAAAAAAGACAGAAAGCCTTTAAAAAGAAATTAGGATTTGTCAGGAGGAGAAGCTGCTTTGGCCCTCATTCAAAGAAAAGGAAGTTTATTTGTTGTGCGATTCACATCCCCCTCCGAGACCTCGTCTTTTAATTCGGTCCACTTCAGGTCAGCGGGAGAAGTGAGCGAGAGAAGTCTTCACTGCGCTATTATGAGGAGAGAACAATTCAATTTGACAGAGTACAGCATGGCGAAGCGGAGAGAGGGGCTCTTGTGAAGTACTTCAAAGCACCACTGGCAACCAATCCTCCTTGCCCCTTCACAAATGTAGCACAACGCTCCAATTTCCAAAGGCCAACCCCGGGTGGTCGTCCGTGCATGCCGATGCATTTTTGGACTGCACTGGGGAGAAATGGCAGCTTCATGGCATAATTCAAAGAGGCCACAAGGCACTGTATCACCAAATGAAGGGGGTCCGGTATCCCCCAGTGCCTCAGATGTAAAATATGTCAATTCCTGATTTCCTTAATCTGGCTCCTTCTGCCTTCTAATCTTGCGTGTTTTTAGACTCACCAGAAACGAGGTCAAAAGGTAGCCGTCGTGCTGATGATGCAAGAGGTGTGTGATCACCTGCTCATTTGAGAGAGTCTGGTACTAACGAGCAGGGATCGAACCGCAACGGTCACATTGAACGGTTAGTTTATTTTAACATTCTCTGCCCAAAGGGAATTGTCAGGGTCTCAGGACCCACCACTGAGATTGCAAGCCTCAGCTGGTGCAGGGGCAAGCTGGCTGCAGCCGAGAGGCTCGGGTACGTCTGCCGCTAGCCCAGGGCCTGCAGTGGACAAAGCTCACTGTGCATAAAGCAAGGCCTACAGAGAACCTCACAAACCCGCATCTCCTCAGGATGTGTTTGGTTGCTTCAACACAACCTACCTAACCCACCCAAAGCACCCAACTTACCCAACCTACCCAACCTACCCAACCCACCCAAACTACCCAACCTACACAACCTACCAACGCGAGCGAATGAAAAAGAAATGGGATTTCCCAGTGTGACTGATGCTCCTAATGTAGCATTAATTACATTGTGCACCCAGCAGAGCAGGAGCCTAAGAGGAATTTTATTAATGAATTAACAAATTCATTTATTTATTCATTTATTAACTTCTCCAAAATAGGCTATATATCATTCCACGTGTAAACTCGCTTGCAGTGTTTTTTTTTTCTTTTTGGCAGGCGAGGGGGGGTCACTGTCCAGACCTCCATGGCGGCTGTTCTAGACAGACACCCCAGCTCCTTTTAATAGGTGACAAAACTGCCTTGAGCTGCTCCAGCCTCACATCCAGTCATGACATCCTGGATCAGAGAGGGAAAAAAAACAGCAGAAGAAGAAGAAATGCAGCCGAGCATTGCTCTTTGTTTACCAGGCCAGTGTTTTGTTTATGTCCGACCCCCCCGCCCGCAGAGTCAGGCTGTGGCAGCTCCCCCCCCCCAGCCTGTAATTGAAAAGCACTGAAAAGAAATCTTTTCAATCAGGAAACGAAGGTTGAGCTTCATTGTGCCCCGTGATGAGACAGACTCAATAAAAAAGAAAAATGGAAAAAAATGCGCTGATTGCAAAACAAAGCACGTCACATTCCTCTGCAGGTAAGCAGGCTAATGCGGAGGGTTTTTCTGAAGCCTGTCCGGTACGTTTCGGCCCAACTCCCTCTCCTCTGTAGCCTCCATGCTAGCGCTTCGGGTCACCAAACATACAAAACATATTTAATGCATGTTGCTTGTCCAGTTACCCTTGCACATGCTTGAAACTAAAGTCTCTAACAGAAACCACGCATCTGGTCATATGCATGTACAAACATCACCCGGGAAGAATAGCTGCAATTCATCACAAAGGTACTGAATCACAGCCATGAATAATGTGTCCTTTTTCCTTTTCTGACAATGCATTGTGTTACCCATGAAACCGCACTCCCTGTTAAGTCATGACATTCAAAAACCTCTTCTGAGACAGATTCCATTGAAATGCACCTTCTTATGCTCCTATAGCTCATAGCTGCTGCTTTGGTCACTAAGCCAGCATGGTGTGTTGTCAGCAGGTAAGGCTGTTTCATGCTATAAAACATTTCCTTTTGAAAAGCTAGCCAGCTGAAAATAAATAAATAACTCAGGAGATGCTCAATAAATCCTTTCAGTGTCAGAGGACAAAGTATTGAAAGAGCATCTTCTCTCACTTTCTAAACAATGAAATGGCCAGAAAACATTACATTCGCACAGGTGAAGGATGTTTTCTTGCATGCTTTTTTATTGTTCAGGGATGTACAGATGGAAAGGTTAATGTTTTCGTCATGGTTTTCTAAGGTTACATTCACTGAAATGGAAGCCAGGTGGTAAGTCTGCCATTCATCATTGAACAGAAGGATCAGATGTGGTTCAGAATGGTTCAAATTGAGGTTGTAAGTGCCCACAATACATCAGAAAACAACATTTTTTCACATATGTATACTATATATATATATATATATATATGCATTGCATATTGCAATATATATGTCTGTGGTGTCTCTGTGGACCAATAAATTTGCCTAAATCACTGTGCACTGATGAAAAGCCTTGCACAAAGCCTATCACAGCATCTCTGTGAACCAAAGTGAATCATCCTATTGGCCTCTGCAAATCAGCAAGATCTCTGTGGACCAATAAGTAGCCTTCTGCCGACTTCATCAACTCAGTAGGATCTACCCATCCAAATGAACAATCCTGTGTTGCCTCAACTATACTGTGTCTCTCTGCACCAATGAAAATATCACATTCACCTAAATAACTCAACAGTGTCTCAAGGCACCAATGGAAAGCCTTGAATTGGCCTCATAATGTCTTTGCACCAATGAATAATAGCCTTGAGCTGGCCTCATTAACTCAGGTTTCTCTGTGCACCAATGAAATGCCTTGCTTTGGGTTAAATTGGCATCATCAAATGTTCTTGAGGAGCAAATGCTGTAAACCTAGCAGCTTTATTCATTTTTTTATTACTAGAACTTGGGATTTTTAGTTCCCATTGTGCCCTCAAAACCATGCTGCCAGCTGATTCATTTGCATTGAAAGATAACCTCTAGATATTCTGAGAAATAAAATAAATATTGGCAGCAGAAATCTTCTCTGACAGTGGAAGCACACCCATTCATGATGTTATTATTTCCATTGTTCATATTTTAATTAAAAATATTTCAACTGACTGGATTGCCACGCTCTGATAAGCAGAAAGCTGAACATGGTGTTTTGCACCAGATGAGAATCTCAGCTTTCAGAATGATAGGGAAATGGCTGATTGTGTTGCTTTCCTCTTTCTACACAAAGAGCCATTTCTTACTGATGTGACGCTACAGCTAATGGTATACAGCACAAGGAAATCCAACCATCCATTATCTATACCCGCTTATCCTGGGCAGGGAAGTGAACCTATCCCAGCACGCATTTGGCAAGAAGCAGACTCTCACACACTCATTCCTACTGGCAATATAGAGTCTCCAATCAACCTATCTGCATGTCTTTGAACTGTGGGAGGAAACCAGAGTGCCCAGAGGAAACCCATGCGGACACGGGAAGAACATGCAAACTCCACACAGAAAGGCCCAGGCCGGGATTCGAACCCAGGACCTTCTTGCATTATGCTATCTACTGCATATTCCCACCATTAGCTGTTCCACAATATGGCCACCGAGCAATGCTGGCAAGCACAACTGCTCACACTCAACAGTGCAGCACATTTGACCGGACAATTCACAGAACACGTCTCAGCAAAAAGGAAGTACTTTGCAATGTGGTTAAACTATTCATAACCCTGCCACTGAAGGTAAAACACAGTGGCACAGCTCTGGTTTTTTTTATTTTTAACTCCCATTGAAATAATGACTTCCTGGTTTGAACAGGGAGCGCCGTGGAGCCCCCGAGGCCCCCCCCCCCCATACGCTGCCGTCGCAAGGCGAGCGGGAGACTGAAGCGTGGCTCTCTGCCCGAGCGGCGCCAGCTTCCCGGGTCGCTAGCGTCGTTTATGTGCTCAGCCTGCGGTCGATAAGCGCCGATTAACATTAGCTGACCTGTTTCTATGAAGCCGTGGAAGCAACGCTTATTAAGACACAGGTCTATTTCTGGCTTTGGGCTGTCACTAGAAAAGCCCGGAAGGTGCAAATGGCTGTAGCAGCAGGATAAAGCGTTCATCGACACGTGTATTTGTGTGTGCGCGCGTGTGTGTGTTTGTGTGTGTGGAGGGGTGGTGGTTCTGGTACATTCAAATATTTAGCCAGGGATTAATCCTGAGCTTTAGTGTATTTCTTAGAGAACACATATTTGCCTCCAGGCAAGAAAATAAAGGCTCAAGAAAAAACAATTTGAATATTTGTCATTTTCACAAGTTAAGAGGCTTAGCGCTATAGATATGGGACGCTTAGTTTAGATGCGCGCAGTTAAGACGGTGACAGATTAAAGAATGGGGGGTGGGGGGATGGTATTACATGGCAAAACTATGCCAAGGCTTTTGTGATAGCAAGGCATTAAGAAAAACGCACACTTACATAAATAACTGGCAATCTGAAGCACCCAGCAGATGTTTAGCAAATCTTGTTAGTGGCTATACGGGGGGGGGGGGCTGGCTGATTCTTTGTTATTTTCCAATAACTCCCCCCACCCCCCAATCTGACTCTCACTCCCACACGGCTTTTCAGACACCTTCATTTAAAAAAAATAAATAAATAACATCATATTCTAGAGCATAACAAAAGGTTGGCTCACAGTGCCTTCATCTTGTCTGTGCTGCTGTGGCGCCATCTAATGGATTAAGAGAGAACTCCAGCCATCAGAGTGAAATTTCTCCTAGCAAAGGCCAGAACACTGTGACGTGCTCATACACCAGAAACATAAATACAAAACAAAGCCATTTTCATAAATTTATAATATTTTTGGGTTAAAAAAACACAACACACAACAGCGACACACAACAGTTATCACACACTTAAACCAGGTGATTCTAACTGAAGTTTATTCTCTAGGGGATTGATATTATTTCAGTTGAAGTGTATGTTTTCTATTGGCCCTGATAGTATTTCAGATATTTCAGCCTGAGAATTCATCTGAATCGATTCATTGGAATCATAAATACAACCTCTGGAAATACAACACTGCTCTACAAACTGATTTGTAGTAACCTGAAATGTATCTTCTTGCTGTAGACCAGGAACCTTGCACACAAAAAAACAACTGAACCAGTTAATAAACGTAAATATTAGCAAATAAAATTTTTTGTTAAAAAATGATGGTAAAATTGAAATAATTTTTAAACATCTATCCCTTTACAAGATTCATTGTTCTGTTGATTAATCACCATTTTGCATTTAAGATGCACAAATAGATACCAATCCCATCATCTGGTGACCGCAGAGCACCTGGTCCGAGTTCGCCTGGGCTCCGAAGGCAGACCCTCCTCCAGGTGAGACTGTAGGGCGCGACTCCCTTTCCTGAAACCGTCATTGTGTTTCCAGACGCATGAAGACCAAACGAAGGGCCACACAAGCGCATTCATTAACAGGGAGGGTTCGGGGTTTTGATCAGGCGTGGTACAGTAATAGCCTGAGGTTCGAGTCCTGCGGCGAGAGCTCCAGCCATAGACCCCTCCCCCCTGCAGCCAAGCCCCTCCTCTCAGGCCTCGGCCTTACAGTCTGAGCCCGCACGCGCAGGGTGTATGAAACCCCCCCCGATGCCGAACTGCGCGGCTCCGAGACGCGGTGCGCCAGAGGAGGCCCCCCCCCCCGCGCGCCGCAGCAGCGGCCCTTGTACCGGGCAGCGCGGGACGCGGGAGCACGGGTGCGCGGGTTTATTGGGCGCGCCTGTCCAGGGTCTTAACGTTTTCACAATATCATAATTTAATTGCTGTCGGCTCTACGGGGCGGGAGCGGAGGGATAAATCCCCGGCGCTCCGGTCTGATCGGGTCTTTATCCGGGCTTACTGCGCTCCGCCAGCCCCCATCAAGGTCAATAAAGCGCTTTATTGAGTCACAAAGGCCGCCGTTCCCGCCACGCTGTCCGCCAGAGGCCTGCAGGGGTGGCGGGGGGGGGGGGGGGGGGGCACTAACCCGGACTCCCCGCGTCCCCACCGCAACCCACCCACCCCCCCAACCCCCCCTCAGAAACAGGCTGTGCCGTAAAACGCAGGCGAGGCTAGCGATGACTGTGTGAGGCCAGGCTCATCTGTCTCACCTGA
The DNA here is from genome assembly GCF_013347855.1 of Anguilla anguilla. Taxonomy (NCBI): domain Eukaryota; kingdom Metazoa; phylum Chordata; class Actinopteri; order Anguilliformes; family Anguillidae; genus Anguilla; species Anguilla anguilla. Next base: position 25,784,172 of record NC_049212.1, read on the forward strand.
GCTTTCCACGGGGGGGGCCTAAAGGCACAGCAGGGGGTGCCTGGAAAGACGTGATATGCAATGACTGTATTAAAACATTTAAAAACTAAAAAAACTTCATCTGAAAAATGATTTCTTTTAACTTATGATTGCCTTTAAGCTTGGATCAGCATACCTGAATCATTCTTATATTTTAAAGCCATTTAGGCCTGTTCATACCACCGAGCCGTTACTGAGTACTTTCCTTACACAGCTCCTCTTGGGCCATGCTCACTGAAGCAGGCAAGCCACAAAGAACACACACGTGTGATGTATACATTTTAAATTCAGAAAATATCTTTAGTAATTGATTTGATCGTTTTATTTGTTTTCATACATTCGTGGTACTCACTGACGGTCTTGCCGTGATTACTTTGCTGAAATTATCAGTTTAATACCATACTCAAAAGGGTAAGTCTCTCCTGGGATTCAAACCTGCAAACCTCCGGCTGTGAGCCCCTTGGTAAGAGCATGCGATGGGACACAGCACCAACAGGCTGCCTCTGCTTCAATACCATCTGTTAGAAGACCTTAAGGTGGAGTACCATCGGTGTGCTTTTTAGAAAGGCCCTCACTCCAGAACGCTTTATACAAGAAGACAAAGCTGCCACACAGCGACAGGCAAAAAGCCCTCTTCGCCGTCCCACCATCTCAAGGCAATTTAGCAATTTCGTCCACTTCTCTGCAATTTTCTGCATTTCAGAATTGTCCTCTCCTCTCGAGGAAATGGAGAGCAATCTCAGTGCGAAGACTCGGCCTTGACAGGTGACTTTCCCCGAGGCTCGTGGCACTCGCTTACACAATCAGGTAGACCTTCATCCGAGTTTCAGGAAAAACCACCAATGGGAGTACCTGGTTGATGGGCAGGGGGTGGGGGTCAGGGATTGACATCCCCTACATGCCAGTTTTCTTAAAACGACCCTTTTATTGAACAGACACTGTACTATTCACAGGTTCAAACCATAAATGCTACGATTTAGAATACTGCAGAACCCCACTGCATCCTTTTACAGGAGATGCACAGGGTTAGTGAACCCCATTCACCTGGGTCTCTAATAAAACATTCCCTCTGGGTGCCAAGTAAGGCTGCACACTACTGTTCTTGATAGAAACCTTACACTATTATTATTATTATTATTATTATTATTATTATTATTATTATTATTATTATTATTATTATTATTATTATAAACTATACAATTCCCATATTTAAGACTAGCCTAGTTTAAAATGTAGCCTATACAAGTCTCCATTAACATAAAATTGGTGGAACTCTCAGTGCAATTCCAAATTGGAACACACAAGTGATTTACCATGGTGACTGCTGGGTGGAATTGGCTAATCCTAATTATTGCCAAAACTGCCCAACTACATTTTACTGTCCAATACTGGCCAGCAAACCAGCCTAAGTGCCGGAATATATGATCGTATTATATATAAGTAATGTGCATGCTTACTGCTTGCTATATACTCCCTAATATTCCTAATAAATGCTACTAGTAGTGTCCTAGCATTGTATTATTTTAAATGTACAGTTAAAGACTTGGCAAGCAAACAGAATTTAAGTAAAATAGTTAAGCCATATTTTCTAAATATTTTCAGCCATGATGGATGGGAAAGCAATTTACAGAAATGCCATTACTCTTACAACTGCATTGGATGCTACTAGATTATCATACTGTAGCTGGCTCGTCATTCCAACCTGTAGCAAATGTATTAATAGCTCCCCTAATGGCACATATAACACATTCTCTGCTGATGACAATGCCCAGGAGTCAGTAATGTCAGTAATGTTATCCCACACAGCCGTCCCCATGGCTGATCTAGGATCAGTTACTCTCACATAACGTCTGTGTACATGACATGATTGTGACATATATGTATTTTTGTCATCAGAAACAGTGTTGAACAGCGTGTGGAACAGTGTGTGGCAATAACAGAACAGTATAGAGCAGTGTGTGGTAATAACAGAACCATGCGTGGTAATAACCCTAATCCCTAACCCCCCCCCCCCCCCACACACACACACACACACATTTCTCTGGTCCTGCAATATACTGGCTTGTGGAAAATCTCCATCATTTCTCTACTTAACGTGGGCAGGTCTTAGGCCTATTTACAAGCTCACCCCATTCTTGCGCATGCCCTTTAGAATGAAGTGCATTAAAGCTTTCCACCTAAATGCCAGTATTTCATTACATTACATTGACATTTATTTAGCAGACGCCCACATTTCCTGGCCGCTATAAGCCTCAGACAGGCTTCAAGGCCATGCGATGGTTATAAAGCCCTCATTTTTCCTCTTATTGGAAAGCAGGGCCTGCTCCGCCCCGCCCAGTACAGCGTCACTCACTTGATGGATCAGGTGACGAGCTTCGGCCAGGTGCGCCTGACACTCTCAGGAAGTGGGCAGTTTGGTGCCTCCATCGGACCGCAGGTTCGGAGGACTTACGAGGTGAAGGATGAAAAAAAGCCGGTCAGACAGCTGGAGTTATTAATGTCTCTGTGCAGCTGGAAGCGGTGCGGCTTCTCTCCCTTTCAATGGCCAGTAGATGACAGAGTCACTTTGTGCACCGTGAGTGTGGTAATTAGTCCATTCTCCTTTTTCAACCCTTCACCCCCCCTCCCTCCCCTTTTCCCTGAAAGAGAGCACAGCCGGCTGCCCGCCATTTGAGTGCCATGCCGATGACAGGCGTGGCTGTGGGTGGGAACCGTAGAGAGATTTAGAGTCACTTTTAGACTGCATTTGAACCGCAGGACCTCTTGTTGTTGGAAATCAGTACTGCAGTAATGCAGCTTGTCCAGGAGATGGCGACGGCGTCCCAAGTACCAGACCCCACTGGGGCGATTTCCTTGTGATTGGTAGGTCTCGCTGCCCTTGGTAACTTCATATCTCTGTTTACTCAGGTTTCCCAAGGTGCTGTAGTCCCTATTCCTGTTCCCATCCTCTCAGAGTGTTCTATGGTTCTCCAGGGTGAGAGGAAGGTTTAGTCGTCCACTTTTGTGCACACACTGTAGGCATAAAACCTTTTTTTTTATTTATTTTTTTTTAAGAAACTGTCCAAGGGGCATCTCATGACCCGATCTTTCTGCAGCCAGTCTTTCTACACTGAGTGATCATTCTACTCGAAGTGTTGACTTGCCCCATAATTGCCTAATGGTGTATAGGTTTGGATGGAAAAAAACATTAAAACACCCGGCTGGCAGCTGTTCTGCATGGGGGCACCTTAACTGCACCTCCAGCTAAGAGCTTCACAACAGTGTGAAAACCGAATGCTCTCATACCAGTCAGCGTCAGCTATATATCCAAACCTTTACACGTTTCTATTGCTCTGCAGAGGAACCGTTTCATACATTTCTTAAATGATAGTTTGCAACCCTTTACTTTTTAGATATGAAGTACCCTCAAGGGGAATAAAAACACTAATCTGTTCCCTTCCATGCAGATTATCTGACCTGCTCATCAGCCTCTGATATAGCGCAGGGCATACCGGTGCTCAGCTATGCTATGCAAGTATAAAATACTGTAATATTATATCAGGATTTAGTATCTTGGTAATTAAACCAGACAGCCTGAGACCAAGTTATGCACCTGGTGAACCTTTATTTATCCATTAATGAATATTATTAGTTCACTTATATAAGGCAGTTAGCTCTGCTACTGAACTGGAAATTATGAATTATTTAAGTAATCCAATCAAGGAACATTAAAATGAATCAAGTGGTTGAGGGGTTGGGGTTGGGGCTTTGTACGTTAATGTATAGGGTTTAATTGTGTTCCCTCAAAGGGAGAGAGGGACATGTTAACCCCTCAAATTCCTCCAAAAATGCACCTATGTCACTTCCCATTTTAACATGATTTTAATCTTTACATTGAGCATTTTAATGTTTTAGCAGCGTACACAAACGCTCCCCAGTTTGCTGTAATCTGAGCGGATCTGCTCAAATATGGCGGCGTATGCAGCAGATCTATGAAGTAGCATGGAAAATAAACGTGTAACTGTCACTTTACACACACGTTCTAATGTCTGTTCAAATACCAAACGTCAAAGGAAAAAAAGGTTCCACTCAAAAACTGTCAGCATTCTTAAAAAAAAAAGGCGTTGGTTTTTTATTACTGCTTAAAAGAAAGGTTACCTGTCATTGTCGTAACCATGTCTGTATAATAACACAGATCAAGCTTGCTTGTCACGGGATTAAAAACGCATTTTGGTGACAGTTTGTACTTAACATCTTGATACTGTTTGATGAGAGGCTTACTAAACCACAGGAATATTAGGCCTAAAACCTCTACAGTATATGCTGCATAAACTCTAGCAAGTCACTTGAATTTTCAAGTATTGTTACAATAGAGTAACTCAGAACTAAATTGCAGTTTGTCCATGAAACCACCACTTGTCCCAGCCAATAACCTGGGGGTTCACTTATTTGATCCACAACGGCTCTACCTACCTCAGTTATACAGTTTACACAATGATGAAAGTGATGAATCTTTACAAATGTCATTTTTTAATACATAATTATTAAAATAAGTACTAGAAAAGCTAAGTGTCATACTGGTTAAATTATTAATTTAGCTTTGTTTTAGTAGTCAGCTGATGCTCTTACAGACAGAAACTTACAGAGATTACATTAACAAAAAAATAATAAAATAATAATAATAATACATTTTTACAGCCAGATATTTCCGCAGAAACAACATGGTCATGTCCCTTGCTCAAGGGTACAACACTGGCACCCCAGTTGGGAATCAAACAATGAAATTGTTCATTACAAGCCCAGTCCCCAAGAATAATTGGCCTATGTTAACTATGTCCGGCCTCATAAAGGAATGTCTATTTAGGCTTTGAGAAATTTAGTATATAGTAAAACAGCATGTTTCAAATGCTTATGTAAATAACCATTTGTTTCATTTTGTTACTTAACAACTAGAAAATTACAATGACTATTTTTTTTACATTTTTTACAACACTGTGGTCTAGAATATAAATTTTTTTTTTTTTAAACCATGGTTTTTTTTAAAAAACCTATCTATTTTTTTTTCATTAAGTACAACATTTCTATTCCAGTGAAATGTTAGAGCTGTTTCTTTAAAAATTGCACTGTTGTGCACCGGAGAGTTCTTTTTTGCTGATGCTTTCTAAGTTACAGAAAAGCAAAACAGAGAAAGCAGCGCGCTCACGTAGAACTAACGGCGGCCATAAGCTGGGAAGCACGTCATTCTCAAAGACTGTCACTCATGCAGCTCACTGCCAAAATCGCAGAGATCCAGACCCTCAGAGCCAAGGGTCAGCAATCTTTTTTCTTCTCCTCGATCCTCTCCCACTCTCCCTCTGTACCCCAACTGGCAGAGAGGGGCGAGAGACAGCCGTTTGAAGTGTCCGCGCCCGAATCTCATTTGTAAACGGGCCAGAGCCAAGTCCCCCCCGCCCCCGCCCCCGCCCCACCCCGTCCAGCATTTGCCAATCTCCTCTCGCCCCAGATCAGAGGCAAAGTCGCCGACGCCACAGAGTCGCATTCTGGGGATTGTGCTCGCGCGCGAGGGCGCTGTGAAGTGGCACCTGGCCTGGCCGCCGCGCCGAGCCCTCCCCGACCAACCCCCCGCGCGGTGACTCGTCAACACCACACCCACGTCAGGGGAATCTCAGAGGGCCACTTGCGCGCTCTCCCCCCCCCCGCCACCCCCACCCATAACGAGGACAGAGCAGAGAGAGATATTGCTGACACCCATTAGAAGAGCTTTCTGGACCCCATTCAGGCTTTTGGGGGTCACCGAGGGCCACGGCGATCATGGCATCTGGGCGGCACTTCAAAACTACTCGCATTCTCCCCATGCCCCCTGCCACTACCAACCACCCCCCAACAACCCCCCTGCCAGAGGCAGTAAAAGCAGAAGCATCTTATAGGCTTTATATTACAGCCTGAGGAGAACACTGGCCCTGTGACACACAGGCTGGATGCCCTGGATGATCGGCTGGATGATTACTAATAATGATTTGGAGAATTTCCATGTAAGTATTATTAATTCCTGCTCGATACTTCCCACTGAAAGATCAGGTTTCAAAGACAATTCTCCCGTTCATAAAACAATTCATGTGTTTTCATAAGCATGCAGAGCATGCTCTAAATTCAGTGTGACCCAAACTTGAAATATATATATTTTTTCCACAAAGAGCAATATTTCATTCGAGTCATACTTAAGTGAAACTTCATAAGAACTTGAAGCATGTGCGACACCTTCGTGAACATGTGTGACAGCTTTATAAAGTGTTCACAAACAACTGTGTGCTTCATGACAGCTGAGGTAGAATGATATAGGGCTTGTTCTGTACAAAAAATGCATGAGAAAGCATGTGGCATGTTACTCTGTGTCAGCTATGATAAAACACAACATTTGCCCATAAGCTCTTTGTAAAGTGGTTAAATTCCACAATCACATTCCCTTTTTGCTTTACAAAGGCCTAACATAAAGTCTGAAGTCTGAAGCTTTAGTTAGTTTATTAACTATAATGTAAACTATAAATACATTTTAAAAGAATAGTTTGTGTTGTATTCAGTGCCAGAGGAAAAAATATATATGTAAATTTTGAACAATTATAGAAGTTAGCTTTGATAACCTAACAAACCATCTTTGATCTTCAATTTGTAGTTAAATTCCCCCCTCAGAGATTTTTTCTAATCTGCATTTACTTGTTTTCCCATTTTTGTCTATTTTTGTGTTCTGTGAACCAACTTTACTCAATCCCACAACGTACCAGTAATTTTGGACTTCTTTATTTGAACATTGAGGCCTTCCACCACCACCAGTATAACCGTGAATCTGACAATGTATGCAAGGCCTGTTGTGTGAAATTCGTATCAAACCATTACAAACATCCTTCACAGAGTTTTACAGAGCATGCTCACTGCCGCAGGTGGTTCATATTTAAAGGAAAACTGTCATCAATTACAGTCAGTCAGCAGGGATCCAGTCCAGTGTATCAGTCACCACGGTGACTGCAGCTCAATTGATCACATTTCCCAAAGTCATTAAAGTGGCAGAGGCAATGGTGTCACACACCCTGCTGTGTCTCTGCAGTGGTATATTTTATAACACCCTCGCTTTTTCCTCCACTGGTGAGATTTGGTGCAAACTTAAATGGCATTTTTTGCTAAACAAAGTAATAGTAACAAACAGTGCAGATACAATACACAAACAACAGATAGACAGTAGACACACAGCAGACATGCCATAGATGCACTAACAATCTGATGAGGAATTCTTAAGGTGCAAGACATCTTGCAAACCAGGGCTGGCAGAATAGGTTTGACCAGTTCGATTTTGAATGATTGCTGCCAACACATTTAGTCTGGCATTCACTCATGAGTATGTGTGAATGAGCATGAGTGCTACAGTAAGTTGTGAGAATGAGGTGAGCTGTCTACTGTTCAAGTTGCCAGTTTTAAAAATCAATCAAAAGAAGTCCCACCTGCGCACTCATTGGTTGAACATACCTGCCCTTCTGAAGTAAAGCAGGAGGAGCCAGTCCATTGGCTTTGGTGAGTCTTGGTCACGTCCAACTGCACAAAATCCCGGAGGTTCCTCAAAGCTTACTGGCTGAAACATGAAATAAATGTGCAGTTTAATAAAGACATGATACACGAGCGATGAAGCATATAAACCAGTCACACTGACATGCCAAGAACAGCCCTCCATATTCTTTACATGAAGCTCACTGGATTAATGTGCATGCACAGCAAGTCATTCCATTTTCTGTGCGTCAGAGGGAAAATGAAAGCCAGCACAGGCAGAAACAGGCCCCCATGGGATTTAAAAGCTCCTGTTTTTCAACAGACTTGCTAACATCAAAAATTCTTCATTTATTATGATTTAGTCTACAATCGTATCCTTAACAGGTGTGTGTGTGTGTGCGTGTGTGCACATACATGTGTACATTCACGCATGCATGCCTGCATGTGTGTGTGTCCTTATGGAATTTGAATATGTCATAATATATTGTACATATGCAGACCTTTTGGAAAATAATTTGAATACGTATTTGCCAATATGTTGTGAAGGATTTCAATATTTTGATTAATTGTTTTATTTTAACATATTAAAGTATATTCCATTTCCATAAAGAGAAGTGAAATTGTGTGTATCTGTGTGTGTGTGAGTGTATCTTTGTGTGTGTGTGCGTGTGTGTGTGTGTATGTGTGTGCCTGTGCTTGTACATTTGTGTGTGTTCATGTGTGCGTGCATGTGTGTGTGTCAGGAGTTATGGGCTGGTGAAAGTGAGACAGGTGCCTGTATACCCCCCCTCTATCGGCACCCCCAACCCCCACAATGTAAGTAATTCTCAATTCATTTTGATTATGTCTACATTTGTACCCTGAACAATTGTGCGTGTGGGGAAAGGGGTGAGAAACTATGCGAGTATGTGTGTGTGTGTGTGTGTGTGTGGCAGCGGTTGTTTTGGGGCGAGTGAAAGTCAGACAGGTGCTTGTGTGCTACCTCTCCACAGCGTCTGAGCGGTGCTGGATTCCCACACTGAGAAGCGCACCCGGGCCCCCACACGCAGCACCGTGCACAACACACGTCTCGCCAAACCATAATATTTGTCCAAAGCCCCAGGAGGAAGCGCGAGACACCCTCGCGCCCTGCCCCGCCCCGCCCTGAAAGACACTCCCTACACCTGTCCCGGGTCAGAGGTTAATGCCGCGGGGCGAAGGTCCGCTGGAAGGGACCGCGGGTGGGGACGCTTGCTTTTCGGTCCGCTGCAGTTTTCCCACCGCGAAGCGTCGAGAGTTTTCGTCGACCGCCGAAGCCTATGATTCGCACGCAGACATAATGAGACGCTCGGCATTTCACGTTTTGAATGGGAATGAATTGGGCAGGTGGTCAAAAAGAAAATATAGATTTCAGCCATGGCCTAACATTATAACTGAAGAAAAAAGGAGATATTAGATAGAGATATTGCCAACAAGCATTAGAAAGAGGATTAATTTATAATATATATTAAAATTAAGAAGTCAAGTGGAATTTGAACAGCAAGCTGAGGCTAACCGGGTCTAATATGGTACACAAAGTTTAATGTGTTTGATCCAGCCCTGGGTCAAATACATATTTAAAATCCTGAAACTCCAAAGATTCTGGAACAATTTAAAAACACTGTAGCAGATCCCTGAGAATTTTTAGTGAAACATATGAAACAAAATGAGTTTTCATTTCCATTTCATTTGCAATATTAGTGAAACCAGGTTTCTTTCAAGAGGTTTCTTTCAAGACGTTCAGTAATCTACAGGAATTTCACTGGTGCCCAAAGGGTTAAGCATTTCAAATAACAGATCAGACTCAGGTTGGGTGTCATCCCAACAACACCTTCTCATAAAACCTTTCATTTTACATAATTATAGCAGCAGGAAAATGTCCAAGTATTTTAAGACACCAAATAAAACTGCGTCAAAGGAGATCCGTTGAAAATAATGTTCTAGAAGGGACACGCATTGACTTATTGAGGATTTCATAAATGCAAATCACAAACGATAAAGAGGCGGAACTGCCTGCTAGCTTCTTCTTGGCTCTTGTGGGAAGGGCGTGCGGCCGTGCGCCCATGGGAACCGTCAGGAGGCAGAAAAGAGCGAGCCGCACACCCGTCTAAAAGCGGACACCCGCGCAGCGGTGGCGACGCACGCGCGGCCCGAGGGCCCGCTGTTTTGATTCCCGACGACCGAGCGACGGGACCACGGGGGCCGCGGCGAATCGCGCCTCCCGAATTCCATGGACTTTTAAGGCGGTTTTTCGCCGTACCGGGGCGGCGGGCGCCGCTTTTAGAAGCGTTTACTCCCGGGCGCACCTCAAGGGGGGCCGCCCGGGCCTAATTACCCTGAAAAACAATAGCCCCCCGATGGCCATTCCATTGTGCTCTCCAGCATTGTCCGGCAGATCCTGTTACAAACTCCCGATAAACAAGGGCTAAATTAGATGTGCAGTTGTCGCCATTGTCCCGTCGTTTGATACCCAACCTCCCCCCCGCGCGCTCGCCCGTCCCGTGGCAACACGAGGCCGGCCCGGGCGCTGGAGCGGTCCCAGAAGGAGTATAAGTGAGCGGTAAATGGCGGAGTGCGATGCGGCGGCTGTGACACGTTTCGGTTTCTGCGGCCTCATACCCGCCCGGGCCGGGGGAGTTAAATGTCAGAACGGCCGGTCAGGAGGGACGGGGAGGCTGGCAGTTTGGGGGGGGGGGGGGGTGGTGTTGAAGGTGGGCGAGGGAGACAAAATGTTAATGTTATTTTGATGGATGGAGTCAAAAGTGATTTCTCAGAGCGAGTGTGGATTACGGCACAGCTGTTCTCAGATCAGCCAGCGAGCGCACGGGGGGGAGCGGGACCGAGGGGCCTGGATAACCCCCCCCACCACCACCCCAACCCCCAGGGACAGCGATTGATTTAGGCGGCTCGATTAGGAATGCGCGGTACATGCAGAACAACCGAGCGCTCAGGGCAGGCCCGCGCACTGCGCTGATAGACAGAGCCGCAGCTCTGCGCCCCACACACTCAGGCCCGCCTGCCTGCCACCAGATCAGCTGACCGCCATGCGCTGATGAATTTTAAACGGTTACTCACAGAATGGAACTTTCGTATTCACAGAGGTACATGGATCGAGATGCACAAATATGGTAGACTCTCGTGTCTTACACCTCATGTTGCATATATGGCTTATCACTGCAAAGCTGGCCAAGGTTACAGTGAACAATTTTACATTTGTAAACAAACAATTCACATGTGGTTAAAGTGCAGATTCACAGCTGTTATAAAAGGGTATTTTGAAACATTTTAGTATCACCATGTAGAAATTATAGCACTGTTTATACATGCCCCCCCCCTCCATTTCAGGGCAACATAATGTTTGGGACATATTATTCATGTTATGTCAATCAAAGTAGTCATATTACTTTGTTGCATATCCTATGCATGCAATGACTGCTTGAGGTCTGTGACCAGCAGACATCACCAGGTGTTGAGTATCTTCTCTGGTGATTCTCTACCTGGCCTATACTGCAGCCATCGTTGGGTTTTGGGTTGCCTTACGGCTTACGGTCTCTTCAGAGTTTTTCTCTTCATGGTTTTTCGTCATTATGGTGAGAATTCTTTGGTCATCAACTGTAGAGGTCTTCCTAGCCTAGCGGGCCCTTTGAGATTCCTGAGTTCACCAGTGATCTCTTTATTCTTAATACAATGATGTGATTTTGGAAAGCCTAAGGTTCAGCTTACATCTCTGTTTTTTATTCGTCAGCCTCATAATGGCTTCCCTTGATTTTCACTGGTACAGTTCTAGGCCTCGTGTTGAAAAATGGCAATAACAAAGTCTCCAAAGTCAATCAAATGCCAAGAATCAATGTATAAAAAGTGCTGCAGTAACTCGTGAAACAAAATGTATACATATACCCTTTAATAAAACAGAAAATCTGAACCTTTACCACATGTGAATTGTTTTATTACAAATCAAAAATTGTGGAGTACAGAACCAAATCCAGCAAAACTATGTCTCTGTCCCAAACATTATGGAGGGCACTGCAACGTGTAAACTGCTTTATACTCCATTATTATTATTATTATTATTATTAAGACAGACACACAGACAGCAATAAAAGCCTGCAAAATCTTCCCTGCTGGCATAGTACATAACAGAGTGGCAGTCTCAATGAGTCACCAGTCCCCTAAAATAAACTCCTTTACAGCAAAAAATAGCAACCGCTGTGATGCAAAACCTAATCTAAAAACAGGTCTGTATTTGTTGCAGGGAGTAGAATCCTGTTATGCTTTATATAAGAACATCTCCAATGTATAACGAGACTCACGTTCATGTTCATGTACAGTATGGACCATCTCAAACAACAACCGTGTCACCTGTCCGTGTCAACAACGTGCGTGTTACATTAGGTTTTGTGTGTGTGTGTCAGGGGACGGGGGGAGATGAAGAAAATAAGATTCATTTTTAAAATTTGGGACAGTGACATCTGCATATTTCAATCAGTGTAGGCTAGGTGGTTTGCACACCAACACTCCTTATTTCGCTTAAAAATACTTAATCGGCTGGGACTCTCTTCCAGAAGTGTGTAAGAAAAAAAACCAAAATGCTTTAGGAGAGGAGTGTATTTCCTCAGGAGCATATCTTTCTTGCCATTTTTACCTTCTTTCTCTAAAGGAAAAAACATTGCTGAACAACACTTTAGGCCCCGTCAGGTTGAAACTTGCAAGGCTTCAGTTGACTTTTTATCACTCCTGAAACGCTGAAAACAACGCCGATATTACTCACATGGCATTCTTTCCACATGGCGCGCGGAAGGCTCTGTTACTACATGACCGTTCGCTCTGGCACATTCTGTCCTGCACCACCAAACAGAGGGCATTGTTCAATCACTCCCCCCCCCCTTCCCCCACCAATCTCCCTCTAGCTCCCTCTATCGCCACCCTCAGTTTTGCGCTGGAACTTCCACTTCCGGTTGCGTGTCGGCGGTCTTTTTGTACCGGGCCGATTTTGGCGCCGATGGGGGCGTAGACTTGGTCAGAGACTGGGACTTTGCTGCAGCCCCGGGTGGGATGCCTGCTCAGAGACGCCTCAGTAAACTCGCTCCTGGATAAGTGCGTCTGCTGTGAATACAAATCAAGAAGTGAAGACATTTTGCCATATTTTGACCAAACTGACACCCCAAACTGTACTGTGGTGCACAAAACACAGACATGTCTGAACAACCAAGATGAGGTGGTAGTGTAAAGTAGGAATGCTAGAAAGAATGGGTAATACAATAAAAGACATAAACAGAATAATATAATGAATAGAACAATGAATTACAGAATAAACATTTTTTTCCTACAGGCTTTGTTGTCTACTTCCAGCCCAGAATGTACTGTAGCATTGGCGTGTTCCCCATTAAAACAGCCAAATTTGCTTGCACGTAGAGTCCGCTAAGGCTAGAGCGTTCCCCTGTACCCCACTACTCCGGGGTATCCCCCGGGAGAGGAGGGGGCCAGTGGAAAAAGAGCTCATTTCAAATATTTGGGCAGCTGAGGCCTGCCCCCCGAAACTGTTAACATGAGCGCCCCGGTCCCAGTGGAGGGCACAGAGGTCATATCTGGGACCCCCCACAAGGCCACACCCAAAGAATAAGGCAGACTTACCAAATAAGAAAAACATACTCCTTTTACAACATGTGCTCTTTGCCACAGTGGCTTTATAGAGGTAATGAATGAAAAGCAAACGGTAGATATAACAAAAAACTAAGCAGCCGCTTAATGGCATTCTGGGGCATTGTGTGTACGTGCCATGGCACGGAATCGACCACCGTCTGGAATTCTGCAGGAGGAACACGATCCCGCTCTTCCATGAGAAAGACAATCAAGTCACGCTCGATGGAAGCGGAAAGATCTGCCTCAGGCGTCGGTCCAGAATATCCGGTAAATGCCCGACTGGGTTCAGATCCGATGAGGGAGAAGGCCGTGACACATGGACACCGCCAGCGTCACGCTCCTCCGCCTCCTGGCCAGCGACTCGCGCGCTGCGGACGGACGGAGGCATTGTTGTCCTGAAAGAGACTCCTCTCTGGAGGAAAGGGATGCTTTCGCAGGGGGTGAAGACGATCGCTCAGGGCCTTTAAGCAATGACTGACATCGACCTTGCATTCTGAGGGCGTGAGCGCACCCGAGCCATGCCACTGCCATGCCATGCCAAACACTCCATTAGAGAACCTGCAGAACCTTCAGAACCTCCAGAACCATCGAAACCTGCAGAACCATCAGAACCTCCAGAACCATCGAAACCTGCAGAACCTTCGCTGACGAGGTTCCACCTAGTTATTCACAACCTACAAAAGCATCTGGTAAAAGAACACCGACGTTCTCCACTATGTTAAGCCACTCTGGATAAGAGCATCTGAGCATCAGCTAGCTGATGATGGTAATATGATGTAGTGCAATAAACAAATGTAAAGTGAATGCGTGGGCTGTTTAAACCTGCTCAGTGGCAGAAGACACGGAGATGGGTTGCGCTTCCTTGAGCCCCAGCATGCCCTCTTGGTGGGGGGGGGGGGGGGGGGGGTCAAGGCCAGGGACAACTGCGAGACGCTAGTTAAGTGTCAGCGGCTCGTGCCGCGGGGAGCTGGAGCGATGACTGGCATCCCGCTTGAGCGGCCCCTCGCCATGCGTCTGGGGGGGTCCCGTCCCGCCCCACCCCCTTCCTGTCCATCATCATGCTGTTATGTCTGTCCCCGCAAAGCCGGGGTCCCGGTTCAGAGGTGTCAAAGCCCAAAATACATTTATCTAAATTAAAGGGGGAAAACAAAAAGCACAGCCAGATGCACACACATCTCAGATATCATCTCCTCACAGCCTCAACTCAGCAACTGTCCAAAACATGTGGGCACACATACACACAAACGTATGCACATGTGCACACACACTCACATGTATGTACATGCACATCCATGTATGCACATGTACACACACACACACACACACGCGTATGCACATTAGATTAGATTACAGGCATTTAGCAGAATCTCTTATCCAGAGCAACTGACACAACTTTTTATTGTTTTACACATAGCATCTACATTGCATCCATTTATACAGCTGGGTATATACTGAAGCAATGCAGGGTAAGTACCTTGCTCATTGCTTGTGCACGTGTCTACACACACACACACACACACAATCTGTCTGATCATCCCTGGCATTAGTCAGAGGAAATACCTGGTGTTGTTCCAGAGTGGGACTCAGTGTGCCACTTCAGGGCCTGAATGTGCCTGGTCAGGGAGAACAGGCTGCAGAGGCTGAGTGTGTGCATGTGTGTCTGTGTATGTGTGTGTGTGTACGTGTGTGTGTGTGTGCATGTGTGCATGTGCGTGCGCGTGCATGTGTGCGTGTGTGTGCATGTGCATGCGTGTGTGCGTGTGTGTCTGTGTATGTGTGTGTGTGTACGTGTGTGTGTGTGTGCATGCGTGTGTGCGTGCATGTGTGTGTATCACTCCCATAATAACTGGTTATAGTTAACATCAAATATAAAACATAAAAAATTATGACAAAGCTTTATAGAAACATCTGGAGTTAGATGTTAATTATTCATCCAAGAAAAACAGCTTAAGCGAACAGCTCCTCAAGGTAGATGCCCATGTTTATTATTGTTTCGCATAACGTAATATTAATCCAAGAATTTATGTTACTCACGCATGAATCAGAAAAGCCAGATCTTTTGCCAGTTTAAGTGGAGGTTTTCACTTGGCTTGTGTGTTTCTTCAGCTAACTGAAGGATATCACTGTCATGCCCACCGCCGTATGCGTTGCATTTCAACCGACAGAATGAATCGTCAGTTGCGCGGATTTTAGTTACAACATAGCTTGCATTTCTGTGAAGGCCCGATGAATCCAGAGAAATTCAAAACAAGCGCTGCGGGGTCGGCAGTGGAATATTCTCCCAAATCCGTTTTACTGGTGGTCTGACCTCCCAGAATGGAGTCAAAGCAGTCTCCTTTTTTGTGTTTCTTTTGAGAGGAATTTTATGGTTATGGCTTGATACAACCAGACATTGGAACCAGTGTGTGTGTGTGTGTGTTTCCACATACCAGACATTGGAACCAGTGTGTGTATGTGTGTGTCCATATACCCATGCGTGCCTGTTACCACTGATCTGGTCAAATTTTTGTATTGCCATTATGGTTCTTAAATATGGCCCATTCATCCACCATTTTGGCCAAAATATTCTCAATCTATGAATTTTAATATTGAGATAGGGGCCACATATTATAACATGTTCACAGATGTTATAGCCGACTACACACAAAGGGTCCACAGATTACGACATGTTTACAGATGTTATACTACACACATAAGCACATTAACAGTTCATGTCATGCCTGATCGTTTCAGCTCAACGCAAACACTGTGCGCCTCATCCAAGGGCTGCATCCAGCTGAGGCATCTCTTCCAACAGTCCAGATCAAATCAGGGCAAGCCGTGAGCTTATCTTCTCCCTTCATCACTCTGTGGGAACCCAGCAGGAGACTTACTCCCTCGTTGCTTACGCCCAGAGAATGAAAAGGCCGTGAGATGATTAGGAAACCGATGTGAGGGCCTCCTGGTGATTCGCCGCCGCTTGGTGCGCTGACACACTGACCATGACGGAGCGGACGTGGCTGGGAATCACACAGGCTGACGTGGCTGGAAATCTCACAGGTTGAATTTGGCTGGGAATTCTTACAGGCTGATGTTATTGGGAATCTTTCAGACGGAATGTAGCTGGGAGTCTCGCAGGCTTATGTGTTTGGGAATCTTTCATTTTCATTTCAAAATATCACAGGAATGGCAAGGAAATTACTTAGTGTTTCCCTGCACGGTGCAATAAGCGATCCAGTCTAGCAAGGCTTATGACACTGCCGTGTTAACTTCAGTCAGATCACATTCGATCAATCAACAAACCCCTCACTCAACACCATTCTGCTCTACGAGATAAGGCAATGAAAGCGGACGGAAGTTTATGGAGTGACACCTGCCATGGAATGAGTCATGCACAGGGAGGAATCGAGCGACGAGGGAGCGACTTATAGCTCTTATCCTTCAACTGGGGCCAAGGTGGGCAAGGCAGGGCTATCCCACGCATTCCACAGAACCTTTAATAAAGGCTTATCAAACTCCAGTCTGCCTGTCCCAACAACAGAACACCTGGAAAGGGCAACAACACTCGTCTGATTAGTGCAGCCATCCAGGCCAGACTGCTGTTCCAGCGACTCACTGATGTGATGTCACCGCGCCGCACTGGAATTAAGGAGGAAAGGAACGGGAGCCGACCTCCGGGGTCCCGGCCCTCAACGTCTCACCACCTGCCTCAATCCGCTGGCCTAATTTGAGGGTGCGCTCAAGGCGTCTCGCAGCGGACCGGTAAAAAGGCGCTAATAACGATCGTTATCGGCGGTTCCGTAACCCGGAGACGCATGAGGTCACCGCTTTGCCAGCGCGAGCCCGGATGAGTCACGGCCGGGCGATGAGATGATGGAGGGAAAGCGGTTTGGCGAGTAACGCGCACAGACAGGCCTCGGAAGAACCCACCGGTGAAAGGCTCAAGAGCGTGACCGCGGTTTGGCCAAACCCATCTTAAAATACTGTGTCTGCACTTGTATACCCAGGCACCAGACATTCTAAAGTCTATATGGACCCAGCAGATGATCAGCTCCATATTTTTAACACACTTCCAGCTCCCAGCCACGCAGACTGAAACATTCCGATTGGATGCACCATCTGAAAAGGCATTAAGGAGGGTGACCGAGTACAATTCTGTGACACTGGAATTTTCTGTTACCAGCCGAAGCCTCCTGCAGTAGAGAGGACAGAAGGAAAGCAGAAGCTGAGCATCTGTGCTGGTAGCTCCAGCAAACAGAGGCAATTTGACGTGGGGGGGGGGGGGGGTTGGGGGGTGTGATGGGGGACATTCAGCCATGGGGATGACTGCTTTCAAACCGGGCTTGGAAAGAGGGAGTCAGAGAAGGACTGGTAGCGACCAGGGAACATTGTCTTTTAATCAGGGTAGGATCATGTTCCCCAGCACTATAATAGGCTACAAATTGCATCTATAAATTCCTCACTGGTGCTACCAGGGCTAACAAGCCAGCAGTAGAGGCCCCCAGCTAGTACCGCACCCAGCAAACGGATCGAGCCATGCACAACACAGCCAAGACCCCACCCACACACAGTACTCCATTTCCTGATTACCAACCAATTAAAGGACATCGCTGCATCACAAAAGAGAAAAAAAAACAATGAACGCAATCCAAAGGTCATTAATATTTCCTCATTATTTGAACAGGAAAGCCGTTTTATTCTGGTACATCAGCAAGTCTATATTTTTACTGCAAAAGGCTACTTCTGTACAGAACGATTATCTTTTCAGCTTGTGCTGAGTTGCATATTAATTCTAACGGCCAATGGGAAAAAAGCGGAAGGATTTCTGCTGCTAGCAGCAAAAAAGGAAGAGTCTGTACACTATATGCTCCAGAGTAATGTGAATTTAACACCAGAAAGTAACGTTAAAAGCCTACTGGTTCTTCATCAGAATCGTTTTTCTGCTAGCGGTAACACATGACATTTTGTATTTAGGCTGTACACGTGTGGACAAGACCAAAATCCTGGTTTAAATGCATAATTCAATAATTTAGACAAGGTTAGGCTTTAGGTGACTCTAGTGGCTTATATTTATGACCATTTAATTAAAAACTTGATTTTAGTACAGACTGACTTTACACCTCTCCCTAAGAGGACAATTGCAGGCCTGTTGATCAGTTACAGTAACTACCACAGCCCACTCCCTAGCAGCAAGCAATGTCACTTCCTCCCTATTGTATTTCCCAGGTTTCCCAGTGAACACGTTTGCGCCATCTAGGCGTTCAGATGAAAAGTTCCCTAGCCAACTACGACATAGCCAGGCTATATCTGAGTAAAGCCTGAGCTATGTTTGGGTTAAGCTAGTACATTTATGTCAAAACGTCAATCAACCTACAGTTCCACCCCTCTATACATCGAGATTCCGGCTTTTGCTCACTGGGTTACCAACGGTATGTGCTGCTCTGCTCTGAGGGAGAATCTCCTGTCGCCACCAGGGACGGACAGGCAGCTTTTAACGTCTTTGTTTGATTCAGGATGTTTTCTCTGTACCTCTTAGCACTCTGGTCACATGTTCAAAGTCCCCGTCCTGTCTTGAAGGTAGATGCGGAAATGGCATTTTGAGATGCATGTACAATATGTGCTCGTCTTTTGTTAATAACTGACCCTTCGGCTAGGGGGGGTGCCATGGGGGTGGGGCTTCAGAGCATGCCCCTCCCTCAATTCAAGGGTTAATTTAACCCTCCCCCACCTCACATCGGACGATGGGTAACTGGAGTCAATTTTGTGGGTGGAGGGGGCCGGGGGTCTCTGTGTGGCACTGGTGCTGCAGGGTAGAGGCGGGGGGGGGGGGGGGTGCGAACAGCGGTACAGATGCCTCTGGGGTCAAGCCTTTAATAATGATTACAAACTGGAGCTGGCTGCCAGAGCGACAGGCCGCAGCTGCGGGCCCGGCCGGCTTTGAAGCCCCCCCCCCCGGGCTGCGCATGAGGAGAGGCTGGAACTATGCGGCTGCCTGTGGGAAAGAATGCCACGCGACGCCACGGTGACGGAAGGCCGCCGTGCCGGGCCGGCGATACGGGGAACGCCGGGGGGGCGAGGCCGTCCACAGCGAGGTGTCACATGACCCCGCTCGCAGTTACGGTTTCTCTCGCGCCCAACAAAGCCGTGGTTATCCTGACCGTCATGGCGACTGCAACGCTACCGGTAAAGATTATTTTGGCTGAAAATTCGCTCTGTACCGCCATTGCTTTCTGGCTCAGAAAGACGACTGTTAATATTCTACAGGTTTCCAAAGGCTCGTTCAGGTTTTAAAGGCACACGGCTCTTAGAGTGACGCAAAAACTGCATTTCAAAAGCAATTTATTGAAAATCACACAGCGCTGAAAAGCAATGGCAGTTTATTTCTACCTGCATGGAAACTACTGTAAATGAGTCCCATACTGGCTGAGATCATTTCAATGCCCCCCGTTCGCGGCTAACAGATGTCCCGTCATTTCAGTGAAATTTGTGAACTGTAAGTTCAACACCTATAAGAGCCCCAGAGCTCCAGGGTTGAATAACTCTTGGGTTGCCAGGTGTTCACCTTGTGGACTCACCTTTCAAAATGAAAAGAGGTGTTGTGCTTTGTCACCAGGGGGGATCTTACTGTACACTGGAGGAGCACGTTGGAACCGGCTACAAGTCCTGAGATTCAACAACCCCGGCAAGAGCAAGCAGAACCGAGAGTTTGCCGTTTTCCATTTCTCTCTCTCTCTCTCTCTCTCTCTCTCTGTCTATCTATCTATCTCGTGCACTCTCTCACACTCTGCACTAAGCCAAAACCACACTGACATGATAATTGGGGATCCATAAAGATGGAGAGAGAGAACGAGAAACATGTCGCCAAAGATTAAACCTCACGCCCCAGGCCTCATACTCTGTGAACCACTTATTACCTGAACTCCCATTACTTCCCCAAAAAAAAAACAGTGTTGGCACCGCAAGATTCCCTGAAACAAAAAACCTGTAGGAAATCAGAAAGATTTATGACTTCATGAAATAATTATTAGTTGCCCGTTGATACTGCTCTGGATGAAATACAATTTGTACATACTTTTGTATTGATTCATAAGAAACACAGGTTATATATGCTGATAAAGTGCTCAGCTTGCATTTAAAGTGCAAAGTGCAAATGTCGCAACTTTTTGATTTATAAGTAGGATGCACTTAAGGAGGCATATAATTATTAAATTGCGTCGGTTTTAAATTTTGAACCTCTACATGGCATTTAGGGGCCATTTTGCTTATTTTGAGGAAGTGCACCTAAATACAGACATTTTAAAAATAATAAATAAAACTTTGCTAGTGCATAATGTTCATTTTGCTAAAAGAGAATGTGATTCAGATGTTCATAGATTATCAGCATTATCATATTTTTGTGAAGTGAGAGCTTTTTTTATTTCACTACTATATCCATTTTTCATTGTTTTAAGTCAAAGATATCTCTGATAAATACTACTGACATCACATCTAATTGTTACAACCTTCATTCAAGTAATTATATTAACGACTGCATTATTACTATTGAATACTCTAACTAGATGCTATCTAGACTGGCAATAACTGCTTTAGGCTGCCATAAACATAGCTATTTTAATCCACCAAAGCTTTATATATAATCTGCAGAAATATGCTTCAACACAAAGAGGCATTTTGGATCTGCACACTCAGTGCAGCTGAAAGAGGGGGTTATAAATGGTCAACCTGGTTTATCATTTATATACCTCGTCCTTTGTCCAGTTCACCTGTTGACTCTGAGGAAAATGCTGAGCCGAAACATGGGTCTTAAATAAAAATGCTCTAATATGTGCGAGCGCTCCAGTGTTTTCTTTGGGCAGTATCTCTGAAGAGCCCTTTCATTTATACGCTTTGCACACAGGATAGCCTTTAAATCAGTAAAAAAATAACCCTCATGTCGAGAGGCATACTGATGTACTGAGTGGATATAAACACATTTAGCTTAAATGTACCTCACCCTGTGTTGTCAGGATGTGTTTAATATGCAGAAGGAGGTGGCCTGGAGAGTGATGCCGTGGTCTCCTGAAGTCATCGGTGAATGCAATTGCGGTGGCTGCAATAAGTGAAATTGGTGCAAAGTCAATGTGATTGCAGGCCTGTTAATAGTAGACCACCACAATTTGCTGCCACTATCCTGAGCCACGTCCT
This sequence comes from Anguilla anguilla, assembly GCF_013347855.1. NCBI lineage: Eukaryota > Metazoa > Chordata > Actinopteri > Anguilliformes > Anguillidae > Anguilla > Anguilla anguilla. Next base: position 25,805,523 of record NC_049212.1, read on the forward strand.
AGCATAACTTTGCCTCAGCGACTATTATTCTTCCTTATCTGCACAAAGTTCAGAAGGTACAAAACTATTTAGGTTTAGTTTATCCACAGTCTGGATAAAGGGCAGCCCAAAGTTATTAAGCCCTGTATAAACACTGTGTACTGTATGTGCAGCCCTTCAACTGTGGCAGAGAAGGTCCTCCTCCGTGTCTTCTGACCAGCTCAATCTGACGAGTGAGAAGAGGTTTTACAGACCTGCACAATTTCAATAGATCCCCTTTTTTTATCACGGAGATAGTGATAAAACTGCTTAAGGCTTTTTATTCTGAACTAATGGTCAGTAAACGTGGGCAACAAGGACCACCTCCGACAGAAGCGATATCGCATAATTCTTCATGTCACCCCTTGGGTTGTAAATAGGAATTACATCACCACATATAAAGATCAATTAGTAATGCGTGTATGTGTGTGTGTGTGCCTGCGTGCGTGCGTGTGTCCCTGTGTGTGTGAGAGAAAGAGAGAGTGACAGAGAGAGAGAGAGAGAGAGAGAATTAAAAACAGGCGAGGAGCGGGTCTGATAAAGGTCTGAAATGACCTCATACGTTCCGTAACAATGATCCATTGTGTCTCGCGGCTTCATTACAAGCCGCCGCAGTCCGTAATTTTTTATTTGACATTTTATTGCCGTTAGATCAGCTCAGATCCGTGCCATGCTAAAAGGTGGCCGCGCCGCGGCTCCCGCTGCCACTCTCCGCCCCGCGAAAATCGACCTGCCTCCGGTAATCCCGCTCCCCAGCGAGAGCCCCGGGTCTCCAGCGCAAAGCGCGCCTCCGAGCGGGGACGCCTTTCATCCGCTCAGACGGGATTTCCTCTCAATTTCCCCCCGCTCGACACACAAGATTACTAAACGACGGAGAATCAAAATGTCCTTGATATGCTGCAAATCCCCCAGCTCGAATTGTAGAGGGAGAGAGGAAGTCTGAGCCGTTTACTCTAGTGCGATGCGTTTGCTTGGTGGTCCGGGACCGGGCGCGCGCTGTCCCGCGGTTTGAGTTACCGCCACACCGGCGGCTCTCCGAGTCCAGCGGGAGAGGAAAGTAGCATAAGCGTTCTTTTTTAAAATTCATTATATTCAATAAGTAAATATCACTGTAACCTTTTCTTTGAGCATTTCCCCACTTGCCAAACGATAATGAGGCAAAGCTCAAAACTTTGAAATGATACTTGGGAAGAAAAAAATGGCATTTCATGAAAGACTATATCATATAGCCTACATGAATGGAAAAATATATTGTATTATTAATGCAGTACCAGTAATGCACCTACCAGTGCTTCAGTTTAATACGCACATGCAGTACATAAGCGGCCCTGAAAATGTTTATATTTAAAAACACTTAAAAATTAAATAGCATTTTTAATATACTTTGATAAATTTGATACTCATATCCATTTGTATCTTATATTTTCTTTTTATACTTTCAAAATCAAAGTTAGCTATATGAATACAGCTCATTCAGAATTATAGAAATATTTTGGTAAGCAAAATTTAATCAGTACTATATAAACTCAACATGATTTTAATCAATAATTAATTATTATTCATTCCATTATGGCATTTAGCAGATGCCAATATCCTAGCTGAATTACAACAACGACAGCAATTACAGTATCAATATTATTATTATAATATTATTATTTCTAATTTTCAAGTAGACAAATGTGACATTTAAACCGCACATAGCTTCGTGTAATTTCACTTTATTCACTTTAACAGTTTGCTTTTTCCAATTTCAATTATTAAGTACTTGTACTGTTTCTTTTAAGATGCTCTTTGGTACCTTTTTACTCCTCAGCAACATATCCTGTGTTAATTCAACCGATAGAGCACTTTTTCCTCTGAGACTACATTTTATTCCCATTTCACTCATGTGAATGGTTAAGGCTATTAAGAGACTTGAACTATTAACATTTTCCTGTGTATTTAATGCAAATATCATGATCATTTTGGACAAGTGAAAAGAAGGAATTAACTTGTTAACTGTCATACAACATGTTTTTGCACGTGTCCATTTTGCTTAGGCAATATGTACTATAAGTATTTCATGCCAATAAAGCACAAAAAATAGACTCATAATAGAAAGATAATAATATTGAGTACAGTTTACAATGTTATTGAGGACGATCATTTCACACAAATGGGTTTACAAATACAGTATTTTTAATAGCATCAATTTTGATAATTTATTATCTTGACAGACACAATTTTGTAGTTATAACATTAACATTATAACAGGAAGTTTTAGAAATATAAAGAGATTTGCTATGGTTTATAGTATGCCTGCCTAGCCCTCCCTAATCAACCAGAATGTAGCAGACAACCCTTGAGAATATTCAGGATGCTATTGACACTGAACTGATGACTAAGGCAAGAGGAAGGCCAGAGCAGAGTCTTGAGGCACTGGAACAAGGAGCAAACCATCAGCATTAAAAGCAATGACAATAATGATAGAGTATATTATTGACATGAAGAGCTTCTTTTCATAAAGACAGAAGAAGATAATTAGAGCCAGCAGCTGGGGCAGTAAAAGCTGGACTGAGTCAGTGACTTGGGGAGATGAAGAATTGTTCAAATACTACAAATATGGAATATGAGTCACTCCAGTGGTGAAATGGGAGGGAAAGTCATTAGCCGAAGGTGATTGACAGGCCCTGAGGGGAGAAAGAGGAGGGCAGCACTGACGCAGGTCAGCGGGTGCAGACTGGCCGACAGGTTGAAAATATGAGGAGTTAGCCGAGGCCGGTGACTAAGAGAACAGCGAGCAGAGGCTGTGGGCCATTAAAGGCAGCCCAGTGACTCCTCAGTTCAAGGTCAGCGACGGACAAAGTGCACGGGAGAGAGTGTGAGTGACGGAGGGATGAGAGTAATGTCGTCATCAGCACAACCACGGGGACTGGGGGGCGGGGTGGGGGGGGGGGGGGGGGGGCAAAGCTTCTAGAAAGCAGCAATGCTGTTTCCCTCCTGGTTTATGGGACATGGAAAACTGCGACGGTGAAAAAGTAAGTTGCTTTGCGAATTTTAACCAGTGCTATCTCTACGGGCATGGAAGGCAGTGACGATTCTAGGGGACCAGAGCTTTGGGGGGGAGGGTGGGGCACAGCTGGCGAGGGCCCACAAAAATTCCATTAGGATGGGGCCCAGTGCAATATTCGTTCAGGGGGCCCACAATTCCTAGCTATGCCCCTGAGTGGTATCATAAAAGAGGTGGAAAACCTATATTGCATAATGCAAGTATGCTGTCGGTTCATCATTGCACTGCAATAGGCTTGCCAAAAAATGGACAATGGACTCAATGGACAACGAACAGAAAGACAATGTCTATAACTATCTGAAATCAGCACAGTACGATCAGTGTGGTAAGGTCAGTACGCTCAGTGCAATCAGTATGATCAGTGAGGAATGATCAGCATGGTGTGATCAGTGCAATCAGCCCAGTTCAAACTTTGTTGGAGAAATTAAATAATGAGGATGGTGAAGGTGCCTAGCCGCTCATGGTACTTTTGCCATTTCATTAGTGTACCTTTGTAAGGTTAAAGAAGGAGTACTGAGGACTACAGAGCTTACTCCATCTGTAAAGCACAGTTTAAACAGGTACACAGTACATGTACACAGTACACTGAAAAATCCAGAAGTAATTACTTTAAACCACTGATGATTGATTATAAGGATGAAAGAGAGACATTTAAGCAGGGAAACAGAGCTGGAGGATAATGTATCACAGTGTCATTCTTATGATGAGTGATATATGTTATGAGACCAGAATACTTTAAAACGCACCTTTTTTAAAAACCTTGTCAACATCAATGGACTGACCAGCACTGAAGACGAGGCTCAGACATATGCAAGTGTTGTGCAACAGTCATTTAATGACAAAAAAACTGTCCCAAATGTATATATGCATATATATATATATATATATATATATATATATATATATATATATGTGTGTGGTAAAAAATGCTAATCGGGTTGTGGTAAGAATATATTCCATATAAATCAAAAGCATGAAATGTTGTTTTTTAAGGAAAATCAATGCATTTGCAACATATTTATCAAGCTTCACTCACAATCAAAGAATTTCACATAATTAAGTTTCAATTATATGCCAAGTCTACTTTGGTCTAACAGAGTATTATATTTTCATAATATTGGTTAACAAAATAATATGACAGAAAACATCAAAAGTCACACACCATAACCTCACCAATTATAGAGCAAGACTTAATATAAGTGTCGTGAGGACTGTTTGTACTGACGTTTACTGACAGCTGAAGCCAACTGTACCGTTCAATTTGCCAAATTACCAGGAACAGCCATGTAAAGCTTGCGTGTTTTCCTACATTTTACATCCAGCCAGTTTGAACTTGATGTGAATTGCCTCGTCCCTCCAAGTCCAAGAAAAATAGATTTTCAGATGTTTTTTTGTGATCAATCACAGCCATTATACTTCAGCGTAATTGAAAGACAAACATTTTTTAGCACAGATTAAAGTGGTGGTTTAAAGTAATTACTTCTGTGTCGTGCCCCATGTTCCGACTTTTAAGTGGCATTCCATTGCTTTACGACCTGCTTCATAAAGGAATCCATTCACTGCGACTGTGCAAAAGTCCTCTCTCGTGACTAATAACTAAGCTTTTTGCCTAGACCGAGCGGACCAGGATGTAATTTGGATATTCAGCTTGGCTCAGGCCACATGGATCGAGGCTTGTGCGGCAATCTTTGTGGCCAGCCAAACACTCGTGTCACATGGTTAAAACTAATGTGCCCCACTTCTTGCATTAATATCAAAGTGTGCTGAAGCAACAAAGAAAAGAATACAAAAAAGGTTATATTTGGCAATCTGGAAACCCTCTGTTGACTTTGAATTTCAGTTTTATTCTATTTATGTATGCCGTCATTTTAAATGTTTCCAGGGCAACCTGGGCTGTTTTTAACACATCAAATTGCATTTTCTACAGTTGTCCTGGAGCCAGAAAAATGAATTGCTTTATTAAATTGGTATGACATGTTTGTGAGGTGGAAAAATAATTCTGTAGGCAAAAAAAAAAAAAAAAAAATTCTGTGGGCCACTTTTAAAATGACAGAAACAAACACTTATTTGACTGTTCACGAAACATGGTCATTATAATAAAACTGGAATGATTTTAATGTTTATTTTTTAAGACTAGGGGAAATGCACTGTTGGATTTATCATTGTTCCAAACTGAAGGGATTGGGAGAGAGCACAGGGTTTATAGACCAAATCCACAAAAAGGTTGATTGAGTAAAATTAACTGTAACAGTGAAACTGTCAAATCAGGTCATATAGTGGCATGCTGCCAGGTCCAACTAAATGTTTCCCTTTCTGAGTTACGTTTGAATTAATTACAGAATTTTGAGTGATTTGTTTTTCACAGACAATCATCTGTGTCTGACAACTACAAGACGTATTAGGCAACATCTTAATCGTTCTAAAAAAAGCAGATTACAGTTTAGACAGATCAGATTACACTCAGATATGAAGTTACAGAATATTTTTTATAAAAAGCTTACAAAGTGGCCTCATCCTTTCCAAGTCATGCTAAATAAAATCTGTGATGACAAGACTTTGGTCCGTTTTGTGTCATTGTTACTGCTTTGTGGCATTGTCATTTTATCATGAAATTTTTTTATCTAATATACAAATCCATAACAAATCCATATCGATGCCTATAGTGCTGCAGTGTAATGTAATGGTTAGGGATCTGGGCTTGCAAATCCAGGCTTAGAGTTTCCCAGGTGGGGCACTGCTATTATTCTGAAGCCATACAGGTGCTTAGCCTGAATTGCGCTTCTATATATATACACATGCACCTGCACTGATACAAATTTTTAAAAAGTATTCCTTTACAAGTATTTTGTAATGAGAATTAAAATCTTATTTTATTCTGTCAAATAGAAAATATTAGCCTGTTACTGTTTGCTTGATATGTGAAATTGTCTTACCCCACTGAATTGACCTAACCACACTGGCAATACTTTTGTCTTTGTCTTATTTACAAAAAAGTAACAGAAATAAGATTTTATAAGTCTAAATATAAAACAAATATACTTGCTGGCTCATTTCTTGGTTGTCTCGCTGAAACTGAATGGAGCTTTTGGCATAAGGAGCACCACATCCTGGTGTGAATGCAGTCACGGTTGTGTACCTGTTCAGACTTTTATGACCCATGTAATGGTGTAGAGTTGCATTCGTCTGAGTAAATATTCTACGCTCTATCTAGACTAAACCAGCTCTTCTCCAAGCAAAGAACACATCAAACCAGTTGGGCAAATTTTTATTTTTTTGCCTCCTTTTTTTTAGTTTGTGTGTTCAGTTTATGTTATAGAAGATTATTTTACATTGTTAGGTATTGACATAGGTCATTTAATGTTTTATTTTGAGCTTGCTGAATGGAATTTGGCAGTACCGCGTTGATTCTAAAGATTCTAGAATTAACCAGTCTACCATTGCCAGACCACTGCATTTCACATGCATGCTGTAACTAGCCTTTATTACCAGGCATAAAGATTGAATTGAACTTCCACTTAAAATATAACAGGCTAAATATGCGAAATCAACCCAAAATATTGTGTCATGTGTCCAACACCATAATGGAAGACAGGGGGAAGCTTGCAGCATATCAATATAAAAATGCAATAAAGTGTTAGAACGTTAAAAAAAATATATATATATATATATATATATATGTATACACATGTAATATAATACATGTCATAAAAAATAGGAAAAGAGGACAGGATGTTGGACGAGGCTTGCGGGCCGTACAGAAAACCCGTCCCCAAGTTGTTCTGCTGCACTGGAAAGCTGGCAGTTTGCCCAGGCTGAATGTCTCAGACTGCCTGGCTGCGGTGCCACCCCACCCCCCCCCCCCTCACCCACCCACAGCCCCCTTCCCAACTGCCTGCTGGGATGGTGGCAGCAGGTTCCACCTTAACGGCGACAGGGTGATCCCCCTCATAACCAAACCCCGGCTGCGGGCACAACGTGCCAAGTGACATGAATCCAGCGATTGTTATGTTTCACCTGCTACTCAGGCACACCCCCCCCCCCCCCCCAAATAGAGTGCCTTTTCTGTAACCGCCAAAGCAGCAGAACTACTTAACGCTCTTTATTACATCATTCTCACTGGATCCGCTCCAGCTCTGCACTGGCAGCCAGCCAAGCCTCTCCTTTCATCTCCCTGCTCCCTCAGATTGCTTTTCTTTTTCTCTTCCTCCCCCCCCCCCCACCCTTTTTTGCAAATGAAGTTGTTTTACAAATTTGTTTTCTTCCATTTTTTCCCCCCGTTTGGAACACTTCTTTCCCCGTATCTGAAACAGGTGCGTCCCATCCTGAGGTGGGACTGCCACAACGTGACGCTTGACTGACAGGTGCTCGGGGTTGCAGACAGCACCGAGCCGTGACTGACAGCTAACCACCCCATTCCAAAGCCCGCGTGCCACCGGGAGCGAGTTCTCGATTTGCATGGCAAGGCATTCCTCTGCAGAACGCCGAACTGCGTGCATTGTTTTTAAAGTAAACACTGCAGGTGCCACAGCGTGCTGAAAGATACCCTGCTCGTTCTGGCTCAATGAGAACGAGTCCATCAGCACCAGGCCTGAGGGCAGGATGGATTTTCAAAGGTTATGAATGGGCCTCTACTCACTTCCTTCTCGGAACATACTATGACCCCTCCCTGAGGAGAACTGGGTTTTTTGTCCAGACTTTGCAGAAATACTGAGAGAACAGTAATAAATAATGGCACAGTGTCACCTCCAAGGTACGTATTTCTCTCTAAGCATTTATTCCTTGAGTAACCACATGCTCTGCCAACTGACGTTTCATTCAGTAAAATACTCAAAACATCAAAAATTCTGAGCGCAATGATTACCAATCGTCTGCTTTTGAAAGCTTATGAACTACAGAAACTAATCTGCAAGTAAGTGAACATCTTTAGCTAGCCAGCCAGCTAGAAAAAACTATAGCTAGCTCTAGCTAGCTCACTGGCAAGAAAATACAATGTACAGTATAGATAGTGCTAGCAGTCTGTATTATGGTTAGCGGACATACCCATATTTACCAGCTAATACCATTATGTAGCCAGAGATTGCTGGTAAGTTGACCTGATGTAGGCTATATTTAGTACTATATAACCAACATTAGTTTGATCATATTAGGTAGTGGGTAAATTTGTTATGTAGCATTCTTTCTAGCTAGCTATAGTCTAGTCTCATGCTGGCAAGCAGCTATAAATCTGGGCTGCTATTTTCAGCAGTTTGGAGTCAGGTAGGGAGTTGTTTATGTATAGGGAGCAGGTTATTAAATCCCTCCGTTAGCTAAAATGAGCTGACTAGCTATCTATTTTAGTTAGGCCAGCTTTTTACCAAGTGTATCAGAGCGTTGCCCATGGAAGCACAATCAAGGCTTCCATGGACAATGCTACAATGGCATGATATGCATCAAGATGGCTAGATAGCCTACACCAGATATCTACATACTGTATTACACCAGAAATGTAATATGATATAAGGTAATAATGCTGGCACCTGTATTCATACATTCATGCAATTTATCACTTCTTGAGATGCACATGCCAGACCAGCCTTGCTCCTGCAATGGGCCACAGTTCCCGGTCAGTAAATGACAACGTTGGCTATTTACAGCTACATTAAACGGAGGTTCTGGGCAGTACCACCCAACATGAGCCAAGCAAAGGTAAGCCCGTGGTTTTGTAATCTGTGATCTCTTACAATCACTCAATAAACGGAAATCTGGCCGGGACTTCTGCAAAAAGGAGCGGAGAGTTGTTTTTCTGAAGGCGGGGCCAGAAAAGTGTGGAGTAATTCTCAAAGTAATTTAATGACATCTCTTCAGCAGTACACACAGCTCAAAACTGAAGTTACACACAGATGCTTATCGGGTGAGCAAACGGATGCACTCCCCCATGCACTTTGATAATCGGACTCCCCAAAGGCTAGTTGTGTGTGGCAGGGGTGTGAGCACGCGATTCGTGCGATCTCTTGTCAGACGTAACACGCACTGCTCGGCAACGGAGATGAATGTGACTGCTGTCTTAGTGGCGAGTGAATTCTAGACCTCTGGAGATAGGAGGCGAGAGAGACGCGATGTAGGCTGTACACTGGAAACGCTGCGCACACCCAGCCACTGAAACCTGAGCTGATCTGCAAGCTCGGCCCTCCATCAATCTCAATCCACATACCACTCTGTGCAAAGATTTGCAAAAGCGTAGCATGGAATCCAACATGTATTTATTTTTCACAAGAATTTGCCGCGTGACACCTGTAGTTTCTCAGAATCAACCCATTTCCTTTCTATATTTCCCCACTCCGTTGTTTCGAAATCATTACTTGTAAATAACTGCCTTCTGCAGTATATCTTGCCGTATTAAAACAGAAATCATTCGATCAACGCCTATGACACATTATGGTCATTTCCAGAAAAAATGTTTGCTTGGCTCAAACAAGCTCCAAAATAATTAAATGGTGTACACTGTTAGGAAAATGTTGTCAAAATTACAGCAACTTTCTGGCAACAATTAGTAATTTAATGGCAGTTACTGCAGTATATATCTCAATAGCTTTCACCATGATGTATAATGAAACACAGTACAGCACAGTCCACCTCCATGTTTGCACTGAAGGAGCGTTCCTGTATTTTAGATTATAGTAAAGGATGATTTCTGCAATGTTTCATCAGCCAAAAAGGAATTTACCCAAAACCTATTTTACATCTAAAGCAACATGCAGTATACAGCACTAACAGCAAAGTATTAGTCATAAAAACCAGCAATACTGCTGTTAAAACGAGTAACATTCCTTACAATGTAACCAGTGCATTCCTTCATCCACAACGGGCCACAGCAGAGATTCCTGCCCTGAAAAATAGTTTTCTTTAAAAAAAAAAGGTTTTCTTTAAAAAAAATACACTTTATGCTGCAATTCCCTCCTCCACAACCACGAATGAATCTCCCGCTTGGAGCAGCCCCTCACCTCCCGCACCACCCGAGCGCGGCGTTTTAATCCGAGAGCATTAAGGGATTCGCAAAAACCACTTCTGAACAAAAAAGCCCACAAGCGCGCAGGGGACCTCACAGTAGGATCGCTGCACCCAAACGGCAGGACGCTAGCTTCTCACAGCGCCACCTTGGCTCCGCGCGCCAGTGTTGTCACAGCTGATAAAAACCTCAGATCTGGAGCTGGCCTTGCCACGGATTAATGCCTGGAAACGCAGCCTGCCACAGTGAGGTCAAACCTTTCGCCTCTGCTGTGTTTACACAGAGCGTTACTTGAGCGTCGATCTGTCCACAGTTGGTTAAGCAAGATAAAGAGTAAGGTTCCTCGGCTGGACACGTGGGGCATTCTGAGTGTAGCTTTCGACGGTCTTTCCTCAACAGTCCCGATCGCACTCAGGCTCAGTTGTGGAGTATTACTTTCATATTGGCAATCGAATGACTTGGAGATTTATACACAGAAGAATCCAATAAATTTGGGGAAAGTATTCCTTGATGCATTTCCTCATAGTAAACACACAACACAATTACAACAAAGGATAAAACCACCAGGCCATAAGTTGCTGATGACTTAATTTGTTACTGTTTGGGACGATGTTTGAGTATCACACGGCAGCAATTTTAATGTGCAAATCATCAGTGAAGAAAACACAATAAATGTCAAGAGGGGGAGAGATAGTGGATGGGAGACAAGGACTACTTCATGACACGCACGTACACTGTGGCTCATGGGAAGTGCAGTTTTATCACCTTTCAGTTGTTTCTTCAAATTAAGGTCAGAATTACTGACAATTTTATGTGGTCTAGTTATATCAGGACTATGCACTGGGATTGCGGAAGCTGTTTTGGAAAATAAGGCCACTGGGCAGCAGCAAGCAGGTTAGTGAGCTAAGCAGCACCCAGTAATGAAGAGCAGAAACACTAAAGCTGAAAAAATAAGTAACATTTAAACCTGCTTTCAATCAACATTTACCCTGACCACTGACTCGGTAAAAATGCAAGTGTTTTTTCCCTTTGGTTGGCAAGTCCAGTAACTGCCAAAATTAACAAATGAACATCTGCACATTAACAAAAAGCAGCTTAAATTTCCTTCATATTTTAAGTTAAGGACTAAAAATGAAATGACCTGTATATGCTACAAAAAGATGCATATACAGTAAGTCTATACCATATCAAATGTGTATAGAACCTTACTGTAGCTAAATGCGTGCATTACATCCAAACCATGCACATTACCAATTATTACCAATTCATTAATTTACTACCTCTAATAAGAAGCTGATACATTGTGAAAATACAGGTTTTACATAGCAACATGTCTCAGATTATAGAAAAATAAGATCCATGGTTTACCTGGGAAACAGAATTTAAATCAGGGACATGATGGGTTTGTCCCTCTCGCTTCATTGGCCACTGACAACAGGTCTGGCCAACCGTTGGGGTCTGTTTGGGGTCTGACTGCACAAACTGCAGGAAGTTACACCGCAGCTCAGCTGGTGCAGTGCAGAGTGAAAACAGCTGGGCAGGTTGGTCTCTCTTCTTATGAATAAATGCAAGATGACAGCAAAGGCCTATGACAAAAAGGAGACAAATTGGGTTAAAACTGGTTCAAAAGATAACTACATATTATCTGAGAAAATCATTTAAAATGAGAATGGCAGGGTGACAATAAGCAATAATGAAACCATGAGTGTGCTATACAGTAGGAAACCCACACACTGCAGCAGGGGATCCGTGGTGAACTGGCCTATAAAGTAGCAGGTCTTAAGACTGGAGTATGGGATATTAGCGCAGGATGCTGGTGTGAAACTCAAAGTGCAGTCCCAGAGACAGGACAAACAGAAATGAGCTAATGCAGGACCTCTGTGTCTGCAGACGCTACTGAAATTACACAGAGTAATCTCTGCTTCCGTCTTAATCTGGAACGCCCAGTTCTATTCTAAAATTGGTCCCATTGCTGTAAATTCAAAGAGGGCAGACTAGCTCCCATCAGAAGTGAGCTCAGCCAGCCACCAGAAATTCTCACACCGCAGTCCCCCAGCTGAGCTGCGCATCGTAGGTAGCAGGAGCAACCAGTCGCTGGCACTCCGTTGCCTGGAGGAGGCGCTATTGAGGAAAGTGTTGGGAACAACTCCTCCCTCCCCAGGCGATGACTCCAAGCCACAGTGTTCACTGGCGCCTCAAAATTTGATTCCAAGCCATGGAACGGATTATTGCACCAAGGACCAGCACTCGGAACACCCCTATCAATGAATTGCCTCATTCACACAAAGCGTCAACAATCTGTCCCCTGGAGGTCTCTACCAATCAGGGTAACAAGGGAGAAAAACAGGAGCACATGACAGGCACTGACAGTCAAGCAACAGAAACGCCCCTGCACTGGCGCACATAAATTAGGCATAAGTACGACGGCGCCGACAGGACAAAAGAGGGCTCATTCAGTGCTGATAGCGCGCCGGCTGTAGGGAAAAGGGCAGAGACTGCACAGGTAACCGCGACTCACCCACAGCTGAATGGCCCACTACATGTTCAGTCAAACCTCTGGAACTCTGCCACCATCTCACACATTTCATTCAGGATGTCGAAAAAAAAAACAAATTCCATTAATTGACAGTCTGTCTGTCTCATTGGTTTCATTAACCCATCAAGCGTGATGAATGGGAGATGGTATGAGTGGCGTGGGATAGGCTCTTAAAGGTGTACAGCTGTTCGTATGGCACTGGCCTGTAGTACTAGTCTGGACTGCTTGGGGCTCATAAACATGTGTTTAGAGTTGGCTGGATAAAGCAAGGAGTAAAACTGCGACCACTGCCAAGCTCAGATCATCCTTGGTCTGATTACAGGTTAAAAAAAGATTTGCATAATAAAAATTGTTTCCGTGATGATATCGTGGAACAGAACAGAATGATTTATTCCTGCCAAGATTAGTTTTACTTGGGCAACACCTCTGTGACAATCTGATATTTATGATCCTAATGTTAGGCAGTTTAATGAGGACAATTTATGGATGTGCGCAAATTATATTTTTCATGTGATGATTTATTAAGAGTAATGCTTCTCCAACTTAAAGAACATGTAACAAACAGGGAATAAATATTCGGTGACAGAAGTCACAGAGTGTTCTTTAAGAACACTCTGTGCCATAAAATGTGCTTTCCCTGCGTCAAGCAATTAAATGAGCCTATCATGCAAATTCAGCCTTGTATAGTTGTTCTTTATACAAATCAACAGCAAACATTTGAAATGGATAATGACGCCAGATGGGAGAGTACTGTTTCAGCTTTGATTATGTTCATAACTGGGACAGCAGCAGTGATATCTGAGTGAATAACACTGAGTGAATTAAACAGCGGATATGACAAGCTTTTCCAAGACCTACCATGACATTATATTCTGTACATATTGTGCATGACCCATGTGATAAAATAGAATACTAAGATTACTTATATAAACTTTAAATACACTTCAAATATTTTTAAGTATAAAATAGTATACGTAAGGTATCCTTCAACATACAATTTTTTCACGAAGGTTTGCAGTATAATGACGGGGTCACACCACCTAAATATAAAGTCACATTTTGGTACAAACGGTACTCTCAAACAAGGAACTGAATATGAAAACTGGATTTTCACATAGTTGATATTTTTTACATTTTTGTTGCGCACACAACACGGAAATGAAATCTAAAATGTGGGCACTGCATTTTGTTTTGAACAGTTCAGCGTGCATATGCATCCATAATTTCTAAGCAGTGCAGTCTTGTGGGGTAACGCTAGGGCTTCCGGTGGTTTTAGGTTCTAGGTTCTAGGTTCTAATCCCTAATGTTCCCCAGTGTATCATGCTAGGGCCAAAACTCGAACTAAGCAGCCAATGACTGGGTCAACGGTGTCAATCGGGGTCATGTACAATTTCAAAACTTTCTTTCAGTCAGGGCGACAGCGTTAATGAAACAAGTTAGTAAAAAAATTTAAAAAAAAAATAGGTTCTTTTAAATACAACATGATACACACAAAGTAAATTAAAAATACATTTAAACAGTAATTGAGCTATATAATGAAAGGTTTAAGACAAGACATGGGCAGATTCTGCAATTACGTCTGCCAGTTCTACAAATTACAGTAACCAGCCAGGGTATTAGACTAATTAAACATTCCTTCACTGTGGTTTGTCCTTCGCATGAATGAATTCCAGCAGTGCGCAGCATGGCGGTGCATCCAGTAATGTGTTCTGTGAGGGAGCTCAGTTTTGCACAGAGAAAGCATTTTTCTTTTTTTCTTTTTTTTGGGCTCCCAGGAGCTGTATAAAGTTAAGGCCGTTTCCCTCAGTGCAGCAATGCACCATCAGCCTAGATCAAGCCAAACCTCATCGGTGTGCACTATAAACTCCGTCACTCCCATTCGATCTCGATTGTGGGAAACCACTGGAAGACTGATCCCATCACTGTTGACACTTACAGAATGCAAGGTCGTGAGATGATTGGGAAACTGCCATTAAGTGCCTCCTCAGTAGTGTGTGAAGCTAATTGCTAGTTTACTCACTTTCATTATGCGGTGCGGCTGAACTGTAATCGTTTTAATGCAGAGCCATTTTATTGGTTTCAAATTGCCATGCGCTTGGCTGCTCGTGCTGCTGTTGTGATATTGTGCCAATGTTTCAGGTAACTTAATCGTACCTGTTTGAAACCTGACCAGGAACTACTGACTGCAGGTTTTTATCTAAATCTGGCCATCATACACAGACACATGCATGGACGTAATGATTAATGTGCATTCTCCCTACCAAACAAATGCCATAAAATAAACATTTTACAAATAAAAGAGACAGTGGCACACCCCAAGGTCCAGTATCATGCTCTGTGTTGCAATGTTGAGTTCATGGCAAGATATTTTTCATTATGATCATTTTGTATCAGTCAAACTCTGAATTAATTCTGGAGGATTGAGTGTGAAGTCATTAAGGTAATTGGTATAACCTTTGTAAAACTATAGAATAATTGTGTTAGATAGCAGCCTAAAGAAGAAGTTTGAATTAATGAGAGAGAGGGATGTGACCATGCAGTTTCCCCACTTTCAATACTCAATGACGACATTCTTCCTTGGTTTAAAATAAATTATTTTTCAATCCAGTATTAGATTTCACAAGTTCCATTTACATGCAACAATAACATTTTCTCAGTTAATATCTACAACCACAGAATAACAATCCTATGTCCACCTAATGAATAAAGTAGCCATTGACATTTTGTTTAAATGCTTTAAAGTCGAGCTCAAAGGCAAACTACAACGCAGGAGGATAGAATAGCACCTTAAGTCCGGATGAGGCCTAGCTGTAGTAGCGCCGTAGCTGTGGCAAAGGGAGTGATTTACGCACACTGACATTCACGGCTTGCTGTACTGACAGGATGAGCAGACACATCAAGCTACACGCAGGTACACAAACAGGGCTCCATCAAAGGCTGTAATTGTTTTAAATTTATAGACCTGCGTTGCCCTCGGGTGTGTGACTCGGCTTGCTTAACTCAGGAGGAGCTCTCGACGGTGTGCTTAACTCCGCAATCGAGGTGGCTTCACATACTGCCTACCTTCCCATTACATGATTTATGTCCTCATGAAAAAAAAAATTTTAAATGAAAATGATTCATTCGATTGCACTGCACACTGACATCTTGTGCACAGTAATTTATATAAATCAACATCATATCATATCATATCATAACAGTGGAGTGTTATTTATGGTACATTTCTCGCAGATCTACAGGTTTCTTTTTTTAGTACATTGACACTACATTCCTACAATGGCTGTGCCTTGGGTGACAAGCGATTGAGCAATAGCTTCTTAAAATAATGATTCATTTTGCATTTTCCAAGTTCTCTCATTAATAAGACAATGTTCTGTTTTGCATTCAGTTTCATTATCTTTAATGCATGCACAGGACTGATACTATATCAAGGGTGTCAAAGCCAAGTCCTGGAGGGCAGGCAGTGTGTCTGGAGGCATGCGTGGTTTCTTTTCAATCAGCAGACAATTGGCCTTGGGGACATGATGTGTGGACTCCAGCCAATCAAGGGCTGATGTACTCCCGAAACACACAATAAACGAGCACACTACAGCCCTCCGGGACTGGACACTACCGCTGCTATGCAACAGCGAGCAAACTTAAACGACAATACTCGTTTGTTCTGAAAGCGTAAAACCTATTTAATGATGAAGTAAAACAGGGTGTATAAAAGTATAGCTACGTCCTTAATTGTTTAGTAGTAGGCAGCGGTTGTTATTAGGCATTGCAAATAGCATTATGGAACTCTATGTAATACATCTTAAGAAAAGAAAACATGCACATATTGTCGCAAGTCTCTAACTAGAAAAGGCTGGTTAGTCACACAGTATATTTTAATTAAATGATCCAATTTACAACACTATTATTATCATTTCCACATTAAGGTTTTAAGTGTAAAACATCTTTACATTTTTAATATTTATTGAACATTATAATTTAATTTCTGCACACATAATTTATTTAATCACATAAGCCGATGGGTGAATTAATCTTTTCTTGGGTGGAGCCCAAGAATGATGCATGTGCTTCTTTAAAATTCTTCAGAAATCAGGATTTTAAAAAGAAATGGATTACACGGAACTACAGTATGAAAAAAAAACAATGTCATAATATCTGAATTATTGCTAAACTATCATGGAAGCATGCATTTAAGCATACACACCTGCTGGCGTGTTAGTAGCACCCTAATAACATGTCACCCGTACACTAAACTGGCTGCAAACGAACATTTGTCATAGTTTAACACTGTCAGTGATTAGTTCATCACAGAATGTCCATTTAAAATGAGCTCTTGACGGCACACAATAAAGTCTGAGGCCTTTTCAGCTAGTCATTAAATTATTAAACACGCCATCACAACATGCAAAGTGTAACTTGCTAGTGGAAACACTGCTTCAATTAATCAGAGCCAAAAGTCAAGTTCCAAGCCATAACAAAAGTTGGATTTCACACTTGCTGCAACATACAAAACACTCATTTTAGCTTATGTATGGTGCCATTATTTATACTATATTATTAATAATTTAATGGAATAATGAATCATAGATAACTGTAATTAATAAATAATTAATTAATTATTCAATGAATAAACTTGACAAATCAATAACTCACTGTATGAATACCTGCACAGGGCTAAAAGTTGAAAAAAACAGAAGGTTAAGACGAATGATTCAGTACCAATACAGATATACACCCTGCCACTAAAATAAAGTAAAAAGGTGAATATAGAAATCTAGGATCTTTGCCTAAATTACTTCAATCTGAAGTGTTGCCTGCCAAAAGCATTCAAGCTGAGGCTGGTTTCATTCAACAGGATGATGGATATGTGTGTGTGTGTGCGCGCACGTGTATTTGCGTGTGTGTGGGAGTGTGTGTGTGTATGTATGTGAGTGTATGTGTGTGTGTGTGTGTGTGTGTGTGTGTGCGTGTGGTGTGTGTTTGCGTGTGTGAGTGTGTGCGAGTGTGTGTGTATGCGCACATGCGTGTGTGTGTGTGAGTGTGTGTATGTGTGTGTGTGTGTGTGTGTGGTGTGTGTTTGCGTGAGTGTGTGTGTGTGTGTGTGTGTGTGCGTGTATTTGTGCGTGTGTGTGTGTGTGTGGTGTGTGTTGTGTGTTTGCGTGAGTGTGTGCGAGTGTGTGTGTGTGTGTGTGTCTGTATGTGTGTGTATGCGCGCACGCGTGTGTGTGTATGTGTGTGTGTGTGGGAGGGGCTGTTAATCTCTGGAGGGCACTGCCAAGCTCTCGGGGCACTTGGCTGGCAGCACACCAGCAGACGTATTTCGGCAAAAGCAGCAGCAGCAGCAGCCGCCCAATTTAAATCACCCAAGAAAGATAATTCATCAGACTACGCTTGTATTCAGTCCAGTTTGTCCAACTTTGACTTGACAAATAAATGTAAGATTTGTCATTTTCCTTTTTCCCCACCACAAACGGTTTGGCAAGTACACGTTGGTGACTTTATAACATAAAATTGCATTTGTGAAAAAGAATTAATTGTCAGACATTTTCAGAAGATATTTATTTTATTTTATTTTTCTGAATGCTGGCCTTTGTTCTCTTTATTTCTGTGCTCAGTAGCGCAAAATGACTGAAGGAAGTTCCAGGAAAATTTTAATAGAAGAGGAAAAACTGGCACCGCAGTTGAAAAAAAAAACAGATTATTACGAGTATTTCTTTTCATCCCCAAGCAAGAACCCTCAACACTTCCAAGTATAGTTGCTACCTAAGCTATGAAATCAATGAGTCAAACCAGAGGAATCTGACAGGCTAAAAGCTGAGTGATTGTTCAACTTTAAGGATAAGCCACAATGTGGTTGGACTTAATCTCGATGAGAGTCCATTCTCCAGGCAAATGAGTTGTTTAACAGTATTAAACACATCAGTAAAGCAGTTAGTCTGGAGACCTGAGCCTACAGCATGAGAAACGACTACACAGCCAGCAGAAAGTTTTAGGAAGCAAACAACAAATAAATAATCAGCTTGTGCTTCACATCAAGTACCTTTCATCATGGCAGTTACCAAAGAATGCCTGCTAATCTAAGAGCCATTGGGCAATTAGCCTGAGGTAATAAAAGCATATTTGTAATCGCGTGCTACCACTTATGCTTCCACAGTATAACAAAAGATCTGAATGTTCTTGATAAACCTCAATGTCTGAATCATAGAAAAAGAATATCATTTTCAATATCACTATGTACTCAATGAATTTGTCAGGAGGTTAATGGTTTTTTACGGGGTTAATAGTCTGCTGTTTGTTTCTTTGTTTGTTCATTCACAATGTACTTTGAAACTATTCCAATTTTGATTTATTGCCTTCTGACTAACAACAATAGTCCAATTACCCCAACGGCAAATCATCAGCAATTACAGTTAAAATGGAATTTTCTTTTCAACAATCAAAATAATTGCTATGTTTTTTTCTCCAAATCATCCCCAAGGTGTAGTCTGTTATGCTTTTCAAAGGTATTTGCATTCTAATGTTCTCCTCCTAATAATATTAGCATATAAACATATAATTATCTAGCATCCTGTTATGTTTATATGACAATGTAAATACACTAATCTTAGAACCATCCTGCATGTGAGTCCAGGCTTGTTTCTATTCAGCATTTGCTATAAATATCAAACATGTTATTGTCAGTATGGTGTTGCAGCTTGTCAACAAACCTGAATCAATATAATTATTTGAAATACTTTAACCCTTAACTGCCAGCAAAATCTCTGCAGATTGCCTGACACTTCAGAGACAGCCATTCTAACCAATATTCAAAACCATCTGGTTCACAATGATACTGATAATGTTTTGTTGAACTCTCAGGTATCGAAAAGTGTGTTTTAAATTTGTACCTGACACCTGAGGAGTTCAAACAGGGGTCTCAAACACCAGTCCTGGAGGGCCACCATGTCTGCAAGTTTAACTCCATTCCCGGAGGGTTGCAGTGCCTCCAGGTTTAACTCCAGTCCTGCTGGGATGCATGTCTGCAGGTTTGACTCCAGTCCTGGAGGGGGGCACTGTGTCTGAAAGTTTATCTCCAGTCCTTGAGGGTGCATTGTCTGCAGGTTTAACTCCAGTCCTGGAGGGGGCACTGTCTGCAGGTTTAATTCCAGTTCTGTAGGGGTGCAGTGCCTGCAGGTATAACTCCAATCTGCTCATTTCTGTGGTTTGTTTTCAGTCTGCAGGAAATTTAGGCCATGGAAAAAAGGTGAACACACTATTTCACCAATAAGTGACAAATTAAGCACTTAAGTGCTGTTAGAGAGTTTAAATTCTCTGGATATGTATTTGACCAAGGCCAGCTTTGCAAAAAAAAAAAAAGATCAAGAGCTCCTGTAAATCACAAGTGCAAAGAAAAGAGAGCAGAGAGCTTGGTGTTAAGTATCAGCTAGTTTTCATAAGGATGCACCTGGACGAAAAGGTTGTCTGAAGAGCTGGAACTCTCCGCACTGCTCTCAGCCCATTCTCCGGGGACATCACACCATGAGACGGGTTTATTAAGGCCCCCCGCAGTCACCCCAGCTCCGCTGCAGCAAAGCGCCACTTGACCGCGTGATGAAGTTACTCTGGGGGCCACAGCCAGGAGGGTGCAGAGTGACATCACCAGCAGCTGGAGCATAGACTCTGAACCAGAACTGGGAACAGAGGAAGGAGGGAGGAGAAAGGGAGGTGGGGCATTAGACAATTGGTGAGCCATTACTCCCAGTCCACACTCTCTCATCTTCCAAACTTCTGACTCCTTTACAATTAATGGCTGTTGTTTTCTAAGAAGAAAAAAAAACTTCTTGTCCTTATTTTAAGCCAACATTCTGTTGAACAAACAAGCGTTTCACAGCTAACAGGGTATTAATCTATAGTTACTGGTTATAGTTAGTAATCAGTCCATTTGTGCACCATGCTATTAATAGATGTGTCTCTTCCTTAGCAGATACCTGTAGGCCAACGGCAACTGAGACACAGAACAGCTCTGTGTAATTATATCCTTTTTTATTTTTACCATGAACATGTAGCTGGGGGGTATTTCACAAAGCAGGATTATTAAATTAGCTGGATAACCACACTGAGTAAAACCCGGAACAGATCTTTTAACTTAAGACCATGTTCCAGATTTAGGAGTGTTCCAGGTTTACTCAGTGCAGTTATCCAGCTAACTCAGTAATCCTGCTTCATGAAAGAGGGCCCATGTCGGTATATACTTGCATGACAACACTTCAGCAGCAGGCTTTTGCTTGACGATGTGAACGAACAGGTCACTGAAAAGTCACGACAGGTCTTTCAACAGAGCAACAAACTTCCTAACTACACCGTGACTCTGACATCAGTCACTTATTCAAAGCAAAACAATATCATCTGAGCAAGGGACTGTCAAAGCAGTTTTCAAAATCATTTTTGCCACAGCCTTTTCTTTTTTTGTTTTGCCATACATCATTGATTTTAGATAAAGACTAATCTCTCCGGAGTTCAGCTTGCTTTACCTGGCTGTCACTTTGCATCTGTGATGCAAGTTGAATCTTTGGGCATATGAAAAACACAAAAGAGTGTGTGACTGTGTGTGCGTGTGTGTGTATAGGTTGACTGCTGAACACAATACCAGGCCATTTAACAGCACTGCCTTGGGTTTGTTCTAAGGCATTGCTGGTTGAACTTGTCATCATATAACGTGACATCTACACAGCAGGTCCTGAGTGTGCGTTCTCGTGAGCATGTGTATGTCTGCGAGTGCTTGCCTGCGTGTGTGTGTGTGTGTGTGTGTGTGTGTGTGACCATTTGTGTTCATGCTGTTGTCTTCCAGCGAATCTCAGGAATGTCCCCAGTCTACCTGGCAGATCAGAGCAGCACCGAAACTGCAGACTGAGTATCGGCTCACTGCAGGTATGATACCGAAGGCCCAGTGCAGGCGCACATCCGCACATCAACGCCTCGCTCCTTTGTGTCAGTTCACCCATTAAAAGGAGGAAGTATTTTATTGCACATGCATGCATGCACACACACATCCTCACACACACACACACACACACACACACACACAAACTTCACCAAACTCACTAATGTACCCCAAACAAACGCACGCACACACAAACACACATACACACACACAAACATAAACAAACTCCTAAACATACATCACCCCACACAGACACACACATACACACACCTATGACACTCAGGAAACTACATTAAAGGGATACCGATAAAATACTCGAGCTTAAATTTAGCCTGAAAATTAAAAAGCTTTCCCATTTATTTGATGAATGCTGTTTTCAATGAATGCATCCGAAACAGGTGCACACTCATTGTGTACCCTAGAGTGATTCATTTTCATTGTGACAAAAAGAGTGGAGGTCAGTCCCACTCAAAGCCCTGGCATGGCACTTGCCTTTCTGCTGCCCAAATGAAGATTGTGGACTGGGGGTTGAGGGGGTTTACGGGTGAGCTGGAAACAGCGACTGTGGACCCATTTGATGGATGGCGTTGTAGGCGATCACTTACGTCACCTATGCCTTGAACTGGCCTCGTCAAAAAGAAAAGAAAGACACTGCTCTAACTTAAATTTGCAAGCATCACTGAAATATCTTGTGGAATTTGTTATGCCATTTCCAAAAAGAGGCTTTATCCTTCGTGGAATTACACACTGTAGTTAAAACTTAAATTCACGGAAGAGAAGCCAACTGCTTTGGCCTCACAATATGTGAGACAAGTTATTACAAGAGGATGAATTGAGGATTACAAGACCCATCATTTCTTTTCATGACTTAAGTGCTTGGTGGCTGAATCATTTTCTCTCTTTCAAACAAATGACCCAGGCGGAGCAACACATAGCCTATAAGTGTTAAAGTCTAATCATTATGCCTTTGCAGTTCTCACATGCAACAGTAACTGGATGAGACGCGCATTCACAATCCAGTACGATGCAGAAAATCCAGAAAATGCAAGAGTTCTATGAGAATTACCAGGCCTACCTCTACTCTAGCAACTTCATAACATTTTTTAAAATGAATTTAAAAATATCAAGCAAAGCCCTTTAAAAATAGTGCCACGTGCAGGAACTACGTAGGGGTACTTATTTTGAGACCCATTTCAGTATACATTTAATGGGGTTTGAAAACATACGCCAAGCCTGTTGGATTTCAGCTCCATTAATGGGACAAAGGAACCCGTAGAATGAAACGCTCCGAAACGTCTTTATCAGCATATTACAGAATCATGCCGTATGAGAGTGTTTATGTATTCAAACAGGGTTCTGTTGTCTTGTTCGGTTTCATAAGGCAGCCGTGATAAACAATCACATCAAATCTCAGCGGGAATTCATGTGAACCTAGACTCTTAGCAACCATTCACCGGTGCTTCCACACAGTCTCAAGAAGCATGGTAAGATGAAGTCAAGGGAAAACGATCAGATGCTTTAATTTCACTACGATGATACTTAGCCATGGAGACAAACACACCTCTCTCTCGCCCTACTGTTTGTTTACTCGTTCCCTAGCAACCATGGGTTATTTTCCAGTTCTCTTACCTGTGTCTGTGCGTATACTAACCCCCCCCTTACCTTTTTCTGCCCCCGACAAACGCAGCCTCCGCTGAATTTACGACATATCAGTTTGACGATGCGAGTACGGTACGAAAAAATCAAACGCATATAAAAATGTCCTCTTGCCAAAGCCCTGCGTATCATTTGGACTGTCGCTAACTAATGTGTGCTTTAAGCATAGGCTAAATCAGAGATATGCTACCGCAGGACTCGCTTTTGAGGCATTTGGCATGTGATAATAATCAAATAGTCCCCATACATACATCGCGATACCTTTTAAATACCTGCAACACGTTGCAGAATGTTTCAGCAATCTGGAGATTGGGTGTCTGGTCAGGAAAAGAGCTCGTGTTTTCGCTTGTAGAATCCTTTGTTCTGTAAATCTATGGGGATTTGTATTTTTAAAACAGTATTTATGGCAGTAAATCCACCCAACCGCTAAATGGTTGATCTGTTAAACACTTTACACCCTCCTTCTGCGTCGTTATGCGAAGCCGTATTATCAGACATGTGCTCGCAGATTCGGAGCGGGATGTTTTGCAAGATTTAGGTGCGGTCACTGAAAAGCCGGGTAATTTCTAACAGGTGCACTCTGCTCCTGAGAGGGGCGTGTTCATTTATCCCGCATGTTTTTTTTATTCTGTGAAGAAAAACTGTTTTTCAGACGAATGAATCTAGAGGAACACAAGATAGCAGGCTGCGGCCACCGGTGCTCTTCTCGGATTCTGCAGATGAAAGTTTAAACCTGATAAAGCGATGTTTAAAAGTTGAATCCACGGATATTCTCAATTATATCTGCGGAATACATATTGTTGATGCTGATGTCATTCAGTGTGCGTGTGATTTTAAGTAGTAGGCTACACTAACACTTACTAGGCTATATTAACAACCTTAATGGTCTTTGGCTTTCTATAGCCTACCATGTATGTTATATGGTACTGGCAGTTACTTTACATCAAATTGCAATCACTAAGCAGAAATGGAGAACATCAGTGTTTCTCACAGGAATACAGAAATGTGATACCACCAAGAAGGCACAGAGGCCCCTTGGTAATTAATGAGTTTAATTTTAACCTAACAAACAACAATTTGTGTTATAACTAAAGAACGGACCACTGGACAGGCAATGTATCTTTGCACAGACACAGCTACAACATTATGCAAAGGGTAATCCAAATAAAGAAAGAAAAAAGGAAAAGTTATCTAAAGAGGGTCAAGAGACCCGTGGTGCAATCAGAAGAGGTGAGCCCTCAGTCTGATTGCACCAATCTGAGTCAATCAGAATGTGGGCAGGGTTTCTGTAGTTGTGGCTGCAGTAGAGAGCTCATCCCACCACCAGGGGGCCAGAAGACAGGCGTGACCTGGAAATGCAGGTACGGGAGGGGGGCAGATGCCCAAAGGTAGCCCTGGTCAGTGTGTAGGGTCTGATGATCTTTTGAAGATGTAACAGAGCTGTCCCTTTAGCTTTTCAAAAGGCTAGCATCAAGGTTTTGAATCTCATGTGAGCTGATATTGACAGCCAGGGGAGGGAGATGAGAAGGGGAGTGACATGGCTGAGTCTGGGGAGGCTGTATATCAGCTGAGCAGCGGCATTCTGGGGAGCTGCTGGGGTCTGATGGCAGAGTCAGGGAAGCCAGCAAGGAGGAAGTAGAGAGCACAAAAACGGGCAGAAAATCCCATTCAGAATATCATTTCTCAATTCATGTATGTGGAATAGTTAAACATCCAGATTATTAGCCTGGTTGCAACCAGTTGATTTCATCAGTGTGCAACTGCTTTTATCAGTTTGGTTTCATCAGCATCCATCTTAGCATTTTCCAAAGAACAGACATTTGTTTTTGTTTTGTTTTTTGATGCAATTTCTACCCTGACATATTTGAGCAATGACCCATTACAAGCATCTGGATACACGCCAGCACTGAAGACTTCCTCTATTTTAACACTGTGTATGGTTAACTGGACTCAAAGGCACTGCATCTGTTCCAGAGAAACAAATAAGTAACATGGAGAGGAATAACAAGTATTTTGCAGGAAGTGCGCATAGAGTACATCTCAGATTTAAACAGGAATTCTCCCAGAAAACATCAATCAAACAAAGCCATGAGTCCTCAAAGTGCAAGAGTGTTGATTTTATAAAGCAATATAATTTTTAATAAACCTGATAAATGTCTTTTTGAAACTGGTTGAGTAATCCAAGTCAGGAGCGAAGCTGGTACTGTTCTTGCTCGCTGCAGGTAATTCTGCATCTCCATTCTGCCCAGATGGTCACATTTTTTACAGGGTATATTTATATGTTCGCTTTAGTTTGTCTTTGAATCCTTGCTCACTTGCATAATGTGCTTTTTTGAAGTTGGTAAATCATGTGTAAACTTTAAAACTCAGTTAAAGTAATTACATTTAATTACATCATCCTATGACTAAAAATGGTAATATAAGGTTTCTTGCTTATGTACTAGTAATATAGAATGTCTTACTGCATGCGATGAATAGTGTGGTTTTCATTTACCAGTGTAAATGAGGTACCCTTATGAACAAAAATATACATATAATTGGTAACCAATTGCTCTCACTCCCTTGTACAACTTATAAAATTACACTATAAATGATAAAACTCATAACAATAAAATATAAGCAAATATATAATATTAATTCTGTTTAATAAAACATGGAAATAATAATGCCTTTTTGAAATAGCTTGACAACTGAGGTAATTGCCATAAATCAGGTCAACAAAGCTGAATACTGAGTTGGCCCTTTTGGCCCACAAAACCACACTTCTAAGCAACTGTGTCAGAACAGGTGTGGCCCACTGTCTCCTCTTATGGATATAATAACCACTCAGCCTTGGATTCTCAGAGGCTGGGATTTCTGGGTAATCCTGCTAAATCTCCCTGTAATTCAAAGGGGATTGTGTTCTTCAGTAGAGAAAGGGACCCTCCCTCTGTGTGTGGGAGCTGGCTGTGTGGATCTGACCCTGCAATGAGAGCAAACATGGGCCCGGCCCCAACTCCACCTCTGCGTCAGGACAAGGCCAGAAATGCGCTTGGGTGTTCAGGGTTGTGCTACTGTGCGACCATGAAGACCACAGCCTGATTTGCAGCCAATCGCAGGAGGTGGGGGGTCCTCTCCAGCCAGTAACCCGTGGTTGCGACTGTAAACATGTGCATTTGTGAAAGATTCAAATTGTCTTTGATGTGAGAACAGTATGCTGATTGGCTGAAAGATTATATATTATCTTGAGCTGACTTGATCTTCCTCTTCTCTCCCTCCCCCTCTCTTTGTGTCCATATTCCTCAAAAACATTATGAATGATGCATTTACAGATTTTCTCTCACAGTACATTACGTTTTTCCATACTTTTTTATTGTTAAGTTTTCTGTTATTTTATTGTTTGAATTTTATTTTTTATTTTTTGTACAAAAAAAAAAAAAACTTCAAGACACACATGCACGGTCCATACATCCCTCAAGATTATATTTTCAAGCGGAAAGGAAAGACAATGCCCACCCTTTCAACAAGGTTGGAGGCAATGACTACCTTGAATCTGTGAGCAGAAAATGGCTTTGCAGACAAGTTCTTTCCCAATTGGCTTTGTAAAGAGGAAAGACTGACGCTGCAGGGCAAGAAAGGGTTAAGAAGGGCAAGGCTCGAGGAACAGGATGTGATTCTGTCAGGTGTCACAATCGCCGCCCATCCCCCCCCCCCCCCTGAACCCAGCACATGCATTTCACTGCTGTCAACAATGTACACACAGAGTGAAAAAACCTGGTAGGGTTACTGTCATTATAGCGAGTGCAGCCTGGCAGAGCAAACAGTCGACATGCAAGAGCCAATAGTCCCCCCTCTCTCTGCCTGAGACCAATACAAGAGGAAGAGAAGATTTGTGCAGAGAAAAAAGAGGTGATTGTGAATGGTGAGGATGAATCCCAGTTGTTTATTTACACTGGGCACTTGTCCCAAGGATGGCCAGTTTTTGCCTTTTTTTTTTCTTCTTGCGGTTGAGATGACAGATTTATTGATGCAATAAAATAAAGAATTTGTAACTCAAATCCTCAAATCCGTATTCAATTACTGGAGTGAAACTGAAAACCCAAATTGGTGGAAGACTGAGGTGAGCATGGGGAAAGTTCAGTCGATCGTGTGGCTCAGATGTGTGTTAAAGAAAACAAAATATGTGCACATCGATGATGTCACCTGTGCTCTCTCAGATCACTGCATTTCATTCACTGGCATCGTTGAGTCACTGATGTTCAGCTGAATAAGGTTTAAGTTTCTATAGAAGGTGAGAATGTGCTCCAGCACACAGGCAGCCTAGTAGTGGATTCCCATGTAGACCCCTGCTCTCTCAGTGCTTTGCAAGTTCAAGGGTAAATCCTGTTATATGTCCTTTCTATTGCTATATTTGCAGGTATGCCAACAAAAATGGAGCTGCAATCTAAATCGTCATCTCTGTTTTTCATTAAACAATCCCAGAATGCCATTAGGCATTGGTAAGGGAGTATGAATGCTAATTAGTCAGAATGTGCATCTAACATATCTGTGCTGTAACATCAAGTGCTGGGATTCAATCCAGTAATGCTCTGGATACTGTTTTCATGGTGTGGTCCCACATGCAGGGGTCTGTATCAGCCGCTGTCTGTAGTGGGAGGGGTCTGTGAAATGAGATGTTGGTGGTGCCCCAGTTGATAGATAATGTTAGAGATAGGTAATGTCAGAGTTGATTGATATCGTTAGCTGGATTATGGACAGAAAAGAGAAGTGAACATAATCTGAAAGCGGGTGTCGCCTGTCGGGGCACAGCGCAGACACGGGCGGGAATCGTGCAGTTGCGCGGCGCTGCTGCTGCTCTTGGCAGCGGCGGTGTTTGTGTAACCCGGGACCCACGGCGCCCCACGCCCACTGCAGAGTGCGGAACGTACCGCTTCGCCGGAGACGGGCTCTCGTTCACCGAACGAAACTCCCCGCGTTCCTGCCAAGATTCTTCTTTCAATTGCTGCTTGCTCTGAGGCATTAGATAAATAAATCTTTTCTTTTTTTTTTTTTTTGGAGAGGAAGATGTGTTATGTCAGTCATGGGGAACAGAGGTGGCTTTGTCATAGTCCATGCTCCTTTGACAGATATTTACCATTGTCTCATGTTTGAATTACATCTACTTACTTTTTTTTTCTCTCTCTCTCTCAGGAAAAACACAAGTGTGCCTGAAGGGCTTGCAGTGAACAATTAGCCATTGTTCTGTTCCCCTCTGGCTCACCCATACCAGATTGTACAGCCAGCATAATAGAATTAAACATTAAAGTGAATGCGTAAATATTACCTGCAGTGGTCATAACGCATTTTTAAACACTGTAATTTTCAGGAAGCTGCCAAAGAGTGGCCTTAATGTAAACAAAATAAACTTGAATGCTTAATGGAGAAATGCTTTTGAAGTGCTACTCTTGTGAGGCAAAATAAAAAATCCAAAATATGTTGAATCTTAAGTCAAGAGTCATATTTCAAATTCAAAATAATGAAGGATAACTGGAGTTGTAAAATGGAATCCCTGTCATGTTAAAACCATTTATCTGCCCCATATCATGTGCTACTGTATGTCACTAGAATATATTTATAGATTTTGCAACAGTTATTTCAACTAAAATGGTTTCTTGTTTCCTTGTCTGAAAAATAACAATTACGTGATTCTATTGATAGATGTCTAATGTTTAACAGATAGGTGCATAGGTGGACAAGACTGAATTGTAGCCTCTTGTACATTTTTAGATCACTTCAGGAAGTTAACAAGCATTTGAAAATAAATAAAGAGTTTTATAACTCTCGGTACCTTTTAAATAAGTTGGAAAGAAAAGATCAAATGGTTAAGCTTTTCAGCTATCATGCATTATCAGGTGACTGGCTGCTCACTGTCATTCACAGGCAGCGAAGCCTTCTGATCTAATCTGGACGAACAAACCAGTGGTTGATGGTGAGTGGTAGTTCCACATGTTGCCCATTAGGGGGCAGCGAATGTAGTGAATTCTCTCCAGCCTGCGAGCATGTTCAGGTGCAGGCCAGGTTGTGTGTGATAGGGCTGGAGGACGGGGGCCCCTGTCGGGATGATTACAGACAGCAGAGATGATTACAGTTATCATGCAGAGATGTCCATCCCACTTAATGGAACACTCAGTGTCCATCTCTAAATGTACCAGGTCTATGCGCTAATGCAGGAATAATCCCAATAAAAATAGTCCTTAAGTAAACTGTACTTTAGTTTCGAAAACAAATCACCTGATGCCTGCACTTAGGGACAGTACAAAACCCCCACTGCCCGCCCCCAAATGCCGCTCCCGCCCATCCTGCCTTTTACTCAGTCCAAAATTTATGACTGCCCCTCCTTCCTGTCACATTACTGTCCCTGAAGAGTGCACAAAGACTCGCTGTTTGCTCGTACCTACAGCTGAAATGACATCAGCGTAGGCTTTTCAAGAGACCTCCACAACAAGGAAGAGGACAAGCTTAGGAGTTTTACTCCTACCACTAAATGGGTAAACAAAGGTCATGGAAATTGTAATACTTGGTCAAGCGTGAAATGTTGTGTTCTGAAATATTTTTTGAAAATATACTATACCTGCAATGGTATTGTGCTCAAAAAGCACATCATAAAGTATTATTTTATGCATTCCACCATGGCAGAATCCAGTCAGTGTATTTAATGTGTAAGGCAGGCTTGTTGATTTGTTGTTATTCTGTGCATTGATTTAATGGAGAGAAGGCCAGTGGGAGCACCAAATAATCTGTGTTAGGAGGACTGAGGTTGAATAAAATCAGTTGAACACTTATACATTGCGTGCCTGCGTGCTTACACATAAAATGGGGAATGACCGCTCAGACGCTTTGCTTCCCCCCACCCCTCTCTGGGCCCACAGGTGCACCCAAAATCCCTGACCTGACCCTGTCGGGAGACTGTGGTAAGGGCAATAGTGACCAGCGAGGGGCGAGGGGAGGCAAAACCCCGCTGGGTACAAAGGCCCATCAGAGAGAGGGTTCAAGGGGGTGTGGCTGACGGTGAGCAGCCACAAGCCTGACCCTGGGTCACCTGGGCGACGGATACCGTGGCAAAGCAAACACGTTCCCTCTTCGGTCCCGTCTCTCCATCCCCACCCTTGACCGTCGACCGCGAAACCACAGGGCCTGAGGGAAAAGGCTGACCCCCCTACCCTAATCCCTACCTCTCCGAAAACCACGGCGATGCGACCGACGGGAACTCATCCATTGGATTTCTTCCATCCTTTTTTTCCTCTCTTTTTGCTTTCTCAGCCAGTCCAACACGGGCGGCCTGGGTGAGCGGGAGGGCCGGGGGATTAGGAGAAGTGTCATCTCGGGTGTCACGCCCATCTGTCGCCGGGATCGGGTTATAAAGAGCCGTGATGTCGGCCGTACACACATCAATCAACAGCAGATCCAGTTCAAACAACCCCCCCCCCCCCCCAAACTTTTATCAACCCTTACACCCCCATCCACAGTCGCCCCTCCCCAGAGTCCCTGGTGGGTCTGATCATCTGAGTACAGAAAAAATGGAAAGGTGATATATGTATGTATACATTGCAGCTTTTTGTTTTTAATTGCTGTGTGCAAGCCAACTCCAAATTTCATCAGCCTTAAACGTCGGGGGTGGACCTTTTTTCCGAGACCTAATCAGGAAGTATCCCATCCTTGCATATTAGGAAAATGAAATCATTACCTCCCACATGATCGGAAAAGAAAACAATCTTCTTGTGCGTTTTCTGACAGCGTCTTGAAAGCATCCATTATTGTGGATTTTATCATTAGGTTTGAGGAAATGATAATGGTTCAGTTTAGTAATCAGATGCTGGATAGATTTCACCCTCTGGCTTCGAGACTTATGCCTATCTATTTCTGTTTTTCATCTTCTCTGATGTTTGTAGAAGTGTCAGATGACAAATATATGGTTGCTGTTAACTCGCTGTCACAAGTTATGGTGACTTTCTCAGTGTATATTCTTACTCATTTTTGCAGGTACAGAAATATTTCAAACAGACCCACACACACACCCACACACACACGCACACACACACACACACACACACAGACACACAGGCACACGACACTCATATACGCATGTACAAATGAAATACCCATGTATACGCTTACACACAGGTACAGGCACGCACAAACACACACACACACACACACACACTCACAGTCAAACACAGCTCTTTATCTCCAGCATCTCAAGCCATTCCCTTATGTTTCATCATATTTTAGTGCTTATGAAACAGCACAGATTTGCTGATGACTTAAAGTTCTTTTTTCTGCCTTACCACCCACAAATGTCCCCTGGTCCATTAGGCAAGACGCGCTCACCTCAACAAGGACACACTGCTCTCCTCCTCCTTCTCCTCCCCCCCCCCCACCCTCCACCCCCCTCCTTACATTCTGAATAGATGGCATTGTGCCAGAACTAAGCCGATAACATCTTGAAGGAAATATTACAGTATCACATAGTTGATGCAAATTGCCTAAATGTTTATAGCAACCAGCACCACAACACATGCTAAAGGCCTTACCCCGATCAGCAGGCTGTCAGGCTTCATGTGGATTGTGGTTTTTGATGGTTTTGACAGGTTCCCAACGAGAATCTACTCACCTGAGTGTGCTCTCCTGCAGGCTTGCCATAATGGTCTTTTTGTTTCACGAGTCACGGGAGGGGGGGGGGGGTGGTGGCGGATTTCATGTTAATGACTCAGTGTCACACACTAGTCCTTCCCTCTGTTACACTCAAAAGTTTTCAGAATCTGGACATTTTCTTTCTGTTTTCTCTCATGTATGTTTCACTTTTTTCATAAGCGGCTACAGCAAGAATCACTTGTTGGCAGAACCAGGCATTAACGTTTTTCCCCTCAGCTAACAAGAAGCAGCTGCAGTTTAATAAGGCTTGTAATAACTTTCCAATTGAAGCTAATGCTTGTAAAACAAAAATTGTATTTTAATGTTTTTATTCTTTCATCCTAACTCTGAAAGTGTTGGAAATTGGCAGATTGAAATACTCCTACCTGTGGACTCGTGAAAGAGGTTGTTTTTACTGACCAAACCACATCATCTCTGCAGCCTGATGCTGAGGGACCCCAAAAATATATGAGGTGGGTAATCTCACAGTCAGCAGAATCGTGAAGTGCAGCTGACATTGTAAAAGAGGCTCTCTTCATTTTCTCTAAAACCGCACTTTTGTGGAAGTAATTCACAAATGTTTTTTTTTTTTTACGACCGTCTAAAAAAAGCCTTTTTCTGAGCTTCCACAGAAACATACCTGCTGTCTAGTCGGCGATGTGAAAAACTGATCAGTTTCTCCAGCTTTTAAAATCTTCCCAGGTGTGCTCATGTCACACCCAACCTCGTCTCACTTCACTTGCTGCCCATTACTGCTCACATCAGGTGTAAAACTGTGGTACTACAACCACAGGGCAGTGGCACGCTCGCTTCTCCGAGCCACGATGCCCGTCTGCATTGGCTCCACAGGGGTCCAACCAACTTCCCAAAGTGGTCAGGACAGCAGAATCACTGGCCATGTTCTAACACAGATTTAAAACATGTCTCTCTGGACTGAATCTTGGTTACCAGACCCACCCCAATGGCGTTCCTGCCTTTTTTGAGGTTGTGCTTTTGTGTGGTCTTATGTTTCTCAGGCCATGTCATGCTTGGAATGTAGCCAGTATATATTTACAATATCCACTTTGGTTCTTGGTTAGCAAAGTTGACTTGCACTAGACCTTCAGTGATGCTACATCTTTACTGCTCATGTTAATCAGGTGAATACATTTATGTTCTCCTACATGGTGCGTTGCTCTGGCTAGAAGTGTCTGCTCAAATGAATGCAATTCAACAGCAAGTCGCCAAAACATGTCCTTTGAACGTATGGGGTCTGTGCTCAGGAAAAAGAAATACATACTAGAAAGGCCACAGGTCACTCAGTGTGTGTGCCCACATACACACACAGAGGGGAGATCTGCCTCAACAGAATACCCTTACCTGGGAATGAGCTGTCAATCAAACTGTCAGGCTCCACCCACTGGCACACCACTGACCTCTGCTATCAGCATGCCGAAGTCAAGCTTGTGTCTCCAGAAACATTTTGACATCAGCCTCTGTCAGAGCCATCAACTATGAGTGGGACAAGGTGCGGAGCGAAAATAAGAGCTTTTAAAGGCTGCTTGTCAAAATACTCCCTGCCCATTTTCCAAGTCAGATTATCGAGAGCGGACACATTGCTGGCTGTGGATCGCTAGCAGCTAGAAGAACAATCCCTAACTTTGTGATTCACAACTTCCCTCCTGTCGAAGCTCCACTCATTCATTTCAACGGTGTTTTCCTGCAAAAACCCTGTCAGTCAACAGAGGAGAGGGCTGAGGTTTGGGTGAAGTGGCAGGACTGTATGACCACATCTTTCATAAAATAAACTCTCAGCTGCTCCCCGGAAAAGGACCGAAAGCTATTTCATAAAGTTTTCTTCACACACCTGGGTTCAAAGCCAAAAACACGCTCGGTCAGAATAAACAGGACCACACCGATGACAGACACTCGGCCCGGATACTTGTGCCTGGCGAGGAGATTGAGCGTGATATTAGTGCCTTGCTTCCATTGCGCACGTTTCACTGGCTAAAACAGCCTTTCAACAAATACGTAACTGTGCAGAAATTCAAAACTGTGCGATCCAACATTACGCAGTCAGCACCGTAACCCCCCCCCCCCCCCCAAGTCCAGCCCCCATCTAGTAATACATTTCCATTTCCTAGGCTTTACATCCCACTCACCTTATAAATCCAACTCAGAGTGTAAAATGCAGATTACAAGCCTTCTGAGCTTGTTTTTACATTGCCTAAATGAAATGCGTTAAAAGCTGTTCTTTATCATTAGGGGGAAATCAGACAGAGAGAGAGAGAGGAGGGGAAGGCGGGGGGGGGGTGGGGGGAGGAGGGACCCCAGAGAAGGAGCAGGCCCAAGCTGGCAGTCTGCATTTGTTGGCAGGGCCCACATATCCAGATCCCAGCCACCCAAATAAAAGGCTTACAACAGTTGTTCTCAGTGGCTTCTTTTAAAAAAAGGATTGGGCCTCATGAAGCTTCTGGAAAGAAAACCAGACTGTGGACTGACCCATTGAGGAAGAGCCAACAAGAGAACAACAGACCAAGGCAGCGCCGTCCTGTGGCAAAATGGTACTAATAGCAGTGTCATGGTGGGCTCTTTTCTCTTCTCAGTGTCATTAATTGTTATGCCACTATATTCTATATCACTATATCCATGCATTTCTATCCACACCTCAGTAATGATTTGTGCAGTTCTGTTTCTCTCTTTCACTCACTTATGAATAATTGCAGTACTGTATAGCCTATAGATACAAATACATGTAGGCCTACTGTAGCACTAATGCTAACAGCAACCTTACCATGGACTTCTCTAATCATATATAAAAATTCTGCTTTTGCAAACTTATCAGTGTTTTCATGTTAGCCTACCACATCAGGCCTGCCCACATTCTACTCCACTCCTCTCTGTTTTATCTCAGTGTAACAAAGTTCAGTTAGTAAAAATAGAATAAAATGTGAAATAAAATAGGGGGGGGCGGGGAATGAGAAGGACTTTTCCTGCCGGCGGAGGCAGGGCAGACAGGTTTGTCACAGTATCCACGACAGACAGCCCTAAGCCAATAATTACAAACCGCCAAATTGACCCTGGGACATCCCTAAAGCGAGCTCGCAAACAACCTGATTTACCAGACCGCAGACCGCTTTGGGTGGGAGGCAGTGGGATTCGCGCATACTGAGCAGAGCAGCTCCGTCTACCAGACAGCCAGAACGGGGGAGGCACGGGAGACGGACTGGGCAGTAATTGCAGCGGTAAATAAATTAGTCAAGACAATTTAAATCAAAGCGCTCCGTCAGCTGCCATGGAAATAGAGCATGAAAGACCGGCACGAGAGCTAGGTGTCCGTGAAAACGGTTTTATTTTTCGGTGGAGGAAGCAGATGATTCGTTAACAGCAGGAAGCAAGTCGCGGCAATCGAATTCGCCGGGACTCCCCCGGAATCGAACGTTTCCTGAGCATGTTCGAGGTTCAATATGAAAGCTTAGATTAAAAAAAGGAAGTGAAGCAGGCGCGCAGCCCCAGCGCACCTGCTGAAAAGACAGTCCGGCACTCAGTCTTTATAGTGTAATTATAGTAAGAACTAATTAATGTTCTTCTGACTTCATGTAATTTGAAATTTGTCCAAAAAACCATTCATAAAAATCTTCTGTGGTGTGCAGAGCAAATTTGCCATTTATAGCCATTTTATATATCTTATAAAAAATATGTTCTTTCATTGCTATTGTTACTGAATTTATGATATTTTATTTTATGCGTATTCGTTTTTGAGTGCAATCTCAGTGTTGTTTCTTCCTTATTGTTTCCTTGCAGGCTAATATGATTCGGACATACTGTAAGAAATGTGCTTTTTTAATAGAATAAATAGAAGAAGCCTCTGAAGTATTTGCCCCTTTGGATTCAGGAGAGTGGTTAGATCTGTTAAATATCAGCATTGATAGTCATAATATTTAAAATATTTTGGCATGATTCATCAAAATGGTTTTAGCTCAAATTCTTATCTAGGGTAAAATGTAGCTTTGCCCCACTTAAAACATCATTATTACTAAACTGCTGATATACAATTCTGGAGTTTAACTGAACATCAGTAGGAGCTGTGTCCAATCCAGGACTTGGACCCGTGACTGTGGGCAGTGACAATAACATGCTCTAACCAGTGCCATACCACAACTTCCCTGCCCTACACACCTTCTTTCAATCCTTTTATATAGCTTACGAAATTGTTAAATTCTTACGTTATTATTATTAAGATTACTATTATTATTATTAGTAGTAGTAGTAACATTAGGTTCCCAGGTCCCACCCCATCTCTTAGAGTGTCAGTGGGTGAGATAGAACTAGGAAATGGTGCAGCATTTACTGATATTAATCAGGTTTATAGGACCTTTCAAGCGACCTTTCAATCCTATTTTGAGAGCAAACACGCCTTCCCTCCAGTTTATCATAGATAATAAGATTATGGTTGCACAATTAAGATACTTACTTTAATATTCATACGCATGGCTATTGTACTTTTCTGAGGCTGTGTTTGAAACAACATGATCATTGTTGTAAGTTCCCTCACTTATTGACTTAAGGAGGCATGTTGTGGTTTCTCCCCGGTATTTATAAATCTCTTGTCACAACAGCGAAGGGGGAACCGTGAAGAGCTGTTTTTTTCCACTTCCAAACCCACAGCGCTAATTTCTCAAGTGCGGCTAAGCTGACAGGAGAAGGTGTGTGACAGGTGTCTCTCTCAGAGGAAACCAGCAGCATCCTGTGACCGGACCGTGAACTTGGACCTGTGAGAAAATTACAGCCTCTCCAATTAGACTGCGGCTTTCCCTGCGGGCTGTTTTCGGTAACCGTCCTGTACCTCGTCATCACGCAGCACTTATGAAGAGGGGGCTGCGTTCCTGCCCAAACACGCGGGCCTGAGTCCAGACACGCTGCCAGGCTGTTTTCACCAGGGTTCCAAGTGCGAACGGTTTGAATGGGCGTGGTGATTGAAGCCGAAGAGAGCAGAGCTAATGGGTCCTAACCTGTGTTGCCAGTGTTACCGGAGTCCACGGTATTATTCACTCAAGCTATTACTCAAAATCGGCCATTTTCTATAGACTCCCAAACTAGCTATTTCTACTTTTAAAATGCATGTCCGTCATTGAAAGCCATTAATTTCTGCTTCCCCCAATGATTTGTTCATATTTGCTACATTTGCGGGAAAATACACCCAGCCTGGCAATCTTACTGTAAGCAGTCCTTGGGTGGTGATGTTTGGAGCTGTGGCTGCTGTGCAGTGGTGTATACTTTAAAGGAGAATTTAAATATGAAATCCTATTAAATGGATCCTGTTAAGAATACACAATATTATTAAAATATTTTTAAATAAGTAAAAGCATGTTGCACATTTGCTTAACACATTGCATGTGCTTGCTGTAATTGCAGATCACCACAGTCCATTATTAATGGTTTACACATTCACAGCCCTGGCTGTAGTAGGCAACATCAATATGAGCCATGCCCTGAATGATTATCTGCAAGTTTCATGGTGTTTCTCCCATTTTTTCACCTTGTCTGTGAAACTGCTCAGCACTGTGGAGCGTCTGGTTCAGGGGTCTCCTTTTCATTTAGCCATAATAAATGGGCCCTTTTCACGTGACAGTTTCACACGGTGCTAGACTCAGCCACACCTGCCTGCACCTGTCACTTAAAATCACAGGTAAGTTATTTATGGATCCAGTTCCTGAACATACACTGCAATGCAAGCAGCTTGTTCTGCAGCAGAGGAATCTCTATTTTTACTTTTTATGATCCATGGGCAGTGCATGACACCTCCACCCATTAGTCTATGAATAACTGATGAATGCATTTCATTTTATTGCATCTGACTTGCATCTCAGAGCACTGAGCTAAAGTAACAATAGCACATGTAAGAAACAACACGTTTCCGCTTTAGCTTACGGCGTGGAGATGTCGAATTTCTGAAGGTCATGGCCTACAGCCGTCCCACCGCTCTCCCCTTCCACTTCCTGCTCAAAGGTCCCTCTCTTAGCTGTCTGAGGAAAGGCCGGGGGCTTGCCCTGCATCCCTGACTGCTCCCAGGCATCCCCAGTATGTTTGCACAAGGCGGTTGACACCGCTCCTCCCTCAGTCTTAACCCTACTGTTTGGTACAGTTTGTTTAAGGAAGGAATCCACATCTCTTAATTCTGTACTTAGCTCACAGGTCATACCGGGGTCTACAGATACTCCAAAAGGGTAACGTTCACATGTCTGATGAACAGACAAAAGGCCCATCAGCAATGTGATGAACCGAAACCTGTTCATTTTGCGCTTCAAGTGCACTGCGTGCCAGGATTTGTATATATATAGTCCAGTGCTCGGAGGAAAGCAAGCAATATAAGTTTTACAGAAATGGAATTTATGGCGATTTATTGTAATTTGGAAGGATTTTTATGAAAATATTATACAAAAAAACAATTGTACAGCAATGCAATATATTGCAGTCTATGAAAACAGCAATGATTTCTATATTGACAACATGTTGATAAGGTTTGAATTTTTTTTTTCAAACAGTTTATTTCACAATATTTTCAGTACATTCCTGGATAAGGGGATTGACTCCAACCAAAGTGAATCTGCTTCAAAATGAAAAACACGTATCGTTACTGATCAATATTTCTGTATTCAGCAGTGTTCATGATCTTGAAAGCAACCACAGATATATAATTTAGAAAATAATTGCATTTGCTTAGCAGAAAGCCTTATTAAGAGCAACTTAAATTCTTCCACAGCAACTGACACACCTTGCATTCATTGAAAATTATTTTTTGTTTATATAGTATCCTGCAATCAAGTATGTAGGCTGTTTTCTGAATAACTTCACATTCTGAACCTTGCTCAAAGGCAGTAGCCCCACCTGGGATATAAACCTACTACCTTTGTTAAATGCCCTTAA
Organism: Anguilla anguilla; assembly: GCF_013347855.1. Taxonomy (NCBI): domain Eukaryota; kingdom Metazoa; phylum Chordata; class Actinopteri; order Anguilliformes; family Anguillidae; genus Anguilla; species Anguilla anguilla. The sequence continues at coordinate 25,844,239 of NC_049212.1, forward strand.
CTGAAAACTATGCCACAGCTTTCTACACAGAAAAGCACCACCCATCTTCCCAGTCTGAGAAGTGCTTATCACTTTAAACCCTGTAATGACAGCAATTAACACAAGAAGATTAGTTTACCTTTTATTCAATTGCGACTGTAGCTTAACTGAAAGGTTTGTTATTGTGCACTGATTCAAGTTCCCACACAGGATTACGAATGGTGACTAAGACCTTTTTGAAATACTGACACTTACAGAGGATTTGGGCACACAAATGAATTAAGCCATTTTTATTAAATGTACTTAAATATGCAAACACTCACTCATATACAGTAGAAATTACATCAACGCAGCAAAATAATGGAACAAAATAATTAACTCTCAGCAAACATTTGTTGTTTTTCATTCCAAAAAACAAGCTGTTAGCTTACCCAACAAGCATTGTAGTATTTACACCAGAAAAATATCATATGGCTTTATATGAAATAAAAATATACTTTTTCTTTTTTTTTCAAAAAATGTTTTTTCTCTTTCGTTTCTTTTTATTTACTACAAATCAAAACAAACTCGAGGAAGGAGGGCTCCAAAGCGGAGAGCAGAAGCGCTGACGTGCAGCTGGAGACGGTCTAATGTCAGGGCGTTCGCGGGGCCTCAGTCAGCTGTGTTGATCAGGAGCTCTGCTTCTCGCGGCGCTCATGCAAAAGCCCGCCGGCAGAAAACATCTCCGAAACATTTTTCAGCGTTTGGCAGTTTCCGTGGCGCTCTGGCAGAGGATCTGATTTATTCGTTTCTCATCTTCTGACAGCTTAAGAGGCTTTCCCCTTGGCCATGAAATCAGCCTGCCTCCAGCGTCAGAACAGAAACCGAGGGGACAGAAAGGATCATCTACGCACTCCTCTTTCCAACTGTAAATATTTTACGTATACAGATATATATATAGATATATATTGTTTAAACATATCTTGCTTTCTATAATGCCACTGTTTTACAGTGCCAGCAAATGATGTGATGAGCTTTGCTATGTATCAAATGAACAATACGGTTTTGCCAACATGATAATCTAGATACAGTCCAAACAGAAAATGTCCAAAAAACTCCACACCAAAACTAACAAGCTGAGACTATGGCTTCTGCTGTGTGACCAGAGCTTGTTATAAGGCTACACAAGGTACTTTTAAACAGTTTGAATTTCCTGCAGCTCATTCTTAATGCCAGCAGCAAGCACAATTTCTTGCTCCACCATTCGTAGAAAAAAAGGGCAGAAATACTCTGCAAATGCATTTCTGCATTGAATACTTTAATAGATCAATGTTTTTTTGGCTCACTTGTTTTACGTTAAAACTTTGAAATTCCCCTGGGGGAGAAAGGCACCTTAACAATGTAATCTTTGGAGAGACACATATGTTTGCACAGTATTCATGTTCACACTGCAGAGGACTCTGGGATGGAGTGGATTCCATCCTGTGAACAGGGCAAGCCAAAAAGAAAAGGACGTCGACCTCTACATAAAAAAACACTATAATATCTGGGCTGTAATCACATTCTTCATGGATAAAATTCCCTGTGTGTACGTGTGTGATATCGTGGTTTGAGTATGATATTGTGTGTATGTTTGTGTGTGTGCATGTGTGTGTGTGTGTGTGTGTGTGTGTGTGTGTGTGTGTGTGTGTGTGTATGTATGCGTGCGCCTAAAAACACTGTTTGGTTGTACATAAGGAGAAGGAACATTGTTAAAATGATATTATTACCAAAAGTATTTGTTCTACAGCGTGTGGGCCGCTGCTCGCTCTTCCTCCACACATTCTGACAGCGGACTGATCCTACATAACAGACTCTCAGCAGGGGAATGAGTTCCTGAGGCCTTTAGCATGGAGCTGGTCCAGTCTGCCCTAGTCTCTGGTTGTTTGTCTGCCTCTTAATCGGGCTGACGGTGCCTTTAGCTGGTGGGACGCACGTCCGGCTGCAGCGCAAGCAGCTGCTGGGGCCCGGGGCCGGTGGGAGGGGTCTGGGCCGGGGCCCAGGGTTCCGCGTCCCCTGCCGGTGGGCTGAGGTCCTGGGGCTGGTGCTGCTGGCCCTCAGCGTTTCGCCGAGCCCTCTCCTCCTCAGCCAGCCGGGCCAGTCGCTCCTCAGCCTCGATCTCCTCGGTGGTGGGGATGGAGTTCTTCTTAGGCCGCCCCTTGGGCTTGGTGGGAGCCTCCTGACCCCCTTTAAGGACCTACGGCGAATACACACAAGCACTGAGATACACAAACTCTCTTCAACTGAGACCACAGTTAAACAAGGCAAACGTGTACGCTCACGCAAAGAGACAGACTCAGTAAGGCTCAATAAAGCTTTGAAATATTCCGTCTGAGGGGTCAGTGGCGGTTGTGGTTATTACAGTTATTACAGCAATTACAGGAAGACAAACGGCTACTCGGGGCTCCGCAGACCAACGTCACGCACATTAATCCTCACAATGGCCGCTGTGAGCTCGGTCCTGCTGACGATGTTTTGACCGGAGCTCATGAGCACTTACTTTCTCATGTCTTGCTCCTTGTCATCACTCACGCATCCCTCCCCCACCCACCCCTATGTGCTCTTACCATCTTCTTCCACTTCATGCGTCTGTTCTGGTACCAGGTCTTAACCTGCAGCTGCGTGAGGCCCAGAGACTGGGCTAGGTCCAGCCTGTCGGGGGAAAATATGCCTTGTCAGCTGAGGTAAAAAAATAATAATTTTTAAAAAAGCATATGAGTGCTTGCCAAATATATGCCCTTCATTGACAGAAATGTAATATATTACAGCACTTCAAACACAAAGATAAGTGCGTAAAATAATGCATGGGAAGGAAGGAATATTACCGTTTTTAACAAAGAAATAAAGCCAGATTTTATGTAATAGCCACAGCGCAGTCACGTGTGGATTAGCCCAACACGGAATTTATATTCGCTTTAGCACAAAATAACCACCAGGGGGAGTTAACTCGTGTGTTATCCGCGCCTAACAGGAACTATTTGAACCTGGCCCAAAAATTGATTGATATTTCCTCGACTCGCAGCCAAATGCACAATAATTGCTGTATTTAGAGACCAGGGTTAATACTACCTTGCCAAGTGTGCACTTAAAAAGGGTGTCTGCAAACTCTGTAAGTGAGGCAACTCAACAAACTTCTGTGCGTAACTGATCGCATTGCACACCTATGGGAACCATGGCTAAATACGCGTAAATAATGTATTAATCCAATCAAAGCTCTCGGAAGACGGACGCCCGAGGAGGTCGCCGACATTTCCAGAACACATGCACACATCCGTGCCTAATGAAGATATCGGTTTGCCTGCAACACGATCCCCTGCCACAGTTCCCAGGAACTGGGGTAAATGAATGATGAAAGAGGAGGGAGGATAAATCAGAAGCCGGCCTTAAAAATATTTCAGCGAGATTTCCTGCGCATTTTCCTGTTCAAAGGCCTTCACACTCGTATGAAAGGATTTCCCACCTCGTCCCCGCATCGCAGCGAGCCTGCTTCCAACCGCGGTGAACCGAGAGATCTGGTGGAAATGAGAGGATTATCACGCAGTCCTCAGTGAACCCAACACGTATCTATCTCCTCTCACCCTCTTTGTTAGACCGAAGACGCATTACCAAAGCATGGGCAGCAGAGTCAATTGAGGCGATGGGCAACAGGCTACATTATTTTCTACACTGTACCGAAACAACAACAACAACAATGATAATAAGAATAATAATAATAATAATAAACGGTGGAGTGAGTTATTATTATATTTTTTAAGGTGAATGATAAATGGGGAGAACCTGACAGCCTGTCAGATCTCGCGAAGACGACGATTGGGAAAACGGCGGATAATTTCGCGAAGGGAAACCACCTCGGCCGTTTTGGGCCGTTAATGCTTTAAAGGGGAGCTCGCGGGGAAAGGCTCGCTCATCTTCTGTGAAGATATGAACGACTAGGCAGTCACCTGCAGCTGTTCGAGTTCACAGGATTTGACGCACCGGGTGTTTTGGCAGAGCCCTTAACTTTATTATTGCAGCTATAATCACGATTCTCATCGCACCATAAAATAGTTATATAAGATAATGTTCTGAATCATTGTCATCTGTGCGGATCTCGGGGTCTGTCTGGTATGTGAAGCCGTACATAGCTATATAAACAGAAACACAATCATGCCTTTCTTTTAAAGGTATCCGTGGGACACTTCTCATTTATTTTGTTCAGTTTTACTTTTGCCACAATCTTTTCATAATTCAAGTATCTGACACCCTCACCTGGCTTCTCTTCCAGAGCTCTCATTTCACACAGTATTCATCTAACCCTCTGGATATTTACTGAAGATTGTTACAACTTTCCTGCAAAAGGCTACGGCTGCAGCGTGCCACCTAGGACTGGAACTCGCAGCTCCTCTGGTCATAGATCTAGTTTTGCAAACACACGACTGAATGACCTAAGACCGACCTAAGAATATAGACCGCTGCCCAATACAAAGCCTCAATGCAGTGGGCTCCTGGTGTGGTGATTGGTAGAAAAGTCCTCAATGCTCGCCATTTGCCTAGTGGCTGACATTTATCTCCATGCAAATTAAAAGGATTTCCACCTGAAATGCTCAGTTACGCCACAGAACATGTCCACAAGGCCAGATTTGCGAGCGGCTAATGGAAAATATGACACAGCCTTCTCAGGCAATGCAACACGATGACTGAGGAGGGAAACGTAGGCCTGGAGAGTGAATCCTTTGACTGTGTGTGTGTGTGTGTGTGTGTGTGCATGCGTGCGCATGGACCTGTGTGTATGTGTGTGTGCGCGTGTGCACATGCATGTGTGTGTATAAATATAAATGTTTGTATTTCTGTGCACATATGCCACTGTATCAACTGGTCTGACTTTTAATCTGACACTGAAGCACCTCCATTCTGGCTGTATCCCTGTTTTTCCACAGGAGGATATTATTTTAATTTTACTTTTTTTAAAGCCCAGGGTTATATTGTTCCTCTTCTCTGAGCTATAATACTGAGCTATTGTTCTGGCTGTCGTCTGTGTAATTGCAGAAAGTATTTTGTAGAACATAAATAAAATCTGGATTTATCATGTAACATGTCAGTCCAGTACATCCATGACCAGCTGTTGACCGCGTCACACATCAGCCCCCAAGGCCTTTTAGTGAATCGATTCTACCCACCATTTATGTCAGTCGCTCATATTTTTGTCACAGTGTTCATCCTGGTGTTTCCTTCTGGTTCACATATCTTTCAGCTATTAAATTTGCCATTTGTCTACACTGAATAAAATGGTTTAACCGCAGTGCAGTCCTCTCTGTCACACCCAGTTTGTGAGTAGCATGCATGCTTTGTATAATGTCAGTTACACAAGCATTATACAGTACATTAGTCATTCAGTCTAAGACTGAGTATCACCTTATTTGCCATTAACTTCGATTCAAAAATTCATATGTGTGAATTTTTTTCTGGAACTACTCAACTTTTAATTTGGTGGTGAAAAGCAGTCTAAAGAACCAAAACAAGAAAAGGAGCTCTACCTCAGTTTTTTAGGAAGCCCCCCCTCTTTCTTCCCCCAAAATCTATATGGTCATTGCCCCCCCCGAGCAGAGGCCACACAGGTACCTGTGCTGTGGGGGGGGGGGGGGGGGTATGATGAGGTGGGGGGGCTCAGGGCAGGGTGCTTCCTCTCACCTGTCAGGTGTGGAGAGGTACTTCTGCTTCTGGAACTTCTTCTCCAGCCCCATGAGCTGCAGCTCGGTGAAGATGGTTCGGCTGCGGCGAGGCTTCTTCGGTCTCAGGGCCCCCTGCTCCGCCTCCGACTCGCTGCTGATGCTCACGGGCGTCTCGCTGGGGGCCACATCAGGCCCCCGGGTAAGCTGGGGAGAGAGCACGGGCAGGGAGGGGGGCAGCCGGCTGGGAGGAGAGGGCTGGGACAGGCCGGGGGGCTGGCGTGTGATGACAGACAGGAGGGGATACGCCCGCAGTGAGGAAGGGCCTAGGGAGACAAAGATCATCTGCTTAACAAGATGATTCACTCTATTCAGTTTGGGTCAATATTTCTAACACCGGTCTAACTCAATACTGGGTCAATCATTGGGCTGTACTGCACACTAAACAAAGCAACACAAAATACGAAATCATTTTATTGCATCAACATTTTTTAAAATTCTGAAACAAAATATTAAAATCACACACATTCATGTTGTCCAGGATGGAATTATTTTGGACCAAATGCTATATATTTACTTCGTCAGTTTCAACATTGTCAAGACTTTTTGCTCCAAACATTCAAAGACATGAGATTTTTAACTTCTCAAGATGTTAATGATTTCCTCAGTCAAGCTAGGGAAAACCACGCTGATCTGATCTTGAGTAAAATAGTACAGGGAGTACACTGGTACAACAGCAGTGAATTGTTGGACATCACAGTCAAACCATAACTGAATTAGTCTTACACAGCAACACTACACATATTCATTCTGCCCTCCTTACATGTTTGAATAACATTCATTTGTGATTATTGGTGCAATTCAAAGCCAGAGATGGGTAGTGTGGTCAACTGCCAACGGTAAATAATCCTGCAAAATAATTATGGTATACAAGTAGGCCTACCACAGTGAAATAGCAAGTGAAGGCAGATAGGAAAAAATCTATTTGTCTCTTGGTGAAAGCCTCTTTCAATTAATGTTCAATAACTAATACCCTATGCATTGCCTATTTGTTCGCAGATGTTTGAAAACAAAACAGACATATTCTACAAATCATGGAACAATCCGAGGATACATACTGGGGTCCAGTTTCACGTGTACTTTAAACTCTATGTAATTTGATCGCCAGTTGACTTGGCAATTAGTTTTGCTCCTAATATATGATAACATTGTGCCGGGATCTGGCCTCCGTGATAAAAAGGATAAGATCCACAGGTCCCCCATTTATGACCAGATATGACCTGTTGTGTGTTTTACTCTGACGGGACGAACTCCTGAATTTAATCATTATTTTAGGAGCGCATATGACCGGCTCCACCGCTATGCCCGTTCCAATGTGCACAGGGCTGGGACGCAGTAAATCTTCACCGCGGCTTCTGGGGCCAAGACGCACTCACTCGTCGTTATTTAAAGCGCTCAGACGGAAGCGAGACGCCACCGTTAATAAAACGGCAGTCTGGGGGGCGAACCGAAAAGACAAACATGGTGTCGCTCTGGCATTAAGGCTGTGCATTAAAAATTGTGCCTTTAGACATCGCGTAGGCTTCCCAGTGTAATTGCATCTAATTAAGTATGACATGGATATACAGCAACGGCAGACGTTGGAGAGAGCAGGGAGTGGGTTGGGGGAATTGTGCTGGTGAATTGCTTTTCGCACACGGACACACTTTCCCATCATTTCTCCTGACAGCGGTAGAGCGATCTCGCTTATCAGATCCAATCCGAGACAGGTAAAACATGCACAAAAAAAACACGCGACACATACCATTGCGGAGACATTGGTATTTTTTTATTATTTATTGCCCTGTCTAAATCTCTATGGAAACGTCTCTCTGTCCTTGAAACTATTGCTGTGCGCATGTTTTTTTTTTTTTTTCTCCGCGGAGAGCCACGTCTGTAGTTGGTGTAAGTCATGTGTCAGGAGGAGCAGTGCTCAAGTAATTACTAGTGTGTCAGAGCTCAGAGTGGAGAATGTGTGGATGATTCAGATCTCACTGAGAGTCTGGGCATGCATTTGTGTGTGTGAGTGTGCACGTGTGTGCGTGTCCATGCGTATGCGTGTGTGCGTGTGTGTGTGCGTGTGTATGTGCATATGCATGTGTGTGAGTGAGTGTATGTGTGTGCGTGTGCACGTGTGTGTGTGCATGTGCGTGTGTGTATGTGTGCATGTCTGTGTCTGTGTGTGCACGTGTGTGAGTGTGTGTGTGTGTGTGCATGTGAGTGTGTGTCTGTGTGTGTGTGTGTGTGTATGTCTGTGCCTGTGTGTGTGAGTGCGTGTGTGTGTATGCGAGTGTATGCGCGAGTGTGTGTATGTGTGTGCGTGTGCACGTGTGTGTGTGCATGTGCGTATGTGTGCATGTGTGTGTCTGTGTGTGCACATGTGTGAGTGTGTGTGTGTCTGTGTGTGTGCATGTGAGTGTGTGTATGTGTGTCTGTACCTGTGTGTGTGTATGTCTGTGCCTGTGTGTGTGAGTGTGTGTGTGTGTATGCGAGTGTATGTGTGAGTGTGTGTATGTGTGTGTGTGTGTGTGTGTGTGTATGTGCGTGTGTGTGTGAGTGTGAGTGTGTGAGTGTGTGTATGTGCACGTGTGTGTGTATGTGTGTGAGTGTGTGTGTGTGTGTGTGTTAGTGTGAGTGTGTGCGCCGTATTGCAGCTCTGCCCCCACCCTTCCCGCCCCTTTTGCTCCGAGCGACAGCGCTGCTCTCGTCTAGAGCATGACATCATCGCTAAGTGCTGAGCTCATTGCCAGTTCTCAAGTTTAGAGAGTCATTTCGCGCTCTGCTACAAGTCTGAACGCACATCATTCTCTCTCTTTCACTCCCTCCCACCCTCCTTCAATCTCTCTCTCACTCCCTCCCTCCTTCTTTCTCTCTCTCAGCACTATGCCCTCGCCCTCTCACTCTTTCTCACTCTTGTTGAACATACAATATTTCCAGAAATGGCTTTAGCAGCATCTACAAACACGAACAGCGAGAGTTCTCAGTGTCCTCTACAACCACAGGCGTGGTAGCGTTTGCACACACACACACACACATGCACGCACGCACACACACACACATGCACGCACACACACACACACCTACTCTTGCTGCCAACTTGAAGAGTGGAGGGTTTGTGGGACAGTGCCTCCTGTCATCGGGGCGTATAGCTTCAGTTTTGTGAGCCAGGTCAGCTGTCAGTGGTCTGTCACCGTGCTTAATGTCGGCTGAGACCCCAGGAGAATGAATTCCCTCCAGAACTCTTTGCTCTACTTCTGGGCAGTGAGCAGAACCACTGCACTCTAGTGCCAAGTATCCATAGCCAATCAGGTTTTCCAGCTCAGTTTAATACTCACCATGGTTCCCTTGAACAAACTAAAACCCAGGGAAAGTTTTTAGTTGGACCTTTAGGCTCAGCATATATGGACCAGACCTGTGATTTCCTGGCCGCGTCCACTTGTTAAACCTTTTCCACAGGGCAGGTTTTACATTTCAGTTTAATGCACACGCTTAATGAAAACAACTGTAGTTAACCGTCAACTGAACTACGGTGTTTTTATGTTTCAAAAAATACCCCACGCATCATTTTATGCTATCTGCTGTCTCATGGCAGGAGACTAAAGGTAAACTGGTTTGGTCATGACAGTGGTTATGAGGGTTGAGTGATTAAATGCTTGGCTGTAACAGCCTGAAGTTTCTGATATTGTTCATTGGCTCCAGGAGAGACCCGGTGAAGCTAACTGGGATGTTTGCCTTCCTCATTGCCGCTTGATGAGCCACTGCCCCAGGGCACAGCCAACCTGACAACACGGCGCCAGCTGAGGCCGGTCTGTCTGCGTGTAATGCTTGGCATCGCTAATGACCTACGACCTCAGATTTGTCAACAGAGTGGGAGCACAGGGGTCCAGAAGCAGGAGATCGGGAAAGGTGTTGCCTCAGAAACACAAACCAGAGTGATATCTCAACAAAAAGCCCTGGACAGAACTTTAGTCCATCAGAGCCCCATTAAGCCCATTTGTTTTTAGTAAGGATGAGTTTCAAACCTAGATAACACTTCTAAAAATCTGTCTTTTCCTGGCCAGAGACTGAACCCACAACCTTCTGGTGTCCAAACCGCCAAGTCACGGAACAGGTAAATTAGCTATTATTTGTGTCAACTTTTTAATATTTTTCACCACTCCTGTTCAAGAAACTGTTTTCTTTGAGACAGCCGATTTTGTATGTTACGACAAGTATTCAGAATTTCCCATCAAATACATCCTGGTCTGGCTATTTTGCTGAATGCTTTTTTATACTGTGATTCTATCACGAGCATCTAGTGTGATCACTAATGTCTTAAGAAAACACACACACCTTAAGAAAACTGCAACAGTCATGCTGGATGCACCAAAATGGTGACAGTTTTCCTTCCCTCTTGAACATATGTCTTAATCCTGGCAGTTACGGATGCTGTCAGGTTATCAGGAGAAATTAATGTGCTTTTAAGGGTTCATGCCATTGAATGTAATAGCACTACACAGTCAGAAAAGACAGTTCAGTGAATTATCTTTCGTGTAACCCCCCCTAACTACCCCAACTCTAAATGCTGTTAAATTTAAACCCTTTAATTAAGGGATCCCTAGGGGTAGCCTCCACCTGATGGAGGGAAGCAAGTCCAGGACGGTAGCATTGCTTTTGGAGGGAGAATCCCCAAACAGGGCAAGGCCACGTGTCGGGACCAGGCGTCCCAGCCGTTAACGCCCGGCCCCTACAGTTCTGCCGTCGATTACAGCTAAGACGGTTTTTAAACACCCTGATCCGCACACTGAATTCCTGGAGGGCCACACTGTTTGCTTTATTCCAGCGTACACTCAGCACTTAAGCGCTCAATTTAAGTCATTAATTGCCTGAAGAGTCCACACAATGCCTGTAAATTGGCTGCTGATTGAAGGGAAACCACAGAAGCCTGCAGATGCAGCAGCGCTCCGGGACTTCAGTTTCGGCTCCTCGCTCTCGCCCTGCCCTCTCGGATGCAGCCCTGTGGGGCTGGGGTGGGGGGTGAGACGGGCGCTGCACCCTGTGACTGCACCCACCCTAACCCAGGCCAGGTTTTTTTTTTACACTCCGTCATGCCAGATTACCCCGGTGCTGATGTTATCTCCCTGGCCTCCTTTCTAAAAAACACCGCTAAAAGCTTTACCCCGTGCTCCGATGAGAGACAAGTCTCCAGATGAAATATTATAACCCAGCATTACGCTTATAGACTCCTCTCCAGCAGGGGCCATTCATCTACAGGAGGGCAGGGTCTTATCCAGAGGTCTATATCATTAAAGAATGGCTGGAAAATCACCAGCTCCTTCTGTCTCTGCTTGTCTCCCGTACAGAATGTGTGCACCACTGATCATGCGGACTCCAGGACTTCAGTATGTGCATTTTCCTTTTAGTTTGCTTAGTGTTTTGTAGGCACACTTTTAAATGGATAATTTTTAAAATGTTTTCCAAGTCAGTATTTTCATTCAGCCTGATGTTTATTTTTATTGCATTTATAATATACTTGAGGATTTGCAGTTTATAATTTCTTTGTTTGAAGCCCTGGCGGAAAACAGCGATGCAGCGACGAGACGTTTTTACAGCACGTTACTTCTTTCTCTTGCCTGCGCATAATTTTTATACACATGCTAAACCCACTAAGGTAAGTACCCCTTTTCACTCTCCCGTCACTGTCTTACAGCGACTCCTGCCGGCAGAACTCTAGTAGAGCGGCTGAAAGACCTGAAGAATACTCCGTTCCTCCTTCCGCGCAGACCGTGAGAGAAATCGGACGCATGGCCTTTAGTAGTCCAAGGCCTTTAAGACAGCCAGCTTCTAAATCTGGGAATCAAACCATTGAAGAGCTGGAATATACAGTGTCTCACACCCTTTTGACTTCAAATAAATGGTGGGCGCTGGGGTTCTGATTTGGGAACATGTTACTCTATCCGCCTAGCCTAGAGCTGCCAAAAATTTCACATGGCCATCTCGCACTAGAAGAAAGCGAGCATCCGTAAATATATTTTCATTTTATTTCCCATTGCGTTGTGGTCGTCGACTGCTTGCTATCCTACTTAGTATTGCATGTGGGACTAGAAAGAAGGACGAGGTGGCTTATTGCTGTTTTCACAGAACTGAGATAAGTAGGCTAAGGTAACCAATTAACCAAACAACAAAACAGCAACTGAATTTAAAACAATAGGCAGCATATATTATCTAATGGTCACACACTCTTTTTTATCTTCTAAGTTTATTTCTGAGGATTTACTGTCAGTGCACAAATTTAAGAAAACTGCGGTTCGCTATATATGCGATTTGAGAAAGGTATCTTAGGAGTCAGACACGATAATGGGTTAATGATGTCCCAAAGGGGATAAACGAAGATCATATCTGGAGTAAGACGTGCAAGCAAGATTATTCAATAGTCCAACAAAATGGAAAGAATATATTAAATCAGACCAGTTGTTATCTACTTTATTACACACCAGTATTTTTATATTTTCAGTTCTGTAAAATGTGACACAAAGATACACATGCTCTTCGCTATGTAAGCTGAATCAGTATAACTTTATATATATATATATATATATATATATATATATATATATATATATATATATATATATATATATATGTATATGCCGGGAACAAGCTGCGTACAAAACAAGAGGTGAGTCAGCAATGGCACCTTAGCAGTCGGCTGATGGGTCGCACTGGAAACAATAGCATCAACATGATATTTAAAATAAGATAAGAATTGGAGCACGTAACAGCAAGTCGGTAAAAAAAATGCCCGTTGGAGGAGGGCCCTGAAGCCCTTGGGGGTATTTATAGTCTAGAAATAGATATATTCATTGTCATGGTGTGCTACATGTACCAGAAGTATCGCTTGTGGTTTTATTCTAATTTAAAGCTCATCAGAAATATGCTTAATTAAAAACAGAGATTCGTAGTCGCTAGCTGTTGGATAACTGCATTATGACAGAGTAAACTACGCACAATAATGCCTGAATTGTGAAAAACTAGCGGTCTAGTGTGTCTTTGAGTCCACGGAATGCAACGGGAAAAACAAAAGCATGTGGAGCATGCTGATGCCATTTACAGTTACTGCTCCGCGTTCGCCTTCCCTAAATTCACTTTTGGAGAACAAATTAGAAGAGATCAACCAGTTAAACGCCTTCCGTACTGGGCCCACGAAAAGCGAATCTGGACAATTCCAGTGTCAAGTACTTATAATATTTACCATGCAGGTGCACGTGTGTTACGCCTAAACAGGCCTTCACTCGGACCTTGTCCCCCAGGGATGCATGAGCCATACCTCGCTGCTACTCAGGCACCTGCCCCGCTCTTTACCTTATTGAGTTGTTGCCCATTGGTCAACCAAACGTCCAGCGAAGCTGCACGCAGATAATTAAACCGGCAATTCCAAGTCGCAAATTCAGATGCCCTGGAAAAAGTGGCAAAAGGCGGCGATGATCTAAAGAAGGCCTACCGACGGACAGCCGTGTGGTACCCAGAAGTAGCGGGTTTCGGAGGGTTTTTTCCTGTAGCGATGGTAACAGCAAGTAGATAGGAGGATTAGATAAAACATTTCCTGATTTATTTAATACAGTGTATCTCCCCAGAATGTTTAATTTTTCGGTTAGCTAGCGTGGGCAGGATGTTCCCTGATGAAGTCATCTATTAAGTAGGCTATTTGTCACAGAAGGAATGGCGTTCATTAAGATAGATTCCACGTTGCGAAAGAGGGGGTAAATGGAGATAGTATTTAGGCCTAATTTGGGGCACGCACTTAGTGTTACTAAATTAGATTAAATATTTTACAGGAAAGGTCCCCTTTATTTGAAGAGCCGTTAATTGAAACTTTCCATGCCACTGGGCCCGCCAGGATTGGGAATTAAACGTATCAACTGAAAGCACCGTGCTGAATTAAGGGATTAAATCCAAGTACGATGTTAACATTAGGATCTTTGTATACTTCATCGGTGGAGTTCTTCACCATATGCGTCACTCGGCTTTTGCGCTTTTCATGCCGCTCTCACTTGGGGGTTAAGTGGACTTAATATATCTCAGCGCGGTAGAACCGGGAGAGGTTGGAGGTCAATTATTGTGCTGTTCACCTGTGCTCTTTATTTATTCTGTTTACCTGTGCTGTTTTCGATAGTCAAAATTATTACACATGCCCTGGAAAAGGTGGGGCTGGGTTACAAACAGTTGATGGGTTGATTCAGTATTATTAATATTATTAATAGCTACGCACAGAAGACAGCACACATCCAGCCATCAAAATCCATTGGTGTATATGGATTTTTTTTTAAATTTTTTTATCACAGTCGTATTTTCTAGAATTTTGGAATTATGGTTTCCGTGCAACAGTAGCCTAAATCCTAAAAAGCCTATATCCGACCAAGTCCGAGCAGCTGATTCAGTTGACCGCGTATGATCTAATTAATAACATAGGAACTTCAAACTTGAAATAATAAAGATTTACAGAAACAAGACAAGAGAAATTCAGAGCCGTATGTATGGGGCATGTCAGGTAATATTTGAGCAGAATATCGTTGGTCGTCTGAAGACTGAAGGTCGAATTTTGAAGTCACATTGACGTTGGAAAATCCTTAAATCTATGATGCAAAAATGAAACCAAACTAGGGTCACTTCCACCTCTATCAAATGCAAATCATCAAAATACAGGAAATGTATATAATAAGAGGCTACAGAGCGATATGTCCTTGTTATATATAGCCTATAAGTCAGTGATATATTCAATCAGTGTCTGATTTCAACAGACAGGAAAATATAAATGTAATGTTACTTTGGTAGGAAAGGTGCAAACAGACAACTGGATTTATGAATGTAATGTTTACTTCAGTTGATGGAGAGACAGGTGTGATTTTCAAATGTCAATTTACATAACTATTACGTCTAAAGAAACATTGTAACAACTTGCAATGGTTCTCTTCACAGTCCAAATTACAAAAAAAAAAAAAAAAAAGGGTGAAGGGGCATGTCAGGTCGTTCTGCATACATCCAAATCAATAAACGCCTCAATACATGGTTATATGTTGTTATCTTTTTTATAAATGGTGCCTTTATAAATTAACCTGAGCTGTTGTCGCGGTAAGTTTAGTTAGTTTATATCCACGGTTTCAACTTTGGTTAATACGGGTTTCAAAGATGCTGTTATTCATTTAGTTCTACTGGCTATGCAGTTATACTTTAAATATCACATTGGCCTTATATATTGTAGAAACGTACGTTAAATGCACCGTATAATCCTATTGACGAACAATTAACGTCTTACGCGTCTGATAGCCTTCAGGTGAAAATATTAAATATTGGTAGATCAACTTAAGACCAAGTTTGCACAACTTTTAAAATTGTTAATAATATTATCACCAACTTATTCCGAATAATTACATATGTGAAAATATTCGGTATGGCGTTATATACGTGCGACAAAAAACTCAGATAATATTCAAAAAAACAACTGAATTTCCGTAGGCTAATAACCAGTTATAACGATTTCGAACTACAAAAGGCGCACAGATAAGAAATCAATTATAATTGTCGTCATATCTACATTACTGATGGTAGTGGTTAAAATGAGAAAGCTGCACTTGTTTTCTGAATGCAGTAAGAAGCTTACATTTCTGAACCCTAAAAACTGCAGGTTGTAAAAGGAGGCTTCTCACTTACCAGAACATGAGTGCATAGGTTTTGGCCGGACGATGAGAGAAGGGCACACAGAATAAAGGGAAAGTTTTTCGAAGTAATCGCAAGTCTCCTTGGAAAGAATTTCGTCAATCATGAAAGTCTTGTAGCGCCGCCTGGCTGCTTTCAGCTGCCCGGGGGAAGAGAGCCTCAACTCGGCTTGGCAGTGCATAATCAACCGCTGTGTGCACACCGCAAGAAAATTTGAAGATAGTTGTAATGAAAAGGTTGTCGGAGAGGATTGAAACTGAGTATTTCCACTGCTGGCCTCGCCGGGCTCGCTTTCTCTTTTGAACTGAGCTACAGAATAACTTGAGCTGTTCCAGTCACCGTGCTCTCTGAGTAGTTTTTAATGAACTGAGTACAAAGCGCCCGGAGCTCCTGCTATATAAACGGACTCAGCAGACACATCTTTACTGTGTCTCAGGACACCCTGGCTGTCAATCCACCTCTCTCTCTCTCTCTCTCTCTCTCTCTCTCTCTCTCTCTCTCTCTCTCTCGCTCTCTCTCTCTCTCTCTCTCTCTCTCTCTCTCTCTCTCTCTCTCTCTCGTTCAATTGGTTCGGCGGTCTTTTAATGGTTTCACAGGGAATGCAGTAGATAAGTTTCAGTCCGCTAAGTAGTCCCACAGTTAGCTCGAACTATGTAGTGCTAGATTATTGAATTTTCATTTTCTATTTGGTTTACAAAACACAACAAAGAAAAAGAGCAGCCTAACTTTCATATTGGATGTATTATTATTATTATTATTATTATTATTATTCATTATTATTCATTATTATTATTATTATTGCGATGTGCTGTTGCTGTTAATAAGGTATTCTTCATCTTATAATAATAATAATAATAATAATAATAATAATAAGCAAAAACACCTCTGCTTACTGTTGGTATGATGTGCGCAGAAAGATATTGGTATTTCCCTTTAGTATTTAATTGGAGACTTCAGATTCATAGATATTTTAATGATTATTTATCAAACGAAGAAGTGGTAATAATTATACTAGTTATTGAAAGAAGATGAAGTTGAGTCACTAATTTATGAATGCATATGCATTGCATATTTCCTTTGTTTAAAAAAATCATACACTCAGTAGTAATACTTCGACAGAACGATTTGGTGGTGCAAGTGTTAAATGGTGTCAATAAATTATTGCGATAGCACTAGTGTGTGGCTGTGGGTGTGTGTGTGTGAGAGAGAGAGAGGGGGGGGGGGGGGGGGGGGGGGCATGTCTTTTCCTTTACTTTTCCAGAACTAGCAGGTGTTTTAACAACGCTTTCGCCACTGTGCTGTTTTATAATTGAAGTGACTCAAACCAGCACTATAATTATGTTATGTCTGTGCACAATCATTTATTATTATATAGATGACTGAACATAACATACACTGTCATAACATTTCTCACAGAACTGCGCAGAAATGAAACCAGAGCCGCTTCGTATTTCCTTCAATGAGAATGCAATGAGAAAACAAAAACAAGTTAAGCAACGTTTCCTTCCTCCCATATCGCTACATGCACCAGCCGTTATATGTATCTTATTTTCCATACATGAATATTCGTTGAATATTCATTAATTTCGTATTAAAATCCGCATTTTCCCCCTCCTGGCAGAAGTTTAAGGATATACATTTACTTATTGTCTTATGTTACAATATACATCGCACCTGCTTTTTTTACCAAATGAAAACGTGTGTCAGCAACACTGAAATGCTGCAAATTATAATTGGGATGGTTTATCCTTCTTTTTGTTTAAAATGTTTTTGGATCGCGATCACAAAAAAACGGTTAGGCTATATTAGAAACCCGTTATTCGGTATTACAAATTGTGAATTCAGTATTTTAATACTTTCACAGTCGTTTTTTTTTCTTTCATTTAAACAGTTATTTAAACGTATTTATAGTGTTTTGTAAATATACTTCATTACTATCGCTGTGTTTACCCGGCAATTTGCAGTCCCGTAATCCGGCTATAATATAGAGGTCTGTCTTGAGTTAAGCAAGTTATATCGGCAAGTTTGCGTTTCATTAAGAATAAAAGCAAAATAACAGTAGGCATATAGCGAAGAATCTATTGTGTTTTAGGTGCTATATGAAATTATCAAAAGTATTTTTGACAGCTTATTGATATAACAAATGATGTGCAAAAACTAGTGATGGTGTCTAGGCTGGTTTACTTTTCCGTAAATTATTTGTAGGATGCATTACGTAATTATATTTTTTATTTCTGCCGTATCGATAAAAAATGAGAACAAGAACAAAATATAAAACATCCAATTATTATTATTATTATTATTATTATTATTATTATTATTGTTGTTGTTGTTGTTGTTGTTGTTGTTGTTATTGTTGTTGCTTCTAGTCTTCAACAATAATCAAATATTAAAATCATTGTGGTTTTTGTAAACGTAATTTCCAAGCAGAAGCGCGGCATCCAATGGAAAACAATTGACGATGTCCATGTTCAGAAGCTTAGACACCTGAATTTTCAGGCTTTCAATAATTTAATTCAACATGTTCCTTGCCACTTGCCAAAAAAATGACATCATACATCGATTTATCCTAAACCCACAATTAGGCTAAATCTGGTTCTTTGTATGAATACAGTCTATAAACTGTGCCATGACGTAATAAATGGCTCAAAGCACATACCTTTTCTATTGTAAATAATGATAAGAAAAATGGCATTTAAAATTGTGATCACATATTTACTTTCCTTGGCAGTGCATTTCACGCATCTGTCCTGGAAAGATTGACATGCACTACTTCATATATCTGTCTTCGACCTGAGTGACGGAAATTATTTAAGTTTTTTTTCTACTCAGCGAGAGATAATTGCTAAAACCTCTTTAAAAAGAAAGAGCAAGGTTGGCTGATATAACGTTCATATTTTGCTTTATATAACGTTGTCATTTATGAAGGAAAAATAGGCTACCAGCTTGAACGTCAGATGTTGTAGGTTAACTGACTGAGAAGGATATTTTGGAGAAGAAAAAAAAAAGATACTTGTGTGACCTGCTGTACAACAATCATTTGTACAGGGATTTGTTTTTACCACATTTTTACAAAATGTACTTTTGTCATTGTAAGGCACTCTGGATAAGAGCGTATTTTATATTCACGTAATGCGAAGTAGCCTTATCGAATAGAAAACTATACTTTTTAACCTCTTCTCATTAGGGTGAGTTGCATCATGTTATGCAAAATAATCACACAATTTTTACGTGTTTGGAATGTACTATATCTTAAAGATTCCTGTTAATGTTACCAGTATTCTAATATAGATTGTTTATTTTACGACACGCACCGTGAGGTAATAGGCCTACTGTTCTAGTGTTATTGGCCAAAATCATATCTCCCCCTCAACCATCCCGAAACCAACGGACTCAGTGGTAGGAAAACGCAATACCTGCAGCAAAGATAAAATGTTTCGTTTTACAGGCTTTTCATACTGCTCGTGCACTGCAGCCTACTATCATAACCCCTTTTTAAATCTGATGCAAGTCCTGAGACAGAGAGAGAGGACGAGGACGCTGGGTTGGATTGACAGCCCTGAGACAAAGTAAAGACGTGTTTGAGAGGCAAATACGTTTTAATTGTGAACTGACATATTGCATGTTCCTCGCAATGAAAGTGCTATCCATATACATAAAAATAATACGTTATTGTGGCTTAAGCACATGAAGGCTGCATTGTGCAAAATGCGTCACTCAAACAGAAAGACTGACAGCTGCGTAATCTCTCCTTTGTTGAGCTGCATATTGCAAAACCCAGGTGATAAAGTGTGCTAGCCTACTATCAGATCCCTGATGCTCGAATATAAGCACCGATTCCACTGAGCCTGGCATGTGGATTAAGTTCTGAGGAGCCTCTGCCTGATTAAAATAAAAATTCAGCTATTGTTGTGTTGGAGATTTGGCACTTTGTTTTGAGTAGGCTACTGCCAGGCAGGTAGCGTAGAGGCCACAGCGTGCGGCTAGCTTTGACACAGTGGCAGCCCCAGAAATGATTATGGTTTCCCGAGCAGTAAGATAAAGATAACTCATTTGATGCCTGCAGATTACAGGCTGCTGCATTCAAAAGCGCGGGGGTGGGGGGGATTGTGGGGAGGAAATACAGAGATCTGCGATGCAAGCTTTGGCTCTTTTTGGGGTTTGACGGATTGATCAAAGGATAGTTCATAAGAACAACTGTGCTGGGGCCAGGGCTGTCTTAGCAGCATGTGTATGATGTGTGTGTGTGTGTATGATGTGTGTGTGTGCGAGTGTGTGTGTGGAGAAGGGGGTGCTTGGGGCTTGTGAGATTGAGGGGAGGGGGTTACCAGTGAACCCTGCAACCTGGGTGCAAGGATCCAGAGAACGGGAAGCTCATTCCTGGGGGGGTAACGGGTGTGGTGCTGGGGGGGGTTGACGCCACTCCAGGGGCCTGACTTCTATAAAAGTCCACAGAACGGTCTGCAAGGGTCCTGTAATCCGCAACCCCCCACCCCACCCCACCCCCGCCAGCCCCTACCCAACCCTGAGCCCACAGACGCCAGGCAGATCAATCAATTAAAACAGTTATGCCACCGTCCGCGCGTGTAATAACAGCCTTCCCAGTACGGCCCGCGCTGGGGACAGGAGGATACTCTTCATTAGCGGAGCTTCCAAGCACCGGGGCTGGAATCCGACACCCTCCAGATTACGCAGAGACAAAGGGCTTACTGTGTGGATGCGCGCGCCGCTCAAACGCACCTCCACTTTTGCTTGGGGGAGATTTATTGGGGATGCGCCTGTTGACACTCTGCGAGAGCTGTGGTTAACAGGCCCTAAGCACTTTCGGAAGGGTACATTATAGCCTCACTGCTGCCCCGGCTTTGTAGTAAGCGCAAGGGGGCATGTCGCTGCCAGGTATAACAGCGGCACCCCTAAATGTGAAACTGGAGCTTCCTGTCTTATCAGCCATCCAAACCCTTTATTCCCACTGATCTGTGCCCGCTCTTTCCAAAATGAAAATATAAAGCCATTGGGTTTAGCTGACCAGCTTTTCAGGGCAAGCACACACTGTCCTATTTGTACATCTTCATTTCCTTAGATGTGATTGGCTAATACAGACCTGGATTTCTCAGTTGTACAGTAAAGATGTGCTGTCCTTTGAGGGAGAAACCCCTGACCACGTCCACACAGCCCACACCTACATTACTGTCACATTACAGTTATTGTTTCGCATAATCAAAATCAACTCCTTATCAAGTAAAACTTCAAGTTATTGGTTTTATTGAGTCAGAAAATGTTTCCAGAGGACTTCCTCAGAATAAAGAAGCTACATATTGTTGCTTTGTTTAACAGTGTCAAATGAATTTTACATAGAAAAATGCCCACATTGCTTCGTAACCATTGTACATGGTCACCTGTTGGTATATGGGTATCTTCCATTTTAACTAAGAGGGACAAATGGCGCCATCTGCCCACAGATTCAGGAAAAGCACCAAGAGGGGCTGAGATTGATGATCAAAAGTAGAATCCCCCCTTTTTATGGCTTTGCTGTATCTTATCAAACGATTCAGACCACCATGCTGCCTGTGTTTTAAGAATCTCTTTAAATCTTGATTAAACAGTATACAACCTGAGGCTTCTTTAGAGCATTTACTTTGTGAAATATTTCGCCATTTTAGGACTCACTTACCACTCCATAACAGTACTGCCCAAACATGTGCCTCAGTGGGCTGAGTATTCGGGTTTTCATTCTAACCAATCACTACAGCTGCTGATTTTACTGATTAACACAGTAGGGAGCTAATTAGTGAAATCAGCAGGTAAAATGATTGGTTGGAATGAAAACCTGCTTAGTCCAGACCCTCCATGGCACATGCTTGGGGAGAACTGGTCTATAATTTAAAACAAATACAACCGCAACATAAAGCAGGGCTGCCTGATCCTGTTCCTGGAGATCAACCAACCTGCAGGTTTTCATTTCAACCCTAAATTGGCACAGCCTATTCTACTAAATAGCAGCTCTACGAGATCTTTCTTGCTGTTGAAAGATGTGTGCTTTGTTAGGATTGGAGAGAAGCCTGACAGGAAGGCAGATCTCCAGGAACAAGGTTGGGCCGCCATGTTCTATAGGAATCGTTCTCAATACTACAGAAAATTGGGCAGTAGTCTGAGAATTGACCAAATAAAAAATCCAGCGATGCGAATGTGGGACATTCATTCTTCATAACACACAGATATTTTTAACATATTGCATTTAGAGGGTAAATATGTTATGAAATGAGCAGAAAAATAGCTTTATCCTAGCTGCACTTCCTTTCTCAGCTTTGTGGTTACATTGGTGTAACACTCTGATACTGTGTTTAGTCTGCTGAAGTGTGGGGGCTCGGTGAGGTGATCGGCCCCAAAGTACTGCAGCAAATCCGGCCTGTGCCAGTGCAGGTGGGGGCCAGGCTCATGAACTGACACACAACTGCTGAGGTTTCAGTTTGCAAGGTCATCCATTTATGTTCCATTTGCCTATTCCTGCCCAGACTTTGGGAGATTGCAATCACAGACCTGTGGTTTTGGCCTATGATGTTAGTTTGTCACACTGAAAATATTTTCCAGTACAACTAATTGTTTTCCAGGATCTTCAGGCAGTGTTCTCATTTTCCATGCATTACTGAAAAAAAAATTCCAGGTTTTCCAGGATGTTTGGGGACCCTGTGATAAGGAGGTTTAAAATAACAAAGGAGGTTTGTTACACTCCTCTACCTCCTCATTATGCTCCACCTCCTTGTTATATTGTTCCACCTCCTCATTATACTCTTCCTCCTCCTCATTATACTCCTCTAACTCCACGTTATATTCTTCTCTACTTCCTCACTCAAAATACTGCTCTACCACCTCGCTATTCTGCTCTACCTCCTGGTTATAGCGCTGTGCCTCCTTGCGGTGCAATGGCGAGCCCCTCTGGTGCTGCCGCCGGTCGTCTGCCTGCACCACCTGCGCAGGCTGCGCAGCCCTCCAGCGCAGTAACTGCCCAGTTTTTCTGGCGGATCATGCAGCACAGGCCGGCTGCAGTAGCGCATACTGAGTAACTGCCACTGAAACAACAACCCACCCGTGACATTTAACAAGAAGCACAGCTACTTTTCACTGCTTAATCATTCCAGTGGCCTGTCTTCCTCTAATTCAGTGTAAGTACAGAACAAGATTACCCTACATTGTTACAGTCCACAGCGCATGACTGAATAAAGCCCAAAGATCTCCATAAATACCACACATTTGTTGCAGTCGCTGCTCACAGCAGACCCAGGGCTGCTCTGCTGCACAGCTGCTAAATGCGGTCACTGGTTACTTTGCCAAACCCACAGCCAATCAGAGAACGCCACACGCTTTCAAAAGCTCTGAAACAACACTCAGACACCAAGACGCAAGTAAGAAACTATTTACTCGAAATACCTGAGCAATTAAACAAGCAATTAAATTCTTTTACAGCTTCATAAACCATCAGGGTTTTTCCATTACTGTATAGAGGCAGGTGGATTTTCCTTGGCATGTAGACATTGATTTTTTTCCCCCAACTCAAACCAAACCAAGGTGGAGGAAAAAAAAAAAAAAAAAACATTTAAACTGAAAATATTTCCTGTGCTAAAAAGACAAATTAAGACTACTGGCCGTTTAGCATTATTGCTGATCCAAGATAACGTCCTCTCAGTGCTTCTGACAGTTGTGGGTAATTGCCCAGTTCAGATTAAATTTGGGAGTGGGTAAAAAAAATAATTAAAAAAGGACCATAGGGCTAATACTTTTAAAAAGTGAACATAGGTCAACAAAATCCACATTCAACAACTCTTTTAAAACTTTTTTTCCAGTACATTTTTTTCTTAAGACTGGTACAACAGACCAACGCTTAAATTATCCCCCCAAAAATGACATTAGGTAAAAGGTAAAAGATAACGGGTAACATCCACCTCTTCTAAATATAATTTCTTGATAACCTATACGAAAGAAGAGATTTTGTTCATTGCAGGCGCTCTGGATTTCCTGAAAGCACTTGTGCAACAGTAAATAATCCATCTGCATTCTGATGTTCCTTATTCAGGATGCTGGTATACCAGAGAAGCACCAAGCTGTTGAACTTTTGACATAGTAGCATTTTCTGTAAAAAACACCCATTGAAAATAAAAATACACAAATGTATAAAACTTTTTTAAAATTTTAAAATAAAAAACAATCGAGGCCTGACCTCTGACCCCTCAACCACCCCCCCCCCCCCAATCCCGGCAGGTTCAGTATCGCCGCCACCGGCCGTCCCTGGACCCGTCCCGGGACCTGTCGGGGTAGTCTCTGCTGCGGCCGCCGCCGGTCCGGTCGTCGTGGTGATAGTGTTGCTCGCCCCTCTGGCCGCGGCGGTGGCGGTCGGCCCCGGGCTCGCTGAAGCGCTGGTCCCTGCTCCGGTGGCTGCCCCCGCCGTCCTGCTGGTAGGGGTGGCGGTGGCCCCTCTGCGGGGTGCCGTCCTGCTGCCAGGAGCCGCGGTGCGCCGGGCTGCCCTCCCCCGCGCCCGCGCCTGCGCCGTAGCCCTGCTGGAACCCCGTGGCCAGGCTGTGGCTCAGCTGCTGCAGCTGCCACATGTTGTTCATCTGGAGAGCCAACAGGCACCGGCACTCTTACACAGGTTTCACAGAAGAGCCAATCACCCAGACTCATCCACTTTCTACAAGACAGCCATGAATATTGCCAGACACCTACTGAAGCAGACTAGGTTAGGGACCTTGCTCAAGGCCTTGCTACACCATTAACAACAAGCAAAAAAGTGTTTTTTTATTTTTTTATTTACCTTTACATTTTAATGCTATTCACTCACTCACACACACTTCCTCTCTCTCTCTCCCACACACACATGCACACATACACACGTACACACACACTTACCAGGACCTGTCTCTGTAGGTTTTCTGGGGACATATAGGCCTTCTGATTCAGTTGGGGTGGCGAGTAGGAAGGAGAAGCCATCTGGTCGACTGGCCTGTCAAATCTAAAACAGGAAAAGAGAGTTGAAACCAAAAACTTTTTTTAAAAATGTTTAATAGGGGATAAAAATAAAGAAAAACTACATATTTATTCTGATGCTCTGTAAGTTTTCCTAGATAAAGACCACAGGTGGGGTAATTACATGCATACTTTATGTATACTAAATGAATAATTTACTTTTAAAAAATGTTACATAAATAAAACATCCAATGTAGGAATAACAAAGACCTCCTGGATGCCAGAAACAGTGTACAACAATACGGGTCTTCAGATGAATGCACGACTCAAACCTCCCAAGGCAAAGTGCAGAGTGTGGCAGATGAACCACGCACAGCTGTGGGACACACGTTCTGCAGTCCAGTACCTGCCGCCGCGCAGCGCGGGGGAGTTCATAGGGCTGGAGTTCTGCGAGTTTCCTGGACCGTTTCCATCCACGCTGGAGTGGCTGCTCCCTACGATGGGAAAACAGACCTCAGTAAAAGGCCCTCTATGCACAGGCACCGTGTTCTCACTGCAGACAAGGACAAGGTTTGAAAACCATACATAAGAGCTGTGTAACATGGGCCAGGCCAGCTGGAAATCAGGTGACTCTCACCAAGAATTACATACTCCGCACCACAAAGCAAAAATGGACAGCAATTTCACAGTGGCTACAGATACTGAACTCAGACTCCCAAGACCCCCTACGGCTCTGCACGAGTTCCAAAGGCATTCCGATTGCAAGCTGTTCTGATGCCTGAACTGCTCGAGTCCCTTTTTCCATGTTAGCCATTGCTTCTTTTTGCTCTGCAGTCCTTCAGCAGAGCTGTGCAGTCACCATGCTGAAAGGCCGCACGCGCAGCCGGATGACCGCACACACAGCTGGCACAAGCACACAGCGGGGCAGGCACGACGAGGCAGGGGACTGCACACACATACTTGCGTGTGGCCAGAAAGTGATATGGAGTAACAGCGGATCAAGCATCAGAGCACGCGTTAAAAGGTACAGCCATTACTGTTATTTGTACACTTTACTTCCTCACCTGATCTAAACTGTATCTTCAGCGGCCTTCCATAAAGACTGGTTCCGTTGAACAACTTCATTGCGTACATAACTGACACTTCGTGCTTGAAGTTCACAAATCCAAAATGCTTTGGTTTCCCATCGTTGTCTTTCGGGATTCTTACTTTAATCATAGGCCCAGCCTATAAAAACAACAGTATGAACAGTAAATAACATTCAGTAGCACTATTCCACGCAGTTTACGAATTCAGTGTCGCCTTTTAGTGGAAATGACTCTTACCAACATATCTGGACTTACCAAGGTCTGCTTTCCTCCTCTGTTATTGCATAAAACGGATTTTATATACACCACATGAACAAAATATTAATGCCAAGCCATGAAAAGAACTACATTAGCACATGCATTGCTAAAATGATGCAATTGAATATGCAATGCAATCAAACCAGACTTGTAAATCAGTTAAACTTAAAACTGACGAAGCGCTTTTGAATGATTCTAATGGCAAAGTGTTTTCAGGCAAAATATTTAAGCATAACAGATCTTATTTTTTATTGGAGAGTTAACCTACCTGGCATACATTTTAACAAAATTGGAGTGTTGATGAAAAACAGAGTAAACATTACATATTCGACACTTGGCTAAAATTGAGGGTACAAAAGACAGATCGGCTGTCCATTAGGTACTGTTACGTTAATTGAACTCAAACAAATATTGAATAGGTGCCATCCGAAAGAAAATGAAAACGCTGGCTACCTGCGTAGAAAGCAAGTAAACCGAACGAATGAACGATGTACCACGCTCAAATTCTACGCTTGGCTAGTCAGGTTGACATTCCAGCGCTGTAGTAACTTAAATTAGCAAGCGTAGGTTTTTAATTTACGTTAACTTTCGGTGCGTTATGAAAATAACATGGGTTAGCTAGCGCTTATATCTCTTAAAATAAATGCTAATTACCTAGCTTGCCATGTAGCCGTCTAGCGATGGTGAATGGTATGCAGGTTTGTAACATTCCTCAAACTGAAAACCTGCCGTTTGCCTACCTTAAGATACCTAGTTGGCAAGCAAACTCCAAACTTACCTGTAAAAATAGCTCGAACAAAAGCTCTTCTGTCACTCTTGGATCTAGATTTCCAACAAAGAGTGACCGGTCTGCTTCGTCGGCTATCCCCATTTTCGTGTGAACAAGGGTAATTATGAACCAACCGCACTAGCGCCTTTGACACAGCGGAGCTAACCTTAGCTAAACCAGAGAGAAAACAATCCAGTACCGACTTAAAGGCCTTTTCTGTTTCAATACGATCTCGCAAAGCTCCTACCGACACGACTTTCGTCTTGTGTCCACTTAACTCTCAATAACATTCTACGGTAATATCACCTATCGTGGTTTAGACTGAAATAGAAGCTACTTACTGCCACCTAGCGTTTCGGAGGGGCGTGGTTTAAATTTCAGACCTGTTTCGTATAAAAACAGGTAGCTCAATCTTGAAAACATCCCCACATTAAGAAACGCGCGTTATAATTGCGAAAATATGTACGTGAATGACTCAAGACTACAATTCTGTATACAATTTTTTAAACTACTATCCACCCTACCTCATCTAAATGACTTAAAAGCATGCCTTTCCAGTCATCCCCTTTTATCCCTATTAAGACTACTCAACTGATTCCCGTACAGAATGAAAAAACTTGTGGTATTTAAGCAAAGTAAACTGTTTGTGTGTGCGCGTGTGCATGCAAGAAAATAAAAATATTTTATCCAGAGTGAAAATGCAATAACCCTTAATTTGTGACTATTCTATATAGTTCAAGAAATCATATATTGAACAACCATTAAAAGAGAAATGTATTGAATGAAAATTCATGAGGAAAAAAAACATTTTATTGGAAAAACCGTAAAATACGTAAAACTAGCATCTTGCATCCAAAAAGGGGGAAAATGCAACAATTTGACATTTGTGTTCTCCTTCATATGGATGAGAATCATCTTTATTAAAGACAAATATGCATGGAATGAAGAATTGGTATGGGTACTGCAAAGAATGCGCTAATAGTAGACGTTTCGTTCTGATGAAACGCTTGTTTTATACTTAAATGTCATGCATCCCTACTGTTCATGCAAGTTTGTTCAAGCATATATATATATATATATATATATACACACACACACCATACACACACAATTGCAAGAAAAAGTTTGAACCCTTTGGAATTACCTGGATTTCTGAATTAATTGCATTAAATGTGGTCTGCTCTTCATTGTAAGTCACATGAATAGATAGACAAAGACATTCTGCTTAAACTAATAACACACACTACATTGTACTTCTCATGTCTTTATTGAACACATAATAACCGAACTTTGCGTGCCAAACCAACACCTCAAATCTCATCTCATTGATTGGAACACCGGACTCCAATTAGCTTTTGGAGAAGTCATTAGCATATAGGTTCACATACTTTTTCCAACTTTGACTGTGAATGATTAAACGATGCAATCAATATTGACAAGAAGAAATACAATTATTTGTTTGTTATTAGATTAAGCAGATTGTATTTGTCTATTATTGTGAGTTAGATGAAGATCAGACATCATTTAATGAGTAATTAATGCAGAGTTCCAAGTAATTCCAAGGGGTTCACACCCTTTTTTGCAGCTATATCTATTATATACATACACACACGTACGTGTGTGTGTGTTTATGTATGTATGGAGAGAGAAGAGACAGAGGAAATCGAGACAGAGGCTTTCCAAGGAATTAGGCGTTTGAACTAT
Organism: Anguilla anguilla; assembly: GCF_013347855.1. Lineage (NCBI taxonomy): Eukaryota > Metazoa > Chordata > Actinopteri > Anguilliformes > Anguillidae > Anguilla > Anguilla anguilla. Next base: position 25,872,387 of record NC_049212.1, read on the forward strand.
TATCACAGGTGTAAAGTGCTCTCCTCCTAAATACTTGCCTAATTTGTTCTGGGATTGGTACTTTCTGGAGTACTATTGAATGACAACAATTCATTTACACGCAATTTCGAATAAGATATAGCCTTTTTACTCCACTACTCAAAATGAGACAGTTACTTTTTCAAAAGCTGCACACTTGGATAATTAGGCTGTTCTACACATCAGGTCCAGTCTGTTCGTGTAATGATTTAAGAATTAAGTGAGCTAATCTCAGATCTGCAAAAATAACTGCCACATCATTGGCTAAATCTGCTCAACCTAATTTCACAGTAGCAAGTTGGTTAAATAAAATAAGAAAATAACAGTAGGTTACAGTTATATTAATAAAATGTGGATGCAATTAACAGCGAAAACCGAAACTAGGATGGACTGCCACCCTGGGATTGAGAAAATCTCTGCATTTAAGAATTCTTCCTCTAACTCGGGGACGCATGTAGAGGTGGGATTCACGTTTTATAACATTACTAATTTGATGGAGAGTCATGCCAGCTAGCTTTGACCACTTTGACTTTCGTTAAAAAATCAAAAAGGTAGGCTTATGTTACATAGCTACTGTAGCCTACTGCTACCTTAAGCTTGTGCCTTTTCATTCCTTTCCGCGACGAGTACTGGCCTCGTTTAAGTGTTTAACCACAGCATCTGTGCATTGTCTTATAAAGTTATAATTACAATGGTATTTTTTTACCATTTATTTTGAACCATTATTTTGAAACATTGTGAACAGTAGTTATTTTAACACTTATTACTTCAAGTGAACTTTCTTCGACGTGGAAAACCTCAACAACAGCCGCTTTTTCTTGGGCAATGGAAGGGCTGATATACTGTTACGTCACAACGCTTCAAAGTTGTCGAATTATTTATTGTGGGGTTGAGCCTGTTGCGTCACCGTGGCGGTGAACGCACCCTATATAATGAGAGCCACCAAAACCGTTTTAGCAGAATGGACGGAGCGAGGCAGGCGGGCTGGCGGTAGTGTCTTCGGATAAAGACAAGACGGGTAAGTAGAGCCAACAACTGCACTTTTCAGATGACCAAAGCCAGGATTAATGTAAGTAGACTGCTTCGGAGAAGGTAAGGATGTAAGAAAGTAATGAAACATGAAAACCACACATTAACCTAATAGCTAACAGTTAATTATATTTCTGAAATGTGTTGGTATTTTCAAAAAAGGCCAGTTTGAGCACCGGCATCACTATTGGACAATCGTGATCGTTTGAGACATACGATACCACATTTGACTTGTTTTAAATGGTATTATGTCATGTTCAGCTAACCTGCTAGATCAGCTAGTCATTTTATTTAACAAGTAATAATGTTGTGCAAGCTGAAGAACTTAACTTTGTTACTTTTTTTTTTTTTTTTTTTAATTCACTACCACAATATGGAGACCATTTGGAAGGTGATTGACTGCTGCCTAATTAGCTTTGTAGCAGCACAAAAACACACCACAGGAGTTTTGGCATGTAAGGAGGAAACTAAATGTTACTGGATACAGTTATAGTGCAGGATTCATTTGCAAACTCTACCTCAAAGCACATGGGGTTCAAGACATTCTGCTTGCCTTGTAACCAGTAGGGTAATGTCTTGTCACCTTTTGCAAAACATTTATGATAACTGCAATGAAATAAACCATTTTAAAAAGTAGCAAGTCCTCTGAAATCTAGGGCACCACAGAATCTGGAGTAGGCATCTTAATTTGAATGGTTGTTCAGTTTTTCACTACCTCTGTATGGCTAAATCTGCTGAAACCCTTGTGCTTTGAGGTAGTGTTCGCAGCCCTTGCACCCTATGACTATGACTGCCTCCACAGTAACATTTAGGTTGTGCTACCAGTGGTGCAGGACTGTGGGTAATCTTTGGGGCAGCTCGACACTCATGGCTCTGTTACAGGACAGTTCACGGAAAAGTGTGGACATTGAACAGCAGCAAGGTTTCAAGCAGGGCAGGTTCTATTGAATATATTCGTTAGATGGAGGCTGTAAATATTCCAATTCCCTCACTAAAATCGAATGTGCAATTCTGTGCAACTACATTCATACATAAACCCCACAACCAATTTGGGAGTGTAGACATCTTCGAAACACGTGGTGGCACCGCATGCTTCTTTCTCACATTGCTCACTACAGCTAAGCTCGCACAGAGCGGAGCTGGAGGGAGACCTGCCATATGCTGTTTTTACATGGTCCACGGGCACCCGATCAACCAGCGGGGGGTCGCTAGATAACCATGAAATGCAGATCACTAACTGGCTAAACCCTCCCATACTGTGGGCGATGCACTATGGAGCATGTTGCCCTATGGAGCTACCAAGCATAGTTGGCATTAGCACAATCCAGATTCGATCTGAGACCATGGTGCTCATCCATACCGCGTGGTGCCTTAACCAAATGAGCCACCGGCTTTCTTTATAATGAATAAAATAAAATACATTTTAAAAAAGGGAAAAATGGAAGGGTGCAAAAATTGCATGGGTCTCAAATGAGTGAGTGTTTACATTTTTTTGGTTTGTGGTTTGAACAGAGGATGTTGTGGAAGGGTGTTCAAAAATAATGAATTTATTGATCCCAGCCATAAAATCAATATTTTTTATCTGCAATATAGAAATGTTTTGCCATGACATCTTCCCAAAGGGCAAACTACCGCCATGCAATGTAGTGGCTTTTCTACCATAGGCAGATCGCCTATGCCCGTCCTGTGTAGCTGTGCTGTTTGGGCTTGTTTAGCAAGATGTAACTGGAAAGAGGTGCAGGCCATGATTAGATCTGTATTAGATTATGGGGGTTTAGTATTTGGGGCTGGCGCATCATCCTCACTCAAGGTTCAATGTGGTTCAAGCTTCAGCCCAGAGATTGTGCTGCAAGGCTTTTGTTTCGTCCTTTTTGCATTGTGGCCTGGTTCGGTAACTTGAATTTGGCCAGTAAGTCTTGGCCAGTTTGTTGAAGCAGCTAGTAAAGTCACTGGGGTGAACCAGGTCCAGCTTTCTGATCTTTATGGCAGGCAGGTCTCAAGGAAGGCCTATGCCATACTGACCTGTCTTGAACATTGCACAGGGAGTTCTGTCTTTTAGGACTAAAAACTCTTTCATTGATATTGCGGTTAGCATGCTGAATTTGCCCTTGTGCTCTTGTTAATACACTTTGATCCTTAAAATACTGTGCAAAATAAGATTCTTATGTGTCATTTTGCTGTTACTGTGTGCAATTGTCCTTGTGATCTGTTCAGTATGTGGTTTTAGCTGATGCGTTTTGATTTGGAATGGGTAAGAGTATTGGTATTGATCCATTGTATGAAAAAAGGAAAAACAGCACATGCACAGCAGGTTATCACGAGCTGCTGGTCTATAAAAAGGAAAAAACGGCATGTGCAGGGCTTTTATTACGAGGTGCTGGTCCAGTAAGATCCAAACAATGTGAACTGCACACTCAAAGAAGAAAAAGGAGACTGACATTAAACACCTGTATTGTTAAATATGCAAGTCGGGATGCAAACAACGTTTTGCTCTCTGCCAAGTATGAGGCCTAGACCAAAGGTTTTTAGATCTGACATCCAATCCCCATAATGTCACTGTGAGCAAAAAAGAGTAGGTGACTGCTGTGGTGCAGCTGCTGGTGCTCAAAGGGGCTGCCCGCTTTAAGTAATAGGCTGTGCCAAAATGAAATGACACCATCTTGCACTATGTTCACCTGAGTTAGATGATTTTCCTTAACATTTTGCAGGTGAAAAAACTGATTTGTTTTGTCTAATTAAGATGAGTTGGAATTGTTATCAAATGATTTGAATACTATTCAGTATTCAGCAGTACTTGTCTTTTGTCTCTTGAGATGAAACACGTTTAATAGTTCTGACTGGTTAAAATTACACACGTTTTTCACCTTGCTCTTTAGCAGCACCATTTTGGGGGTTGTAAAGCTAACTCTATAGGCAGTTATTTTTAAAAGATGCACAAATTTTTCTACCGATTTTTATTTATTTTTTTAAGATTACTAAATTAATATTTTTGAAAGAATTGACAATGGTCCCCTGAAGGTGGTGGTGGGAAAATAAAAAAAATTTTTTTTATTGATCTTCATTCAAATTTACAAATTTTCTAAATAGGGAGGAAGTGTGGCAGTTTGTGTCAAAGAATACTTTTTTTTTTTTTTTTTTTTTTTTTTTTACATTTTAAAATAATAGTTCTTCCAGTGATGGGAGTGGTGGCCTGAAAATAAGACCAAATTAAATTGTTAATTATGGATTATATTTATTACGTTTTACTAATTGCTAAATTAATTTAAATGTAATAGTGGTCCCCCATAAAGGGGGGGTGGTGGCGGGAAAATAAAATAAATACATTTTATTCATGATATTTGTAATTTAATAATAAGTGGTCCTCCAAAGAAGGGATTGATGGTGACCAAAATGCTGACCAAACATGTTTTTAACTTGTGGAGTCCCAGTAGCCCAGCAGGCCCTGTGACTAGAGAAGCCCTGTAGAACCTGGAACTCTGCACTCCTGGCCAGGGTTGAGTAGCCCTGTAGAACCTGGAACTCTGCACTCCTGGCCAGGGTTGAGTAGCCATATAGAATCTGAAAATGTGCTACTCCTGGCCAGGGTTGAGTAGCCCTGTAGAACCTGGAACTCTGCACTCCTGGCCAGGGTTGCATAGCCCTATTGGCACTGGGCTTCAGGAGTAGTCCTGCAGATCTACCTCTCAATTAATAACTGCTCGTATGTATTCTTGGCTAAATTTGTGGGAGCAGTTCTGTTTGTCGTGTTATTCTGTTCTATCATGTCTCTTGGTGCTAACAGACAGTTGTGTAATAAAACAGCTGTGCTTGAGACTTGTACACCTTCCCATCACATAATTCACAATGAAGTAGACTCAGGTGAAGGGGGGGGGGGGGTGTGTAAAATTGATTGTTAGATTCTTCTGAGTGTTCTAGACGCTGTGATCCTGAGGGGCCAAGTTTGTTCTTCAGGAGTCTCACAAGGGCTCTTAACGCAGTTTAGACTGAAGTCTTTCACACCGAGCTGAAATATCCACAGGTCTCATTGGGATCGACAAATAAAATCCATCACACAGTGTTTCTTAAGCACACACATAACCACATCTGCCTGGTGTTCCGTTTGTGTGGGTGTCTAGTGACATCATTTGTTGAGAAATGCATTCCCCAGTAAATTGTAGTAATCACATTCCATATTTCTCCGTGCGGTAGTATATTTTTATCGGTTGACGATACCTGACCGTACTGCAGATCATAGTAAACTGATGGAAATACGAAGCTGTGAGCAGAGAGGGGTTTCCCGACGACTGCATTGCGAAAATGTAGCATAAATCCACACCTCAGGGAGGGCATTTCATTACCACACTAAACTTCCATTTGCCTCAGATTTCCTTTTTTAAAATATTTTCAAAACTTTTTCCTCATCTTTTGCCACTGCAAAATGTGTCTTAGATGTTCAAGCTTGTGTTATTGAGCTGCAGTTTTAACCAAATAAGATATCTGTCTTTAAGGCAGAAAAGGAACAGAGTTGTGGAAAATCTGAGGGGTGGCAGTTGTGTGTTTAATAATGGTGCTCAACTGAAGAACGGTGTGAAAATGAGCTCTTACTAATTATCTTAATGATGAGTCCTATGCAGCAATGTAGTTGGGTTGTCTTATATTAGTAAAGGTAAGTATTGTCCAGATCTTGCATGTTTAGAGCTGATAATTAAAATGCTTCAACGGGATGACTCCGGCCCTGTTAACTGAGCTTCCTAATGCCGGCCACCAGATGGCACTGTTGATCCTTGCAGGTTCTTTGTGTTTTGGGAAGGCACACATTGCTTTTCCTGGCAGCTGTGCCAGCCGTATCCTTGTGCATACCAAATTCTGCTCCTCTGTTCTCTTTGTTCTTTTCTCTCACATGGTTCCTGGTGAACACCTGGCATCCTAAACTCCACCCACATGAATTTACTTAATAATTCTTAAAAAAATAATTCTCCCTTCCCCAAGAGTACTTCCCCAATGAAGTGTGTTCCATTTTGAAAAATATTAAAGAAAAACTGTGTAGATGGTGGCAGTGCTACCAAACTTATCAAGATGGAGTGGAAATCTGTATTTCTACAAGCTGATGGTTGGCACATGAAGCTGAGCCTCTCTTATTCTCAGAGTGGTGGTAGGTCCCACAGTCAGGAATGTAATCTGCTCCAGGGAGCTCTGTGCCTGGGATTCCCCGTGGGTCACTTCGTAATCCAGGTTTTCATGTTATTCTTCCAGATACTCCAGAAAAGCTGCTGGTTTGCAATGAAGAAGGCACTTTCTCGTTAATATTCCGGTCAGCCATTTTCAAAACGCATGGAAGGTTTAAAATTGCTGTTTATCCTGCTTAATTCAAAGGTTTCTTATCACAGGAAAAAAAAACCCGTCCTGTATTGACCTTGCCAGTGGAGTAGCTCAGTCAGAACTGATGGACTGCTGATGGATTTCGATGATAGCCAAATGTAAATTGATTTCCTTTTCTAATGTGCTCTTTGTTTTATTGGTAACATCTGAAAAGCTTCTTTAACATCGTCATCACCCTTTGTTCATAATTATTGTGCATCAACCTACGACAGTATGACAATACCAGACTAGATGTATAGGTTCTGTATGGATAGATGATGCAAGATCACCCCCTTCCAATGTGTTCCCCTCATAAAAGACAATAGAAGACTAAACTACTCGCTAGTATTATCCTTGCAAAGGGTGGGTGCACAAAGTATATTTTTTTGTAAAGTAAAATTATTTTTTACAATATCAGTAATCTGAGCAGTTTTATTTGGATGAAAAAATATAGTTTCCCATATTTTCAAGAATTATATACTGTAGCTTAACAACCGTGTTTTTTATGCATTTTTGCTCAATATCAAAGGGGCCAGTAATTTTGGAGGTCACGGTATATATATACTGGTTTAGTGTCACAATGCAATGTGTGTACCCCAAGCTGCCTGCAGTATCTTTTATGTCAGGTTTTTAATCATTGCGGGGACACTTCCCTGTATTGAATATAAGATTTAAGTGTTCGCCTGGCATTTCTGCTGGAGAAAACCAGGATGCCACATGTCACACTAGTGTGATTAATGCACCCTCTTGTGCCATTGAACCTGTTCCGTGTCTGCTAGCCTCCGGACTGTAAAACACTCTTGCATGGTTCTGCTCTTGGCTGATGTCATTCTTCCTCGGTATTTGTCCTTCCTCTCAACCCCCATAAGAATATAAAACAAAAAACCCCACACACTGCACCCCCCTGATACACAGACGGTTACTTTAATCATCTTGGTTTACCGTCTGGCTTGATCATTCACCCGGTTGTTCATTAATATTCATAATTCATGATGAATGAAGCGATTCGGGGTCATTAAATGCGCATGAACATTTGTGGAATAAAACTTTAATCGACTTATCTCTTCCCGGTGTGTGATGTCATCGTGTGGCTGGGTTTAATTGCCTCGTCTGTTTAAGTGCTGCTCTCTCCCTGATTAAGGCCTTTTACACTGCCACCTCTCATTGGCTGCTCTGGTGCTGGGAAATGACCATGATGATAATAATAATAATAATAATAACAATACTACTACTATTACTACCTAATAATAATGATAGCAATACTAATAATATTCATATTTTAGCTGATCAATTAATTTACTTAAATCTTTAGGCTAGAACTGATAAAAGGACAGCAATCAACAATTTTACAAACAAGAAATGTATCAAATAATTAAAAAATGCGACAGCAGTATAATATTGTGACAGATTGATATGCATTATTCAGCAAATTATTGTTAATCCAGCTAAATAAAAGAGAAACTGGTTGTGAGCAATAGTGTAATAAGGTAAGGTGAGATTTATGTCTCTTATTTAAAGGTGAGATTTCAGCCTGCTCTCCAGGCATTGTATGCGGGTGAGCAGGTCAAATATTTATTGGGAATATTATTAAATAACCATGCTGAAGCATAACTACACTGCACTGGCAGTCTTTGTCTTTTTTTATGCCAAATTCATGCAACTTTGCCCATATTTCTTATTCCAAAATGCGTTTAAGTTGTTTCTGGGTGTGGTGCTCTTTTCTGTGTGGGAAGGCTTGGGTGTAACTGGTTTGGGATCAGATTGCAGTGGATTGTTTGTTGCTTGATAGCTAGCTAGCTAGCTAGTGCAATGTCCCAGATACAGCAAAGGAAAAGGACAAGCTGACCAGGCTCAAGATTTACCCTTGGAATTGCTTTTCCTCAGTGGCGTCAGCTGAAGTTTGCCAAGGGGATGAAAAGTTGGCTTGTTTTCTGTTGGACCTGTAAGTAACGTTACCTCTATACGTTAGCTATCCAGTTCATGGTCCCCAGTAATCGATGGGAGAAGTTTACTGGTATTTTTTTAATGAATTCATGTGCCGGTGACTTGATCGGGATGCCTACTCAGGGTGAGTGGGCAGGGTTGAAGACAAGAGGAGACTTCTTTGATTGTGAACAGGACCCACAGCAAAGCTTTAAAAAAATCCTGCATAGTATGCATTTCAAGGTAAGATTTCATCCTCAGGTTAAAGGTAAGATTTCAGCCTTTTCAGTTTCAAGCTGAGATTTTTCATTGTGCAGAGGTGGTACAGTTTTTGGACTGTGGGTACATGCATGTGTGAGCATGCCATGTCAGTTGTTTACCTTGCCAGTTATACAGAGCCTGGTTTACCTTGCTCCAGCTTCTGTGCATCTGGACCAGAACAGGCAGGATGTTCTATAATGCAGGGCTGGAGAGGCAGGGACCTTTTTTTCATCTGTAGAGCTTCTACTATATGTGGGGTGGGGATGTGTGGATCCTGATTGTAGTAAAATGGTTTTCCCCCCCTCCCTCATGTGGGTCTGCAGGAGTGGGATGGGGCCCAGAGGGGAAGCTCTTGACTCCAAATCCCACTTCTGCTTTCCTTTTCCCCCTTTTTTCCATCTCTCTTTCCTCTGCCACCAAAGACCAGGAATCTGTGTGCATTTTCACTGCCGGAATAAATCTGAGCGCGAGGGTGCAAGAGCGTCAGGGTTAACTGCAGGAGCCAGAGACTGCTAGCCCAACTCTATGAAGCCTGTTGGGTTCATCTTGCCTCTCCGTTGCCCTTCTATTCAACCCCATCAATGTGGATGGGAAGGTGGGGATGGGTCGTTTTCTGATGGCCTGAATTTTTCCCGCCTTCGCCGGATGAGCCCACATTCACCGGGTACCAAGAGGCAGTGCTGAAGCAGCCGTACCACATTTGGGTAGCTGTGATCGTTGTATAACGCGGCATCCACGTCACTGCTACCTCAACTCTCCGCGTTCAGGCGAGCGCTCTCCCTCCTCCGAGCGGCTCTTGCTACACCTCGGTGGTGGCTGGACAGGCTCAGCACTCACGGCGCGGACTCCATTGGGGAAGGGGGGGGGGGGGGTGCCTGGCCCTGGAATCAGTTAGGGCGGACGGCTTTCATCTGAGGATGTGTTTAATTACGTAAATTAAGTTAAATAATTATGAACCAGGAAAGGAGCTGGCGGCATAATGCAATGAATCAGAAGACCCCCCCCCCCCCCCCCCCACACACACCACTCACTTCTGAGACTTGAGGCGTCAGCACATTTTACATGCTCAGCGAACCCCGGCCCTGTCCTCTGTGACCGTCCACCGAGGAAGAGGAAGGACTCATGCCGTGCCAAACACTGACGCACGCAGCGCATTTTACCGCTGCGGAATCGCACAGAGGAGATGTCCACCGGATTAACTGATTAATAGATATCCTATCTCTGCACCCATACCCCTAAGCCCTGCCTAGATTCCATTCTCTGTCTGTAGCTCATAAGGCTCAGGTGCCTCAGTAATAATGAGGACTCTTAACAGTAGGAATGTGTGGAGAGGGAACATGGTGATGGTGTTTTGTCTATATTTATTTATTTATTCTTTTATAACCGTGGCAATGTTCGCCATCCTCCCTTCCATAATCGGATGATGGCCTGAGGCTCTTAACAGTCACTGACGTAATTTTTCTGGCATTTTCGGATTTTGTTTTTACCAGTAAAGATGTGTTTGCTTCAGTTTCTTTGGAAGACTCTGAAATTCTGTTCAGTTCTTTGTTTTGAGAGGCATTTTTATAGAGCTGTGAGCTATAGGCTGATTATTATTCAGCATCACTTTTCTGTGATTTCCATCCACTGCTCTATACAGACATCCAGAGAATGTTCCAGGTGTGAGGTGCTCCAGTGACATGATGTCATATGTGGTGAAAGAGAAGTTATTACATTACAGCAACTCCTGGTGGGGTAATATATATAATGGTGACCCATGTGCCCCCTCACACCCCTTTTGTGGAATATATCAAACCACATTTTTGGCTAGTTTCCAAATGTGATTTACATTTACTTTTTGTCGCTGTTTGCTGTCCTATATAGCTATGTTAATGAAAGCATAAAGGAGTGACATTTTATGCTAAAACAACAGATTTTTTTCCCACCCATTCCCATTATTACCTTACAGACCCCATGTCTGTGTACTCGGATGATAAATTCACCAGTGAGGGAAACGTTTTGTGGCGAACTACCCTTTGTGGCTTAACAGTATGTGCTGCTGCCTGTGTTTGTCCCTGTACGGAGGTCCCGGTTCATCAGTACAAATTTGGCAGACCTCTTCTTGCACCTGCATTTGAGATTGCCATTTGTCATGGGAGAACATGGGTATCTTTAGCTTGTGCAGGGTAAACCAATCCGCACCTGGCTGACGGTTTAGGCAAAAGCTTAAACAGATCAAGGACAAGCCCCTTTTGGGGCCAGACCATGCAACACCAACTGGTGGAATCTTGCACTGACATGGATTGCACAATTGGCTTCATTAGTTGTTGCTATGAAACAAAAGCAAGCAGAAAACAAGGGAGTGGACCTAACCTTTAAGTTTACAGCAACACCCTGCAGGAGCAAGGGGCCTTGTGAGTGATTCATTTATTATGTTATGTCTTGTGCAGTTTTCATCATCCTGATCCCATTTCTACAGTTTCACACTGTAGGTTTACAGTAGTGTGTTTGGTATTCATATTGATGCTGAAATGCAGATTTACATTTCTGAGCACGCATGGATGCATGGTCCTATACACGTTGTATATTTAAATGCATTTGCATCCATTGATTCAATTACCAGTGAAGAGAGAGTTGCACTAAGCCAGGTAATTGCAAGAAGCTATTTGTGTAGCCCACCATTTATGGAGTACAGAAGAAGGTCATTGAAGCCCCAGTCCTGTTGCCAATGCTCAATGTGTAAATTAATTGCTGTCAGGAGCTTTATGGAATAATTGAATTGACTACCAGTCTAACGCTGGCGGAATATTACAGAACTAACCTTCAAATGCGCTGAGCGTTCCCTTGGGAAGCTTGGCTCCTTTGCCACAGTCGTACCTCTTAATCCCTTCCATCAGAAATGAGCAGCACTTCTTCAAACCCCCGTGTGAAGCGCCCCTGGGCTCCACATTATAACTGAGAAACACAGGGAGAGAAATTGCACACTCTGCTTAACACCTCTTTTTTTTTTTCCCTCTTTGGAGGTTGGGTAACACCTTAATACCATGACAACCTAAAGCATAGTCTCATTAATGTCAGACCCAGCGTCGCAATTACAGTACATATCCTGCGCCTGACATCAGCGCTCGATTCATCACATTGATTAAAACCGTAGGGTTGAGTTTATTCCCTTTTTTAAAAATTACAGTCCAATTAGCAACGCGTACAGTGAGAATGATATTCCAGCCATGGGTGTAAACTCTTAAGAGCCAAAGGGGAGTCTAATTGCAAGACAAAGTGTACAAGTGTTGTGTAAAATATCAGACGTTTCATATGGAACTGGCCTCATGGTATTTGCACGCTGGATTATTTCTGCATGCATTCTCAGCACAGTGTTGCTGGAAACTGGGATTAGCTGTACTGGTGGGCCAGTCAGTCATAGAATGTCATTAAAAACACAACTGACTTGAGTTTCCATGCTTGCCATTTCAGGCTGGTATAAGCCTTGCACCTCATTTTATTTCAAATTAGTGAGTTGTAGAAGGGCTGCTTCACTTGTCATGAGCATGAAGGAAAATGATTAAAATACCTTGTCATGGCTCATCCTACTAATACACTGTTTCTCAATTTAATGATACACCCCACGGTCTGTTATTGAATCAGGGCAGTGCCAGGCCGGCCTGGATAATATAATAGTAAAGTGACATTACTGCAGTATTTCCCTAACAGAGGAGTTGCACCAAAGACGGAGTATGTGGGTGGTAACCAACAGAACCACATCAAAGGCAATTGGTGGATAGTCCCTGGCTATTTGGTAATTCCAATAGTGATACCAGAAGTATAGCTCAAATGTATCCACCAGTCACCATCAGATTTTTCTATTGGTTGCTAGCATACTCAAGATTGGTGATGCTCCTCTTTTTTTTTTCCCTCGATTAACGTAACATCAGGGCCATCTCGTCCATATTTTATCACCCGTTGACAGCAGTGTAATTGTAAAGACCTGCGAGTTGTTTGCTTCCACATCCGGTTGACCCATTATTTGATAAAATACTATCACATGATTATGTACATCAGTACATTGTTTTGCGCATGCATGCAAGTTCCTGGTGCATGAGTTCACTTAGTAGCCCGTATGTAGCTGTATTAGCTATGAAGGTAGCTAACAAAGCTCTGTAGCGTGCTAGCTAGCCAGCAGAGGTGGGTAACCCGGCTTCAAAGACTGACCATGCATTTGCTTAGTTTCGTGAAAATGAACTTTAATACATAATCATCCCTGAACATTTTAGTGTGCCAACAAACGTATTTGGAATCTTGTAGAGATTATGCATTTTTGATATGGGGTTGGTAGAAAAATTATGCACACAAGCAAGAATCTTTCAGGACAGAACGTCTGGACGTATTAAATGCTTCACCAGGGCAACTGTAATGCAGGAGCACTTCAGCCAGCTTACCCTGCCCTGAGAGAAAGGCGAAAAAAGTCTCCCAAAAATAACTTGCGGTTTTGCGCCGCCAGTGAGTTCATGTGTGGCCCCAGGACAGCAGATTCCATCAATCTTTAAGCCATTTATTGATGGGCTGTCCACACTGATCTGCCTGAATGGCGTTGGCGCGCTGCAGAGTATTCATTTAATATTCGTGTTTGTGGCATTGTGGGATGCGAGAGCGGTAGAGTGACGCCTCTGGCACGGAGCACTCATTGGCCCTGCAGTCTGTGGGTTCTGCGGAGTGCTGCAGTGGGGCAGGTATTGATGCCGGTGGGGTTTCTGCTTGATTCTGGAAGTTCAGCACACGAGCAGCAGAACTGCCATCGATGTCACCCTAGGTCATGCTGTAGAAGGATGGTCAGTTCTTGTTGCAGTGTTAAAAGTTAGATTCCAGCTTCAGTTGCAAAGACAGAGATGGAACATAAACACGTGGATGCATCTTCATTTGATGGCTCTTGCGCCTTTACATTTGTATGTAGTCCTCACGTTATGCTAAACACGTTCCGTAAACTCAGATTTTAAAGCGCATAATCGTGTGCTCCCAGCTGCTTTCTCTCTGCTTTCCTGAAACCGTGAGCAGAGCTGACAGGACAGATACTGGGACCGCCAGCGCGGCCGTCCACCAAGCCCCGCGAAGCGAGCAAACAAATTTACATATTTCCAGCCGGCTATCGGAAGTGACAGTGCGGTTTTCCGCGTTTCTGAAAACGGGCCAGGGTTAGGTTGTGGTTTGGTGCTCCTCATTTAAAAACAGCCCCAGAGTAAATAAATTATACGCATCAGTCCAGGCGCAGAGTGCGAAGGAAATGCCGTTGAGTATAATTATATCGCCGCGTGTGGATGGGGAACGGAAGATGATTGTGGCCTTCCATAAATCATATCTGTGTATTGTGCACTGGAACATGTTGATGTAGCCCCTCACGCAGGCCTCGTGCTGTGGAGCTCTTCAGGCTTGGAGGTGATACAGTGCCATATTGTGCTGGAGAAAGTGGGGAGGGTTCACTGAACCCCAAGCCTCTGAACGTAAATATGTCTAAAAGAAAACAAGACTGTAAAAAATAAAGTGAATTGGCATTTTCAATATGCAAGTAATATTAAACATAAATTTCTGTATACAATACACATAGCTGTATTGCCTCTTTCATTCTGTAAATGTATGTATGTAAACATGAATACATATTCATATATGCATAAGTGGGCTGACAGACACTCATTACCACAATTTTTGTTTGTCAGTGTGTTCCTTGTTTTGGACTGAACATATGCTGCTTTTTTGTGAAGTGAAGTGAAGTGAAGCAGACACTTGTCCATCACTCTGTGCTGTGCGCACTGTGTGACAGGCTCAGTCAATGTGGATGGCTGTGCAGAGCGGGAGACTGACAGCCTGACAGGGCTTCACGTCTGTCCGCAGGGTCCAGGTGCCGATGGAGCCGGCGACTCCGTCAGTCACTGTGCCTCCACAACGACTCTCGCACTCCTGCTATACCGGCTCCTGCCTGCCGCCCAGTCTCGCTATACTGGCATGTGCCCACTCCCACTATACTGCCATCTGCCTGCCACTCACTCCCATTATACTGGCACCTGTCTGCCACCTGCTCCCGGTGTACTGGTACCTGCCTGCCACTCACTCCCATTATACTGGCACCTGTCTGCCACCTGCTCCCGGTGTACTGGTACCTGCCTGTGGCCCGCCACCTGAGGCATCCAGACAGCGTCTGAACAGCCGCTGGGATTTAGGGATTTCAGCCTGGGCAGAACATACCTTTTGGAGCTGATCCAAGATCAGCATGGCCTTTGCTTCTTAAGATAGTTACAGTGAGGACTGGAGGTGCTGCAGCTGATCTTGGACCTGTGCTTTCTCTTTCCTCCCAGAGTCTGGGATTGGACCATGCAAATCTGATCTTATTTTGACAGGACTTGTCCACTTCGGTATCCCTCCAGTCAGAAAGAGGGATGATCAAGTAGAAAACAACCTAATCCCCACTGTGAAGTATGGTGGTGGATATGTGACCTTGTTAGGATGCAATGATATCATGGAGAATACCAGGAGATTCTAGAATCGTGGATGCCTCTGCCGGTAGGCTAAAACCTGGTAATTGGTGAATCTTCCAGCAGGACAATGATCCAAAACATTCCTTAAAATCCACAAAAAAAGGTTAACTGACCATACAGTCATTTTTGCAGTCCCCGGCTGCTCCTCCCAAAATCCCAGCTGTTCTCGAGAGGTTTGTGACAAACGTGTCAGAGTGTCCGATGAATTGTGTGTGTGGGCGGCATCAATAATAATGAATGATGGCCCTCCCAGCTGTTTGTAATGCATTGCACTGATCACATACATGAGCACTGCCGTGCCCTTTATTACTGGAGGCAGATAGGTCAACCACTCCTATCTGCTCCAAGCACTTCCAACTTATGCTCTGCAGGTGGACTTGTTGTTAAACACTTTCTCATTCTCAGTCCAGGGATGTTGCGTATCTCCATATCTGTCCTCTAAGGTGTCATTGTTTATTTGTTGTAATTTTTACAGCTTGGTTAATTGCTAATCACATTTCCATTAAGACTTGAATGAATTCCACACTCTAAAGGATTCACATCAAATTTGCGAGTACCGGTGCTGTTTCTGCAACGCTGCATGGGTGTTAGCACGCTAGTCACACCTTAATAGCTTAATAGTTTGGATGTTATCAAATGGCGTTCCTTTATTTAATGAGCCACCTGGAGCCTTTAGTGATGAGCAGCAGCAGTGATACAGCTGTTTTCAGTGTTTCTGTACTGAACGTTTTTTTTGTTTTGCGCCTATAAATGGTGCGAGCTCCCACCCCCCCGGGGTTCACACGCAGCACAGACCGGAGTGCAGCTCGCCTCACTAGCCTCGCAGCCGCGCGAAGGAGAATCGTGCTGTTTGCTGGTGTCAGTGGGGGTTTTCTTAAGACTCGGAATAGCTCGGTGTAATCTGTGGGCGGGCGCTCTCTGCCCCCTTAGCGCACCTTCATCCCTTCCGCTAGCTGAAGCTTTAATTGCCGTGACGTGCCCTGGCCCTGGCACCCACGCCCCCCCACCCCCCCCCGCCCCTGTTACTGGGCGCTAATTGTATTCAGATTTGCGCGCCAGCGCCCTGTTGGACGTCGCGCTCTGTGGCACGCCGCCTCAGCCCCGCCAGCGCCGTGATTAACGGACCCCGGGAAGAGAAACCGCACGCTGTAAACCCGCTCGCCGCTGTGGAGAGCCCGGGCGGGCGAGGGGCGGGCGAGCTTCACACGGCCTCCTTTCCGTTTAGGTATTCTCCGTTTAATTGGGATTTATGGAGAGCGAGGCCCACGTGCGCCCCCAGCTGTGCCTTGCGGCCCAATTCCCCAAACTCAGTAGGCGGTGCGGCGGGTAATTACCCCCCGCGCCCACACCAGGACCTCCCACGGGTACCTCTCATCACTTCCACTCCCAATCACACACTGGATTGTTGGAGCAGTCCTGCTGTATCAGCATTTTGGAAGAGCAACTAACAAGGCCTGCTTTGTAGCAGTAATGCAGGAAGGGAAGTGCTTATTTTGTAATATGCAGCCTTTGTTTGTCGATGTGTTTGTTTGTGAGGAAGCACAGGATCATTTCCCATTGTATGTAAATATGGGAGGAATGGTGGAACAGTATGGTGTGATGTTATTTATAATCCCCTGCAAATTTGAGCCGGATGCTGCAGGGTTTACGCAGTGCAGATCGACTCGCTGGGCCTGCAGATAGTTTAATGCGCTGCGTAATTACCTTTCCGCAGAGTTGACCGCGGGTACTGATGCCAGATTGCTGGGTTTTGCGAGCGGCGGGGAACGCAGCGGAAAGGCTACTTTGTGATGTGTGACGGACAGACGCTCCGCGCTGGCTTTTAACTGGAGGAAGGGTAGGGGCCTGGGTGTCATGCCGCGCGACCAAACTCAGCCTCCGTATCTTACTTCGGGCCTACATTACGGGCCAGTCTGCTCAGAACCAGCCCCCCAGCGCTGCTAAAATATTCACATCCCCAGTATTATGCAAGTCTTCCAAATGAGGTATTGATTGTTCATCCCACAAGGGGGGGGTGAAAATATTGATTTAAATGGAAGATAAAGGGCCTTGAGAAATGGGGCCTCAGTGATGACTGAACGCTGCAGTTCATGATGTCTGCTCCCTTCACTGAGCGAGCTGACAGGGTGTGCGAGGAGGGGGGCGCGGCGCGGCGCATTCGGGGGGCTACTCTCCTGCTCAGTCTGATTATAAATCTTCCTCCAATTATCGTGAGGCATGGAGCCTAGATTGCGTGTTTCACTGAGAGAAACGACGCCCTTTCTGATGCCATCAGCCAGCGGTGTGAGCGGGGGCGAGACTCCCACTCTGCTGAGATGGCCGCTGTGGCTCAGATTGCACTCAGATACTGCGCATGTTTCAAACACCACTGCTGCAAAGCTAGAACCCTCAATCGGGGTTGAGAAATTGAGAGGTTCTTTGAGGCCTGGGCTTGGTTCACATTCACATCCATGGTGTGTGCAGATGACCAGTGAAGAGTTTGTTGGAGGGGAAAAAAACATTTCTCCGAAAGGTGTGGGAGCAGTTTCCCATCCATACGCATGCACACACATTCTGAGAGTAAATCTACTGGCTCCCCAGGCTTCATAAATTAACCCCAGTTGAGCCTGTTTTACTTTTAAATTGCTAGTCAATGATTGGCTAATCGACCCAGCTGTTAAGATTAAACCCTCCTGCCCTGAACAAGAACCGAATCAATGGTGTGCAGTAATATTTATGGACTGGAATCTGCAGAAAATGTGCCGGAATTCACTGAAGGGGGCGAAGGAGCATTCCTTGGCATTCCATCTTGGTGGCCTCATTCCGTTGCTCCCAGTGCATTCTGGGTAACCGTTACCCTAGGAGCGGGCTTGCCCAGAGGTCAGCCAATGGTGGGGAAAACATGGCTTCACTACCTAAGGCCTGCTTCCTGTTCTTATTGGATGAGTGCCATGCCTGTTTTGCCGTAGCTCGCCGCCTCTGATTGTTGTCGCGGAGACGGCTCCAGTGGGGTGATGGGATGGCTGTAGCCGGCGGATTTTGATCTGCCGTGCCCCCCCCCACCCCACCGCACCCCGCCCCCTGCTCCTGTCAGCTGTCAGCCCGCATCACACACATGCAGACAGCCAAACGATAACAGCCTTTCATATTTTATACTCCACTCAGCTGTACACAACATTGCCTTTCCACCCACTCTCTCTCTTTCTCTCGTACTTTCTCTCTGTGTTCCTGTTTCTCTCTTTATTTAATGAGGCAGTAATATTCCTGATTGATGAATGATCTCGGCCATTTTCAAATAGCTAAATCTCCTGAAAATAGGAAACAAAAAACTCTCTGGGGATAGGGCTTGATTCTCATTATGTGAGACAATCATAAGTTGTTTTCATTGGTTTAATTTGTGTTTCCTTTGTGTCTATCTGATTTGCAGTGTACAATTTGGATGAATGACAAAATAAAGGATATTAGTTGCCAGTTCGGGAACTATTGCTCATATATATGTTTGGTCAATGTATCCGTTTTCTTAAATTATAAATCACTCTGAGAAGGTTTGCTAAATGAATGTAATGTCATGTAAAGGCTTGTTTAAAGCTCATATTATCTTTGCTTTCTGGGACTTTTTACTTCTATTTCATTTCTGAAGGTTAATTATACTCTTTGATCCATAAATGTGGAAACCTGCCAGAGCAGAAAGGGAGCAGGAAAGATGTGTGTGTCCATAATGAAGCTTGGTAGATGAGTTGAATGACAACAGCAGGACCAGAGTTTTGAAATGAACACCCATCATCATATGTGGTATATGTTAGCTTCCTGGGAGAGAGGTCATTCCATGCTTGATTTATGGAGGTACAAAAGGAGGTATAAAAAGTACAAAATAATGTATTAGGCTATAGTGCAATATCTTACTAGTGAAAAATTTGTGTCATCCAAAATCAAAGACCCTTGTCCTTACCTTTTCCCTGAACACAACCCCTCAATTTGAACCCTCCTGGTCTATTCAAGAAGTAGGCTTATGGTCTTGAAAGTACTTCACATTGATGTGAAGAGTATGATAAGATCATCCGTAGCCAATGACTTGCAGCACACATTTATTATTGCATATGCTGGTGTAGTTTCCAAGATAAGATCATGCATAGTGCGGGAGATTCACACATTTTTAACTGCGAGCATCAAATGTTTGTGTTCTTCCTTGTCATCCTCTACTCTTTTTTAAAAATTGTTTAGGGTTGGAACTTCTGTCAAGTATAAGAGATGGTTAACTTCACTTAGCACATTTATTTTCCACAATGCATATTTTATTGTTTTATTTCATTGTAGTGCACACGAGACACACAAAACTATGGGCTGAAGGCTAAATGTTGTGTAATTGTTTTTTTTTTTCTGCAACAATTTCTATGATGTAGCCTAGCTTCATCTATTTTTATGTCTTTGTTTCCCAGAATAGCTACATAAAATGTTGTCCTGATGTTCTGTGTGCAGTAGAGCTGGAGAAAATGCTCTGTGATGCCTTTAAGCGGGCCTGCTGCTGTAAAACGGGCTTTAAACACACAAAAAACAGTGGCTGAGTATTCTCAAGGACAAAAGAGATTGAAAATCGTGTAACCCCTACTCCGGTCCTGGAATGCCTGTGTGTGTGTTCAGCTCTGAAGTGCTTATTTTCACTCACTGATCATTTCTGTGACTGACATGGGCTGCTGATTGAAAGGAATACACAAAGCCTGCAGACACTGCAACCCCCCCACCCCAGGGCTGGAGTTTGAGATCCCTACAGTGGATGCTCTCAGCCAATACCAGGAAAAATTGAAACCCATGAATAATACAGAACCGATCAAAAATGGGAAAGGGGGGTGGTGAAAAAATAAAACAACAACAGAGAAAGAATGAAATATGACGGCCTGGAGGGAACTGGGTGTAATGGAAGCAAAAATGGGACAAGACACGAGGATGGGGTTTGCGAGCGGTAACAAAAGGGCTTTGCGGGAGGCCGGTCAGACGAGCCGCTGAAAGGGTGTTTTAAGAACACAGGGCTGATGGAACCTGACAGAGCAGAGAAGAGAAGGACAGGAGGAAAAAGTTCTAAAAGCCAGAGTGCCCCTGCCTTTAGCATTAGAAAGCTCTAGAAAATCCACTCACCCCAACGGGAAGACGGCTCTGCACTGGGGGGCGGGGGGTTTGGGTATCTGCGGCTGGAGGGAATGTGATTATTGGCACCACCTGGGTGCTCTGGCCCACAAGATGGCTGAAGTGACATCGTTCAGACACTGAAGTCCCAGTGAAAGGCTATCTTCCCCTGGGCGCGGGACGTGCACGTCCATTTAGCGATCGCCTCCAACATCGACCAAATTCCGCGAGGCCCTCCATGATGTCGTTCTCACCCAACGCATGCGTCACACACCCACCGATTTCTCATGATTGTAATTGTGTATCACATTATTATTAATAATGATTGTTAACTAGACCGCAAAAACTTAATGGTGTATTACCACTGTCGATGCCCAGTTCCTTCAATTTCGTCAGGGGAATTTTTTAAAATCTGGAAATCAAATGAATATGATGGAGAGGGGAGAAACCAGGGTCTTGATGCGAATGGGATGTGAGCAGTATTGGCAGCAGATTTCTGCATAAGCTGCTTGTGTGCCTTTGTTTGCCCTCAGTAGACTGGGGTATGGACCCCTGATATTACACACAATGGTGTTTGTGACACACGTCAGCAAGACAACGCAGGCTGCAGAATGTTGAGCTGTTTTATTTCTTTAAATTTAATATCCCACTGTTTGTTTTTCTAAAATATTTGTCATGTCCAATTTCTTGAGCATAGTTCTAGGAAGTGGAAAGAATTGCTTTTCCTTAGCAGTTCACCTAAACTTCCGTAACGTTCGAAAGCCCCTCTAAAAATACTTTTTAAATGGATTATTTTTTGAAACCAGAGTTACTGTACAATGACAGAATGACCTGAAAGTGGAAATTTGTCGTGGGCTTTTAAAGAAACCGTGACCAATTCATACAGTGCCATGTGTTCACACTGCACATCCATACAGTACATACAGACCTGCAGCTTTGTATATGTAGATGCAGTTGTATTAGGCACCCAGCCAGATGTTGTCTAAGCCGAGAGAAACTTTTCCAAAAATGAACAAAACATAAATGGCTTTTCTTCAATTTCACGGAACAATGGCTCGCACCATGGCGGTATTTCCTTCTCAGAAAAGGCCTGGTGGTGTCTCATAGAAATTTCCGCCATTTCTTGGCCGGTGCATTCCTGCTGCAGCTCCGGCAGACTGCCTGCTGTTTGCTCTCCAAACATCGAGCTGTCACAGCATGGCGGTGCGCTGAAGAACCCCGTGTTTATCCGCGTCTGTGTGTGTGTGTGTGTGGCAGGTGTCTGTGCGCACAAGGACCCCGTGTTAACCGTGTCTGTGTGTGTGTGGCAGGTGACAACCGCACACTGGCAGGTGTTCTGCTCGTTGGCCCCCTCCGATCGCGGTGCCGACCGCATCGATCCGGCTCGTCGCTTTCTGTGCTGAACCGCGGGGGGGGGGTGTACAAAAAGATACAAAATATCAGCGCAGCAGGGACGCCTGTCACTCACCGATGTGCGTCCCGATCCATGCGATCGATGGATCTAATAGGCCCCTGAGAGTCCCAAAAACGGGACACCCCTTTCTCCTCCTCCACAATTACGTTGACGCGCTTGCACGCGTGCCTGTGCCGGCTGGCAAGGCCTGGGAGACGGGCGGGAGGTTGGGTCTGGGAGACGGGCGGGAGGTTGGGCCTGGGAGACGGGCGGGAGGTTGGGCCTGGGAGACGGGCGGGAGGTTGGGTCTGGGAGACGGGCGGGAGGTACGGCCTGGGAGACGGGCGGGAGGTACGGCCTGGGAGACGGGCGGGAGGTTGGGTCTGGGAGACGGGCGGGAGGTTGGGCCTGGGAGACGGGCGGGAGGTTGGGTCTGGGAGACGGGCGGGAGGTACGGCCTGGGAGACGGGCGGGAGGTACGGCCTGGGAGACGGGCGGGAGGTTGGGTCTGGGAGACGGGCGGGAGGCACGGCCTGGGAGACGGGCGGGAGGTACGGCCTGGGAGACGGGCGGGAGGTTGGGTCTGGGAGACGGGCGGGAGGTTCGGCTGGGAGACGGGCGGGAGGTTGGGCCTGGGAGACGGGCGGAGGTTGGGCCTGGGAGACGGGCGGGAGGTACGGCCTGGGAGACGGGCGGGAGGTTGGGTCCGGGAGACGGGCAGGAGGTTGGGTCCGGGAGACGGGCGGGAGGTTGGGCCTGGGAGACGGGCGGGAGGTTGGGTCTGGGAGACGGGCGGGAGGTTGGGCCTGGGAGACGGGCGGGAGGTTGGGTCTGGGAGACGGGCGGGAGGTTGGGTCTGGGAGACGGGGGGGAGGTTGGGTCTGGGAGACGGGCGGGAGGTTGGGTCTGGGAGACGGGGGGGAGGTTGGGTCTGGGAGACGGGCGGGAGGTACGGCCTGGGAGACGGGCGGGAGGCTGGGTCTGGGAGACGGGCGGGAGGTTCGGCTGGGAGACGGGTGGGAGGCTCGGCCTGGGAGACGGGCGGGAGGTACGGCCTGGGAGACGGGCGGGAGGCTGGGTCTGGGAGACGGGCGGGAGGTTGGGCCTGGGAGACGGGCGGGAGGTTGGGTCTGGGAGACGGGCGGGAGGTTGGGTCTGGGAGACGGGGGGGAGGTTGGGTCTGGGAGACGGGCGGGAGGTACGGCCTGGGAGACGGGCGGGAGGCTGGGCCTGGGAGACGGGTGGGAGGCTCGGCCTGGGAGACGGGCGGGAGGTACGGCCTGGGAGACGGGCGGGAGGTTGGGTCTGGGAGACGGGCGGGAGGTTCGGCTGGGAGACGGGCGGGAGGTTGGGCCTGGGAGACGGGCGGGAGGTTGGGTCTGGGAGACGGGCGGGAGGTTGGGTCTGGGAGACGGGCGGGAGGTTGGGTCTGGGAGACGGGCGGGAGGTTGGGTCTGGGAGACGGGCGGGAGGTTCGGCTGGGAGACGGGCGGGAGGTTGGGCCTGGGAGACGGGCGGGAGGTTGGGTCTGGGAGACGGGCAGGAGGTTGGGTCTGGGAGACGGGCGGGAGGCACGGCCTGGGAGACGGGCGGGAGGTTGGGTCTGGGAGACGGGCGGGAGGTTCGGGCTGGGAGACGGGCGGGAGGTTGGGCCTGGGAGACGGGCGGGAGGTTGGGCCTGGGAGACGGGCGGGAGGTTGGGCCTGGGAGACGGGCGGGAGGTTGGGCCTGGGAGACGGGCGGGAGGTTGGGTCTGGGAGACGGGCGGGAGGTTGGGTCTGGGAGACGGGCGGGAGGTTGGGCCTGGGAGACGGGCGGGAGGTTGGGCCTGGGAGACGGGCGGGAGGTTGGGTCTGGGAGACGGGCGGGAGGTTGGGCCTGGGAGACGGGCGGGAGGTTGGGTCTGGGAGACGGGCGGGAGGTTGGGTCTGGGAGACGGGCGGGAGGTTGGGTCTGGGAGACGGGCGGGAGGTTCGGCAGGGTCGCCGGCGGTTTTATTTTGATTGCATCACGGGCCGTGCGAGTGATGGATGAAAGCTGAGTGGCCGCGATGTGGCAGAAGATCGATGTGGGAGAAAAGGCGAATTGATCGGAAGCGGCCGCTGTTACAGAAGGCTGGGAGGGGAGGTCTGAAGGAAGGAAAAGAAGGAAGAAGAAAAAAGTCACTTTTGAAAGGAATTCAGGCGCAGGAGCGGACGCCATCGGCTCGGATTTGGACCCGCGTCCGTCTGGAGCGGAAAGGATGAGCGGCGACCGCGGTCCGTGGCTCTATGGTCGCGCTGCGCAAGTCGCACGCGTGGGGATGCTGGCAGGTAAAGATGGCTGCCAGACACGCTCGGCGGAGTTCTCCTCTGTGATGCTGGCGATATCCAGGAGGGAGAGGAAACTGAAGGGCGTGCTCCCTATTCGATACCTACGATCCCCGTGACAACAAAGTGCTAATGAAAACCATCAGCTTCCCGCCCAGGCCCAGGAGAGAGGGGCAGCTTGTGTTTCCTGGTGGGTATAGGTGGGAAACGGCCATGGGCTGATGCCTTGTTAATGCCTGGGCACCTCGTCCATCTCTCCCTACCCAGCCCCCCCCATCTCGGGCCCACAGGGTCTGAGCTTTAACGGCTCCGGAAGATTCCTCGCCTTTGGCGTCCCCTTGGTCTCATTGTGAAGGTCAGGCTGCAACTCACTACTCCTGCGGAGAGAGATTCTGTCTAAAATTAGGGAGATGGTGTGCTACAGTACTGCCTGTGAGTGTGGGTGTGTCTGTGTGTATGCGCATGTTTGTGTGTGTGTGTGTGTGTGTGTGTGTATTGTGTGCCTGTGTGTGTGTGTGTGTGGTATTGGTGGTGGAAGTTTCTGCCTGAATGTGCTTGCTGTGTGCAGTCAGATGTCCACAAGATTTATGACTTCAGATTGGCTAATTAGGGTGCACCCCCCTCCCCCCTGCAAGGCTCCGAAATGATAGCAGATGCTTGCCGTGCCGTGTGTAATGAAGTGGACCCTGTCTTAATGGCCGTTCTGAATGCAGTAATGTACAGTAGCTGCCGGTCTGCAGTGTTTGATCGCATCGGGCATTGATACAAGAGGGAACAGCCGACAGAGGAAGCCATGCACCTGGAGCAGAAACAACAGCACTCGATCAATAAATCAATCTTTATTCTTCTATAGTGCTGTTAACTAGCAAGTTGCCACACAATCCTGTGTATTTTTAAGGCACTGGTTTAAATAGATATGAATTACAGGGGACAGTTTGTTGAAGGGGTGGCAGAGTTCACATTTTTATCACAAAGATGCGCGTCAATGGTCATTTAGCACTTGCATGTTAGCTGTAATGCGCTAACGTGTAACTGGCGCTCCAGTGCGAGCGGTGGCTTTACAGGGCAGCTCAGGGTTGGGCGTGCCAGGTTAAGGGGCCGTCGAGGTGCCCTAACGCTGCACTTTGATCTCGGCGTGGCCGTCTCCACGGCGATCACTGCGGCGGTTAAACTGGCGCTTCAGCGCAGGTCAATTTCCTGTGCAATTAAGCGCAGCGGGAGATCTGTCAAACGCAAACCAGGGGCCAATTAGGCACGGCAGACACATGCACATAAACAGATCAATAAACATGAACTTATACTACGGCGCAAAAGGAGGAGCTTCACAACTCATCGCTTTCACTTTACTTTCACCAGGCAGTTTCAAATTCCAATATCTGGGCAATTATAGAATAAAAAGTAAGGAAATTATAGAATTTCCTTACTTAGGTTTAGATAAGTGGTATACTTGCCCTAATAAAATATTTTGTAACCGTAAGGTACTGGGGGGGGGGGGGGGGGGGGGGTCGATATTCAGAATTTCAATTCTGGACTGAGAAGGCCATTATAAAAGTGTAATTTTGTGGATGGCTAGCCATTTCTGATTTTGTGGTAAACTTGGGAGCATGAGAAAGATCCATATGTGGCTCTGTAAGTGAAGATCCATAAGCTTGCGCTGTCTGTGTGGGAAGTGTCTTGGTCCTTGCTGGAGTACATGATTCAGTTCACCTTAACAAGAGCCCCAGGACTTGTTGATACGATATAATTCCATAACATCAAAGGTCCACCATCGTATTTTTTCACTATAGGTTTAGCATCCTCCTCAGGATGAGCATACTTATGATGGCAAACCCACCACTGGTATGCCTGGCCAGAAAACTCTGACCATAGCACCTGGTTCCAGTCAAAGTTTAGTACAAGGAGGATCCTTGTGTGTGTGTGTGTGCGCATATGTACGTGTGATTGTTTTCCCAGCCTGTCCCATGTCTGCAGCATCATTTGTATGTTTGGGAGAGCGCAGGCTACTGCACTCCTCTTCTGAAACAGGTAACACAGGCAGACTGCAGGGGGCAGAATGGCTTGCTCTGAGGGGCTCCTGGCCGCAGTCGGCACTGGGGTGCTCGGTTCGATTCTGGACTATGGAAGTAGTGCATCATAGGACAGTGTAGGGACACTCAAATCTGGCCCTCGAGGCCAGTGGTGCCGCTGGTTTCCATTCTTCCCCTCTAATCAGGGGCTGTATTGGACCAGGGACAGCAGGTGAGAGGGATCTCTGGCCAGTCAGTGACATTAATCGCATATAGAAAAGAACCCCAGCAATCCTATTGGCCTTCAGGGCCTAATCTGAGTATCTGGGGGCTGAACCCTAAGCTGCATGTAACATCTGACAGCAGTCTGATCTATTTTGGGTAAAGCTTAGCATCAGTATGTGGTGTGTCCTGTCATCAATCACCTATATGACACTTGTATTACAATATCCAGCTGCCATTTCCCTCTGAATGGTTGGCGCTCTGCTACTGGGGTCCTCTGTAATCATTTCAATTTTGTGCATGCCTGGAGCGCATCAGCCTACGTTTCTATTTACCTGGCAAATTCCTGTGAAGCTATCAAAACAGGGTGCTTGTCATCCAATTTGTGCCTTCACAGAAATGTTAAAACCCTCTGGGTTCTTTTGAAGGGAAGGTAGAAAACAGCATTTTACCAACGGGGCATTCAGATGAGATTACATGCACTCTTATGAATAAAAAAAATTTAAAAATCAAGGAAACGAAGATGAACAAATGTCTTGTGATGTCTGTGAAAGCCTGTGCTGGGAGGTCAGCCGCTGAGTTTAGTGGCATCTGATGGCTGCTCCCTGAGGAAATGTACAGGAAGTGGCGGGAGCGGCTTTCCCACAGGGATGTGTAATTCTGACATGACTGCCGCGTCTGCGTTCTCAGAAACACGGGACGCACAGAGCACTCACGTAGGGGAACGTGACCAAAAAACAAAAACTGGGCAAAATGTGGAATGTGACACAGCCATGTGGGGAGAAGCCTATTTAAGAATCCGTTGTATGTCTAGTCTGTGTGATTCTGACGTTCATGTCTTGTATAATCCTGATTAGCTGAATTCATGTATAAACCTAATTTTCTGCGGCCGTGTATAATCCTAATTTTCTGGAATCATGTACAGTCCAGATTTGTTAAAATCGTGTATAATCCTGATTATCTGGATTGAACATTATTCCCGCAAATTAGGATTATACGTGACATTTATTACAAATTTTCTGCAGTTATGTTTAAGAATAATCCTAATTTGTGGCAGTTATTTATGCTCTCAATTTGCTTAAGTATGACCTGTTCCATTTCACAGATATATATATATATATATTTTTTTTTTCTTAAACATTACTGGGCTTTGGGCAATAAGTGCAGTATGCTTGTGCCAAAGTCTTATAATGCATTATACAGTATTGTGGTTATAAATGCTACGAAAGATACACATCTATTGATACACAGTACTGAACGCGGCTAGCCTCACAGCAGTATATTATTACTGTTTAATGACTGCATCCTATGTAGGCGATGCCCTTTGTAATATTTGTTTGTCTAGGTATAGTATAGTGTTTAACATTTTGATTTCTAGCTCATCATATACAACTAAATCAAGGCCTGGAAAATGTTTACAAAGACTAGCAAGCAAAACGCTTTCTCCATCACGTAGTTAAAGGCAGAATTACAGGGTGAGTTACCTCATGCTGTTCTGTGATGACACACTGTAGTGTTTTGTTGCTGAGTCCAGTATAATCATCGAGCCAATATTTACGGCAATGCACTGCAGCTGTTATGACTGTCACGTACTCACTCGCTGTCTACCCACCGCAGGCTGCCCCACTGCGGAGAGCTCCGCAGGCCCCCTCAGCCTGGGCAGGCGTGGTCTACCTTCACATCTCCACACTTCTGATGTTTCACCAAGATTTCAAATGTAAATCAAGCTAGAAAGCCTTTAGAAACCCGCACGTGTGTGTCATTCACACCACAGGACACAGCAGGGATGCTATCTAGAAATAAAAGCAACACAAAAACACTTTTTAGATGGACTATTAACAGAAAAAGGTAAAACGTTCCTAGCGATTGTGTTATGGCCTGAGTCACATCTGTGAGCTAGAGGCAGGAGTGCGTGAGGGAGACCAAAAGGGGGCGCTGTGTTGACAGGCAGTGGGGCCGGATGCAGAGGAAGATGCTCGCCGAACATGCTTCACGACCCGAATCGCCGGAAAGTTCAGTTCACCTGACACTGAATTCCGGGGGGGAGGGAAGAGAAGAAAAATGACGCTGAGACCTGAATGAGCGGTGTGGAAACGGCGTCCCCGAACAGAGCAATCAGGGGCCTGTGACTTACTGCATCTGTTATTGATCAATCAGAGCCGTGGATGCGGCTGCCCGGGCGGGCGGGGTCACTTCAGCCGCCTGCTGTTCCGGGGGGCTTTCGGCTGGAGATGATAATTGCAGAGCCCCCCGTTTTCCACGCACGGACAAATATCGGCAAAAAGCAATTACACCGAGCGGGCGCTCCGCTGGCTCCACACCTCTTAGTGTGTCATTTCATAACACCGGGGGGCGGGGCTGGGGTTACAGGCACACCTCTGAAACGTGCCCTGGAAAGCTAAGTGTTTCACAGAAATAGCCCAGCCTGCAGCAGAGGTTTTTGGCCATTTGTGCC
Organism: Anguilla anguilla; assembly: GCF_013347855.1. NCBI lineage: Eukaryota > Metazoa > Chordata > Actinopteri > Anguilliformes > Anguillidae > Anguilla > Anguilla anguilla. Next base: position 25,900,934 of record NC_049212.1, read on the forward strand.
AGACTTCAGTAGTATCAAAGGTCAAGAAACTGGCCATAAATCATTGAGTTTCCCAGGGTGTTGAACATTGCCATAATAAATAGGTACGAAAATGAATGATGATGATCATTTATTATACGTAGTAGTATATTTAGTAGTCATAACCAAGGATATTATTTGTCATTTGTTTATGGTTGTGGTACTGGATAGGTTAGGGTAACCATAGCGTAGGGATTGGAAACCCATGTCCAGGAGAGGAAATTGCGGATAAATAACGGCCTGGTTTGGAAACAGGAGCTTTTGAAGGAGGACAGGAGGCCTGGTCTTTATTCTGGATGCTGCCTGCCACCCAGGGGCAGACGGTGGGAAAGTTTCGGTGCAGCCAGGGGCAGGCGACCCGCTCATTCCTTTGTACTTTTGTCTTCCAATCTCCAGGACAGGACGCCGCTAATGTCAAATTTCTGTCTGTAACCCGGAGGCCTGGAAGTAAATTGGGAGGCCGACTCTTCCTCGAGATGGGGCAGGGAGGACGGGAGCGCAAAATTAAATGCAAATCCAATTTATTACTGGCTAATGCTAACGCACTTCGTATGACACAGCAAATGAATGCTTTGTGTGGGGGGTATGCAAATTCCCTTCTCCATTTCAAACTGACACATGAAGCCAGCCAGGTAATTAAAATCCAGTCCCTGTCTCAGTTTAAGTGTGATTGAAATATGGAAATGAATTGAGATGTTGACTGTTATCTGTACAATTCAGTTTGCTTGTATTTTTATGACACTTTTTTCCCCCCCTAGGAGTTTATGAGCTTTTTTTGAACTTTCATCATTTGTGAGCGAGAACAAGTTGACGGGAACTTGCTCAGTTGAGCCAGTACATCTGACAAAATTGTGGCGAATAAGTTGGGATTCTTTATCCGACTGCCCAAACAGCCTTGGGAATGGCTACTCGCGGAAGCTTTCATTTGAATCTGACTTACCTCTAGTTAAGACAGCCTTTCATTGTCTGCATTTCGGAACATCAGACTGATGACACCGCGACGACACTGCGTTTGTGAAACCTCTCGCGCATCGATCCATAGCGCTGCCGTTTTTCTCTTTGACCCAGGGGAAAAACACGTCCCTCCTTAATATGCGGTGTTCTGCGGTCCAAACCCGATTGAGCAGCACCCCGTGGATAGACGTGGCGAGGCCGTTTGCATGCAGATGGAGGCAGTGTTGTCGTTGGGCCCCCGGCAGCTCCAGCTGCTGAAAAATGCCCTAATGCGCCTCGGCTCGGCTTCCCACACGCTGAGGGGACGTTCATCCGTTTGGAAAAGGCTTCGCTGGCCACCGTGCTGTCATTTGTTTGTTTTGTTTGGAGGGTATTTTTGGACAGGGAAAATTAAATGGCAATTTACATTTGTATAGATTTTCTGCTTGTTTAGTGTCTGTATATGTCTTGAAGCGGGTCAGGTGAATTACACTGACTGTGAAGGGACAATCCCCAATGCGACCTGGGAATTGAACCTGCGACCTCCAGGTTATCTCTCACATGCCTCACTGTGTGAATCAGTGTTTTGTGCAGGGTACTGACTGTATTCCCTGCTTTGGGCTGACTCATGGAATGAGCTAGCTAAGCAACACTTCCTAGCTGGTTCAGTTTGAAGGGAAATAATCCAGTTTAAATCAAAATAATGAAATAAATTGGCTTTCTCACCGTTTGGCTTGCTGTGTTAAAGCTGTGAATCACACTACGCTTTAGTATCACACATTGAGGCTGCATTAGCAGTTTGGGCACGGGTGTTATTTTGGCTCTGGGGCAGACTGCAATGCCACATTGAAGTTCACCCCCCCCCCCCCCCCCTTTCCCCGCACACCCCTTTCACATCTGGCGACGGGTTGCAGTTTACATAGCAGGGCCTCACTAAAAATTAGGAGCGTAATTCAAGTAATTACAATGCGAGGCGAAAGGCAGGCTGCCTCTTTCTGAGTTAAACACATTCATCACCGAATTAGCGCTGCATCTTAATGGCGGGAGACGTCGCCGTCGCTCGGGCGAACACGCGAGGCCGGCCAGCCTTCACCGCCAGCACAGCCATCCAGCCTAGCCTTTCTGCCCCTTCGTACTTCCTGAGAGGAAGAGCTTCGGATTCCTGGCAGATCGATGGCTTCCTTTGCAGGTCTCCTCCGATAAATCCCGTACCCCTCAGAGAGAAGATGTCCAGGCCATGGAGAAGGGGACACTCCGCTCCTCCTCGCTCTCGCTCCTTATGTAGACCGTTTGATAATGAAGAGAAGTGAAGCTTTTCTGTGCTCTGTTCTGTGCACAGATTCCTTATGTAACATCCTGTACGTGTACAATAGTGTATAATCCATTACAATGACTTACGGTACTGATGTGGACAAAGAGGGAACGTTTAGGCATATGTTACATATTCTGTGCACTGTATAGGCAATGTATGTATTGCATGCATAACATTAACAGTTCCACAGCCATTTGCGTTTTTCTTTTCATTCAAATAATGATATCATGAAATGAATATATTACAATCTTAAGTATTTCAATATTATATATAAATATATGTATATAAACAGCACAAAACTCTTATTGTTTCAGAATATATAACATTGTTATACTTATGCTATTGTTTTTAATTGTAATATAAAGTAATTTAATGATGTCATTATTTGAAAGAAAGGAATTCTTGTGGATATATTATCTGTAGTATAGGCCTGACTTAAAAACTGGCAGACTCCCAAGATGACACGCAATTGGCTGGTGAATCATCCAGAGAGGGATTGATACAGCCACCGGAGTTGTCCCTGTGTGACCCCCTCAGAATCAGTCTTGCCCGCAGTTTGACTGCGCTGCCTGCTCACGCAGTCTGCTGTCGTGCTCGAACGGCTGCGCAGCTCAGCTGGCGGCCTACGGAGGGAAAAAGAGTTGGGACAGGCCTCTGACCAAACACTTGAACAAAGGCCTTATTCTCACTGTGTTACTATCCATTTTTTTGTTTCCTAACCTATATTCTTTTTCCAATTTCAATTATTTTAAATAGATGGCAAGGAGAACGCAGATATTTGAACAAGAGAGCCAATGTTTTTGCCAACACTACCCACCAAAAAGAACTGGCCTCTAGTATTTCAGCTGTGTAACCCTGCAAGTCATTCCTCCCTGAATAATCCTGTGTGTCCTCACCACCGATCCAGAGTGTGGGAGTAAGGCTCAGGAGAGGAAAAACGCTGGCTCCCGGTGAAAGCAGACTGCCAAAAACCTCGCGACTCGCGGTAAAGGGAGCTCGCCAGACCGGAAGGCGAGGTGTTTGGGAGCGTCTGCCTGGCTGGGGAGGTCCCGGGGGCCTTCAAAAGCCGTAGCTGTCAGGCCGACCGAGCGCCGCCAACGTCCGGGAACACGTCCCACCTGAAAGGCCGCTCCTCGCCCTGTCTGACTCAGTTTGGCGGGAGGCCGCCGTTGGGGACCACGCCCAGACGGTTATTAACGACCTGTCTGCCACCGGCCCGCACCGCACAACAAAGGGACCGGGGAGTCGCGAGGGGGCGGGGGGCTTGTCAGCCTGGCCCTGCAAGAATCTGGTAACTGACAAGCTGTCTTCCTCTGTTTGTCTGCCCCTGAATTATTTATGGGTCGCTCCGTTCCCCGCGGAGTCCTGGGCCGCAGCCGCGCACGGCTGCTTTATTGCGTCTAACCGAAGAGAGGAAAGAGCAATCTTAAAATTTCACATCCCCGACAAATCCACAAGCCCCCCCCCCCCCACCCCCCCCCCCCCCCCACCCCTTCTGCTGGTCCTTCCAGAACACTACTGCATATACAACACCACTTGCAGGATAAGAGGAAATCTCATATAGCCGGAAATCGGATCAGTGCTTTGCCACGTCCACGGCAACCATGTATCTGAACGAGACATAATGAGAGATCGGCCATTAAAACTACTTCTCAATTTCCATGGGATAAGGCTTTGGTGTTAAGGCTGTAGCTCTATCCTGTTGGCCAAAATCTTATGAACCTATCAAAAACTGCGATTGCTAAAAATCTGTTACTGAGTCATTGATGGTATGTGATGGTTCATGGTTCACATAGTTCATGTGTCCACAGCCCCCCATCAGTGGAGGTTACAGCCCCCCCCCCCCCCCACAGGACTGTGTCTCCTGGTTGGCTGCCACAGACACTCCAGGCAGCAGCATGGCTTTTGTCTGCAGTTTTTCTCTGCAGATCTGAGGGCACTGTGTGCAGCCATCTTTAGTAGCTCTTCTGTGAGCTGTAGGTTTAAGCCGGCTGAAGCCCTGCTGAAGGACTAATGCGCTGTTCTGAGGTTTTCTCCTCTCCAGTTTTAGCACTCTGCAGTCCGACGGCTGAACCGGGTTCTTTGCCCGTTTATCAGAAATGCCGTAGGCAGACTGCAGGCACTCGAGGGGTGGGGGTGGGGTGGGGGTCGTCTTTATTCCGTGATGAGCCACACAGTACTCCCCCAATTCAAACCCTTCCTCCCTGAGTAATATTACTGCCCCTTTATATGCTCTGTTGGCACTGGCACCGTCAGGGTCTGAGCTGTGTGTACATTTGCATATATGCACCCTGTCAGAATACCCCCTCTGACTCCTCTCCCCTGTAATACACTCCCCACCCCATAATACCCCCTCATTCCAACCCACACAGAAGCGGTAAAATCCCAGAAAAACAAGATCAAATTTAAAATGAAACATGCCAATGAGAAATGGAGAAAGAGAAAGAAAGGAAAAAATTGAGGTATTAAGACATGTCAGTATATATTTTGTGCCATTCCTTAAGACCTCTGATTTATCTGACAACAAACATGCAGCTCCCACTCTCCAGTTATCCTTCAGCAGTGCTCAACCACGTTTGAACAAGACTTTCTCCTGCATACGTACGCCTATGCCTTTGCCACTGAGGGGGCAACTGCGCTTTGATAAGGGAGAGAGAGAGCAGGACTTTTGGGTAAGTGCACTTTGAGAAGGCAGAGAGAGCAGGGCTTTGGGTAAGTGCACTTTGAGAAGGCAGAGGGAGCAGGGCTTTGGGTAAGTGCACTTTGTGAAGGCAGAGAGAGCAGGGCTTTGGGTAAGTGCACTTTGAGAAGGCAGAGAGAGCAGGACTTTTGGGTAAGTGCACTTTGAGAAGGCAGAGAGAGCAGGACTTTTGGGTAAGTGCACTTTGTGAAGGCAGAGAGAGCAGGACTTTTGGGTAAGTGCACTTTGAGAAGGCAGAGAGAGCAGGACTTTTGGGTAAGTGCACTTTGTGAAGGCAGAGAGAGCAGGGCTTTGGGTAAGTGCACTTTGTGAAGGCAGAGAGAGCAGGGCTTTGGGTAAGTGCACTTTGTGAAGGCAGAGAGCAGGGCTTTGGGTAAGTGCACTTTGTGAAGGCAGAGAGAGCAGGGCTTTGGGCAAGTGCACTTTGTGAAGGCAGAGAGAGCAGGGCTTTGGGCAAGTGCACTTTGTGAAGGCAGAGGGAGCAGGGCTTTGGGTTAGTGCACTTTGTGAAGGCAGAGAGAGCAGGACCTTTCGGTTAGTGCACTTTGTGAAGAAAGAGAGAGCAGGGCTTTGGGTAAGTGTACTTTGTGAAGGCAGAGGGAGCAGGGCTTTGGGTAAGTGCACTTTGTGAAGGCAGAGAGAGCAGGGCTTTGGGTAAGTGCACTTTGTGAAGGCAGAGAGAGCAGGGCTTTGGGTAAGTGCACTTTGTGAAGGCAGAGAGAGCAGGGCTTTGGGTAAGTGCACTTTGTGAAGGCAGAGAGAGCAGGGCTTTGGGTAAGTGCACTTTGTGAAGGCAGAGAGAGCAGGGCTTTGGGTTGTGGGTGGGCTTCCTTCCGCCCCTGCACGTGTGGCGCAGTGCGGACTCGTCATTTTTCAGCGGACTGCTGGCCGCCACACAGCTCTCTTTGGGGGTGCGGTGGCTCCCAACGAGAGCGTCAAGGTGACCCTGCTTAATCTTCCTGTCTTTCGAGCCATTTCAGCGCCATGCAGGGGGTGGGGCTCCCCGTCGTGGGGTAAATTGGGTGCCGCCTGACACAACTCTGTGTTCTGGGGGGTTTTTTTATCGCTCACAATGGAGTGTAATGCGTCCCCTCCCCAACGGTACTACAGACAAATTAACACAAAGCCTAATACTAGCACAAGCTGAAAATGTTCTCCCCCCCCCCCCCCAAGAGCAATGAAATGCTCCCTCCTGTTTGGAACCCTTTTGGTATTGAGGCTAATTGAAAACTGCTGTAGATATGGCTCCCCCCCCCCCCCCCCACATGAAAGGGTTTGGCACCCCCTCTGGACGCCTTCCCCTGATGCTGGTCTGAGCTAATCAGCACCTTGCCGATGAAAAGAAGAATTCTCCAAGGGACCAGGAGCCCGCACCCTGACTCCGTGACCTTGATGTCCTTGAGCGTTTGAGCCCCCTTTGAATCCCGTTGGCCGTCTGATTTCAATAGAGTCTCTGTAAGCCCAGCTACTTTACACGGGCCTCGTTTTTTTCATCTTCTGCTTTCAGCTTAGTCTGCAAATGGCTGGTTAAGTGCTTTTCATTTGTCTCTCTCTCATTCTCTCTTTCCCCCCACCCCCCCTCCCCTCTCTCCCTCTGCTGAGAAAAATGTCATTTACTACTTGGCGCATTGTTAAGGCTAATTAAGCTAAATATACCTGCGGGATACATTTTGTAACAAGGCGCATTTGTGGCTTGAGTCATTAAACGGTTTTGATTCATTGTTTGACTGTACTGGTCACGTGACGCGGGCAGCTCACCTGGTGCAGCCAGCAAACAAAGGAGAGGCTTTTTAAAGGAGAAGCTTGGTTTTAACAGTCCTGCTCCAGCTATTACAATGCAGATAATTTTTTTGGTTTGTTTAAATTTGAACCAATTGCAATTAAATTTTGCATTGATACATTACCTTTATTATGATTAGCCGTAATTAAATTAAGAAAAAACAACATGAGATATGGGTTAAAGGTTGTTTGCTGGAGTGTGAGATGGGGTGGTGAAATGAGCTTTCCAACTGAAGTAAGCACTGCGGCAGGACATTCAGTCCAGGGGTTTTTTTTATTCTCAGTGTATTTTATGATTGCTTGTGTCAGATTTTTCAATGATGAGGCAATCTGGCTGGAACTACAATGACACACCCGTCCTTCCACCCAGTGACTTCTCTGCACTGAACCCCTCCCTCTCTCTTTTCACACTGATGTCACGCAATGTCCTGGCCGGTGCCCAATCAGATTTCAGCATCGCTGTGAGTCAAAGGCTGCATGAGGAATCGGCGTATCCCTATTTCAGTTTGGCATGCAACCTTATATTCAGTGTTCTGTGCTTCAATATTTAATGTTCAGAATGACTTGGAACTGAATTGTTCATGATTACTTTACAAGTCAACATGCAGATCAATATTTAATGTTCAACACAATATGCAATACGGGTTACATTAATAAGGTGTTTAATTCTGGCACGTTATAATCTCTAGGTAGTAGGGGTGTGACGATACGTACATAAAATTCTCCTGAATTATTCGATATGCTCATGGTTCGATGATCATTGTGAATCAAACAATTCATCTCTGCAAAGTGGGGAAAATAAATTATCGCTTAATACTGTGTGAGATGTGTTGAAAACATCAACGAGCCAGCCGATGGTGAAAGACGCGCACAGCAGACTGTACAAGAGTGACCTCTGAAAAAAGACCCTTTCCCCCAACACAGACACACCCAGGATCACAGTGGCACACACTAAAGCAAGCTAATTAGCCTATGAGCTTGTTGAAGACAGCAATGGCTACTGACAGCAGTAAACCAGAACTAGAAGATCCCTAACAGTGTTTGGTTGAACTTTGATTCCCTTTGAAGTTATGATGGTGACGGCCAAAGAGTTGTGGATCAGGAAGTTGCAGTGTGCCGAAGGTGTCTAATGTGTAGCATACACTTGTGCCAGGATCACAAACATGTCAACTGACATGGCATCACCCTACTGCGTCCATTGGGGGAACTAGACAAAAACATAATCCTACTGTGCATTGGTGGAACTGCTTGTACTGAGGCACTGCTTGTTTTTTTGCATTATAGCCAGGCACTGCTTGTTTTGTGTTTATATACACAGCTGAGAAACCGCTAAATGAGTCGGGCAGAACTCCACTGTGTAAATATTATGCTTTTATAATGTTAAATGTTAAAATTGCAAATGCAAATGTAAGGCACATTCTCAGACATTTTTATTTTCAAGGAAGTGGAAAACGCTTCAAATCGTGAAACCACCATATTGTGTCCCAGTGTAATCATGAATTTTGTGAATCGTTATACCCCTATTAGCCAGCAAAGGCATATTTTGCTTCATGTTCTTGAGTGTAGTTTGTAAAACGCTTGGTTTAAGCATGAATTTTGGCTAATTTCTTCAATCAGCTCTCATACCATTTGAGGTATTTGTGTAGGTTTTACAGCCAAGTGAGCAGAATTTAGCTTAGCTTGCTCTGCTTTAGTGTTGGCTGGAAAAATGCTTGCATGACAGGGGACCTGGGTGAGCAGCCTCTGGATGTCTGCTGAGTGAAATGGAGAAGACTGGCCTCTGAGCAGTTGCATTCACTCATTGTTTAGCTTTGCCTGAATAAGTAGCAGAATTAAATGGATAATGTCACGGTCCTACAATTAAATGCTTTCAAGCATAAGAGGTGCTGCTGTAAGCCAGATGCTATCGAGTTAATTTTCTCATTTGGTCAAGGTTGATTATTTCATTTACCCCATAAATAAATCTTATGTTACTCGGTAATACGGACAGGATGTTCACTGGAGGAAGGACTCAACAAAGCAAGCCTGCAGGGGAGTCTGACTTATAAAGACAGATTTTTGGCTTGCTTGTAACTTTGAGTCCTGAACCCCTGAGAGAAGCATGCTACAGTATCTGAGTTTGATATAAATGTCAGTGCTGTGAGATCAGTGTGCAGGGACATGATGTTTTATTTCGAGGCTCTGCACGTCTTTCAATACATCAGCACCATAAGCACAGTGCTTACTCTGTGAGCTAAAAATGTCTGCTAGCGTTGGCGTGGTCAGGATTCCATCCCCATCCAACAGATTTGCTGCATACACTTCTTTGTTTGGGGTCAAATCCTTTTAATTTCCTTCAAATTAGGAAATTAACTAAAGTGAAATTTGTTGTGGAACATTATAGCCATTCACTATCACCTTTTTTCAAGTATTTGAATTTGAATTAATTTCCTGAAGTGACGGAATTTAAATGGGTTTGATGTATGGCACTTGACAGGCTCCGCCTCACCGAAGGAAGTGACACGCGTGTCATGTGAGGTCAGTCACCCGCTTCCCCTGCATTGCCTGTGAATGTCAGACACTAAAGAGCAGCTTCAGCAGCTGCAGCCCTCGTCATATATCACTGCTCGTCCCGCTCTCCTCTGCAGAGGCGGCTTCGGCAGCTGCTCTCTGGGAACACCCTGTGAACGGCTCTGAGTCCAGATGTGCCTTCGCTAAGTCAGGGCTGCAGCTACCGCTTTCCGGTGCTCGACAGCCCGTGCCGAACGCGAGCGCATCGGTCGAGCCCGTGAGCCGGGCCACAAGCTTTGGCGAGCGCGGCTGCAGCCGAAGGAACCGGTCACGGGAAAGCGTAAACGGACCCCGCTTCCTTCCGCTCGTTTGCTGCTGCGTAGATTATTTTCCTCTTTTTTTTTTTGGTCACCCCCTGCTGACTCTGCTGTAATGGAGACCTCCCCCACAACCCTGAAAGGCTCCGGGGGTCAAACGGAAGGTCGCTTGACACGTACGCGCTCTGCGGTTCTGTTTGTGCCGGGACACGGAGGAGCTTTCGTAAACTGAGCTCCCACCCATCCCTTTAATGGTTACCCTTCCTTTGCCCTTTAAGAACAGGCAAAAATCAATCAGGGATCTTTTTTCCCCCCATTCGCTGGTTTGTGTCTATAAATACTGCAGTAGAACAGGAAGTAGTTTCTGCTGCTGCTTTGGTTTGTGAAGGGGGGTGGGGTCTCAGGTATCAGGGTGGGTCAATAGGAGAGAGATGCACAGATGACTTATTTCTGAACCCTGTGATTGCTTTTCCAATGCCGTTCAGTCCTGTGGAATCGCCACCCAGGCTAGTCCCTTGATTTGCTTGGTGGTTACAGGAAGAACATATCGAGGGAGGCTGCACTGTAACAACTGCTGTAAAAGTGGGCTTATGAAAGATGCCTCACCGTTTGCTTTTTACAGCATCGTGGTGGTAGCCTTGTGCATTACCTTCCAATGGGAGCCTTGGGAGGAACAGATTAATGGTAAACAGTTGTGCTTTGCATGATGGGTAACCTCGGCCTTAGCTTTTATGAGTGCTCATTACTGTTTACCTGGTGAATTTGCATTTCTACTGCCAGTCCTGGGCCACGGATTTGTTTTGTGAGCTTTCACTTATTTCTTGCTTACATGCAATGAGTAGAAACAAATTTCTGGGGGCAGAAATACATACAATTTGTGTTTACTGTTATGCCTCAAATATGGCTTTTTGTATTTCTTTGGTGCTATATTGCACAGCACAAGAACAGCCAGCTTGCTGAGAAAGCCAAACTGGCACTTCCTTATCAACAGCCCTCATAACAGGACGGATATTCATGCAGGATACCCATCATTTCTAATGAGATGCAAATGTTCCTTAAAATTTAAGAAAATAAACTAAACTGATTGTAAAACTTGTTTGTGGGATTGTTCTGTTAATTATTTGTGAAAAGAAAACCTCTTTATGAACACCTTTATCTGTTCACCAATCACTCTGAAATGTAGAACCCTCATGGGAGTTGTACTGTAGTTTTACATTAGTTTCACTATTGTATTATGTTGATCGATCATTTCCTTCTCTAAACTGTTTGCTTATTAACAAATCAGAACAAAACCCAACCATTTTTTTCATCGTTTTATTTCTTATTTCCACTTCCCTGGAATACTGAAATGAAGTTAACTCCTCTGACCTGAACATTGAATTCTGTTGGTCATCAATTGTTAATTATTTTCATTACATTAAATTTTATTTGGCAGATGTTTTATCCAAAGTGACATCCAATAAGTGCATACTGAAGGTCATTGGAAATACTACAGAACACGGGTTCGGTAAGGTACAATTCTCATTATGTATCAGTTATCCACAGCCGTGAACATCATTTTTAGTTCACACAGTAAGCACAGACAGTCAGTAAAGTTTGGCACTCAAAACCAGCGTTGCCTCAGTCTGTTCTGACCGGTCACATGACAGGTCACATGGCTGGTGTTGGGTAGAGGGGCTGAAGATGAAGGGCCAGCTGGCTGAAAGGCACATTGGGGGCAGTGGAGCATGTATGAAAGGTGTCCCCAATTACACGGATGAAAATGGCCATTTTTGTGCAGAAGTGATGAACAGAACCCTGCTCTGTAGAAATGTAATTTCCGTGATATGTGGAGAGTGGGAAAAAGTCTCTGACTGCAACCAAAAATCCATTAGCTAAGCATTTACCGGTGTCCCTGAAACCCACCAATCCTGACAACAAATAGCTGCTGCTTTTCACATTAGTTCCAGAAACGCTGTGTTAAACTGGTAAAAGGGGACTGTAATTATTCCGTTTTAGAATGATGGTGTTCCTGTTTTAAAACAGACACTGTTAATGAATCCGAGCCGATAAAGACGTTCTTCTCGTGACATTCTGAGTGGATCTGCATTTCCTGCTCTGCTTGCTTTATTACCTTGCAGAAATAGAACGGCACTTTATTATGTCATTGTAAGGAGAGCTGGGGTCATTTCAGTTCAACTTAGGAACCAAATTAAAATTTTTAAATCCTCGTCAAACATTATCGCTGTTTTCCAATTTGTGAATTGAATTGAAACGAACATCCTGAATTGGCTGAACTGAAATGGAATTGACCCGCCCCTGATAAGATCTGCTGGGGCTGTGCGTGTAGGTAACTGTAGCCGGAGCGGATGTGTTTCTTACCGCCACAGTTCCGGTATTGAGAGGAGGACTCATCCCATTACGCGGGGCTAATGGCGCACTGAGACTGCAGGGTGGACTGCAGGCTCCATTCAGAAGACTCTCGCCCATGGTAAACAAACTGCCAGCCAGAGGAGTAAGGTCAGCCGCACTGGAGGAGAAGGGAGGTCTAGCTGTCGGTTTGGTGGGAATTAAAGAAATAGAGAGAGAGAGGGACAGAAACGGGCTATGTTCTGGACTAGTCGGGGAGAGAGAAAAATCTGACTTTTGGATTGGAGATAGAGAGAACAATAGAAAACAAGATAAAGCAGAAAATGAGAGGGAGAGCGCTCCGAACAGATGTTTTATTATAGCCATTTGAAATGTGAAGGTACGGGTTTGTTCTGATTTTTTTCTTCTTTTTTTTGGCCTCTGTAAACGGAGACAAAACCCCAGACAATAACAACATGTGCTTCACATAAGAAAAAGAGACGGGCTGCGTGACTTGGACGGGACAGCTGTCTGAACTGCCAATTGCCTGGTCATTCAGCGACTCTGCAGAAGTGTTGCAATGAGGGCACAAAGGGCAGCATGGCGTGGGATTTCTCTCAGCTGGGAAGCACATAGGAGCATGGGACATTACAGTTACCAGGACAGGAGATCAATCTATTAATCTGTACGTGTCAATGCATCAGGAAGGGCTTTTCTGGTTCTTGAGAGGAAGGATCCGTTGGTGACAGGGAACATCTGGTACTTATTCACGCAGAAGTGTCCTTGTCCATGTTTATTTTCTCCTCACGTCTCCGCATGAAGGCTTTAATTGGCTGAATGTCACTTTTAAGATAAAGTCATCAAAGCAAATAGACGTTGAAATCTGCGCACTTCGTTAAGTTTATTTTTATTAAAGATGCAGATGCATTTGCAAGCTAGTATTTATTTGTGTGTTCAGGGGTGATAACACTGGTAGGTTACTCTTGTAGGAGCGTAGAAGCACTCATTCTGAGGGTATCATGAGGTCACTGCATCAACCACATCATTATAAATTAAATAACTGACTCCTTTGAAATTTGACTGCCAACAAACCTTTCAGTTTTCCAGAAATATCTTCCTTTAATGAGGAACATTGCAATGTGCAAACGCAGCATTCCACTCATTGCAGGCATTCCAGGTTTAAAAGAAATTAACATGCAGTAAATGATACAGACAATTGGCCAGATGCTCTCAAACGGGTAAATGTATTTGATGAGACGTCTCCAACACCAACATTGTAATTTGTGGGGAAAAAGAAAATGATCCTATGGTGTTTATGACTCTTATCTCCTGCAGAGCTTTGTATAGACAGTGCTGGTTGGCTGACTGGGCTCCTGACAGAACTACCTATTCAGCACCTGGAAGCCGATGCTTCTCGGCGCTGACATTTCTGCTCGTGCAAGCAACACGTCCTCCTTTAATCATTTTTACTGAGGCGCGATGGCGTCCACAAAATACGCCCGTCTTTATGTGTGATTATATCCTTTTAATTGAGTGAAGCAGTTTGAGCATGATGCTGGACCCCTGGGCATGTCACTGGGGACATAACTCCCATTAAAGCCAATACCAAAAAAACAAAAACAAAAGAAGAAGAGTGTGTGGACTGAGGATGGCTCAGTGCTCGGGTGTATTATTGAGGTGGTCCTCTGCACGCCACTGTTTTCACCCGAGCAGTTTTTCCCCCGGGGCTATTAAACAATCACATTTAGCCATTAAGCACAGTCGCCTTCTTTCAAAGCCACGTCAGATATCCTTTTGAAAAGACATTAATGCAGGTTTTCCCTGAGCGTGCAACGCAGAGGGGAGAACTGCCGCCTCTTTCTTTCCTAAAATGGAGCCTCTCCGGAGATTCGGCAGCGAGGGGCGTTCGTGTCCGTGTGCGTTAGATAAAAGACATTGAAAGTTAGGAGGAATAAAAGGAAAAAAACACCCTTGTTCCTTCTCATCTTCCATTTTTTGCATTTTCCCCTTGCTTTGAAAGTATCGCTTCTGGCCTGGCTCGCGGTTCTTGGGTAACGCGTCACGTGTGGTCCGTCTCTCCACGCTGTCTCAAACAATGGCAAAGGCAGCGTTTGTATGGCTTTAGCAATGTCTCCCATTCTTGGCCCGAACCCACCTGAGCATTTTGGGCTATTCTAGAACAATACGTGAGACAGCATTTTCCACTACCATTAATAAAGCACAAGTTTATTAATGGTAGACTGTATTGAGGTGTTTACAGGTCATACCCGGTGGCCCAGCACCCAGTCAATTCACCCTTACATTGATAATCACATTTATTTTTATTTGTTTAGTTCCCTACCTGTAGGTTAAATGATGGAACAAAAAATGTGGAAATAATTACATCCAGTGGCAACCGGTGAGCCACACACCAGCGAGTTTGAGAACTTGCTTTTAATTATCTTGAGGTTGTTTTTTTTTTAGTTTATTGCATTTCACGTGGTAATAAACACTAATTGGTTTTTAGTTAAAACCCAATCTCGGTTCTTTTTGCTATCATCAGAGTTGGTTAATGTTGGCAGTCTCTTTGAGAATCGTTTAATAAGCTGTTGTGAAGTGCATATGAACATGATGGGTAATCCTACTTAAAATCAGCAGAATTGCTAGTCATGAAAAACCTGTTCAGAGCCAGAGTCAGTAGTGCTCCTCTCCTGTTTGTAGCTCACCAGACACAGCTGATTCTTCTTTGCAATTTAGTTTTTATAGGAGGACTGAATAGTACTTTCTTTGAATGGTCTTTCAACAGAGCCGTATAACTCCTTTATAAACACTACATAGCACTTTTATAAGTACTTAACAAACATTCTTCATGCTTATGTGTGGTATTTCAGGCTAATGTCTTGGTGTGTCAAACTTGACATAATACTCCATATGTCTGTTTCTGGTAACTGATATTATCATTTGTATCTACTTATGAAGGGGTTATATGTCTTATAAAGGACAATTCATAGAAATTGTTACCCATGGTTGAAATCCTTAAATCCACAGGAAATTAAAAGCATGAGAGTTTGTAACTCTGGACTCCACCTATTAACGTGGATTTTAATAAAGACATTTGGTCCATCATGTAAAACTGTATGCATTTAAACTCAAGACAAAATCCCTGACTATGATACAGGTTTTACAGCAGCCAGGCAACTTTCCCAGGAGGAATATTACAGTATGCTGGATGTAGGTATATCTTAATGTCTTTTAAAATCTCATTTTAACACCTACAGTCCTTGTCAGCTTGAGATCTCCAATGGCAGGTTGAGTCCTAGCCACTGTTTTGATATCATGGGTTTATGCAAAGAGTGGCATGAACTTCCCTTTCTTTGATGTGTACTGAAATAATTTTTACCCCTTGAGACACATCAATCCATTAATGCATCTAAAATGTATATTAACTATATTTCTCATCTGTTTTCATGTGCCATGGTCTCACATAGACTTACCACTGCTTAAAATGAGATATATTTATTTACAAGATAAAACTCAAGAAGATTTCTCTATCCCCTGGACTGCAAAGCTAAAGTTTGCAGAAGCCAGTGTAGGTGGATAGCAGTGCTTCTTGACAGTACTGTGACAGGAGCTTTATTTTTAGGAGTCAAACAACAGGAAGGAAGCGCTGGGGGAAAGGGGGGGGCTAATTCCACCTGACGAGACGTGGCGGTGAGACAACGCAGACCAGGGGAGTGTAAACAGGTTCCGCTCGGAGGGGGGGTATGAGCGAGTCAGCCAATAAGAGACGGGCCTCCTCTCCCTTTCATAGTGGGGGTTGGTGGGAGGGGGGGCACAACCTCCCGAAAACTTTCATCTACCTTCCGCCATCTGCAGCCAGAGAGCTTTGG
This sequence comes from Anguilla anguilla, assembly GCF_013347855.1. Lineage (NCBI taxonomy): Eukaryota > Metazoa > Chordata > Actinopteri > Anguilliformes > Anguillidae > Anguilla > Anguilla anguilla. The sequence continues at coordinate 25,916,681 of NC_049212.1, forward strand.
CCTATATGCTCCTTGCGGACATAGCTGGGGAGAAGGGATTGGGGTGAGATTAATTATCTAGGTCATCCCCTTCTTCCCATTAAAGTGGAGAGCCTGGAAAAGGTTTGTGGCTGTGGAAAATCCGAGCCCCTGTGAATTCTCGAGCCAGTTTGAAAGGTGTTTATGCATCCGGCCCACAGTTGAGTGAAGAAATCTAAACAACCGTGCGAGCCGGTTTGAAGAGATTGTGAAGTTAACAGGGTCAAGGAGAAGTTCTGGAACAGGGGCCTAGACAGGCCCAACGAATTTGGAACTGAGATGGGCAAATTCACTTCAGTAGTAGGCCACAGTGTGTAAGCTTCGCACAGGATGTTAAATTGGCAACAGGAGATTATGGACTTCTGTCCAGTCGAGACCTCTGACTCATGGAGACTGGAGGTATAGGGAACACCAGGGATGCGTTGGTCTCTCCAGTGGCAGCAGCAGTTTACATGCAATTTGTTGAGTTTTTTTTAACATTGATGTGACTCACTGATCTTACAGCAATCTGATTGGTTCTTCATCACTCACTGCACCTGTCTCATCCAATCCTTGCTCCATAAAGATCAGTGATTCTGTGGCTTCAGAACACAGACCAGAACGGTTATGTGAAGACGCGCTGCCCTCTTCACTACTGTTCACAACCTTTCTGCCGTGTCCCACTCCTGTCCCCCCCGCTCTGCCCAGGCCAGGCAGTGAGGGCTGAGGAGCACTCCCTGCACAACGTCAAACTGGATTTCCGCCCCCGCCCCCACCCACTGAGCAGGCCGATATCAGTTTACGCACAGCCATCGCGTGAGCCACTTAAAGCCATTTTTAATGGCTATTTATATAAACGAGGCGAGTGAATAATTTATTTTTAAAAGCAAATGAGCAGATGAGGGGGTGGAGGGAGAGGGGTACCGTATATTATGAGAGAAGGAATGAGAGGACAACAGGAAAGAGAGGCGTGACTGTCTCTGTGTCACCCCCCCCCCCCCCCCTTGTTCATTAGCTTGCTGCCCCAACAGTGATTACACTGAGTGTCCCTCTGTGAAGATTGGCATGCTGTATCTACCCACAGAGGGTATCTTCAGGGGCAGGGGGGGCAAGGGAGTCTGGAGGGTGGTCGCTTCATAAACACCTTTGGTTCAGGTTTGTTTCTGTCTCAACTTCCTGACATACAGTCAGTCTGTATTGAAATAACAGTGCAAATTGCCCTCACTGCTTCTTATTGATGTGCTTTAAAATATGCATAAAGAAAACACGCTGGCTGCGGTCTGGGTTCACTCTCTAATTAAGGGAAAGTGCCCTCAGCAAATCAGCTGTCATGGCAACCAGATTATTAATAGTGGCAAAGTACAATGTGAATTTAAGTCGTCTGGTTTGCCAGAGACCAGGAGGAATAGTGACCGGCAGTAATGAAGGTTTGTTGATCCTTTGTCAGTTTTGGGTGATGGTCAAACGGTGGGACATTTGCAATTTTAAAAATGGAGAGGGACATAAGTCAAGGAGAGTGCGCACACCATACATGACAGAAAACTGTTATTTGAAATATATGGGATTATATTCCAGTCCTGTGTGCCTGTAAGGACAGTATCTGACCTGGCAAATTTAGCAAAAAAAAAAAAAAGACATTCCAATCAATTATGTCTTTCTCTCTTCAAAACGAAATTGATAAATGATTGTTGACCTCAAAGACTGTGGCAGATATGTAAATGAGATGTTTGATTCCCCCTGCTGGGCGTCACAGCAGATTTATTAAGAGTTAAAGGGTGGTATTTTCACAGAGCTATTTTTGAAGAAAATTTAGGTCAAAACAAATGCTGCCTGCTATTTTTAAGCCCTGGCCTCTTTAGCCAATATCTGTGAGCCATAATAAATTGAACTGGGATTCTGATCCATTTGCATGGCTGAGACGACGTGGGAAAACTCCCCCCACCGCCCCCCCCCCCCCCCCCGGCTGCCTCTCTTCCCATAAATAACGGGTCAGTTTCTAATTCACAAATATGTAAATGTGGGAGCTCTCGGCTCCCAGGCAAGGCCGGGCTTGGTCCCAGCCTCTGCTCTCCTGCCACTGTTTACTGACCAACCTCGCTCTCCCCTCACCACAAAGGAAGGGATAAATTGGATTGCTGCTTGTTGTCATTCCATCATATTTCACACAGCAAGCCCCCCACCCCATCGCCCCCACCACGCGTAATTGAGTTGTTCTCGCCGATGCCAATACCCCTGCGCGGGCTTCAGCGTTTGCAGGCCGAGCGCCCCAATGAGCTTAAGGGGTCTGAGCCACTGTGACGGGTCATGTGACGCCGGCCGTGCCTTTGGACCACGACTTGGGAATAAACCAGTGAGTGTGTAAGCAGCTATTTCCGCCACACGGGTCTCTAAGTTGATTTGGCCACCAGTGGCTGGTGCCTGGACCCCCCCCCCACCCCCCCCCTCCCCCCTCCCAATGTTTCCCTTTTCATTAAGGAATCTGACAGTAGTCTTATCAAAAGTCCACCACAACAGGAAACCTCTTATAGGAAATCCAATTACGGAATCTATGGGATTATGTGAATGCCTATGTGGCTTTAAAGATGGGCTGTCCAAACAGGCCTTTTTATAATAAAGACACGTCACAAAAAATAATAATCCCCTCTCTCCAGCAACAAAAAAATACGTATATATTCTGCAGGTTGGAAAATGTTGGATTTTATTACTTCTGACCATTTTTATAAATTCACTGGAAAAAAAGATGTGAAATACTTTCTTCTTTCATGTTTGTTTTTCCCCCCAGATGCAATATTGGTCATTCATTATTCAGGATTCAGTTTGTTTTCATTGTTTTAGTTTTATTTCTCAATGAATGAGGAGCCTTGAGCTGTCCATGAAAACAGAATTTGTTTGCCTTTTAGTTTGAGGGCTCCAAATCTTTTTCAGTGGCTATTTATTTGCACAATGACCCCTCTGTCTCTTTCCTTTTCTATCTCTGTCTCTCTCCTTAAAAATCTCTTCATTTTTGTGAAACCCCCTACTGCCAACTTGCATTTCACAACGTAGGTTTCTATTTGAAAGCAGAATTTCCGCGCTCATTTGAAACTGCTGCGGATGCGGACCCTTTCCGCCTCATTAGTGAGCACTCTGCCGTTTGAAAGCTGGGTAATGCTAATGTGCTGGGGAATATATTCCAAAAGCACACGGCATCCAGTGCGCTCCATCACTCGTGCATTTCTGATGCTTTCATTTTGGTTTGAAACAAATCAAATTAGGAACTGCCGTAGTGAATCTTTCTATTTCCAATACCTTAAATTTAGGGCCAGGAAAATGCAGTAGGTTTGAGCGTATTATCATAATTGGTGCATCTTTGAAATGAGGGAGCAGCTTGTAGCGTTCATTAGGGCACGCCAGAGCATCTTTCTGTCGCTGTTCTCTACCCACCCCGGCAGCATAAATCATTTGAGTGAGAGCAGCCATTCGTGGTGAAAACTCATAGCTCCTTCCTCACGGATCTCATTTCATTCTTAATCCTGTGGCCGGTTATTTTCCGCTGTTTGTGGCTCAGTGGTGCCGCAGCGCCCGACCCAGGCTGCTGCTGTTCTTTCAGATCCAGAGGAGGGGGTGTGGGGGCACCTGGGAATTAGCAACGGCTACTTCAGACCCTGAGATGATCTGCAAGTATAATGCCAGAGAGGATCCCCGGCCAGGGAAACATTTAATGAATTTAAAGAGCCCATTTAGAATGACTGCATCAGCTGGAAGATTGAGGCATCCATCATGCACTGCAGCATTCCCCGCTGGCCGCCTCCTCCTGGCCGGTGCGTCAGTTTGGTACCTTACAAGAGAGTGGGCGCTCCCAGAATCAAGGTCGTACGGAAACGTGGCTTTTACCATTTGGGCCCTTAAGTTTTTAATCACATGCCATTTAGTGCTACAGGGGCTTGTTCCCAAAAAAAGAGGGGGTCTGGGTGAATTGTACAGGGACAACACTTTAGCTGTTGTGGGGTTGGGGTAGCAGTTCTCTGCCTGTCTTTCCATAAAAGCCTGTGAGCAGCACTGCCTCTTCTTCAGGTTTGAGAATAACGTTGCAGGAGTGTCAGCTTCACGAAGAAACACAGCAGCAGAGAGGGGACTCGCGGAGAAGAAAGGCAGGACGTTTCTCCCTCTCCAAAATCTGCACTTTTACTATTTTTTAGCCGGGAAAAATGCCAGAAGGTAAAGGAGAGCCGTCAGAAGAGTGGCTATTTTTACCGCTGGCCTTTGCCCCCCTACCCCCTCATGGGTGTACGCACCGCCTCCCTTCCATCCGCAGGACGTCAGAGCGCCCCCCTCTGGCCTGTCCTGGCCTAGCGCTCGGCGGAGGGCTGGGTGAGGAGCCGGGCCTCTGTGCGAGCGGCGCTATTTTAAGCGACGCTTTTGGGCGATGTATTTGATTTGCCGTAACGGCGGGGCGGTGTCCCGCGCTGCCTTTAAACGGGTCCTGGGGAGGGGGGGAGGGAGGGAGGTGCGGAAAGCCTCCGGCGTGGGCAGTGAGGTATAGTCCTGGCTGACATTGCAGTGCTAATGCAGGGGAGCTGCAGTGCATGCAGCCGCTGACTGGGGTACGCTTCTGCAGGAGAGCACAGGCTAGAGCACAGAGTCTGTCTCACTAATACAAAGCACACAACGTCTCCCCCTCTCTTTCTCCCTCTCACTCTCTTTCTCTCTCTCTCTTGCTCTCTTCCCCCTTTTTCTATCCTTTTTTCTCACTGTCTTGCTCTCTCTCATTCTCTCTCTCTCTCTCTCTCTTCTCCCTTTTTCTTTTATTCTCTGGCAAGCCCAAAAGCACAGCCTCAGTCTCTTTCAAGGAGTCAAAGGACTCAAGGACTCAAACGGCCTTTATTAACATGACATCATTTATCCAGTATTGCCAAGTCATTTTAAACCCATAAATAAATCAACTACACATTCTAACCACCCTGCTCCAGGGTGTAATGAAGAAAGACAATAAAAATGCATCATCTTTCATACATAATAGTGTAATATAACAACTTCTCTTTTTCTCACGGTTGTTTTCACTCAGGCCCAAAGCAACTGTAACTGTCACTGCAACTGTCTCTCACTTTCACTCATCTCAGGCAGATAGACGATCTGTATGATGGGGCTCATACACACATACTCTACAGTGTTTCTCTTTCTGTTTCCCCTTCTCTCCCTTTTCTCTCTCTCCTTCTCCCTCTACTATCAGGCCATAGAATTGAAAGCAGCTTCTCCTTGCCTCTCAGATTTGAGGGCAGATTAAGGGCTGTTTGCGTTACCGGGCGGGGATGCAGCTTTCGCTAATAGCGTGCTCAGTGCATTCTGTCTGTGCTTCAGAAAGTCCACCGTGGTGTGGGTGCATTTTCCCCCGGAATGCAGCGATTTATATACACCTGCTCCTCTCTTTATCTTCAGGTTATTTTTAGAGTTGAATGTGACAGGGATAATTATACGAGCCATATGGCGTTTTCTTATTTTTATTTGGAAAGGGCGCAGGGGTCATTCCTCTGAAGGCTGCTGGATATGAAGTTGGTTGTGTTGTCAAGGCTACTAAACATTAAAACAGAAGCCTGTTGCCATACACACACTGGATTTTTTCTTTCTTTTTTTATGAAGCCTAGTTCTACCTCTGAATCCTGTGTTTTTTCCCACAGCGTGCAGGCAGGACTACCGCCGTGGGCTACGCATGGCAAATTGTGGTCACTCACTCGTGGACGACCTTTGATGGATGTTTTGTGGGACGCATGCGCAGGTGGTGCTTTGTTTAGTAGGACGCATGTGCAGGTGGTACGGCACGACATTTTAAAGCACAGCTTTATTGCCTAACGTTGCTTTAGCTAAGCCTAACATGTTCGCCTTCCGCCTACTTTACTTAACCTAGTTAGCGCATACGGATCGCCTACTTTATGAACCTAGTTAGCGCGTACGGATGCTATCCTGCACGCATGAGTAGGCCTTAAGGACACACAGCTACAATCACTGATACAGATGTATGGACACACGGAGGACAACAAATAACGTTACAGAGGTGAGGACATTCCATAACTAGCTAGCTTTATAGTTAGTACAGATGTGCCGTGGGTCTGGACGGTTCTGTGCTTGTTGTTCTTTCGTCGTGTCGGAACGGGACAGTGACTCCCTCTAGATAAGCATGTGCTGAGAGAAGTATCAAGCGAGTGACTTTGCAAACGGCGCTTCTGTGCTGAAGTTTGCGGTGCCGAGGCGTTGAATTGTGTCTTGGGTGATCTCTGGAGGCTGCAACCTCCGCACTCTTCTCTGCCGGAGACCCCCCCCCCCCCCCAACTACCCCCACTCCCACCCACCGTGTCCCATGGAGGGGAAGCTCTTGCTCAGACTGTAGAAGTGGTGAATTTCTGGCTCTGCGCCACCGGAACATTCTCTCAGGAAAACAAGTGACTGTGCGTCAGGTGAGTAAGAGGGAGCATCCGGCGCCCGCGCCAAAACAAGTGTCAAGGACGACGTTTCGCAACATGAGTGCTTACTGGGGGGGAAAGACACTGTCCAACAAATAAAAGTACTAAATGTATTATTCCCCCAAATGCCGCCTGAAGACTATGTGTCAGCCGAGGAGTTCTTACCAAATCAGCTACATGGATGAAAAATGAGAGCATACGTCTGAGTCATAGCACTCCGAAGGCTCATATTAACCTTTTCACTGCCAAAAGACCTTGCTGTCTCTTTGAAAAACAAGGAATAATAATTATAACAGTCAAGCCATGTGTTTGAGGGACTGCTGGGTGGCTAATCCTGTGAAGGTACTGTTGTTGTGCATGGATGGGCCCCATACTCTGGTTCTGAATCTGAACCGTGCCAGTGCCAACTGTGGCTGACAGACCCAGCTGGCTCTATTGTCACTCAGGGAGAGTTTTAATGAGCCAGGATTACAGCGTCACACTGCTCACTAGCGCCACCTGTAACCAGCTAACCTCAGCCCCTGTCCATGCTGACTACCATCTTTCATATATTACAGTTACTAATAATTATGCGTCTTTGAGAGAGACAGCTAACTTTTAATTGCTAACAAAAATGAATTGAAACAATACATGCTTAACTGATAAAATTTGTTTACCTGCCTGTTGCCGCATTCTGACAAACTGAATGAAAGCATGGGGGGTGGTGAGAGGGAGTATTGATCATTGATTTTGAGTGGAGTGCCCTCAGGTTAAAAAAAAAAACAATTATCAGAGAGGAGCACTTGGTCATCAAGGGCAAAAGGGGGTAGGGTCTCTATTGCTTCTAGCCTCCCCCTCTGCACATGAAGATCCCTGGCATCAGTACCCACTGACTTGGTCAACTGCATAAGTCTGCATTTTCATTGTTGATATGTGTCCAAAAGAAACAAAGAACTTCAGCTGCCTGCCTTGTATGGATGCATTTTTAAGCCTTCCCTGAGCTTCTGAGACAAACATATACTATGATAATATATACAGACTCAAGGGCGGCCCTCCACTCACAGCTTGAAACAATCATGTGTCCAGTTTAAACTGCACGGCTCCTGAAATAACGGCTTTGGTGTATGCTGTCATTCAGACTCATCAGACACGAGAGCATCCCTCGCTTCTGAGCGAGTTACGCGTGTAATGAAGGCAGGTTTACACCGCCTGCTTCTCGTTTAACCTTTCAGTATATGTGGGAATGAGGTCCCAGAACAAGTTTTCATTTCTGAGACTTCATGGTCAAGGAGGTAATAGAATAATGTCGGGTGTGCAGCAAGCAAAAATAGCAAAAAAATCAATAGCGAGCGTTTCGCAGCGCAGCAGGCTCGACTGGCAGAGACCGTGGTACCATATGGAGGAGAGAGATGGGAAATGTATACCAACATAAAACGGCGCCAGGCAAAGATCAAGCAAACATTGATTAGAAAACTCTGAGGCGTTAAAATTCAGTCGCCGGGAGAGGCGGGCACTGTGCGGAGCTCCTGCTGCGGGCTCAGTCCAGTGGAGTGTGGAGTGAACCAGATTACAGCAGGCCTTCAGGGACGGCCAATCGGAGAGCAGCGCAGAGTCTTGGATTATGGTGAGTGAGAGGGAGAAGAACGGGATTGGACAGGTCATCCTTTCTCCCCTCTGCAGCTTTATAAGTGAGTGAGTGCCAGTGAGACGAGCATGTGCGATGAGGAGAGAGCCGACCAATGATATAACAACACAGAACTCCACTAGTGAAACAGACGCTAAGTAAGATAGATGTTCTTGATAGAGAGAGACATCCTCCTAACTAGATTTTTGGATCAAGTTTGTAAACTGTGTCACCTTTTATGTCAAATAAAAGACAGGAAGCGTGGCAGAAAGAGTTTGGTGGAAGAGTAAAACACTAAAATAATCTTTACTAAGACCGAAGAGTAGTCTGGACTTGTGAAACCCATGGCCGTGGTCTTGGTGTTTTAGAGAAGTACTGTAAATCAGTGAAGTTCCCCTGACTGAATGGCTCTGAGCCCTGTTAACATCACATGACATTGTCAACCGGGATGGATAAAGCCATTCCCTGTTGTGTGACTGTATATAAGCAATAATGAGGAGCACACATTGTGCAAGTATAGGTTCATATGGAGAAGGGAGTGGGACCCAAGGGGAGCCTTGCAGTACCCTCGTAGTCACAGAGCATAGGTGAGAGAGAGAGAGAGAGAGAGAGAGAGAGAGAGAGAGATGATTATGAAGAATGTCTCAATGGGGAAATGAGCATTGAATTCGCAGATGGAGGAACTGCAGGGCCCTGTATCTCTAGCTACACGAGGTATTCAGGGATTAACTGTCAACAGTCATGGGTTCACAGACATGCTAATGATGTAATTTGTTTTTTATATGACTGCCATGTGGTAGCCATTAGTGAAGGCAAACCAATCAAATTACAAGTCAGGTGGCCAATGTTCTCATTAACCCAGGAACACACTGCTAGAGGAAGGGTAGGGGATGGGCGAGTGCCGTTTGCAGGTAGACATGTCTAACTGTGTAGTTTTCTGTTCAGCGTTGGATCCAGCTGTAAAGATGCTCCTTGAATGTGACCAGACCAAAGCAAAGTACACTTTCCTTTGATTTGACCTTAATTATTAATTCACTCAACTAAATATGAATTATTCAGATGTGCAATAACCCCCTGATACACACTCGCTCCTCTGGGAAGGGAAAACCCTGGGACAGTTTTAAAAGGATGCACCCAGAATAAATACTGTGTTTGTGTCTAGAATGGGCTGGCGCTTGGAAGGCTAATAGTCCCTGAGGTTTCCGTTCCAAATACTATTTTCCAGTAAACATCAAATTAAATTCAAGCTCTAAATACACACGCTCGTTAAATAAGTAACTGTGAATTAAATTGGTCAGTGCTTCAAAAAGTAACCCTCGTACCGTCAAAGATTGCCCTATAAATTATAGCTCCCTTTCATTGACTTTGTAAGGAGCTGGGGTGTTCATCTGTCCAATTATCCGATGATTTATAATGCAATTACATCTTCTCACTGCACGTCATACCATTGTCTGAAACATGTAAAAAATGTTTCCCATATTTTAAAGACCCCATTGTTAAATTTTAAGGAAAAGCATTTGTTATGCCTATATGGAACACTAATTGCACTCACAGATGGCTGTTATTTTTTGTAAAGTAAGCACTATACACTAAGCAGCACAACAGTGATTTCCCTTATTGTCAAAAGCACAGTTTTTGCATAGGAAAATAGGGTGAGAAGTGCATTGGTATCATTATTATTTTTTGTTGGCAGCACCAAATTTGTCACTCCACTTTTTGCTGGGTAAAATTTAAATGAACTGAATGATTAAGAATGAACCCCAAAGCCACACATTTTGTTTGCCACTGACTAAAATGGATTAACATATGAAATGCCATTACAGTAATTGTGTGTAATTAATAATTACAATTTGAGATTAATTACATGACAGGTATTAATATGCCTTTTGATTACAGTGTCACCGTAGCTTTTCAAGGACTGAAACAGGAAAGAGAAATGGATCATCTGGACTGGGGTGAGAAGAAAACTGTTTAAAACACTCCAGCTCCATTTGGCATGAACCAACGTCCAACGCCCATTTTCCAGAACCCCTCTTTAATTTATAGCAGCCTCTCCCAACGGAAAGCCTCCCAGCAACAGTCCACCAGAACACATCTGGCCAAGCGAGGGCGAAGTCTGTCATTACCACATTCGTGATGTGTGTGTTTGGAGCACGCAAACCCAGTTGGTCAATGAAGTCTCCCCCTGGAGACCAAACGCTAGGCCCGCCTCGCTTGACTGGCTTTCCAAATATGAGGGAACATCGACATGAAAACACGCAGCGGTTTAACTGAGGGCTGTGGGGCCTCATCAGCAAACCTGCCTGAGAGACTTTGCGGCATGTCGATCCCGATTCGCAGGCTCCTCCATTTTTCTCCCGGTTCGGTGTACCAGCAGCACGCAGCTGCTAAAGGTTCCTTTATATCAGAAAGAAATCTACAGACATTTCTATTTTTACTCTGATGAAAAATGAAGCCTGTGCTCAAAGCAACAGCGAAAGGTCGAAACGGAAACATGCTGACATTTGGTTCCCATGCCGTAAAGTGACTGTCAGGTAATACCAGCAATAATGTGGGACAGTATACAGACATACCCCTCAATATCATCGCCAGTCCAACCTAGGAGGCTTGGCGTAGAGACGAGAACAGTTTGTTGATTTGTGGATTGTCAGTCGCAAGCATGCATGTTGAATGTTAAATTAACTAATTGACTTTTTTTCAAATCTCAAACCGTTCAAGATAAAAGATCACCAATGTTACCTAGGCTACTGCTCTGAATGGGTAGTAGAGGGGGCAGGCGGGCCTTGTTGTCATTCACTTAGCCATCTTTTCACTGACAGTAAGCAGTCACATTGAAAAGCTCAATGAAAACACTGCAAAACCACACATCGACATCTATGATGTTAAGCTATGTGAGAACTAAATATCCGAGCACATGGAAACACAGCATACAAGCATCCGACTTCGCAGTGAGACCTCATCAGTGTGACAGCTGTCCAGCTGAAACCACAACAGCTTTAACTGCTAAAATAGTAACAAAAGACATGCTTCCCGTAAGCATGGACCTACTGGCATTTGTTGAGCCTGGATATACTCCTGCGTGATGTGTTGTTGAACGAAAAACCATCACAGCTTGACTTGAACAGAGTGAACTGGTATATTCCAGTTTGTGGGCACGTACAATGACTTTAAATCACATTATGCAAACGCACCACAGTTCGGCATAATTTGTATAGTGAGAAAGCAAACTACCAATGGTTAAAAAATGTACTCTGACAAATGCACTCTGGTCCAGACTCTTAACAAATGAAGTGGATTTGAAAACCACATTAGGAGAGTTTCTTCAGATAATCCTCCTTGGTCCAACAGCACTGCAAAGGATGATGTATTTTTACCCCTGCCACTAATATGTTTAACAAAAGCATTGATTGTGTGGGCTTGGACATGGTCTGAATTATCCCCCCTGCTAACGTCGTGGCTCTCGATCTTCCTGGGGAGGCGCATTAAGGAAACCAGCCAGGGTGGCCACTTTATGAATTAAAGGATTGATTGATTGATTTTTATTTTAAAAATCAAGTCTGCGTCCAGCTTGCATGTTTGGGTCCTGCTGTTCTCTCGGCTTGATTTATGGCAGCATGTTGCACACAGCACGCGATGCTGACAGTCGCCGTTTCTCTGAACTGCAGAAGAGAAACTACAGTAAGAGAAGAGAGCGACCGCTTGATATTTTCCAAAAGCAGCGGCTTTAATTGCACTATTGCTAACATAACAGACCTTGCAGCGGAAGCATTCATTTATTTGCCCCCCTCCACCCCCAGGAGAAAAGCTAAATCTATTTTCGGCGTGCCGGTAATACTTTCCGTGTCGGCACGGCTCGCACAAACATCGTGCGAGCCCTTTGTAGAAAGAACGGGTGGGTTATAAAAAACCAACATTTAAGGAGCACGTGACTGCCTCGACAGCGGCATGCCTGTCTACGCGCGTGCTTCTGCTGCCTCCCCATTTGCATGTTGCTGGGTAAAAGATATCATTCCTCTGCACTCAATATTTTATACCCTGTCATTCTTCCTCGTTGGGCTTGTCAGAGAAATTGTCTTGCTTGGCCGGGCTCTGCGTCGGTCGTGCCTCGGGCCGCGAGCAGAAAACGCCCCTGGCTCCGGATTAGGCTGGAGCCCAGCAGCAGGGAATCGGCCATTGTCCCTTCAGCGTTCCTCCTCTTCCTGATTTAGGCCCCCAAGACTTCCTCTCGCTCAGTTCCGAATGCTGTAGCCATTTTTCTTCCTCGAGCTCGGTGGGTTTACGTCATCGCACAACCCGCCCCGTAAGCTAGAGCCTCGTTTGGAAACAAAGCCGTTTCCGTTTTTTCCCCCGGCAGTGCGCTCCGGTAAAGTTCACCACTGTATGGCGCTCATGGCAACAACAAGAGCACAGAAATATGTCTGTCCAGTGCTTCACTTATTGCTGCGGTGTGACTGTTTATTCAAAATGATGCATTTGTAAATGGTGATTATGAGGCTGGCTCTTCGCACCCCACAGCCAACACCGTACAGCCAAACATGATATAATTCTACTGTTGCGATTAGGCTGTGGTGGACTGGGGTAAGGCCTGGCACAGTCTACTCCACTCCCTGCTCAAGTCAAATGGTATCGAGCTGAAGAGTAACGGATTTCTGATATATAGTTCCCGTTTCTCTTTTAATCACCCCCCCCCCCCCCCATTAATTACAGCTCACTCACACTCCCAAACCCCCTGCCCCTAGTCCATCTTCCTGACCATTCAAAGACACCATCTTACCTTATGACCTAATGTGGGTTTTTTATGACGAGGTTGTCGTGGGCGATAGGCTTCCTGTTTGTTGGGGTCATGCCCTCGGCCTCCGTGTCTGGGTTCTGGATGATTGCACACCTGCGCTGCAGTGCTCAGTTCAGGTGGCACATCACCATGTCCATAGTTATTTGACATGCTTTAGGCCTTGAGACACCAGTGCAATTCTTGCGGAGTTCTCCCAATTTTAAAAGGAACGCGTATTTTAACTAAAATTCAGAACAAAATCCTTCTTTCATATGATTGCATGTTTGTTGTGTATTTGATTTGGAAATTCTTTGAGACCTGTAGGAGTGCTTTCAAATTTTGCCCTCAGTTAAAGTGTTTCAATTAGTGTGTTTAGGGCCAGAATTAGGAAGGAAATGAAACTTTCAAAGCAAAAATATTTACTGTGTTATGTTGTGGTCACATTCCAGGACCTGGCTGTGCACTTATTTCTTGCATTTAAAATCTTGAGATAGAAATGTATTTTCACCTTTCCACATAAAAAATACTCATCAAGACAGGTTTTGTCTGCAGGTCTAATGGGTCCCGTAGGTGAGTAAATTCCCCAAACAGGGCTGATCGCAATGGGTCTTAATCCTTCACCTTGTTCAACTGCCCAAACCGAGCGGAGGGGAAAGTGTGAGGGAGAAGGTCATGAATCGGACTGGTCAAGGTGTCATCTGAATATCAGACGTGGGCACTGTTGGGAAGCCGCTGGGTTTGTTGGTTTTTCGGCTGTTTGATGGAGGACCCTGGATTAGCGATGGCGAGCAAAGGTGAGCAAACATTTTCAGTTTGCGTTGAAATCTGCTTGATCGTGCTATTCATTTGGTTTAATAAACCAACTGCGTCACTCTGTGCCCTAATAGGTACAAAAAAGATTATTGTTTATTTTCACATTAGCTTGTTTGTTTTGGTGGTACGCACGTACTGAGCAGAGCTGAATGTTTGAATTATGTAAATGTTTGCAATGTACCACAATAAGCACCATATGAACATGGGAATTTTATAGCTATTTCTGAAATAATGCAGTTTAAGAGGTTACATTTTCTCTGAACATGAAAAGCACCTAATTAAGAAAAATGAACAACTTAGAATTCTGGGATTGGTTGGAATATGCAGAGGGTCCCCAGGACCGAGAGAACCAGTGGTCTAAAGCATAATCCAGCGTTGTTGGGCCAGTCAAGACATTGAATTGTGTGCGAATTCCACAACCCCCCAAAAAACCTCAGGTCCTCTGAAGATTGGACTGAAAAAGATCAGTTAGACGGGGCAGGGGGAGAATTCACAACCTCTCTTCTCATGGCAAACACAGAAAAGCCCTCACACAAAAGCCCTTCCCCACCCAAAAACCTAATCTTGCCTCCATTCGCCGATTTCAGTTCATCTGTTGTAATTTCTCCCCCTGTCGATCTGTGTCGGCTCAGACCTCAGGCTGATTTGCCCAAGGAATACGGGCCACTCCAAAACCAATGGAAAAGGATCAACTGGAAATGAATCACACCCAGTCCTAGTGACAGGTAAAATATTGTCCGTGGATGAACGGTGGGATTAATTTATGTAGACATGGAGCTGTGGCCTGATCAGATAATCTGATGAGATAAATCGCAGATATTTCTCCTCAAATCCCTTTGTTAAGCCCAGGCTGCTTAGAAAGGCCTTGCTCACTGACAATTTTTTATTTTCCGTGTTTTTTTGTCCCAAGTGTGGACTCACTGTGTACGCACTGATTGGACAGTAACCGAGGAGGTGATAAATGAATCATTGTTCTAAACACTGCAGAAAGGAATCTTTTCTCTTACACTGCAGCTGAAAATAGCCCACTACTCGATGGGAGGGGGGAAACCAGAATCGGTGCTCTGTGCAATGTAGCCGGAATTGTATTCAAGAGAAATTGATCTAGTCACCTTGCATGCAGGAGGAAGATGTGCGCCAATGTCACAGTGCGGCACAGTTTCAGGTGCGCATTAGTACGGTGCAGGTCCCCCTCAGGTACCACATAGGTGGGGTAGTGCAGTGGTGTAGGTCTCGCGTCAAATGTGTGTGTGTGTGTGTGTGTGTGTGTGTGTGTGTTGGGGGGAGGGGCAATATTGCTTGGTGACTGAGAAGGGTCAATGGCTGCGCAGTTCCCCAACGGCTGCGCAGTTCCTCATAGGCTGTGCAGCTCCACTGGCGGACTGCAGACAGGAAGGTCCTTGGCTCCCCCAGCCTTCAGCACAATTGTTTTTCGGTCCTTTCCATTCTTATAACCCAATTGCCTTTCTGAACTGAGTTATAAAGAAAAAAATGGGGATTAAAGCATCGACAACAGACTGCTGATATTCACGTCTGTTCACATACCGGCTGTTTTCATCCACTGCCGTCCTCCTCTCCTGCTCCTGTGCCCAGCCTGTGTCTTCAGCCGGGGTTAATGGGCAGTACTGTATGAGCAGAAAATGTTTTTGCAGGAATGAAGGCCTGCAGCGAGGCAGAAAGCTCCTGCATCGTTAGGAGGGCGCCGCGTTTGAGTGACCCATAAACAAACATCCGATTCGGATCAATACGCCGCTCGGCCTCGCAGCCTTGACTCGCTGACCATGAATCTCACAGGGCCGCCCCCTTCCTCATTAAATTATAAAAGGCCCGCCAGCCGTGAAACGCCATGAGCGAAGAACGCTGCCGCCGTCGTCTAAAAATAGACCCGAACAAAGAGATGCTTCTCCACGCACATTGTTACTCGAGAACCCTTTTAACTTTGTCTGAATCCCTAAGGTCGGACAGACGTGTCCTCTTCAGCTCAGAGCGTACATCTGTACACGCGCCACTCGCGAAAACGCTTACACCGCCGTCGATGGCTCGGGCGGGGTATGTTTTGTAAAAGCCGCAGCGAGAGACAAGGGTCTTCACTTCTGCCATTATTATTCGATACCCCTTTATTCAAATCTGCATTGCAAATTCTCTCGAGCTGGTGCCACTCCGGACTAAAATGGAAGCTATGTTTGTGTCTGAGGCTTTTTAAAAAATCATCGGCCTTGCACTCAGGAAGATAACATTGTTGTGCAATAGGGGGGAAGAAATGTCTGTCATGGTTACTCAAGTGAACCCCACTTCTCAAGTGGTATGTGTCAGATGAGAGTCGTATTACCCACAGGTGTGTCTGGAACAATACTCATTTTATGGTTCTTTACCATTTTAGGCATATGTTTTTTGTTGAGAGCTATCTATCCATTTTATGTTTATCTATCCATACTGGGTGGGTCCATGTCCCGTGATTAATCAGTCTTAGGGTTATGTATTGAAAATGGCTGACTGGCCGAGTCAGGGTGGCGGTGAAGGAGCGTAAAGGCCTTTAAGCGGCGGGGGTGCGGAGGCCGTGAGGCAGTCAGATCTGCGCCAAATGGTGTCAGAGACCCCGCTTCCACACGGCCATTTCAGGGGCCGCGGCGTAAATACGGCCCATCTGTGACACCATCTGCAGCCGGGCGCTATATCACCAGCGCGGCCGAGTGCCAGCACGCGGGCCGCTTTGTCTCCACGCGAGGGGACGGGCGGCTAAACGCGCTCATTAACTTATCGCCGCCGCTTCCCGTTCCAGCACGCCGTTACTCCCGGCGACCGCGGTTCGTCCGCCGCTGCGTGAGCGCCGGCCCAGCAGGAGGCCGGCAGTGATTCATCTCCCAGAATCCCCAGCTTCTCCACCCTTCCATCGCCCGGTGTACAGTATCTATTTATTTGTTTTGTTTTTTTAAGGTGCTGTTTTATCACACTGTGAAACTGGATGATGTCATTTCACACCAGGGATGCATCTCATCTCTCCGTCCTGCACTTTGCCCTCAATTCCTGTTCGCATTTGGCTCCCGCTCTGCTGTGCCTTAGATTGCCGCACAAAGGACGGCTTCGTCGTTAGTTACAGTGCGCTTCCGCAGCCGGTTTCATGGAACCGTTAGTGCTTTTTGATTTTATTTTCCGTTAAGTAAAAACAAAAAAAGAAAAACAAGAATTCTCAGAAGCAGTAGGTACTCAGTGTTTCCCCTGTGAGAGAGCGGTCTGACGATAACCCTGCGAATGTGATTCATGTTTTTCTGGAACGGATTTTAATGTTGACCTTGTTATCGCGTGCAGTGAAAGGCACTTGTTTGCTGGTGGCTGCAGAAATTCCATCGTTCCCAATCTATCAGGGCAAAAAAACAAAAATAACAGTTAAAAAGAACAGATCATAGAAATTGACTTCTGGGAAAAAAAACACCGGAGTGTGAGCCAAGCCTATTGCATCATTCTCAGTTATTCCTCAGAAAGCCTGCTAAATGTGAGTTCTGTGTGCAGGGATTCCCTTTTCCACTGGACACAGGAAAGCATGACAATACCTAGTGTGGATTAAACCCGTGTTTAACGGTGTCGTATAACACACAGCCTCCAACCGTCCCATAAATTCATCGCAATCACATTCACGGAGGCGCGGGAAATACGTCCATATTTCCTGTGCCGGGACTAAAGCTGAGCGCAGTCTGAGAAGGGCAGGACATTATTAAGGGTTGTTTACTTATTGGAGCGTGAGTGAATGGAAGCGCACGCACCGAAAGCTATCGCATTTAAAGGGGCCTGAGGGCTGCGCGCTGAAATAATAAAACCCTCGCTGGACGGCCTTGCAAATATCAGCGCTGGAAAATGAGCCCCGGGCCCACAGGGCTCAGGCAGCGGCGCGGAGCTAAACAGGCCCAGCCCCTCACCCTCGCGGGGCCCGCTTTTTAAAGGGGGCTGGCCCTTTCCAAACAAAGAGCTTTCCACGGTTTAGCGTTCTCATTCTGCGGCGCAAGACACTGTTTTAAGAGACGTTGGCGTGCAGGCGTGGACGTGGGGGGTCATTAGAATAAGCTTCTATCTGTAGAAATTTTGAGGGTTACACTACTTGGACTACATGCCACAAAGCCAACAGAACACTGTCACTGACATAACACCTGTCTTAACCAGTAATGACAGCAAGCTAATACTCACAACAAATGCCAGAACACTACCAAAATGTAAGTAGTGATAATTTTGACTTATGTAAAATTTGAAGAATACATTTTGACACTGTTACTACGCTTATCATAAACTGTAATTGGTTATCATCCTTATCATGCTTATAACAGTGTTATGTAGGCTTTATGTGTACAGTTCAAGCAACTGTTACCCTTTTGCAATATCAAGCTTTAGAATAGACTAATCCTTTTTATATTATTGTTTTGTATTGCATATTTTTAGCAAGCCTTAAAAAGTAACGTCAGGTGTTTTGTCTGTTTGAAGCAAGACAGCCGAAAATTCCCTTTTAAATAACTCATCTTTGACAAAAAATGTGATTCCCATAACCCTAAACTCACATGCTGTTATTGCTGTGGATTGTTCTGGAACAGCAGAGGGCATTAGCATGACCCACAGCCTCCAAGGCCTTTAACTCATTCATCTGTTAGTTAATTTAACTGAGCCTCTGCACTCACTTGGCCACACATTTCAGACCAAAGGAACCAATGAAAGAATAAATAAACCACAACAAAGCATGCACAGCATGAAATGGCTTTATAAATGGGGTCCTGGGTAGGGGCATCCATTTTTAACTGGGATTAAAAATTAATGTTATTATGAGTTTTTATTTTTGAACATTATTGGCTTTTATTTTGGAAAACTAGTGAGATTTGTTAGCATTTCAGTTGTCAAAGGAAGTCTATTCAAAGGTGGAACCATTTTGCATTCCACATCTCTCCACAGTATTGTGTGTTCCGTGCATTGGATTTCAGTCCAGAAAAATCCCATGATAATTATCCCTGCAGTCAGCTGCAATATTCCTGTATAGCATGCATAGTGGGCATTCAGTTCATACAAAGCCGTGTTTAACAAAATGCATTCATAGTCCCAATGTAAAAATAAGCACTTGGCTAGATGGATACAGAATGACTGTGGAAAGGCCACAGTCTGGGTTCACATGCATAAACTAATGTTCCTTTTTATTCTGCATGGCAGTGTGCATTTCTCTCTGCATGGTGCCAGCTGGTGGGAGCAGAGGAAACCAGCTGGTGTAAGGTACAAGTCATTTGGGCACCACTGCGATGATCCCAGGTGGGGGTGGGGGGGACTGCTGGCTCTGAGTGGTCTCCGACAGGCTGAGTTATCATCCGAGTAGTTTATGATGCTAGTATTCCAGGATGTTCCGGAACATCACGCACTGATTCCAAACCAGACACCTTCACAGTCCCCAAAGAGTGGAGAACGGAATAAGACCACAAAATGTGGCAGCTGTTAACCAGCTAAGTCAATTAGAATCTGTCATTATCCCCACGTACAGCCGTTTCCGTTGTTTCAAGTTCAGTCTACCCTCAGGGCCTAGGCATACTGACTGGCCAGAGGAAAGGCTGCTGCTGCTTCTGTAGAATATATGACATGCTAGTGTGGCAGATAGGCACTGAACCACAAAAGTACAATTTCTTGCTCAAAACCATCTGCTTTATTCCCTCTATATTTAAAGTGCAGTCAAATCATAATCATTAAGGCTATGATGGTTATGGTGGCAATTACCTAACTGAATTCTAGTCCAATTCTATTTTTCAAGCATAATGATTGTCGAGGGTCGATCATGCATGTCACGTCATAACACTTCTCATTAACGTGAATGTAAAATTTTAATATTGGCTTAAAGTTTATAAATGGCCATGCCATCTGGGATCAAAGTAAAACCACATATCATCAATAAGGTTATATTTTGTAATCAATGAGAATAACAGTAATGAAACACCTCCTTTTTATCTACTGAATAAATAAATGACCACTGAGTCTCCATAAGTCCCGTTGCCTTTCAGGCAATACATGCTTTGCATGGCGTTTTGTCCAATGCATTGCAGCAATGCTTTATTTTGAATTTATAGTTTTACTTGAAGAGCAACTGGAGTCTGTCTGAACTCAAACTTTTAATTAATTTCAGTTTCGAAGATGTGCAGTACCAGGGAAATACGTCATCCATTCAGACATAATTTAATTAAAAGCAACTGCTTAAGGCTCAGTCTGTTTCAAGGAGGTAAAAAAACACCCAGAGCGGACAAACATATGATGGATAAATATTGATTTATTTTTACGTATCCTGCAATAAAACACAGAGATCTCCTGGGAGACCATCCTCCCTAACGTGAACAAATTAATGGAGAACGGCATCGATTTCTTGTTGGTCTTTACAGATCTGCTCATGTTGAAAGCGCTTCAAAGCAGTTCAGCCACTATACAAAGTCTAGAACTCGGGTGTTTTAAATCGCTTGAATGGTAAAAAGGAAATTAGCCATATTTCTCCTTTTCAAAATTAAAATGTGCGGGCTAAACCCCGAGACTGAGCAGCGCTTATTGCCCGTACACAAACACCCTGCAGTGGTGCTCCGCTCTATATACGCTTTATGTTCCAATATTCTCATCGCATACTAATATGTTTCACTATCTTAAAAAATAACAAAATCTGTGTTAATATGAATTTGGTGTTGGTAATGCTTGGACAAAAGTAGAGCGACTATACGTCCCATGCTGGCACTGTTTCAGTGAACCAATTAAACACGCAGTGCACACGCATAGGCCTACATTCTGTAAATCTTCCATCTCATATCTTGCGCTATGTATTGGGTAGTACATGAATTGCATAAAGAATTACATCTTCTGAAAATGTCGTGCCGGCCTGCAAAGAACAGTACACTGTACAACATTGGATAAGGGCGTCTGCAAAATGTAATGTCATGTACTTTAATATATAGCCTAATGCGAAACTTAAAAAAAACCCCTGCTCCAATCGCCTGTACTCTTGTCATTTTCGTTTGTCTTAACAGTGCATGATACACTTATAAGTGGCCCACCAATTATTTATCGGCTTAAAACGTTACTTCTGACGGGGTCTGAGCGCCCCGCTGCCTGACCGGTATGAAAATTGTTGGAGGATATAGTTGCTCTCGTTAGACTTGCAAGGGAAAGTCAGCGCTCCGGTCTGTAGAGGTCTCCATCCTTCAGCATCCTCCTACACTGCCGCTCTCCTCATTGTGTGCGCAGAGTAGGGAATCAGACGAGCCAAGCGCGCACAGAGCCTTAGAAGAGCCCGAGACAAGCATCTTCACTAAAACCGCGAGGAACTTTTAATGTAACGGCTATTTTAACGGAATCGAAGAGAAGAAAGCCCAGCATTTTTTTTTAAAGATCTGGCCATTCGAATGGCGTGAGACATGTCGCCCGCGGACGCAGTTAAAAGCAAAGGTCCATTTCTTTTTCCCCCTGAATTTCTCCTGGACTGCTCCGCTATGAGTGTGCATTTCTGTGACTCAAATGCATTTTAAGGGAGTCAGAACAGATTCCTTTCGGCTTGCTAGTTTGGGATTTTCTGTCGAAGTGGCTACCGTCATGTCTGGAACATTTCGTTCATTGTTTTTAGGTAAGCTATATCCGGCATAAAGCACACCTACATACCTACCAAAGGGGAGCACAAAAACTTTCTATTGTCTCGTAGCCTACTTATGCGAATGGGTAACGCAGGTAATCCTCGGTTTGAAACAGAGTGTATTCATCTGTTTCATTTATGTTTGTTTTCATTATTGTATAGTTTATATTGTGTGTTAAGTGTTATTAAAATGGAAATGCCTGATACATATTTTTTAGGGTGATATTACAAAATTTTCAAATGCCGTTAGTTGGCAGTGCCTCGCTATATCCTATGTTGTTTCAACATTCTTTGTGTTTTTGCAACAAGAATATATGAAATGTTCTGAAAGTAATACATACTGTGGCTGTCTGAAGGTTTTTAACATTTTTGCAAGCATATTTCCTTATTGGGAAATTAACAAAGTTGACTTAATTAGTCTTGCTTAAAATTCCCCTTCCAGCAGGCGTCTATATGGCAAATTGAAAACAGATGCTCTTTCTTCCCCTGTGTGTCTGCGCTTTACAAAGCTACAGTAAACGAAATATGTGCCGAATGAGGAGAAAATCAACGCGTTGTGTATGATTGTGTTGCACTTTAAATATTGGAATAAAATGTTTTTTTTTTCCCGTCCGGAGCAATTAGAATACCATTAGCCTACTGTTTCACAAAACGCACATTGCCGAGGCAAGCTGCTCAGTTCATATAGCATAATGTGTTGTGACATCAAATGGCAAAAATAGATACACTCATTAAATTGCCAGTGGTGGGGGACCGACGACAGTGGCTGGTGCTAATGGAAGTGTCCATGAGGAAGAATGTCGGGCTATCGCGTGTCCGCGTGTGCCGGGGTCAGAGCTCACCAGGCGTGTGTGAGGCAAGCTCTCGAGACACTGAGCCTTGTCTCTACCAGTTTTATCTAAAGGGTTTCTTTTTGGAAAGACAACGGAGAGTGTACACTTTGTGCGAATCCTTTGTCTTGCTTTGTATAGATATACCGATCTAGGTTTCGTATGCCCAGGATTGTTTTTTTTTTCTTGTGGTGGTATTATAATCACTGCACCAAACTTTGCCCTTCGATCAATCATATGTCTCCCGCGTTTAGACAGACATGCATAATGAGATGCGTTTAGCCTGGCTTTAGCCCATCGGCTCGATGATGGGCTTTGTGTGCATTTCACTCATTTAATATATCCATTGCAGTTCTCTTTGCATTCTTTGTGCAGTAGCGGAACCTTAGCGCACGAGAAGGTCAAAGATGTCCAATCAGATGGGACAAAGGAACACTGACCTAGCGTCAACATTTCATGTTAAGTTTCTTTCTGTTCTGTAATTGGGAATGCAGGCTTGCATCATCCATAGTAGACTACCTGTCAGCGTGTCACGCTGCGAGTCCTCCTATTTTTGGCCAGGTATATTACGTGTGCGGGCTCTCAAATGATGCAGGGGCGCACTACCACAAGCTCTGCTGAAGCTGCTGGAGGAGCGGGGCACGCCACAGCAACGAGCCCCGCCGTCCGAGGGTCGACGGTGCTCCCCGTTATTCGCATTAGTGCCGCGCGCTAGACGAGCTGTGAAACAAAGACCGCGCAGCGTTAGCAACGTAGATGTCATCATATTCACAACAAACATTAAAAAGCGCACACCGCTTCTTCCCCGCTGTGCACTCTGCTTTGTTTCTTGTCAAAAATGTTTATACACCGTATTTTCTTACTGTTACACGATTGTGCCTTAGTGTGAATTTAGTCACCTCTTTGTCTGTGATACCATGTACTCGTGGAAGCATATTCATTTATTTCAGTTCTGATAATAGCCTATAACAAATACAATCTTCGTATGATTTATATCATTTTAATTATCAAACATGTATTTTTAAAAAATTAGTTTAGAGCAGTTTCAAAAGCTTTGTATTAAAACAAGGACCGTGGAGTACCATTTGTGGTCACTTAATATTGCAAATCATTTTTCCTGTATTGTCGCTCTAGCTGCCTCATCAGCTGTTATAGATGTGTGTGTTTTCTGATTGGTGCACAAGCTCAGCTCCCTCTGAGCTAGAGTCTAAATCATAGTGAGAGCTTTTTAAAAATAAATTATCTGTATTAATTAACAGTGCTAATTTCCTCCTCATCCATCTTGCTTTGGACAGCTAAAGGCATCCAGATTTTTTCAGCCCCCAGTGGAAAATGGTATTAGGTATACATATTACAAATGTGTGCTGCAATTTACCATTGTCAAAGACGTCATGTAGTACGGTAAAAAAAAAAGTCTTTATATAGTACAGTAAAATGAACTCGAGAGAAAAGAAAATAAATCCCTAAGCCAGCCTAATACTGCGGATGAAGTATTGTAGATGATGAATCACCTTCCCCGTAGTTTCCAGAGAAAATGTATGGCTTAAGATGAAACTTTAAAAAGAACTTTTAAGAAAATAATAACAGAATAGTAAATTAATTTATTTTAAAAAGTACAATTTTTTTACAGTTTTTATTTTTTTTTATTTTTAGATTTTCCCTCTTGTATTTTGTGTTGAGGCTTGTCTTGACTCTTGTAGTACTTACCACTCAGTCACCGTGTTCAGTGAGAGGTCTGACTTGTTTTAATATTTGACCGGGACCTTACTGTCTATTGATGGCATTGGGTTTGTACAGTAGGTTGCAAGGAATGCGCGGGTTAAGGATACATGTGTTGCTTGGTCTATATGGAACCTTTAGGGTCACGAAATAAGAGGAACCCCTTGACCGGGAAGCTACTGAATGGCATCTCACTGTTCTTCCACTGAGCCACCCTGAACCAAAATCTCTCTCTCTCTCTCTCTTTTCTCTCTTTTCTCTCTCTCTCACTTTCTCAGTCTCTCTTACTGTCTCTGTCTCTCACTCTCTCACACACAGTATACAATACATTATAATATATCGGCTATTTAATTAAAATAGCATAATATTTAGGGGTGTGGGACAATTATATAATTATATCACAATTATTTCAACATCAGACCTGGGTGAAATGCGTATTTGTTTTGTATTCAAATACTTTTCTACACTTCACTGATCTTGTCTGATGTATTGGAACCAATGAGATACTGTCAAAAAATGCAAACCCCACCTCCTTGTCATATTGGCTGGTTCAATTACACCAGGCAAGATCAATAGAACTCAGAAAATTATTTAAATTCAAAGCAAAAACATATTTGACCCAGGTCTGATCAACGTCATATCATCCAATTGCTTTTAATTTAACTCAGGCAAGTATTTGTCATTGAACTACGAAGCCATTTCTGCGTGAGGGAGAGTGGTAGAGCCGCAGCGACTGCTGAACTCTTTGCTCACCCGGTTTCTTCACGGGTTCATTCCTCAACTTTGCCATTGCTTTCAATTCAGGAACTGTTGTAATTGGTCACACCAATGGGAGGGACTCGGGGCGCACGCTCCGGTCAGGTGGATCAATGCTGTCATTGGCTAATAGCTACAGTGCCCAATGTTGAAAATTGTTAGATATGAGTAGCTGCAGCTTCAGCGAATGGCATGTTTTCAACTTAATGAGAGCTGAACCAAAGCAACGAATCGTTACATGGAGGTGAGTCAGTTCCTTTCGTTCACCAAAGGGAGTCGTTCAAAAAGAACGAATCATTCAGAAACAACAGGCCACTAGTGCATTGACTCCTCCCTGGCTCACTTGATGCTCTGCATTGTGTCATCATGGTGATAATAAGAACCATCGCCAGGAAACTGAATGGTTTTCAGATGTTTTATTTTCAGTCTGTCGTTCTGGCAGATCCATTGCAGCTTCCCGGTCTTTTGCAATGTGCAGATTTCACAAGCCCTTTGCCTTCTCCCAGTTCACTTGGGGGTATTCAGCCAGCAATGCGGTAGATGCATCCAGCTGTATGACTTCACTTTCATATGAAATATGTAGTGACTCAGGATTAGCATTAATGATGTTATATTAAAGCGAACGCAAGGAGTTTTGTATGGAGAAGTTTGAAAATGTCACATCGTACCCATGGGGTCCTAATCTGTGCGTTGCAAAATTAGCAGTGTATTTATTTTCTGCTCTGTTGCGGTTGACCTGGTTCTTCTTAAATAATAAATATGACATTAACACGTTATGAAAAAGCACATAATTAAATTTCATCCATCCATTACAATTTCTCTTTTGAATATGCCCATAGAGTTTTATATATACACATTCCCATAGCCTATAGGTCTGTGGGTGATGGTTTTTATGGGACTTCTGTTTTTATCTGGTTTTTGGCTCGTTTGAGAAGCTGGCTTGCAGCTGTAAACTTGTATCCTTGCTTCTACTGCCACAGTATTTTGTTATATTTAAAGCCTCAATATAACGTGTACGAGGGCAGAATTCCTTCCCCTCGGTCTGCACCACCGACTCTGCTGAAGTTTATGAGATTCAATGGGCATGTTGGAGGAGACCCTTCATCACTCTGTGGCCTCGGGCAGAGGTGGGGCTCGGAATATTGCTCCCGGGCAGAGGTGGTGCTCGGAATATCACTCCAACTGAAACCCTTGGTGACTGGTCAACACTATATCATCCTGTGGCGCTCCTGGCCCAAGTGTGGGCCGGATGGACAAGATCTGATTCGGACTGTACGTGCACCCTGCCGGCGGTGCTCTGGGTGATGTTTAGATGTTGCGAAATCGGCTGCATGTGGCCAGAGTTTCTTTTGGTGCCCGGCCAGCCTGCCGGACGGTGACTCGGACATTCCTGAGGGTTTCGCATCTATCCTCGACCACGAAAGAATGAATCGCAACGATGCTTACGCGAGCACAACTACTAAGGGGCAGGATGTTTCTTCATCCAGCAGATGCCTTTTTGCTGCCAAACGCTGGTGGTTTTGTTTATGGGGGGACACGCTCCACGCTGTAAACAAACGGACTCGTGCACAGCAGCCACTCTGAGTAGACTGGAGTGGGTGTGCTACTGTTCAGCCCTGTGGGCAGTCAGGCCATAATTAGTACAGAGCAGTGGAGCGTTGGGGGGCGGGGGGGATGTCTCCCTGTGTTCAGAAATCACAGTGACACCCCACAATCTTTCATTCAGTCTGCCCCTCCCCCTTTCCCTCTGCCACAGACAGCCACTTCCCTTTCCCACCCCCACACAGCAAACAAAGAGCCAGCACAACCTGTCTGAGGTTCATTATGCTTAATTAACACTGCTTATATTTTTAGTTTAGATTTTTAAATAAATTGAATGACTGGCAAACTATTAGGTTGGGTGGTTTGATTTTTGTTCTGTTTTTGCATGTGAAAAAAGATGAAAGAGAGTTTTCTATTTCACTTTTGTTTTTTAATCAAGAGAGCCGGTGATTTTCTTTTAATTTCCCAGTGTGGATCCTGCGTATTGTATGAATGAGGATTGAAAGGAAATATTTCTGTGCCTTAGTCTCTCCCAGGAATATTTCAGCAGTGGATCAGGGTGTATTTATAACAACCAGAGACATCCCAGGTACAAGTGAAGGTCACTAGAGTGGGGATGTGCATTTCACAGTTCTTTTTCTTATTCTTTTTTTTTTTTACCTTTACCTCACATTTTTCATTCAGGGGTTCTTTGCCAGTTCTATTTTTAGAGACTTAGTATAATTCACATTACATGCCACTGGCAAGACCACTGTTTGTTATGAAATCGGTTTGTTATGAAACTTTCACATGAGTGTCGCTTAGAGATGTGTTCTGCATATCTGGTGCACAGTTCTGTGATGATATACACAGCTTAGTATTCTGGGAAGGGTCCTTGAAACATGGCTTTGTGTTGTTGCCTGCTTTCTGACCTGAAAATTCATGCAATCCCCCCTCCCCTCCGCCTTTTAGCCGTGACTGACTAAATCACTTCCAGATTACAGTGCGACTCTCTTCCAAAGCACAGGAACTGCCCGTGTTACTTTACGACTAACCTTTGGCAGATGTTCTGCTGTGATTTAGACTGAGATGTTGTTCAGCCCACATTCGCCGAGCACGTTCATTGTTAAAATGTTAGGGGAGCTTTTCCTTTGATGTTGCTATTTGTTGTGCGTATGCGTAGGTGAGTCAACGTTTAACGAGGTCCATGCAGGACCTTACTGTACCTGTGACGGGGGGCCTCGGCTCGGGTCCGTAATCTCTGCCATTTCCACATTGTTTGCCAGAGTGAATAGCCATGAAAGTCGAAGGAGCAGGGAGCAGGGAGCAGGGATAATCTCCCTTTCCTTTCAGTCTCTAAGCAGGAACGGGCCTCTCGTCTTTTCTGAATGCAAAAAGATCCCCAGACGGGCCCTGTGAGCAGCTCTGAGAAACGGAGAAAGGGAACAGAGGAGGAGAAAGGAGGAGAGAAAAACAAAAGGGAACAAAAATAATGATGAATTGCAGGCCACGCGATCGTTTCGTATCCTTTAGGCTGTTTCATATGCGCGGGGTGCTAATAATCCGCTCGACATCACGGCGTTGGGTCCGCTCACGATCCGAGAAGATCAAGGACCGCACGCCCGCAAGAAGTCAGGTGTGTGGCCTTCACCCCCCTTTATCTTTGTAAATGATCTACAGTAGCTGTCAGTGCTCACCGCTGGAGTTATTAGCATTGCAGCCTACATGCTTTTTGAGTTGTTTCTCATAGCCGCTGCCTGGGCTCTTGCTGGAATGCTAAAGGAGGGGCTGGCATGCTCGTCTCCCAGCAGCATTTGATCTCCACATTTCCGCGGATAGCCGGCATCTCCTTTATGAGAGGCAGAGCGAGCTGACTGCACGGAAAATGAATAGAGAGGAGTCAGATGTATTTTCTGTCTGTGCGCGATGCACATCTCTCTCAGATTCAGGGCTGCGTGGCGCATTCATGCCATTCTGTAACAAACAGGCCTTAAAAATACATTTTTCTGAGAGCATCGGAGTTGCCATTATGCAAGGATGCCATTGTGACTGTGCTCCGGCGCTGACACACACACACACACACATATACACGCATGCATGCATGCATGCACACACACAAACACCCATCCATGCATGCACGCACACACACACACACACGTGCACACACACAGTTCCTGTAGAGACTCTCACTCAGTCAGAAGGCGGGTGTACTCACAAAGCCTTCCCTGTGAGTATGAGATATATCTGCACTCCATCTGCGTGGATTAGAGGCACACTGAGTTTATCGCAGGGCTTTGGTGTTTGAAAGCCGTAATACGCATAGAGCTGAGGAAGATGATCTGACTGGCGTGTGGTATCCTTCCTGGGTCAGGTGGTACTTCAGGCAAGGCACTGTGTGACGCAACCTCTAGTGAAAGTTTTATTTCAGTCTCTCTGACAGTGGCAGGAACTGGGACCAGTCACGTGATCGTTCCTGTGCCCACGTGCGGCTGTAAGACTCAACGAGGCTTCATTTCCTCTCCCACATAGAGCATTTCCTGCCCCTACGGAAAATGAGAATACACAGAGACCTGTGCTGCAAAAAAAAAAAAAAAAAATGAAGCGGTGAAAATGACATTTTTTTAGGCATCCCTGCGGCTTCTGCAGCTGGAGAATTCCGGAAGCTTGAGCTGCGGAGGAGAAGCGCGCTGCCGCACTGTTTCCTCTCCCGGCCTGCCTTTCAAATGGAAACGTTCTGTCAGCGCCGTTATTTCCCCCCCCACACACGCACACGCTCCGCTGTCCTGGACCGCTCGCCTCTCTGCTCCCCGCGTCTGCCGACCCGGAACCAATAACACACGAGGCCCTCCTGCGCCCTGCCATTCATCTCCCTCTCGTTCCGGCAGGTTCCGCGCGGCCTGGCACGGCGTCCCCGGCCCTACCCGAGAAGGCGCGGTGCACGCGCATAGCCAACACAACCCCGCTAATCGAAGTCTTTTGACTGAGGACCATATCTGGCTGATTAGCCAGATTGGGTGTTTTTCAGTTCTGGGCCAGAACAAAATGATGCGCTCATACCAGCACTTAGCATATAAATTTTGAGACCCCTGCCCTGGTGGACCATGACCAAGGTTTTTTTTTTGTTTGGGGGGGGGGGGGGGGAGCGCGTTTGTGATCTGGGGGCCTCCATGGGGTGTGGGGGACAGGATTAGCATAAATTCACAACTCAAAGGGGAAACTAGATTATTAATACACAGCCCACGGCTTCCTCCACGCATTAGTTGGGAGTGCAACTTAAACAGCCTGCAGGCTGTTACACCAGGTTTACGCCTGTCCAGTGAATTTCTCTGAAAGCCTGTTCAATCTACAGCGCAGATTCTAGAATCGTTCAGAGATGTTTAAAGTGTGACAATAGTTTGTGCGTGCAGCCTTTGCATGAACCTAAATCACACCGGTGCCTTGTCCGTCTAACAGACCCTTAAAATACAGAAACATTTAGCTTTTCATTTTGAATAGTTTTTTAGAGGGCTCCTCAGACCAATAAAGGTAGAATGCATGAACCCGGTTGCGGTTCTGGAATGTCAATTAATTTCCTAGTTTTCACCATTATGTCCTGAGGTGTTATTTTGTATTGGGACTGTATGTGATGGATGGTTTAATATTCAGCCAAAATAGCAAGGGCTCGGCTTTCCATATGAGCGCAGAAGACTGTAAAAAGCCTGTCTCTGATCAATGGCCGCCTGCGATTGGCTGGGTAACGCTGGGGCCCGCTAATGTGTGGCATTAGTAAAGTACCTTAACCTTTAAGCGTGGAAATGCAAGACAAACACCGCGGGCAAAACTACCTGTTTGTGCAGGAGATTAAACAAGTCTTCCAGGTGCTCACTGCACCAGCAGGATCCAGCGCTCTGCTTTGCCGAAAGAGCTTTTTCCCCCCATTACTCTTTCCCTGCGCCTGGAACCTGCTAACGAGCAGATGGCACGGCCACCTTTGTTTTTTCCGAGTCGTTAGACTTGACTTGTTGATGAAATGGAGCCTTTCCGCTGTATCGGCCCCATGGATGTGTATCTGTGTGATTTAACTCTTTTTTTTTTTACCCACACTCCCACGTCCCTGAATGCTGGCCAGAGATAAAGAACAGCGACTCAGCGCCCCTGACCGTTAAAAGCTGGGAGTAAGCACCTTCTGAGGAGGCCACGGGATTTCTCCATTTAAACATTTTTTTCCGGCTCTTTTCCACAAGGGCGAGCGCGGAGTTCTGTCTCAGCAGGGGCAGCGGTCCGCAGGAAAAACAACCTGCCTTTTTCTTCTCCTCCGTCTTTTTTCACAGTCGTCTTTGGGGCGACTGGGCCGTCCGCGCCCTTGCGGAAGGCCGCGCCGATGCAGCCATTTTGGTTTTTGATTTGTCATCAGTGAGTCATCCTCCGTCTCCCCCGTGTCTGGTACTCCTGTGTTTTCATCACCACGTGGGCTGACGGTCAAACCGCAGACAGTCCAACCAGATGACATCTACGCAACGATGTGACCTAACCGAAGGCGTAGGGAAGCGAATGAAACCCTTCTCCCTGCTCTGCTTACTGCTGTTTTTATTGAGTGCCCTTTGACCCCCAAAAAGGAACAAACCGCCGTTTAATCTCGTAATACTCTAAATTGAGTTTGGACCCCGTTTCACCAGCGTGAATAATTTAGCTTTTTTTGTCGTTTTGAGGAGGTCTGGAGGGGCAGCTCTTGTCTGAGCTCCAGAGCTGGTGGAGAGAAAGCAGCAACGTCCGCAGAAAGAGGCTCTTAAAATAATTACATTCGGGAGGGGATAT
The DNA here is from genome assembly GCF_013347855.1 of Anguilla anguilla. NCBI lineage: Eukaryota > Metazoa > Chordata > Actinopteri > Anguilliformes > Anguillidae > Anguilla > Anguilla anguilla. Next base: position 25,947,531 of record NC_049212.1, read on the forward strand.
TGCCGCGCTCTCCATGTTGGTTCGAGCTCAAAAGCATCCTGATCAGACTCCAGAATTACTGTCAATAACGCGATAATCGGATCTCGCGCGCGGATGTTATGAAGATGGACTGTCAGATGTTTGAAGGCCAGCCTTCCTTTGTGAGTTCACCTTGCCCCTCGTGGCCAATTGAAGGGAGAACAGCGAGGGGTCGGGCCGTGCCCGCGGCAGAAAGCCGTGCCGTGCCGCGGTCATTCCGTCTCTCGAAAACAAACATTTCCCATTTCAAGGAAGAGATGCCGTTTGCTCTATTAGCCTTTCCTCTTGGATGAGCTCTTGACGTTCAACAGTGCGGATTAGCCGGTTCCTCAGGAGCTTCTTGCTAATGAGGCAATTATGCCTGTCCTACCGGGGGTTCGGCTCGGCTGTAAGCAAACCGAGGACTCCTTTGCTGTCTCAGCAAATATCAGGGCCACCGCTGCCCCTCCCTGTGAACAAAAGACACGTGAGGAGACGCTCCTCTTTTGTCGGTTAAGATTACCGGTTTTGGAATCCCATTAAATCCTTTGTTCCGTAACACGGAAAGAGAGTTGGCACAGAAAGAACCCACATTTTCCCCCAAATAATTCAAAATTACTGCAGTGCACATACATGTGTGTTGTTTGTCTTAGGTTAGCGTGACTGATCTCTTGAAGTTGTCTTTGAAGTGAATTCAGAAATTCAGAGAGGCTGTTGACCTCTGGGAGGTCGGAGGTAAACGCTGGAGTGGTGCAATCACAGCCGTCTTCATTTGTCATGTTTCTTCAGCTCATTTTTTATTGAGGCCCCCTGTTCTCTTCAGAAAGGGTTGAAGACAGAGGAAATTGGTGCAGTTTGTGTGGGCTGAAGTCCCCTTACTGTCCTGATTGTGACTCATGAGAAGCCAAATTTCCATTTCTGCTTTTCACTTGAGCCTCACCCCCAGTTTTTAGAGAAGATTCTTAGTGGAGCACAGATGGGAATGAATGCGTTTAGAAAAAATAATGACCTTTTTTTCATTATTTTTCTTTACTTTCCTTTCTATTTTTTTTGTATTGCATTCTACGTTTGAATGCGAAGCCTCCAGCCCAATTAAATTAGACTGACATCAATTTCCATGCCTTTCATGCAGCCCAGAGAATTTTCCATAAGAGAATATGAGCGTTTGGCCTCTGCTTAATGTGTTTAAGGGATGCACAATTAAAATGAGCTGGAGAACGGTAAGGACAGGCTTACGGAAGCTCAGCGGGGATTATGGCGTATAGCTGTCTGTCTTCAAATGCTGGCTCACGCATCTGATTTTGTTTTAATGAATTGCCAGGCTATGCTGACAGAGAGTATTTGAGGAAGATGTAATGCGGAGAAGAAGGAAGCGTGCGAGCAATTCTCTTGACATCAGCGTCTGCCAGAATCTTACAGCCTCAGGTCTAATTTGCTAATCAGGAGTGTGTCAAAAACCGATGTGGATTGTGTACGAAAAATACCCCAAAAATTGTTATTGTACTTTTAGTTTTCGTGATATCGAATTGATTTTATCAGGTTTTTACTTACATTCAATTTTCTCCACAAAACCGCACACACATCCTTTGGAAGTTAAAAATAACCCAAAGAATGCCACGAGCTGACAGAAGACAACCTGTATCAAATGATCGAATCGATACTCAGAAGATTTCTTTCTCATTTATAAAGACTTGATGCCTGAGTGGTAGTTTGAGCTGGGTGCAGTGTCACCTTCCCAGATTTACCAGTGCACGCTCCCCTGGAATATCTGACCTTTTCTTGTGTCATCAGGTGGAAGTGTACTCGCGACAGCACTGAATTTTAAGGATACGAAACATAGTTACTCAGACATGAATGAAAAAAAGCGTTCCAATACCGGTCTAATTGCAAAAACGGTGGATCCACGAAAAGCGCATCAGTCTGGTTGCGGTTCAGATGTCTGTTAACTTAGTAGCCTCGTATGTAGCTTTCTTAGCTATGAAGGTAGCTAGTAAGGCTTTGTAGCTGATAGAAAAGGTGGATGGGTTCTAAAATATTTTCTTGGGAGTGCAGAGGCACTAGTCAGTATCATTGGCACCAAGGTCACAGCGGTGCCGACCGTCTTCACCAACAGTCGCCATTTAACGGTCAGCTAAATGCCGCTAAACGCTAAGGAACACTTCCTTGGCGTTGACGTCAAGCACTAAGCGTGTTCATGCAGCAAATCTTTTCTTCTTTCTTTCATTGGGAAAAGGGGAAGTATTTTCCGCGGTTATGGCTTCCAGATGACCCACTTACCTCCGGCCCCCGCCGTTTTCACCACGAGGTTAATCCATCTTCTGAAATTGATTTCACAGAACATTTTCAGGGGGGCGCAAACGGGCGAGGCGGCCCGTGTCCTGCAGGGGGGGGAATATGCTGATTTATCTGGCCTCGCGCCGTCATTCGACTGCATTAGCCCCGCTCGGCCTCCAGCCAGGCGCACGTGCGCTGGAGGCCGCCATTACGCTACCCATTGATTTTCCATCCGGGAGGCCCTGACGCTCGCTCCCCTCTGAGCCCCGCTCCTGGGCGTCTGCAGGTAAGAGTGGCGGTGTGAACGTTAACGCGCTCCGTTTAACAAACGAGGGCTTTCGGTAACCGCCAGCCGTCGCCAAGCCGTTCATCTCATATTCAGGTAAAAAATGCTCGGGGAAATTATACCGATAGGTGCTCGCGTACATGTGTGTTCGTGCCCTTGTGTGTGTGTGTGTGTGTGTGCGTGTTTGTGTGTCCGTATGTGTGCTTGCTTATGAGAGTCAGCAAGGTGCAAATTAGTTGCCTGAATGAGCTTCAACAAAGGCTAACCTCGGGGGATGGTGACTAGCGAGTGGCTTCGGGTACCTGGCTCGTTGATGCTGATAGAAACGACCTCAGGGGTCACACAGCAGTAATCAGGAGGCTAAACGACCCCACTGTGGATTGTACTACTGAATCCAAATCCCCGCCCACCCCAAACCCCCCACCCCACCCCACCCCAGCCCAAGTGTTCCCCTCTGCTCCCCCTCCACAGTTTTTCAGACAGGCTGAATTTTGCCAGGGCACTTCTAATGTCATGACCGTCCTCTCCCCTCTCGTTTAATTTGGGTGGGAAGAGATTGGGCCGGCGGGCGGTGATGGATGCCCTCTCTCCCCTCCATCTCTTTCTCCTCTCATCCATCTCTCTCCCCTCCATCCTTCTATCTCCCCTCCATCGCTCTCTCTGGAGTGGCCTGTATTTTTTCCGTGTTGAGCCAGTGTAAATATTGCACAGCCAAGGCTAAGGGGCTGTTGGGGGGAGGGAGGTTGGATTTTATTAGAGGCCACAGCTGGGTCAAGGAATGAGAAAAAAAAGAAAAAGGAGGAGAGAATGAAAGAGGCAGGGAGGGAGAGAGGGAAAGAGAATGGAAGAGAGGCAGAGAGGGAGAGAGATGGAGAGAGTGTGCATCAGGATGTGTCACATAGCGCTGCAATAACAGGGACTGCAGCAGTAACAAGCCTCCTCTTCCTGCAATGCTCGCCCCTCTCTCACCAATCACAGCCTGTGTCACTCATCCCGCAGTTTTAATGGCTGGCCGTGTGTCCTCTCTTTACCTTCCCTCACCAACACACACGCACACACATACGCACGCACACACACACACACACACACACACACGCACACACACACACACACACACACACACACACGCACACACACATACGCACGCACACACACACACACGCAGGCACACACCTACATACACACACACACACACACATATACACTTATGCACACACGCACACACACGCAGGCACACACACACACGCACACGCACACATACACAAGTGTACACACGCACACACATACGCACGCACACACACACACGCAGGCACACACCTACACACACACACACACATACTCACTTATGCACACACGCAGGCACACACACACACACACTCACACACGCACACATACACAAGTGTACACACGCACGCACATGTGCACACATACATACAAAGTATGTGCACGCACACGTGCATGCACCCGCATACACGCACACAGACACACACACACTGCACAAACACAAGGACGTGTCACTGTGACACTGGGCTTACAAAACATTTCCCAAAAATAGAAATAAATAAATAAGGCTGCTGCTCTGAGAGAGAGAGAGAGAGAGAGGGAGGGGGGGAAGGTAACAGAGAGAGAGAGAGAGGGAGGGTGACAGAGAGAGAGGGAGAGATTGCCATTCTCCGAGCCGGCTTGTCCGCTGTTTGTTGGTGTAATCGCTGGGCCACCCTTGAGAGATAACCTTGGCTGCCGGTGGTGGGTGTTAGCGGAAGCTGTTAAATGCAGGTCTGTTTCCCAGCGCGCTGTCTGCAGGAGCGACGGATCCGGGCAGTTCAGGAGCCCAGCACGTCCTCGCTAATGTGAAGGGTGACTCAGCAGAAGCAGAGCGATCAATCTGCTTACCGCCGCCGCCGCCGCTCCGCCACCGCTGCCGCACCGCCACCGCCTGCACAGCGTCCCCATCCCTCACCCGCCAGCTCCATCCTCATACACCTCAGATACAAAACGGGACGGAGCGCGCGTGTGTGTGTGTGTGTGCGTGTGTGTGTGTGTGTGTGTGTGTCTGTGTGTGTGTGTGTCTGTGTGTGTGTGTGTGTGTGTGTGTGTGTGTGTGTGTGTGTGTGTGTGTGTGTGTGCGTGTTTGTGTGTGTCTGTGTGTGTGTGTGTGTGTGTGCGTGTTTGTGTGTCTGTGTGGGTGTGTGTGCGTGTTTGTGTGTCTGTGTTTGTGCGTGTCTGTGGGTGTATTTGTGTGTGTGTGTATGTCTGTGTATGTGTGTGTGTGTGTGTGTGTGTGTGTCTGTGTGTGTGTGTGTGTGTGTGTGTGTGTGTCTGTGTCTGTGGGTGTATTTGTGTGTGCGTGTGTGTGTGTGTGTACGTCTGTGTATGTGTGTGTGTGTGTGTGTGTGTGTGTGTGAGGACTTGTGTATTAGTGCAGATAATGGCCGTATGGGCAGGAACACACAGTGTGCAGTTTCCCATGCTGGTGTGCTCTGTTGTCGGGGGTAGAGAGGATGAGGAGGGAAGGGACCCCGGTTGCTAGTTTCGCTGCTTCACTGCAGAGCGGTCTAAGCTTCCTGCCCGCTGCCATGGCGACTGCAGAGCTGGCACATCACACTGTACCGAGCCTGACCTGTCCTGCTCATCTCCCCCCACCTCTCCTGTCCTCACATTAAGCACAGCTGCCCCCCCCCCCGCACATCACACTGTACCGAGCCTGACCTGTCCTGCTCATCTCCCCCCACCTCTCCTGTCCTCACATTAAGCACAGCTGCCCCCCCCCCCCGCACATCACACTGTACCGAGCCTGACCTGTCCTGCTCATCTCCCCCCACCTCTCCTGTCCTCACATTAAGCACAGCTGCCCCCCTCCCCGCCCCCCATACCCATCGTCTCCTCATTTCAATGTAAATTACACATAAAGACCACATCACTGGCGCATAATACCGCCATCTAGTCCTTCCATTTGTAAGTGGGATGTGGGGGGGGAGGGGTCACAGAAAGAGGGCTTACTGGGGGAAGGGGGGGGGGTGGATGACGTGCAAAGCGATTGGCCAGATCTTATCATTATTTATGCCCCACCCCCATTCCTCCCACCCGCCCTCCTCGCTTTGCTGCGGTTTCCTACACACAGGGCTGTCACGCTGTTCCCACACAGTTGTCAAATAAGAACCACAACGCTATTGGTCCAAAAAAAGGGGGCGGGGGTGTGCAGAAATGTGTCCTTCGCCCTCTCCAGTCAGCATGTTTTTTAATGGCCCGCCTCCCTGCCAGAGGACGGTAAAGAGATGTGCTCGCACCGGAGGATTGATTGTTTAAGCGTCGTAGGGGAGAAAAAAAAATCAATGTCAATCCATCCTTCACGTTGGCGATTTCATTACTCCCTGTCTTAACGAGCGTCCAGGCCAAGGAGGGCCCGCGAGCTCCCACCCACACCTGAACCCCGCGATGCCCACGCCGCCGAAGCCGCCATCCGTTTTCTCTTTTTTCTTTTTGAGATTGTGGCTTCTTTTTCGTACGAGGCGTTCGGCAGAGCGAATCGATCCGTATTCTTTGCACGCATCACATTTCGTCCACCTCAGGGATCTGCTGGGGTTACTTCCTTCCCATGTATGAATCAATAAAAAGGGTTGCTAAAATATTGTGTCACTCTGCTTACAAAGGATTATGGTCTTGGGAAAAAAAATTTAAAATACAAAAAAATCCGATAAGAATGTCACAAGAGCGCTGTTTGTGCTTTCCATTGGTGGACAGTGTGAACAGCAGACGTCAAGCAGGACGGGGGAGGGACTGGGACTGGGGGGGGGAGGGACTGGGACTGGGGGGGGAGGGACTGGGACTGGGGGGGGAGGGACTGGGACTGGGGAGGGAGGGAGGGAAATGCAGATGCGTTCTTCACGGAAGCTGATAGTCCTTAACGCTGTCCTCCGGTTGGTATTAGCCACGGTCATTTCCGGGGAAGAATTTAGCTGCGAACGCCGGAGTGTTTGATTGGGCACTCAGAGCACGCCGGCGGCGGGGCTGACATTCAGGGAAACGGCGAGGGGCCCTCCTAACGCTCGATTCATCAGCCGCCCCGGCCCGCGCAGCGAGCGGCGTTTACGCAGGAAGTGAGGTGGGGCTGCTGAACAGGTACTCAGGTCCGCAGGCACCCGTGCGCAGGTTCCAGTGCGTACTCGAGGTTGAGTGTGTTGCGGCGCTGTAATCTCCTGACGGCGTGGCATATGCCACCGCCCCCCGCTAATCCCTCCCCCGCGCGCGGGAGCTGAGGTCACTGTGGAAGCCGAGAGGGCGACTAAGCTAATCCACTTGTCCCGCGAATCCTATTTGCTTCAGACTCAGGGTCCAGGTGCCGTGCGAGAACACGACGATACTGCGCAGCGATGATGAGTTCAGGCCGGCCGAATAAAGATGTGAGCGGAGGAGGAAGACGATCGGACTGCGGAAGCGCGTCTCTCGGGCGTGTCACGCGTGTGCAGGGGTCTTCCAGTGGTTCCGCTGATGGGACGGGGGGGTCCAGGGGTCTTGTAGTAATATATGTGCCGTGGCTAGCCCAAGGTGGGTGTGATGTTGCTTGTGTATGGATCCATCCAGAGAGCTGGAGATCTGTTTGTGACGCTGTGAGCGTGTTCGGATGACGCTGTGCGGCGACTCGCTGCGTAATTACCTGCTTAATTACTGCGTAATTACCCAGCGCCCCTCTCCCCTTCCCTCCGCTAGAGGCTCAGTCATTAGCGCAACGCTGGCATGTGCCCCCTCCCTCCCTTCCCGGCTTGCAGCGTTGCATCATGGGACTGAAAGGTGTGTGCGCACGCAAGACGAGGCAAACGCGTTCAAATTCTCTTTCGGCTTAGTTTAATCACTGCTTTCCTGAACCCTTACCCATCGGTGAGTCACTGGGCCACTGTTTAAACCCCTCCAGCCAGCCCGCGCCCCCGCCCCCCCCCCAGCCCGTTCTGCTCTGGACAGCACCTGGCCCTCCACAGGCACTGAAGCAGGGTTGGTAATCCGCTGTGGCTGAGCCTGCGGACCTGGCGACCTCTCCCGCCGGCGCGCCCGACCCAGCGTCTCCTCCCCCTTCTGCATCCGTCCTCCATAAACACAGCCAATCACAGCGCGGGGCGGGGCCTAAATCGCCCGTCCTTTTCCTAGTCCACAGCCAGAAAGTCACTTCAAAAAGAAAAACCCGAAACATTGCGACATAACGCAGCCCAGCTGTGGCCTGGCTATGTTATGGAACATTGTGACGGGATGGGGTTTTGGGGTTTGTGGCGTCGCATGGTCAACACTTTCGGCCCCGGTGGACGCACTCCGTGTGTAGGTTTTGTGAGGGTGCGTAGCGTGTGGGGTGGTGCGGGGCCCGCGTTCTCTCTGTTCTTACAGCGTGCGGGGGACCTTGTTTTCGTGTCGTCCTGGGAGAGGCTCTGAGGGGCGCGTTTCCGCGGCGGCGCGCCGCTGTGAAGCTCCGGGGTAGCGCGCTCTGCTCTGCCTCCCAGTCCGAGGCTCCGCTCGCGCGCTTTAACCGCAGGACCAGCTGGACGGACGCTCGGCTCTGACCTCCGTCCGACTCCAGCGTTCGTTTGAAAATAAGACGGTAGAAAAAAGCCATAAATAAGCCATTGGGGGCCGGAGACGGTTTTGTTTAAATATTTCATGGTCCGGGGAAGGCCGACTCTCTGGAGGCAGGTTTAATCTCCTTTTTTTCTTTTTCCTTTTTCCTTTTTTGTCGACAGTCGCAGTGGCCGGAAAACCTTGCCCAGCATACGTTACAATTAAGCCTTAAACGTGCTGTTATGAGGCATTTCATTATGGGTGATGGATGTGAGCGATGTCTTAATCGCATGCCGTTTGCCTCCTTTATGTTCTGGAGAGCCGGGTGCCACGATGGAGATAAAATGGCCGATGTTAGGGCGGAGAGATCTTATCCTTTCTCTCCCCCATGGCGGCGTGAGGCTGGCCCCTCTTTTTTGGATCACGTGACCCGGCCCTTCGTTCCTTGGTTGTGATGAAGAGACCGGCGCATAAGTGCTACTGATTAGTGTTGTTTTTAATGAGATACTACTCAGCCAGCTCTAATGGAGTCTAATTGTCGAACACAGTGTCCTGGCGCCCGGTACGCTTGTATGTATGCTAATATATTGCTAATAGTCTGGATGAGCCTCCCTTGTATTAGATTCCCTATTTAATTCATGTTCTCTGGGATCTTTATTCTCACAAAAAGTGTTGCAGGTGCATTAATCACAGGCCAACTGCGAGTTTGAAATTTTAAAGCGCGCAATTAGCGAGCTGGAGTAACCCTCGGGGGATGGTTCTCCGCTCTCTTCCCCCGGCTGAGGGGTGTGATCTTTAAGCGTGTCGACGCCGCTCCTCTCCCCCCTCCCTTTGTTCCCGGCAGGCCGGTTACTTCAGCGGCTCTCTCTGCCCCAAAGCCGCGGCCGCTAACAGCACACCTGTCCTGTCCACTTACCTCCAGCCGCGCGGCATCGCCATGGCGATAACAAGCCTCCCCCCCCCTCCTCCCTCTTCCCCTCACACTCGCTGCCTCTCCGCTCCCCCCTCCCTCTTCCCCTCAAACTCGCTGCCTCTCCGCTCCCCCCTCCCTCTTCCCCTCAAACTCGCTGCCTCTCCGCTCCCCCCTCCCCCTTCTCCTCAAACTCGCTGCCTCTCCGCTCCCCCCTCCCTCTTCCCCTCAAACTCGCTGCCTCTCCGCTCCCCCCTCCCTCTTCCCCTCAAACTCGCTGCCTCTCCGCTCCCCCCTCCCTCTTCCCCTCAAACTCGCTGCCTCTCCGCTCCCCCCTCCCCCTTCTCCTCAAACTCGCTGCCTCTCCGCTCCCCCCTCCCTCTTCCCCTCAAACTCGCTGCCTCTCCGCTCCCCCCTCCCTCTTCCCCTCAAACTCGCTGCCTCTCCGCTCCCCCCTCCCTCTTCCCCTCAAACTCGCTGCCTCTCTGCTCCCCCCTCCCCCCTCCCCTCAAACTCGCTGCCTCTCCGCTCCCCCCTCCCTCTTCCCCTCAAACTCGCTGCCTCTCCGCTCCCCCCTCCCTCTTCCCCTCAAACTCGCTGCCTCTCTGCTCCCCCCTCCCCCCTCCCCTCAAACTCGCTGCCTTGTTATTCTAAAATGGAACCTCTGGCCCTGTTTGGGCCAGTGCAGCACAACGCCAGTTCAGCGGTCCTTGGACTTTAGGTCACCTGCGAGCAGCTCTGCATCTCACGGTCTGGCTGAACTGGCTCTCCAAAACAGCACAACCTTGACAAAGCCCATTTCATCTCAGGGAAGGAGTGATTCATAATGCACTATGACATATGTTTCATTTTTTTTATTATTTCATATTTCAACAGCCCCTTTGTAAACGATTCTGTCTTGACCTTTGTCCTTTCATTACAAAATCCCTGCTCCCCACTTCCTGGACAAGTGTGACTGCAAGTCCTTCAGGGTGAAGTGAGGTGAGGTGTATGAAAGTCTTTCGACCAATCGGAAGGCTGACTATCAGTGAAGTCATCAGGGATCCAGTTTCGCAGTTGTGAAATGGCAGATGTTTTTGTAATTATTTTTTTGGGGAGGTGGGAGGAGGGGGGGGGGGTGTGGCCCTTGTTCCCAGATGTGGAAAAGCATGGCATGCCAAGACTCCTTTAGCTTCAACTGTTTGAGAAACAGCAGGGAAAACCCAACACAGCCTCCATTACCCAACTCTTCCATTCACTGTCCCGGTCCCACCCCAGGAGGGAGGGGGTCTTCTTCAAGCTCGGCTAAGAAATGGAGCCTGAAACACACTGAAGGGTTTCAGAGGGTCGGAAAGTTTCTGGAAAATTCTCTGAAAGCTTCTGGAAACTTTCCATGGGAAGTTCAGCTTGGGAATTTAATATAACATGTGAGCTTATATTAGTGAATCATTTTTTGGGGAAAGTGCACTTAAAAAGGTAATTCTAGAGATTGTTGCATGTTTTGGCTAAAGTATCGTCATTTAATGGAGATTCAGTTTAGTTGTAAGCCTGCACTTTGCATTCTTCCTCATGTGCAGTGCACTCTTGCATCTCATGCACAGATAAATGTCAGCGTCCTATTTAATGAGATTTCAGTAGAAATGCAACCTTCTGCATACACAGTGCGTTCTCCTGTTATTCAGTGTTCAACTCTAAACTAAATAGTAAATTTTTGATTTCTAAATTTCTATTAATAAAAGTGCCATAAATGCATAGTCATAGTAACTGTTGAGTGAAGAACCTCTACTCTTGATTATTATGATAATGGTGTAATGGATTATAATTATAGGGATCATGGCTGTTGTCATGGTTGCGGGAGTGATGGTAGTGACACCAGTTCCATGTTGGTGTCGAGACAGCGAGACCAGGAAACCAGAAATCAAAGCCATTGATTCTCTGGGGGGGGCACAGTGGGTGGAGTGGGGCTGGGGGGGCTCATACCCCCATCATCCCTCCCTCGGCTCCATCGATATGCCTCAGCAGAGCCTAATGGAGACTGTCAAACAGTGGGGGAGGGTGCAGGGGGAGATGGGGTGGGTGGGTGGTTGGGGGTGGCTGAGTGGCCAGATCAATTTCCACATCCGTCACACCCCCGTCTCCCAAGGTTAGACAACCAGTCACCCCAGGGACAAAGTGCTGTTTCTCTGGCGTGATCCTTCCTAATTCACCCTGTGAGGGAACCTGTACGACCTCAGCCCCCCCATCTCAACCCCACCCCCTGACCCTGTGGATAAGCCCCTTCCCCTTCCACCCCACCCCCCCGCTTTGATGAATTCCTGCTGCTACGGTGACAGCCTTCACCCATCAGTCAGTCAATCTCCTGATTAAAGCATGGCGGCGGTGGGCGGTCCCAGCAGGACGCACTGTGGGGCGAAGGGTGGGGGTCGTGACGTACCGGGGCGGGCGGCGCGGTTCACAGCCAGAGCGGGATCGGCGTGTGGGTGCAGTGGTTGGGAGAGAGGGTGAAGGTCACGGAGAGCTCGTGCAGTAATCTGCCTCTGCCCAACACCGGCTGGGGGAGCAGCGCGGGCCAGGCTCACAGAAGCAGACAAATAAAACGGGACAGGCCTGCTGTAACAGCGCAGGTCTGCTTAAAAACACGACATCGCCTAATAGTGTCATGTGTAACAGTGCGATGTGTAACAGCATGACAATGTGTAACAGCATGACAACGTGTAACAGCGCCTAATAGTGTCATGTGTAACAGTGCGATGTGTAACAGCATGACAGCGTGTAACAGCATGACAGCGTGTAACAGCATGACAACGTGTAACAGCATGACAGCGTGTAACAGCATGACAACGTGTAACAGCATGACAACATGTAACAGCATGACAACATGTAACAGCGCGATGTGTAACAACGTGACAATGCGTAACAGCGTTACATCATGACGTGTAACAGCACGATGTGCAATCGTGTGATATGTGATACACTTGTCCGCGCATTGCTGGCGGGGGGGTGGGGTGGGGGGGGGGGGGAGGCCTTTTTTTGTGTGCCGGGGTGGGGTGAGCCTGACCAGTGCGGGTTTGGCAGATAGAAAACCCCCCTCCTTCCTCCCGGTGCTCCCCCACCTGTGATCTCAACCCCGCCCACTGCACTGAAACCTCACACTGTAGACATGCTCCGCACCATGTGAACCTGCTCAGGGCGGGGGTGGGGGGGTGGGGCACAGTCTCAGTCAAGTGCGTCATCAGGGGGGGTGGCGGAGATTGATGGATTTGGGGGAGGGGCACATTGCAGCACAGCGTGACCTATGGGACTGTACATTATTTTCCGGGATGGTTTGCTTAGACAAGATGTATATCCTGCTCACGGCGTGTGTGTGTGTGTGTGTGCGTGCGTGCGTGCGTGCGTGCGTGCGTGCGTGCGTGTGTGGGGAAGGGGGGTGGAGTCACTGAATGTTACTGTTTTCTCTTACCTGATATGTCAGATTTTTCCATGTGCAGCAGTGCCATGTTAACACCATGATTGGAGTGCTGTTATTAATGCTGCAACTACACCACTGTAACATACAGCTGGGCCGCTTCCCCTTGAGAATGGAGCCGGGGTGGGGGTGGATGGAGGGGGGGGTGGGGTGGGGCTGTCAGCTGTGTAATTTTAAAGGGGGGGGGGCGGTGACAGAGGGGGCAGGGGGCACGGGGTGGGAGGAATCGCTGAGATCCAGGAACTCTTCAGATCCGCTGCTTAATAACTCGCTCAGCGCAGCGCCGGGGGACCTCACCGGAGGAGCAGCGGAGATAAGATCCGGGTCCGGCCGCGGGGGGTAATTATGCGCGAGTGGAGCGGGACTCCTGGCGCGGCGGCGGGCGAGCTCGCGTGAGAGGGACGCGCGGCTGTCAGCCGAGGGCTCGGCGCGGCTCGGCGCGGCTCGGCGCAGCTCGGCGTTTGGAGGGTCGTTAGCGCGGCTCGCGGTGCGGAGGGGTCGTTAGCACAGCTGAGCGCCGCTAGGAACCGGGACTCCAGTCAGAACGCAGCTCCACTCAGGAAAATATCCCAGCTGCACCAGTGACACCGCACACAAACAGCACACTTCTCCTGCACATCCAGGCAACACTGGAGTTACGGGTTGCCAGTTCAAACCCCCGCGTAACGCTGCTGCTGCTCAGCTAACACATAATGTTCTCACGATGTTGCTGCCATGTACTGCCAGTGTTATAACATTGACCAAACATTCCAGTAACATTGTGAGCACATTTTGTGTTTGCTGGGTATATCTTTAGACACAGCGCAGGTACATGCAGGCACATACTGTTAAATGCTCCACTGTACCCGTTGTGATGAAATGCAACTCATTGGTCCAATATAACTTAGCTTTTTACGTTAAATGAGACTGGAATTTATGTCTTGGCTACATGTCTCACTGTACCTCGTTATGTGAATGGAGCTTATGACATAAACGGCACACCAGGGTTCTTCAGCTACTTCTTCCTGGGGGCCAGATTATTTTAAAATGGTGCTAACATTTTCCACAAACTATTTGTAAAACAATGGCTGGCTAAGCTGTATCATAGCTGCATCTTGGCAATATTAGGCAAAGGCTTCTTAGTTGGTTTGTTACCTTCTGTGTTTGCTGTAGGTTTGTATGAGTTTATGTTTTTTTGAGTAGTTGTTGAATCCCTGTATCTACTTTTGTGTTAGTGTGCTTCTTCTGTTCAACTGCTGTGTAAGTGTAGTTTGGGGTTAGTGCTAGTGTTGGTATGTTCTTCCTCTTTAAAATGTATTTATGTTTCATTTTTACATTTTCTTGTTGCTTTGTCAGCGTTAAATGTTATGTGTCAGAAGTGAGAAGTGCAATGCCATGTAAGAAATAATGTCATGCACAAAAAAGATGGATCAGTGCTGAAATTGCACATCATTTTGATCAATTACTTTTTGATACAATTACTGTAATAATTTTATTACTGTAGTAATATTATAAAAAATATATATTATTATTGCTGTTGTTGTTGTTGTTGTTCCTGTTGCTGTTCTGGTTATCTTTGCTGAGCTGTATTTGGCCCCTGGGGCCCCAGCTGAATAGACCTGCTGTGCACAAAGCTAACCAGACCGACTGCGCTGTTTTCCTTTGTTTGTTTGTTTGATTTGATTACTGCAATTCCCCTCTTAATGAAAGGAAGTCAAATGCACTCAGACCCTCTTTATGGATAAATGAAAATCTGTAATAGTGTCTTCTGTGTGTGTATGTGTGTGTTTGTGTGTGTGTGCGCATGTGTGTGTGTGTGTATGTGTGTGTTTCTGTTCTCATCTCTTTGCTTTGGGAAAGGCTGTTTGCAGCTCTCATGTAAAATCAATGGGATCAGTGTGTGAATGTAATTATGAAACAGGGCCAGTACATCATAGCATATGACGCAGGGAGAGAGGAAGGAGGCCAAGAGCAGTGAGCAGTGTGTGTGGAGTGGGCCTGTGTGGCTGTGTGGGGCGCTGTGCTGTATGGAGTGGGGCTGTGTCACTGTGTGGAGCGCTGTGCTGTGTGGAGTGGGGCTGTGTGGAGTGGGACTGTGTGGAGTGGGGCTGTGTGGCTGTGTGGAGTGCTGTACTGTATGGAGTGGGGCTGTGTCACTGTGTGGTGCGCTGTGCTGTATGGAGTGGGACTGTGTCACTGTGTGGTGCGCTGTGCTGTATGGAGTGGGACTGTGTCACTGTGTGGAGCGCTGTGCTGTATAGAGTGGGACTGTGTGGAGTGGGACTGTGTGGAGAGGGACTGTGTGGAGTGCTGTACTGTATGGAGTGGGGCTGTGTCACTGTGTGGAGCACTGTGCTGTATAGAGTGGGACTGTGTGGAGCACTGTGCTGTATAGAGTGGGACTGTGTGGAGTGGGCCTGTGTGGCTGTGTGGAGCGCTGTGCTGTATGGAGTGGGACTGTGTGGAGTGGGACTGTGTGGAGTGGGACTGTGTGGCTGTGTAGAGCGCTGTGCTGTGTGGAGTGGGACTGTGTGGAGTGGGACTGTGTGGAGTGGGACTGTGTGGAGTGGGGCTGTGTGGCTGTGTGGAGCGCTGTGCTGTATGGAGTGGGACTGTGTGGAGTGGGGCTGTGTGGAGCGCTGTGCTGTATGGAGTGGGGCTGTGTGGAGCACTGTGCTGTATAGAGTGGGGCTGTGTGGAGCACTGTGCTGTATAGAGTGGGACTGTGTGGAGTGGGGCTGTGTGGAGTGGGGCTGTGTGGAGCGCTGTGCTGTGTGGAGTGGGGCTGTGTGGAGCACTGTGCTGTGTGGAGTGGGGCTGTGTGGAGCACTGTGCTGTATAGAGTGGGACTGTGTGGAGTAGGACTGCATGAAGCGCTGTGCTGTATTAATAGTGTGGCTGTGTTAATAAATGCATAGTACCGTGTGCAGGGGGGGTGCGCTCTGCTTTAGGGGTGGCTATGATTAAAAGAATCGGCTCATGCAGTCCTTGGGGAGTGTGTGGATTGGGTTTAGGAGATTGGAAATCCCATTATCTCTCTGTCACTGTCATAAGGCAGCTGCTCTTCAGATTTACTGTCTCAGGCCCTGTGAAGGGGTGGCATTGTTCCATGCTACCCATCAATTTATGGTGTCAGAGAAAATGTGGATATTCACACCACAAAGCCCTACTCCACCATAATTTGCTGTCACTGCTAAAAACCCCAATTTTTACTTTAACAAGAGGACATATTTAAATTGCTGGAGTGATGCGTTAAGGATTTATTTTATTTTTTGTAGAAAAATGATGACGCAGCAGTGCTCGGGCCGAGTACCTGTGCAAAGTAGGACCGGCTGTAACAGTCTGAGAAACGGGTGCCTAAAGTGCATTATGGGAACTAAGGCGACCCCCGCGTCAGCCGCACAGCTGAGCCAGTGAAGGCAGTCCCTGCGCTGCCGGGGTGAAACGCAGCTCAAGCCTAGCGTTTAGGTGTCAAACGCTCCTCCACACACAGCTCGAAACAGAGCGCAGCTTAGCCCCACCATTTCGAAGCAACGGTAGTTTAGCGATGGTGTCCCCCGAGCCCTCCCTCTCTGCTCCGCCACATGCGGAGGGTCTGGCACAGACAGGCGGAGCGTCCCCGCGCCGTGTCCTTCATCATTGTCTTCATCACCCCCTGTGTGGCTTATGCCACTCTGCAGTGAACCTGAGTCTTGTGAACATCACGTGTTGTTGTGATCTGTGTCGCAAGTTATTAAGTTGAATTACTTGTGTGGAGTGAAAATTACAAGAAATGCCTGAATATGTTATTTATAACAGAAGAATTAAATAGACATGAATCAAGAATGCATGTTTCTCTGTTTTATTAAAATCAAGAGCCTTTCCCTATGTTATGTGAGCGGGCTGTATATCAAAGTCTTTGATTAAACTCTGATTGTGGTGTAGAGTTTATGATATAGGACATGAGTATGCTTATGGTAGGGTGTGTAGGGGATAAGTATGCTTATGGTAGGGTGTGGGGGGGATAAGTATGCTTATTGTAGGGTGTGTAGGAGATAAGTATGCTTATGGTAGGGTGTGTAGGGGATAAGTATGCTTATGGTAGGGTGTGTAGGGGATAGGTATACTTATGGTATGGTGTGTAGGGGATAAGTATGCTTATGGTAGGGAGTGTAGGGGATAAGTATGCTTATGGTAGGGAGTGTAGGGGATAAGTATGCTTATTGTAGGGTGTGTAGGTGATACATATGCTTATGATAGGGTGTATAGGGGATAAGTACTCTTATGCTATGCTTATGACCAGAGGGGTAGCTGTCGAGCTAGGAAACTTATAGATCTGACCTAAACCCTCCCCACCAGAGCAGTGCTATGGACCAGTCAGACATGGTGTAGTATAACGTCTTGTAACATAAAAGTCACAGGTGCGATTCCTGGGTAGGACACTGCCTGACCTGAATTGCTTCAGTATATATCCAGTTGTATAAATGGATGCAATGTAAATGCTATGTGAAAGTTGTCGATAGGAGTCTGCTAATTGCCTGTAATGTAATGTAATGTTACGTGGTTCCATCCAGCTGGTGCTAGCAGACACACTTCGAGTCCTGCACAACCTTCAGGGAGAGACTCATGAATCACTATCCGCTAACAATTCCACAGGCTCAATTCACAGGTTTTTATGGCGGTTCCACATCTGTTCCGCTGCCGGTGTCCAGACCCGGTGTCTCCAAGGTCTCTCAGCCCGGATCAATGTCAGTGTCAAACAGACCCAGCAGACGAGACTAAGAGTCTGCAAAAGAGTTACACGTCATCACTGCAGATAACAGCATGAGGTCATTTCAGCACCTTTCCCCTTAGCCCCGCTCATTTTCATGGAAGCTGCTAGTATAGACCGAAGTATTTGGTTGGATATATACTGTAGTATCAAGCATTTATATTCTCTTAAAGGACACTGAATGGATGATGGTCACTTGGTTCGTCCAGTCACTGTCCCTGGCTTTCATTTCCTCATCAATATTGAATTTCTTTAGAATTTACTATCATATATACGTTAAACATACATTTTTACATTCCAGTTGCTGTTGCCCAGCAGAGAGACATCCTAATGTGCCCTTTAAATAATGCACGGTGTCATAATGGTCTATTTTAAGCAGAGTGCAGTATGTATGAGCAGACTGGTAAAGCAGCGACTATCCCGCAGCTTGTTCAGTACGCTGCCGCGGTTCAAATGCTGCTATTACAGCGCGTCAGTTACAGCGTGCATGCGTGAACTGCACTCATTCATGTATTCATGGGCCCATTACGTATCTCTGGAGCTTTGCTGGAGACTGGCGTCTTTTGGGGCGGCAGGCCACATCCTCCTATTGAGCACCTACTATTGAGTGCCTTCAGCACAAAGGCAGATGGGTTTTTACAGACCTGTGGACCTGTTAAATACGGCAGGTCTTCACGTGCATTGGGATAGGGTCTTTAACCTCTGACCTGTCATGTGACCCGCCTCTGAAGGAGGCTCGGGGGATTCTGGGAGCGGCGGGACGCGTTAGGCCGATTTGCCCCCGCTGTCTGATCCCGTTCTCCAGCCCCTCCCCGGGCTCGCTCTGGAGGGACGGCTTTGGAAGCGGCGGGCGTGTGGAGCCGTGAGAGGGACTGCGGGAAGCGCTCGGCGCTATTAAAGGAGAGGTCCCGCCAAGCATGCCTGTATATGGCCAGAGCAGCGGCGGACAGCGTGACACGGGGGCCGAGGACGCGTGGCGCTCATCGCCACGGAGACCAGCCTCTGGTCTTCCTCAGCTAATCCAAACAACGTGAGCGTGTGTTTGTAGGAGCTGGGCAGCTCTGGGCTCTTAGTGCTGTCAGAGAGTGTGAGTGTGTGTGTGTGTGTGTGTGTGTGACTGAGTGAGCATGTGAGTGTGAGTGTGTGTGTGTGTGTGTGTGTGTGTGTGTGACTGAGTGAACATGTGAGTGTTTGTGTGTGTGTGTGTGCTGTTTAACTTGATATAGAGGGCTTTTGGCAGGGCACACTGAGTCACCGTTTCACCTGATTGCCATTTATAGTCAGAATTAATGGAGGAAATGTAAGGCTGGAGAGAGGGAAGTTCAGACTGTACACAGCTCTTACATAAGGGAGACAGCACATCAGTGTATTCGACGATCCCTCTCCCTCTCTCTTTCTCTTTTTCTCTCTCATTTTTTGTCTCCTTTTCCCTTTCATTTTCTCTCCCTTCCTCTTTCTTGCAGCTGCATTTTCTCTCCCTTCCTCTTTCTTGCAGCTACATTTTCTCTCCCTTCCTCTTTCTTGCTCTTATTCTCTCTAACTCTTTCCCCCACTCATTCTTTCTTACTTCTCATTTTCTTTCTCAATTTCTCCATCTCATTTTCTCTTTCTCTTTCTCCCTCTCATTATCTCTCTGTTTCTCTTTCTTCCTCTCATTCTTTCTTTCTCCCTCTCATTTTCTCTCTCAATTTCTTCCTCTCATACTTTCTTTCTCCCTCTCATTTTCTTTTTCCCTTTCTTCCACTTATTCTCTCTTGTTCTCACTCTCTCTCTGTCTCACAGGAGTGACAGATCCCTGTATGAGCAGTTTTTGATCCTAGTCTGTGAGCCCTCTCACTATAAAACAAAGCATTTATTGCCCAGAAGCGGAGGCTTTAGACAGCCCATTGTTCCGCCATAATCGAATTTATCTCAGAAGGTTCCTCCCCAGTGACCCTCTGGACCTTCCCCCAAACTCCCGTCCCATTTTAAAAGCAGAGAAAGGAGTATTTCGGTATTTCACTGGCTCAGCGGCTACACAGACCCCGCAGCCTGCGTGCCAGAGAGGGCTGGTTCCGTGCCTGCTGTTGTCATGTCTGCGCTGTATGCGTCAGCGCTGCGCCTGCCCTGCGTGGGCAGCTCTGATTGGACGCTGACCTGTCACGGTGGAGTTAGTGACAGTAGTGACCATGTGATGCTCGGCTCCCCGTCAGTGACAGGCCTGTCACAACAGTCTAGCTGCCTCTTTCTGCCCCGAGGGCTAGTGAGGGGGAACAGCGCTGCCCCCCCCTCGCTCCAATGCCCAACCCCACCCCCCCCATCCCCACCCCCTCCAGCCTAGTCAGGACTCAGGAATCACATGACACTCATTTGGTTGAGAGGAACATCCACAGCATGATTGTATTCTGAAACAGCAATGCATTGCTACATCAGTACCCTCACAGCACTTCAGCAACACTTTAAATGGACACTGTAACGTTGATTCACTGATACACCCCTGATGCACTGTGCTTTCATACAGTGTTATATTTTTGATTTATATTGCTGCATTGATGCATTAATACATCAATGGGCTAGTGCATTGATACACTAGCACATAAATACATTATATATTCATACACGGGCACATGAATTGACACATTGTGACCTTACTGATGCACACTGCTACTTTAATAATTTGATGCACTATTATAGTATGTAAATATTTCAGCATGCTGATAGTCTCCCTGCTGCTGTAGTACAAGAGAGCCCTGGGCCAGCCTGCCCACAGCCCTTAAGAAGGGCAAGCCGGGGTAGTCGGCAGCGTCTGATTCGTCCCCGCTCCCTCACACAAAGCTGCCATTTCCCCAGCCCCATTAAAATGCACTGACATTCAAGGGCTGGCAATGGGCTGACATTAAGATTTATTTCTTGTAAAAGCCGGTGACATTATGCGGCCTATCACTCATACGCAGCAGCGCGACAAAGGGCCCGCGACTCCGTGCCTCCGTCAGACGCGCAGCTGCGCCCCCGTCCCCCCCCCCCCGTCCCCCCGCGCAATTATACACGGGACGGAAACCTCGGGCGTGAGACGTAGGGACGGGAGCTACCGCGAACGTGGCCTTCTGTGTCTTACACTGTATTTGTGGCCAAGTCCCTCTTCTGCTTGAGTGACAGGAGTCCCATTATGAGGTCATAATGGAAATCCAGGATGTAATTGCTAACTGGTGCTTGGGGTGGGGAGTGGGAGGGGTTTGTGACCTCAAGGTTACACCAATGGGTCAATGGCGCTTTTGCCCAGAGAATCACTACTGCTCCAGCCGTGTGGGGGTGGAGTGGGGAGGGGGGTAAGGATGTACAGCAGAGCCCACCTCTGGGACACCTCTGCCTCGTTAAGGCATACAGCACCGAACGTTTTCCCACTCCCACACCAGAAACATTTAACCTGCAGGAGTGACTGTCCCACAGCGCAGTGCTGGAGTGTGAATCAGAAGCCCCGGTGACAGATTGAGTCTCTCTCCCTGATACGCCCCCCCCCCCCACTCTATACCCCCCCCCATCGGCGGCACTCACACTGAACCTCCCATATCTCAGAACAATCACGCGAATCACCACAGGGAGTAGCAGAAATATCAGTATCAGAAATATGGGTTTACGCTGAGCAGATTAAGCTTGGCTCATCCACCCAGAGAACAGGGTGAGGGGGGGGTAGGTGTTGCGTGTTGGGGCGGTGCGCTGGGTGTGTTGGGGGTAGACAGGCCCCAGGCGGAGCCCGTCTGAAACGGATCGGAGCCCGTCGGCGCCGGAGCGGGCCTCCTGGCGCCGGGGAGTGCGCTGGAGATGATTTAATCAGTCCTCGTGATTAAACCCGGGGAAATGTTATCGTTGGCCTGGCGTTAGCCCACCCGTGCGTAGCGCCTGCATTATTCTCCTCGGCCGAGCAGCGCGCCGTGTGAACCCTCGGAGGGAACCCGTCCTTCCGGCACGGGGCGATCATACGGGCATGAGGGGGCGCGAGGGGATTGGGGGAGGAGGTCCTGTGTGGTCTCACTTCACGCTTACATGCTTCCCCCCCCCCCCCCCCCCAAAAAAAAGAAGTGAAAGCACCAACCCCCACCCCCTGGGCAAGCCACTCAGCTGACACCATTTCACATACCCACGCTCAGAACCAGCTCCCCTTTGGGTTTTCTGCCTGCAGCCAATGGCAAGCAAGCATGAGAGGAGCGCTGAGAATCAGCCAATGGCTGTGCAGAAGGCCACAGCTCTGCGTCCTCCCCTGTGAGCAGATATTCTCATTGCTGATAGGTTGGGATGTGATGGTTATTTTTCCTTCAGATTTTTTTTCTTCCCCATTTCAGAACTGCGCTGGCGGGCTTTCGCGTGTCCTGGCGGGCTTTCGCGTGTCCTGGCGGACTTTCGCTTGTCCTGGCGGGCTTTCGCGTGTCCTGGCGGGGTCCGCAGCCGTCCGTGAACCGTTCACCACCTCGTCACACGCTCAGCGCCCAAAAAACCTCTCTCGCCAGAGAGGCCCGACAAATACCCACAATGCAGCGCTGCGGTTTGCCAGCTTCGGAGCGAAATGGGTCAGGCGGGTAGCGGTTCCGCGGCTAGCGGCCTGGAGCATTAATCACCGGCATCTTCTCCGGAAGCCTCGGCTCTGTCCTCCATCAGCTCGCTGAAGGCCTGCGCTGAGATGGGTTTCAGACTGAGGGCGCAGATCTGGGATGAGGCCGTTTGCTAACACGTTACGCTCGCTGTGTCAGGCAAGCTCCCTCTTTCTGACACGCGCGAAAACCGCTTTGAGGCCGAAGTCATTTTAATGAGGGGACGCAGTGTTTGTCGGACGCTAGAGCTTTCTCGCTTTGGCTTGCTTGTTAAAATGGGGAGGTGGATGATGGGAGGGAGGGAGGGAGGGGAAGAAGCCGATGCTTCCTGTATCAGGCGGATTGTATGCCTTACCACAGAACTCTTCGCTGGGAGGACCGTCTCTGCCACATCCGAGCCTCCCCGACGTATCCGAAGCCGCCCCGGCCCGTCGTTAATCTTCCCACGAGGCGCCCGCGTCAGCAGGAAACACGGAGCTCCACTCCGAGAACCGCGCCAAACTTCACCGCGCGAAAAGGCCGCGAAAGAGAAAAAAAATCCTCCCTTCCCCCCCCCGCCTTTTTCCGTTCGCTGCCTGCGTGCGCAAAGTGGCCCTTTTTAATCAGAAGGAGAGAGCGTTTCCAAACAGGTGGGGCACGGAAGGCAGAGCACCTAGCGCGCCTCACCTTAAATAAGGTTTTTACGTTCTGCTGCAGCCAAAAATAAACGCGTTTGTTTAGCGCTCCCGGGCAGGGTTTCTCAGGGCTGAAAGGGCCGCTGCACTGATTACCGCCGGAGCGCCGCGAGCGCCAGCCTCAGCCTCTGCAGCTTCATCTAAATGACGGGAGGAAAGGTGCAGATTTACATAATACGCCCTGAGAGGGAGAGAGAGATTTGCGTGCTCGCTGTTTCCAAAGCAATGGCGTCCCGAAATGCCATCATCCTTTAAAAAAAAACAAACAACATATAAGATTAAGACACTCGACTCGATGTTTTGTTAATTCAAAATTGGACGGAAGATGGGGAGGATATTTTCAAGGTCTTTTTTCCTCCTGCTGTCCCTTTGCTCAAGGGTCAAATCCAGTAATCTGGAGAGGTATGGAAATATGTAAATAAATATGAAATATTTGAAGAGCAGCGGTAGCAGTGAGTGGACCAGCAAGCGGAGGGGGGCGGAGGGGCATTGGCAGGGTTGGCTGCCAGAGAACAGTAACGAGGGTACGCGTGTGTTGTGGGAAGCTCGGTGAGCGTTTATAGTGTGCCTCGCAGCAGGTAAACCCACAGGAATTCTCCCACACGGTTTCCCTCCTGAGGCTTTTACACGGGCACGCTCCCCAGGTCTTTCACCACCGCTCGCTTCCCCTCGCAAAAGAACGCTTTCTCCTGCCGCCTCTCAACCCCAGTCTTTTCTCTTTTTTTCAGCACTTGGGATAGGCCCGTTTGTTTGTGCTGGAGATGTCGCAGCTATGAGGGCGCTGCAGCATACCGTGTGTATTGCGTGTGCTCTGCGTGCCGTGTGTATCGCGTGTGCTCTGCGTACCGTGTGTATCGCGCGTGCTCTGCGTACCGTGTGCATCGCGTGTGCTCTGCGTACCGTGTGTTGCTTCTGCTCTTTGTGCTTGTAGGGCACAGGTTAGTCACGTTTTTGTGTAGCTGCGGTTTCTGTAATGGCATGAGTGTAAAATAACTCACCTGTAAAGCAACACGCTGTTCGAAACAACCCAGCTGCACGAATCAACCCAGCTGCACGAATCAACCCTGCTGCAGGAATCTGAAAAGCATGTTAAGGGCAATGAGATTTTCCTCCCATTAATCTAGCAACAGTTTGAATGTTAATGCACGAGGGAAAAGAGAAAGTTCTCCTTCATTATTCATGCGTCGCGGTGCCGGCGTGCGGAGTCCTGAGCCGCGCGGTCGCGTCTCCGTGGCGGCCGCGTTCCTCGGGGCCGCGGAGGGCCGCAATGGCTGCGCCAATGTCACGGGGACCTTGCCGGAGCGCGTCACACCCTGGCGCGGGCCGCCGCGCCAAATCTGGATCCGACGCCTCGAGGGCGGTGTGTCCCGGATCCCGGGCCCTGGAAGTAGAGCCCCCCCCCCCCCGACACGGCCAGCTGAAAACAGCAGTGTAATCAGTCACGCCCGCGAAGCGCTCTCAGCTCTGAGCGCGTGAGCCAGAGCGAGGCAGCAAACAAGGACGCACGGCCAACCCGGCCCCGTCCCTATGGAAACCGCCGCGACATTTAAAAATGAGCTCTGCGCCTTTCATTACGCTTATTTAATTTTTTTACCGCTGCTCCCTTTACCTTTGGCCCAGAAACGTACTGATCTTTAAAAAATGTATTCCAGCTGTGTGCAGCTGAAGAAGGATGAAGGAGCTCCGAGCTTTTCCTTCCCTCACACACAGGCTCGCTACTTCGTTTCACATTTTCCAAGGAAACATCAAGTGGATTTGAAAATGAACCACTGCATGGATAAATTCAGTGTGCACAGTATCCCTGAGAAAGGTGTCATGCAGTGTGTGTGTGTGTGTGTGTGTGTGTGTGTGTGAGAGTGTACAGTATGTGTGCATAGTCCCAAATAGATAAATCCCGTACTGTGAGAACAGTAATCTGCAACCAAGATAAAATAGGACGATTATGATATGAATTTGATCCCATTGAAAATACCAGTGCATCAAGATTATTTAAGGTGTGATATCTGAGAAGTGAGGTTGCACACACAGAACATACTGATTACTCTTGCCAGGTAGTCAGTATACTCTGTTCTGTTCTGTTCTGTTCTGTGTGTTTCTAGTTGAACACAAACTCTTCCCTCAAACTTCGCTGCACAGCGTTCCTCCCTCAGCGAGTTCAGTGCGTGTCTGCGCGCAGAGAACGAACACAATGCAAACTGACATATCCCCCTGAACGCCTTTATGCCAGAATCTCATTTAATCAGGTTCATGTGCGCAGCAGGAAAATATGAATCAGCGTAGCTGGAGCGTCCGGGACGAGGCGGCTGAGCGGGACTGTTTCTGATGGGTCTGGACGAAACGGGGACGGAGACGGAAAGATGGAAGCCGTAGCGCTGCGCTGCGCTGCGCTCCGCCCCTTTTCCGAGCCGGAGGCCCGGGTGAAGACGCGCGCGTGCGCCGCCGCGAGCGGGAGCCTTGGCCGCCGCCCCGCCCCGCCCCGCCCGCTCCCTTTAATCAGGCCTGTGGGAGTGAAATACGGGCCCCGGCGCGGCCCCTCCCCAGCGGCCCATTCATCTGCTTTCAGTCTCCGCCCCGCCGCGGATGTGGCTGCTCACGCATTCCTTATCGGGCCAGCTGAGCGGGGGGAGGGGGGAGGGGGGGGTGCAGCGAGCGCTGGAGAAACCGAAGGGGGGGGGGGGAGCATTGCAGAAACCATGGGCCGCTCTTGTTTATCCACAGAGACCAAGCGGCCTGCTCTTGGTCACGTGCGGGCATGAGAGCCCCTGATGCAGGCAGACGGGCTGGGGAACCGGGGCCCCTTGGAGGGGACCCCCCTTTGGCCTCGGAGGCACTGCGGTCCAGCTGCCCCGAGGGGGAGAGCGTGGCTCTCAGAATTACAGCTGGCATCCATGCCAGCGGGGCATGAACTGCGTGGTGTTGCTGAGGGCTGGTGAGGCTGGACTCCCGCTCACCCTCACCCTAAACCTAACCGTACCCCGGTCCAGTCCCGCACTCTGAGGGCCTGCAGAGGCAGGGCGACTTCTCTGCTCCCGTGGTTTAACTGAACCCCCCCAACTGTCAACATGTGTTTGGAATTTTCACTTGTTTCCTAACCTGAAATGTAATTTCAACATATGATGTTGTGCTGAGCTGGATGAATCATCCAGTTGTTGGCCAATTGTAAATCCCGTCATTTGAACAGTAATGTTGTTTATGAAGTGCCGGCGCTGCCCATGCGCAGTAAATGTTGATGAATATGACCGATTCCCGAAAGACCCCCCCCCCCTCCCCCAGCACCCCAGAGAAGAGCTGTTTTCCATCCTGAGGAAAGGCGAGTAGTCTCACTGCACTTTTCGGAAGACGCACCCTATCGGGGACTATCGTGGGCGCTGTTCTGTCGTTCACACGCAGCGGTGGAGTGAGACGGCGTGTTACGCGCTCACGCAGGCCTGATGCTTCACTGCCACGCCTCTGTGAGCCACACACAGCCCTGCTCTCAGTCCAGCCTGGGGTCACCTGACCGTGCTCATGTTTTATTCATGCCAGGGTCCACACTGGGTGGGTCCTCCACAGTGTTCTCATAGCCCTGGGACTAGCTGGATAAGGAGGAGGAGGAGGAGGAGGAGGAGGAGGAGGAGGAGACACTCCTGACAGTGACAAACTTTGCCTGTAGTGCCGGTGCAGGTGAATTAAAGAAGTGTGGAGAGAAGGAGAGAGAGGCCGTTCACAGCCGAAGCCCCTCGCTGCTAATAGCGGGAGCGGCGACATTAGCACGTTCCGAGCGTATCCTTTTAACGGCGGCCTCTGCCGCGGGTTTATAGCTGACTGAAATATGGACTCGCAGGAGCGTTTTCAATTAGTCATGTTTTACGCACCACTGTCCTTCCTATTTACTCATATTTTTATGGCCTTCCCTCGAGCTGTAAACGAGAGACAGGGGCACATCTTTAAACCCGCGGAGGATCACACCCCGTTCGATAAAAGCCAATAGAACAATACTTAAGGGGCAGGCAGTATTTTACGCTCCCCGCGGCTGCCCAGCGTTACCGGGCGTCCATCAGGAGACCCTGGAAGACCAAGACACATTTCACTTCCTCTCCCCATACCCCTCGTCAGCTGGATTTTCCACCTAATGGACATAAAAAAATTGCAGATTGCAGCGAAATGGGCCTGGCAGCACAAAGGCTTATTAAGTATTGATCTGCGGAGGTCGTGCTGGAATTCAGCTCTGACAGAGTGAGGGGACTTCACCGGCTGCTGTCCACGGGAGAAGATTGGGGCACATAAATTTCAGGGGGGTTGGGGGGGGGGGGGGGGCGGGGGGGTGGGCAGTGTGCCTCTCATTTCAACACTTAAGTTTGGGGTCGGTAACACTGAAGAGCACTGGATAGTCCCACAAATCAGTCTTGTGTAGGGCATATGGGAGAAGGCATCGGGGGAAATATTTTAAAGGTTTCTCATCTGACAAAACAGGGGTGGTTCAGAGTGTTCCAGTGACCCTGGGGTGCCCCCCCCCCCCCCATTTCCCACCTACATGGTTGAGGAGGTGTAGCGCAAGTTCCTGACATTATGGGGTGTTGCGTAAGAGACCCCTCACCCAGTAAAACCCAGCCCGTTTCCAGGAACAAGCCCTGCCCCCCTATCCACTGAACCGGCAGAAAAAAGAATTCGCTGCGAAAGAACAGGCCGGAAAATTCCGTGGCCATCGCCCCTCCCTGTTGCTGGCTGACCCAAGCTGCAGCTGTCCCACCGCAACCGGCCTGTTATTAACAAGCTCGTCTCTGCCCCATCTGCTACAGTTTAGTCAGCGCTCAGGTGGAGCTCTTCTGCACAATGCGTCATTCATCAGCTGGTTCAACCCCAGAGGCTCCGCCCCCTGCTTTGGTTTGGAAGCGCTCAGTCTGACCTTCTCAGAACTGTGAGTGTGTGTGTGTGTGTATGTGTGTGTGTGCACGCACGTGTGTGTGTGTGCGTGTGTGTGTGTGTGTGTGTGTGTGTGTGTGTGTGTGTGCGTGCGTGTGTTTGTGTGTGTGTGTGTGTGTGTGGCTCATGTGCTAGATCCCTTTCAATCTCCCCTCTGAAATGTAAGCCTTCTGAGATAAATATTTCCTTTCTGTATTTGTAGGACCCTGCCAGTGAAAATAGCTTAATGCCACTCAGAGTAAGGAAAGGCTAGATGGACAACAGTCTGCTTTGCAGAATTGTCGGAAAAAATGTAACTTCGTTCAGGAAGAGTAATAAATATTTTTTTCAGAAAGAGAAAAAAGCAAAAATCCCAATGTATTTAAATAAAAACAATTCTAATTTCTCATCAAGATTTAAACATTTTATTTTAATATCACAAAGTGCTGAGCCACTCTTTATAAATATTTTTTTGCATACACATGCACAGAAACACACACATTCACCCACCCACGCACGCATGCGCACACACACACAGACACACACACACACACACACACAACATGCAGTTCCAATTAAAGGCCAGCTAGATGCCAGTGTTTTTCTTGGATCGGCAAAGAACCCTTTCTTTGAAACACACTGGAGCCCATTCCCCTGTGACCAACACGGTCCTGACTGTGGCTGCCTTCAAACATTATATATATATATTTTTTTTTTTCCTGCCACAATTTAAATGGCTTCATTGTGGATGTGGGACACTGAGGGGGTCGGGGGGTGGGGGGCAGTGGAGTTTGCCTGCTCCCAGGATGGGAGGGAGGGAGGGAGGGAGGGAGGGAGTGGGGGTTAAAATCTCCTACCAATCCCCCAACCTCCCCGTGTCACACACTCCCAAGGTCCCATACACACACACACACACACACACTTTTATGTACATGTCCACACATATTTGCACACTCACGCACCCACACACACACACCCGCAGTCTGCAAACACACACGCACACACACCCAGCCCGCGCGCACACACACACACAGTGTCATACACACACAGCCCCAGTCTGTGCACACACACACATGGTCTCATACACACACAGCCCCAGTCTGTGCTCACACACACATGGTCTCATACACACACACACCCCTAGTTTGCGCAGACACAGAGAGAGAGTCATGTTTTTGATCTTTTGCCGTTCCAAGTGGAAACACCAGCTCAGACAGGGAATCTGAGAAAGGTCCAGCCGCTGAAATGTTGGAATAACATTGTAGCCGCGCTCACAGAAGTGTTGGATCAACATTGCGAGAACTTTAGCTTTAATTGGACAGCAGGAGCAGCAGAGCAGATCTGTCCCCACACAGGGCTGGCACTGCAGGCCAGGGAGAGCACAGCCACATATTGCTTTGATTTGGACAACACAGTGCTCTCCTTTTCTCTTCCCATAATGCAACTGGGACAGTTTTTTATCTTCAGCCAAACAGACTGCTTGACATTTTGCGATTGTGGGTTTAAAGCACGACAACAAAGTCCATTACATGGTGCTTCCCCACCAAATAAAGGTGTTAACACGGCCCGGGTTTAAAAGGGATTATAGACGACGAAGGCTCTGAATATGCGAATGTGTCATAACAGTCTCAGAAGTGTGTGATGTTCTCCTGTAATTAAAATTTACAATTTATAACAGCCCTTTCATTCCAAAAGATTAACTGGGTTTTAATTAAGACCTAGTGAGTGCCAGGCTGGACGACTGTGTGCTCGCCCCTGTCTGTCAGTCTGGGAGAGGCACGTTCACCTCTGTGTGTCCGTCTGGCAGAGTCATTTGTTTTGTGAAAATTTAATGTGGACTTCATAAAGGTGGCGGGAGAGAAGTGGGTGTGGCTGAAGGTGGTGGGAGAGAAGTGGGTGTGGCTGAAGGTGGTGGGAGAGAAGTGGGTGCGGCTGAAGGTGGTGGGAGGGAAGGGGGCGTGGCTGAAGATAGTGTGACTGACGTTACACCCTGCAATTTATGACTGTATGACACTACACCCTACTATTGCCGTTCCACACTACAACCTACAACACTATACCCTACAACACTGCACTGCTACGCTATACCTGAACCCACCCCCCCCCCCCCCCCTTGCCAATGTGCTCTGTCCCACCCCACATCGTTTCTGTGGGTCTTACTTTAGCTTGATCACTTCCAGAATATGACCTTTGAATTAAGGAGAGTTCCTCTCAAGTCTTCTCTCTATGCTGGAAGTGGCCCTGATTTTTAATAGCACAGGAAGTGGCCAAGAAGAAAATTCCTCATCTGCAAGGGGCGGGGCAGGGGTGAGGGGCGGGGGGTGTGTCTCGGTCGCCAGGCCCAGCAGCGGGAGGATTACAGGCCTTCAGAGGGCTGCCTCCAGTCCCAAATTAAACCCCAGAGAGAGCAGGAGTGCCACGTGTGCAGAGGGCAGGTCGGCATGGCGTTTTCACTCTGAGTGTGTTCAGAGCAGCCTGGCGGTTTTACTCTGAGTGTGTTCAGAGCAGCATGGCGGTTTCACTCTGAGAGTGTTCAGAGCAGCCTGGCGGTTTCACTCTGAGTGTGTTCAGAGCAGCTTGGCGGTTTCACTCTGAGAGTGTTCAGAGCAGCCTGGCGGTTTTACTCTGAGTGTGTTCAGAGCAGCCTGGCGGTTTTATGCTGAGTGTGTTCAGAGCAGCCTGGCGGTTTTACTCTGAGTGTGTTCAGAGCAGCCTGGCGGTTTTACGCTGAGTGTGTTCAGAGCAGCCTGGCGGTTTTATGCTGAGTGTGTTCAGAGCAGCCTGGCGGTTTCACTCTGAGTGTGTTCAGAGCAGCCTGGCGGTTTTATGCTGAGTGTGTTCAGAGCAGCATGGCGGTTTCACTCTGAGTGTGTTCAGAGCAGCCTGGCGGTTTTATGCTGAGTGTGTTCAGAGCAGCATGGCGGTTTCACTCTGAGAGTGTTCAGAGCAGCATGGCGGTTTTATGCTGAGTGTGTTCAGAGCAGCCTGGCGGTTTCACTCTGAGTGTGTTCAGAGCAGCATGGCGGTTTTATGCTGAGTGTGTTCAGAGCAGCATGGCGGTTTCACTCTGAGTGTGTTCAGAGCAGCCTGGCGGTTTTACTCTGAGTGTGTTCAGAGCAGCATGGCGGTTTTATGCTGAGTGTGTTCAGAGCAGCATGGCGGTTTTACGCTGAGTGTGTTCAGAGCAGCCTGGCGGTTTTACTCTGAGAGTGTTCAGAGCAGCATGGCGGTTTTATGCTGAGTGTGTTCAGAGCAGCCTGGCGGTTTCACTCTGAGTGTGTTCAGGGCAGCCTGGCGGTTTCACTCTGAGTGTGTTCAGAGCAGCATGGCGGTTTTATGCTGAGTGTGTTCAGAGCAGCCTGGCGGTTTCACTCTGAGTGTGTTCAGAGCAGCCTGGTGGTTTCACTCTGAGAGTGTTCAGAGCAGCCTGGCGGTTTCACTCTGAGTGTGTTCAGAGCAGCCTGGCGGTTTCACTCTGAGTGTGTTCAGAGCAGCCTGGCGGTTTCACTCTGAGTGTGTTCAGAGCAGCATGGTGGTTTCACTCTGAGTGTGTTCAGAGCAGCATGGTGGTTTCACTCTGAGTGTGTTCAGAGCAGCATGGTGGTTTCTCTCTGAGTGTGTTCAGAGCAGCCTGGCGGTTTCACTCTCTGTGTGTTCAGAGCAGCCTGCCGTTTCACTCTGAGTGTGTTCAGAGCAGCCTGGCGGTTTCACTCTGAGTGTGTTCAGGGCAGCCTGGCGGTTTCACTCTGAGTGTGTTCAGAGCAGCATGGTGGTTTCACTCTGAGTGTGTTCAGAGCAGCCTGGCGGTTTCACTCTGAGTGTGTTCAGAGCAGCATGGCGGTTTCACTCTGAGTGTGTTCAAAGCTGGCACTGAAGGACAGGGACACGGTATGACCTACCGATCTGAGCGGCAGGGGATTTCATGGTGTTATTTCACTGTCAGTCTTCTGTCTGAGCAATCTTTAAAGATAAAATGAGGGATCTCAGCTCCGCAAAGAGACCCCATAAGCCCAGTGGATATAATGAAGGAAGAAGGATCTCTTTTCTGTCCTTGAAAATTCTTCTCTCTCGGTGAGAGGTGCGAGCAAAAATTTTACCAAACTGCAGTTTGAATTCACAAACGCACTCTGTTGGGTAAATTTAATTTCGGAGACATTTTGTAAACCTCTGTGCCGCATTTAGAGCTTAGCCTCTGAATATTTCTGTGAGTTTTGTTTTTTTTCTGCTCATCTAAGAAAACCCACTGCACGAGAGCAGTGGTGACGATCTGATGATTTTTCCATGTGCCTCCCCCCTCCCCCTCCACCTCCCCCACCACCACACCTCGTCCTCTCCCCCCGTCGCAAATGGAAACCCAGTCTTGCACCGGGAGAAATGTTTATCACCGTGGCCCAGGGCGTTTTGAGCAATGCACTCCTCCCTCTGTCTCTCTCTTTCTCTCTCTCTCTCTCTCTCTCTTGTGCTTGTGATGGGACTGTCAGAGGATTTAAGATGTTGGGTTTTAAGCCGGCCGGTGCAGGCGAGTAATGTCTACTGCGCGTCAGGGCCGGCCGCGCGGCGTCCCGGTTGCTCTCGTTCCCGCTACGGAACTCTGGCGGTGTAATGAGCGCCGTATTTCAGCCGCCCCCGGCTCGCCGGCGCGGCGCGTCCTCCGGCAGATTTACCGCCGCCGTAACCGCGGGCTGTGTGCTGCCATTATGCAGAGCGGCCGGCGCGCTCCGCGGGCTCCGGTACGCGGCCGCGTCCAATGAGAACGCTTATTTACGAGCACCCAGACACGGCGAGCCGATAAAGATCGCGCGCCCCTGCTCTCCCGTGAAGCTTCTCCCCCTCGGCTCGTGGGAGATTATCATCAACTTATTGTGTCTGCCATCCGTAGGGCATGCTGGGAAATTTCCATGATCTCGAGGAAGAGATTTGGAATTAGAGGAGTAGAAAAAGAGCAAGACTTCTTCCCCTGTTTTTGTCTGTTTTTTTTGTCTCTCTAGCTGTGGGTGTTGGTAGGTCAGGTGTTTTCGCAGTGGCAGGGCCCCGGGTCGGGACAGTATGCTGACTGCAGGGGGCGCAGCTGGACTCCAGCGATGTGCAGGGCGTCCCGCCGGCTGCACTGTAACAAGGCCGCGGGAGTCGGAGGGGAGGCGGGTTTACTGGAGCACGACTCCCTCTAGGGCTTCGCCTTAGAAACTGGTGCTTGCACCGGGGCTGCGGCTCTGGCTCCGGCTCCTCTCTGCCGAGCCCATTCAGCTGCTTTCGTTCATTATCATCCCGGCCCCGCGTCCCGCCTCCCAGACGGGCCCAGAGTTTAGGCTCGGCCAAAAAAAACACGTCAGGCGGCTGTTGATTACAAACCAGAGGGAGGGAGAGCGGGAAAAAGAGTGGGGTTGAGTAGCGGAGAGCTAGACGGAGCACCGTGGCCATTAACATAGCTACCTTATCACCCTCTCCCTGCTCGTGAAACTCTGAGCGCAGGTCTCTCCTTAACATTGTGTTCTCCTCGCTCCGTGCACCCCTCTGGGGGGGATAAAAATAGCCCGAACGAACGAATCGGCTCTTTCGTAAGGAGGGTGACCACTTTGCTGTTGCAGCACAAGGCTCGTGACTTTCAGTGTCTGATATCTAGAGCTGACCCTTCCTTCTGTGTGCACACACACTCACACACACACACACACACACACACACACGTCTCAGCGGTAGCAGATCCCTTCGCCTAATTCTGTAATCTTGCTGTTCTGAAACCGTCGTTAGCAGGAAAAGAAGATTATATTTTTAAAAACTGAACCAGAGGGACGGATATGGTAGAGAAGATAAGAGGGGGGCCGGTCAGGAAGAGGGGGGCACATGCGCGTTCAGTCCGGGGTCCCGTGCGTCTTTTTGCCATCAATCCTGTTATGAGGGGGCGGAAGGGGGGGAATCCCGTTGTGTCTCTGTTTCAGTTCCTTTCAGAAAGGCCAGTTTGTCCTGTCCTGGTACGACCAGGACAACCAAAACAAAGGGCCGTGCAGACAGGCTAATTTTGCCCATCTGCACCATCACCCGTAAAGCCCCTTTCCCCAAACCACTGGTGTGCGTTAGCCAAGGCTGCAGGACATCCAGCATCATACTGTCACTGTAAGGTCAGGCGGCTGAAGTCCAGGCTGTGGCACAGTGCTGGTTACCATTTCAACTGCAGGTGGAGTGATGAAACAAAATGGCTTGAATGAGCTGTTCTCATCAAACATTCTTATGATAATTCACAATCAAAATGTATTAGAGCTTTCGGCAACAGTTGTAAAGTGTTCAAATTTATGATGCATAATTTGATTTCTTTTGTTGGAAAATACACCGTGTGTAAACTGTGAGGAGAGTTCCTTATTTTTAAAACAGGGTTTATTCTCCTCCGGCTATTTTGTTTAAATGTATTGTGGCTCATAGGCTCAGACATATTTTATTATTGATGGGCTTCATCCACGTAATAAAAATCCATATGCTGTCCACACATTCTCCATTTTGGTGAATAGCATCTAGCTCCTATAACATGAGTGGGATAAATGCCGATTTAATAGTCCGCTCCCCCTGCTTGCTTTTGATATTGCCTTCATGTAGGGATCTCGCTGGTGTGACTTTCGCGCCACGAGAGACGAGGTCCATTATCACCCACACCTTCCAGCTCGATAAGTTCCCCTCGGGAAGCAGGGGGGTGGGCAACGTGGGGGGGGGGGTGATGTCAGATTCTGCCACAGACTCAGCCTCAACACCTCAACGTGTCTTCCATAAGCAATTAGGGACCTGTCCCAAAGACAGTCAGACGGGCCCCAAGGCCCCAGCCCCCCCAAACTTGCAGGGTACGCTTGTGACTTCCAAACCAATATCGGCCAGAGGGAAGACGAATGGCTCTGCCAGTCCGCCATTAAAAAGTAATGAACAGGAATACCAATAGGAGTGGGGCTTACTGCTGAGAAAAGCTTTCCATTTGGCTTTGGGGTGGGGGGCAAGGCTGGAAACTGAGAGCTTTCCATATAGGCCTAAGCATTTAACAGTACCCCATTGCCAAATGCTAGGAGAAACAAGGTGTGACAATGTTGTTTCACTGAAGTTTGTTTTTTCAATGTTCACGAGACTATATGGATGGTACACATACAGTGCACAGACATTAAAAGGAGAGAGTGAGGATGTACAAATTTAAGATTCATATTTGTGATGCTTGTGTTGTGTGTCCTGTATTAATTCACCAATTTACATAGAGGCTGGCTGATCAACCTTCAGGAGTCACCAGAACTGATCTTTTCTTTGGGTGTCAGAACCCCCCCCCCCCAGAAAAACTCCCTGCCACCCCTTCACCACCCCATGATAAATTTTACAGATCTGCTACTGCATGGGTTTGAATTCACGGTGAATTCCCCCCAACGCCTCTTTCTAACCCCTCCGAGCTGCCACCTCCGACTGACAGTGCCCTTTGAGCCATGTAGGGGGCGCTGCTGAGCTCGGGAGCTGCTGCCTGTAACCGCTCTGCTTGTGTGTGCTTCTCTCATGCAGTCCTGCTGAGCCTGCTGGCGGCCTGGGCGCAGACGGAGATGAAGAGGGTGGTGGGGGACAACGCAACCCTGCCCTGCCACCATCAGTTCTGGGGTCCCGAATCCCAAACACTGGACATCGAGTGGCTCCTGCAGAAACCCAACTCAAAGCAGAGAGTGGTGAGGAGGCCTGCCTCTCTTTCTCATCCCTCTCTCTCTCTGTCTCTGTATCTTTCTCTCACCCTTCTCTTTCTCTCTGTCTCTCTCTCCCTTCCTCTCTCTCTCTGTATCTCTCTTTCACCCATCTCTCTCTGTATCTCTCTCTCACCCTTCTCTTTCTCTCTGTCTCTCTCCTCTCTTTTGCAAAAGTGGTGAGTTGAGATGGATACCCCTAATTTTTTGTCTGAAATTCAGTTAATTAATTGACAAATGATCTCCAATGGTTCTCC
The DNA here is from genome assembly GCF_013347855.1 of Anguilla anguilla. NCBI lineage: Eukaryota > Metazoa > Chordata > Actinopteri > Anguilliformes > Anguillidae > Anguilla > Anguilla anguilla. The sequence goes on from NC_049212.1 coordinate 25,982,766, forward strand.
AATGACTATAATGTTTTCTATTCATGAAATTCCCTACTCTTGTGACACTGGCCATGTACCATCCACAAACACACACACACACAGACACACGCATGCACACACACACACTTCACACATACGCACACACACAAATTCAAGGACACATACGTACTGACAGAGTGTCTCACACGCGCACAAACACACACGTACATGCATGCACGCACACACACACAATGATTACACCGCTAGGGGCAATCAGGCACAGGTAGACAATGTGGTGTGGCACCAGCATTTAGCACTCATCTACAGCAGGCCCTGCAAGGCCAGGGGCACAGGTCTCTCTCTCTCTCTCTCTCTCTCTCTCTCTCTCTCTCTCTCTCTCTCTCTGCCTCTCTCGCTCTCCCTTTCTCTCTTTCTCCCTCACCCTCACCTTCTATCTCTGTAAGTGATTATAAGGGTGTCTCTTTAGTCCCATAAGGGATATGCTACAGTGACAGTGAAGAGAAAAGCTTTTTTTTCTGTGTTTTAGTGGCGTTTGGTTAGATTTTCTAACTGTGCTCATCTGTCAGGTGATCACATACTTTGGGGGTAAAGTGTACGACCCCATCGAGAACCAGCAGAGTCGGCTTTCCTTTGCGGGGGACTACCTGAAGGGCGACGCCTCCCTGCTCATCGGCGACCTCATGCTGACTGACTCTGGGGAGTACAGCTGCAAGGTGAAGACCGGGGGCAAGTACCACTGGAGCACAGTCGACCTCATCGTGCTGGGTAGGTGTGGCTTCTGTAGTTCTGAGGAGATGTGGCTTCTGTAGTTCTGGGGAGATGTGGCTTCTGTGGTTTTGGGGAGATGTGGCTTATGTAGTTCTGGGGAGATGTTGCTTATGTAGTTCTGGGGAGATGTTGCTTATGTAGTTCTGGGGAGATGTGGCTTCTGTAGTTCTGAGGAGATGTGGTTTCTCTGGTTCTGGGGAGATGTTGCTTATGTAGTTCTGGGGAGATGTAACTTATGTCGTTCTGGGTAAGTGTGGCTTATGTAGTTCTGGGTAAGTGTGGTTTATGTAGTTTTAAGTAGGTGTGGCTTATGCAAATACATGGATTGTCTGTTGTGAGATGGGAGGTCAGTTTTTTCTGATATTGTTCAAGGTAAATGTGCTTATATTTCAATATTTTTTTAACAGTGGTTTAATTTGGAATTAATTTTGGTGTTGATATTGAGCTAAAATCTTAACACCTAGGTATTCAAACTCGGTCCTGGGGAATCTCTGTGTATACTTGTTTTCATTCGAACCACAAATGCAATTCCAGAATTTTAACAAGCTATTAACTTTTCATAATTAGGTGCGTTTCATGTTTAGAGGGATTATTTACCCTCTTAAGCCACATAATGTCAGAAATAGCTATGCATGTCATGAAGAATAAAAATCCCATGTCTACAATCTGTGTATTGCGCTAAATTACTAACAAATGCATAACAAGAGGTTACAAAATTATTTAACAAATCAAGTTAAAGGCATGGATCAGTAGGCTCCTAATTGCTGAAGGCGTGGACACAAGGCCACTAAAACTAGCCATTTGGTAGATAATGAAGAATGCAAAGACATAGCAAATGATAATGAATGAAACTTGCATTGTGTTAATAAGGTTAAGAAAGAAAGAAATTATGATTTCGTAAAACACTTGTAAAACCACCTAATTAGGAGACTATTGATTCTCCTTGTTCGGTTTAAAATTTGTTACCTCTTTTTGTGCAGTTGTTCGCAGTATAGCACAATGTGAACAGCATGCATTAGCTTCTGACATAATGTGACTTAAATAATCTAAATTAAGACTAAATAATCCCTCTAAACATGAAAAGCACCTAATTAAGAAAAATGAACAGCTTGTTAAAATTCTGGAATTGCAATTGTGGATGGAACGAAAGCCAGTATGCACAGAGGGTCCCCAGGACCAAGTTTGAACACCTAGGTATTAATATAATACCCATATTCTGGCCTTTGTATGTCCACTAGTCTGTGCTGCAGTGACACGCCCCACAGCCAAATAAAGTCAAATAATGACAATGTCTGGCTGTGGATAGGAACGCTATGGGGTAATTCAATAATGGGGGGTGGGGGGTGGGGGTGGGGGTGGGGGGTTTAGTTAGCAGGGCTTTAATTAGCATGGTTTCAGTTAGCAGGGCTTTATTTAGCATGGTTTCAGTTAGCAGGGCTTTAATTAGCATGGTTTCAGTTAGCAGGGCTTTAATTAGCATGGTTTCAGTTAGCAGGGCTTTATTTAGCATGGTTTCAGTTAGCAGGGCTTTATTTAGCATGGTTTCAGTTAGCAGGGCTTTAATTAGCATGGTTTCAGCTAGCAGGGCTTTATTTAGCATGGTTTCAGTTAGCAGGGCTCTATTTAGCATGGTTTTCAGTTAGCAGGGCTTTAATTTGCATGGTTTCAGTTAGCAGGGCTTTAATTGGTAGGGTTTCAGTTAGCAGGGCTTTAATTAGCATGGTTTCAGTTAGCAGGGCTTTATTTAGCATGGTTTCAGTTAGCAGGGCTCTATTTAGCATGGTTTCAGTTAGCAGGGCTTTATTTAGCATGGTTTCAGTTAGCAGGGCTCTATTTAGCATGGTTTCAGTTAGCAGGGCTTTAATTAGCATGGTTTCAGTTAGCAGGGCTCTATTTAGCATGGTTTCAGTTAGCAGGGCTCTATTTAGCATGGTTTCAGTTAGCAGGGCTTTAATTAGCATGGTTTCAGTTAGCAGGGCTCTAATTAGCAGAGTGCCCCTCTTGAGGACTGACAGACTGGCATCCCTAGGTTGGGTAGGGGGGGGGGATAAAAATATGGGACAGAGCTGGTTTAAAACTTAAATGACGGGCCGTTCCAGTGAAGAGCCACTCTTTTTAGGAGACTTTTCTTGTGATATACAGGGTGTTTCACTGCCCTGGACCTGGAGGCACACCATATGAGCTTCTTCTTTTCCAGATGAGAGCTTGGTTAATTAGCTTTTACTGAGCTGTTGCATGAAATTGAATACTGATCTATATTTGACATCTCTACACTTAATCTGCTTTAAATTCCTTTTATATTCCTAAAAGAAATGTGCTGTTGGAGGTTCATAAAAATAAAAAAAAGTTTTTTGCCCAACATATTTTTTGTTAATATCTGTTCCGTGGACAGTTTTCATGCATTTGTCTCAGTTAAGCTTAACTGGTTAATTTTTAATTTGTAAATTAATTCTCTTTAGTGCCCAGCAATAAAATGACTCTTTTTTTGCTTAGCTGCACGGTCTTTGCTTGGAGGGGTGTACTTCATGCTGAGCTGGCACAGGAAACCTGCAGGCCCAACTAGACCGCATGCGCCAAACTCACCAGGGGGAGTCGCTGTTGCGCCATAAGTAGAGGCATCCCTGCCAGTAGAAACTCTTCTTCCCAGGGTGACACTATGGCCAGTTATGCATGGCCCCTTGGGGCACTGGATAAGGGTTTGATATCAGGTCATGTCAGGGCTCGTCACTACACTAAAAACCAATGGTCTTACTACAGTGATCCAACTGACTGCTCCAGGTACCTGTGACAGAATCCGCATGTGTAATAAGTCCGATGGCAGATACATGATTAGTGAAGCTGAATCCAGATCTGTATTCAATTAACAGCTCAATCAAACCTAATTACAGATCTGGAATGGAAATCAACACGCACACAAACGCTGCCTTCAGGCCTGGTGCTGAGAATTACCGCTATAGTTTGCACTCCAGAGAGGGAATTTTGACACCTCCAACTCCTAACAATTAAAGGCCAAAAACTTCTCAGTGTCTCCTGGCTCTTCAAAAGGCTGTTTATTTATTTATTCTGACAAAACCCCTTTGCCTGTCATAAATATTGAACAACAAACTCCAGACATGCTTCTGGAAATGATTTTTTTAGTTTCAATCTGTTTTCAGTCATTTCAATCAAGCCTTCAGGATAATTGTTAAATTTCTTCACTGGTGAAAATACAGCTTCTACCAGTGGAGTCTGGAGCGATGGAAGAGTTTTATTCTTCTCTGGACACAAAGGCGACTTGGCGAAAGCCTATTTGAAACAGCCTCGCTTTGAACGAAAATGTAACGCCCCCCACCCCACACCCCTTAAAAATAACCACAAATCTTCTCAGAAGTCAGAAGGGAGATGTAGAATCGCTGTCAAAGTAGAATCCATCTCTTGAAACGGGACGAGCTCTTGAAACGCCATGGGAGATTAGTTTAATGCAGTTATTGGTTTTCTAATGGAAGGGACTCTTAATCTCCCCTTCTCTCTTCCTGCCCATAAAGACATTGCGCTGAGTTAACGGCTGTATTTTTACAAATTGCCCGCAGCTTTGCCGTGACACTTTCGATTCCGAGAGACGAACATTTGCATTTCTCTTTTTCTGCGCGGAGATAGCGGTTTGGCGGCGGACCCACCGGCCGCCGTGGCAGAGATATCTAACCAATCCTGACAGAACCGCGAGATTGACTGTGGAGGCACTGCCGCCTTCTCGGGCTCCTAAACTGCATCTCCTCCGCTGCACTGGAGCAGAATTTACACTCCAACATGGAGGGCGAGAGGGTGTGCAGAGATTGTAGGGTGGAGCAGAGACGATGGGTGGAGTTACAGATAGAGGGTTTTATTTGGGGGGGGGTGGTGTCTCTGTGTGATTTCTATTCTAGTCATGAACATTTCTGAATCACCAGCAGGAGTAGTGGGCAATTTGTTTATTTATTTTTGTTTGGGAGGGGAGGTCGGTATATAATATCATGTGACACTCTGCAATGCTCTTTGTGTGGCGGTATGATATAATGGTTAGGGGGCCTGTAACTCTGGGCTGGCAGGTTGGATTACCATGCGGGTGCTCACCCGTGAGCAAGGTGCTAACCGTCAGTTACTTATGAGTAAATTGTGTGAAAGTGTCACTGTGGATGAGAGCATGAGTTAAACGCATAAATGCAGTGTGCCCTAATGTGTCCCGGCCCCGCCCCCTCTGTGTGACCCCCCCAGTGAAGCCCTCAAAGCCCCGCTGCTGGATGGAAGGCCGGCTCCTGGAGGGCAGCAGCGTGAAGCTGAGCTGCAAGTCGGCCGACGGCTCAGACCCCATCCAGTACAGGTGGGACAGGGTGCTGGACAAGGGCAAGAGTGTGGGGAAGCTGCCCGCTCAGGCGCGCATAGGTGAGTCACCTGACTGCCCGTGCGCAAGCGCGTGTGAAACAGAGCATTACACTAGTGTTACCATAAGGAGTGCTACATTACTGTGATTATATCATTATTATAGGAACAACAGATTATGATAATATAGTGAGAAGCGCTAATGGTGGATAGCTAAAGAGAGCAAGGGTTGAAGTTTTGATTGTAACATACCCCTAATCTTGCCTCTACCTTAATGCTTGCCATTTTCCACACCCTAAACCTAATTCTGACCCTAATACTAATCCTAATTCTAGTCCTTGGAGTTATTACAAATTTCATATTTTTTGCTATTAAAATAGAAGTGAAAAACAATAAATGTAATCAATTCAACAACTCCAACCCTGTGTATGTGGGCCCTGGTCTATCTGTGTGTGTGCCTGTTGGCTGCTGGACCAGTTCACCCCCGAAAAGCTCAGAAGCACAGGCCAATGGCGTTCAGTTCTCTTAACTGGGTCTGAACAGATCCATCATGCTGCCAATGGAAAACAGCCAGCTGAAGCCTAACAATTAATGACCTCCCTGGAACGACACCTGTTCGGACTAATTAGCTTGCATCGGGCGGTGAAACGTATTGGCATTCAACATTATTTATCGTCCTTCCCTAATGATCATGTGGGACACACAGTGTCACGTGCCCGTCCCGACACGAACGGACGATGCGTCACTCCTCTAGACTTTGGGATGCGCCCCTCTTGTTCCGGGATCCGGCGTGTCCCTCCTCAATCAAACTGCTCCAAGGATCAATAGTAGCTCTCTGGGCCCAAAATAAACAGTTGTTAGTTCATCTGCTCGGCTTGGAGTCTCAAAGAGCAATGTATCAGAGTGACGGGCCCATTACAGGCCTAGTTTAACAAAGAAGCCTGAGTCAGGTTTAACCTCCGCCAGCCATCAACACACTTTCACTCCCACGAGTTCCATCGACCAAAACGTATGCTGTGCAAAAAGCAATCATTTCTTTCTGTGTCCGGTAGGTTCTTAACTATTATTTGCAACATGGTAGCAGTGAGAGTATAAGCGGTAGCAGTACCATAACAGTTAAAGTGTCTCCAGACTGAAGTCTAGTGTAGTTTTTGCTTTTTTTTTTTGCTTCTAGATTTGAAGAACCCTGAGATTGTCACCCTGCAGAATTTGACACAGGAGAGCTCAGGTGTCTACAGGTGCACGGCCAGCAATGACGTCGGCGAGGAGAACTGCCTCATTGAGGTCACCATGCACTGTGAGTACCAAGCACCCCCCACCCCCCCACCCCCACATCTTCACTGTCGTGGTGATGGATTGGTGTCGGTTCCTGGGGTCAGCAAAAAAAAATGTTTTCCCCATCCCTGCAGACTTATTGACCAGCCGCTGGGACCAGACACAGCAACAAGTGCACAATGGTCATTGTTTTCATTTGGAGGCCAATCTTTCAATGTCAGCAAGCGCATAAGATTTCCAATAGTGCACAGAGCGAGACTGACGATTGCAATATGGTGGAACAAATAAAAATTGCATCAACCAGCACACCTTTGCTTCACCTCTCTACACACCGAATCTCTTTTACCAAGAGTTCATTTTGTCGTGTGCATTCTAACTAGGGTCACCATTTTTTTCTCACCTGCGTTTCAGTCATCCCTCAGCAAGGGGTCAGTAGAGGCTTTTTTGATTGCACATGACATCTCCCCAGTCAACCGCGTTGTTAAGTCAAATCCCGCTTAAGGAGATGTTCCCACACTGACATGCTGTAATCAAGTGTAGTTATCAGAACCACAGATACAGCAGTAGCATGCTTTTATCATGCGGTACAATGTGTGTGCTTGTTAACCTGTGGGAAGTAGCTTGCTCTTATCTCATCGACACAAAAAAAAAAAAAAAAATCAAAAAAGATTAATTGGAGGCTATTTATAGTAATGAAATTCAGCAGGGCTAAAGAACAAAATGAAATAGATTCAAGCATCGAACGGACATGAAAGACAAATGTAGGGTTTAAACAAAGTTAATCGTGATTAAATGAACTTAATTAAATGAATTTAATCATGGTCAATTTTGTTAACGGTATGCTCAGTCATTGCTTGACTTGAACTTGCTTGACAAGTTCATCGCTTGAACTTCTCCGTGTGAAAAGATGCACCTTTCTGCTTCAACAGAGTTGGTTAGAATGACCGAGTATCATTTTTGCTATCTGTGCAATATTTGGAAAGATTTTCTTGGCTGTGCCCCAGCCCCCCCCCCCCCCCCCTCAGCAGCCTAGCAGAGCTGCTTTCCTGTGCAGATCATTTGTAATTGACAGTTTCGGAAGAACAGTTCTTGTGAAATCCTGTAATTGAGTCCAGAGGGAGTTTTGGAAAGTCGAATGTACAGACTTGCTTGGGGTCAAAAACCCTAACAGCCTCAAGAAATTTGTGTGCTGGTTGATATCTGGTTTCTTTTTGGCTGCACGAGGGTTGTCATATGTTGTCAGTTTCTCCGTAACTGCTCTCAATGTTGGAACACGTTGGCTGTTTATCGTTTTGCATGTGCTGTGTGTCTGCCGCTGAGCCAGTGTTTAGTGTTCATTTTTTAATAAAAATTTTCGGTTTTCTAATTTCTCTGCTCTCAAACTGGTCTCACTCGGTCTTTTGCCACTTTTCGTGACTGACATGAGCTGTGTCCCTAAATCTCTCAGCTGAGCCAGCACAGCAGTATTTGGTGAGATGTCTATATCCAGGTCCACAAGTCTGGAGTAGAAATCCAGGTCCTGGGAGTTTCAAACCCCATCAGATAGTGTCTCGTTTGCATGGCTCAGCTGGGAGTTTTACTGCGAGGTCTGACCCTTTCTCCATTACGCTGTCCTTTAGAAGCACTGCGCAGTTTAACTTGGACAGTGCTTAAAATCCCTTTTCTCAACTCCCACGAGATTTTGTCAACTTTGGGAAAACTGCTTGGCCAATGCAGCTTGCCAGTGCCACAATGTGGGCAGTGCAGGTTCACCCTTTAGGGTGTGAGATCACAGATATGTGATTATAATGTTGGGTTTAATGGGCTGCATTGGGCATCAAGCCTTTGAGGGTTCCTTGTTACGCATTACCTGAGAGGACTACATGGTTAAATCCACCTCAAAGTCCAACAGCCATTTTGTAATGCCATCCTCACCTGAACAGTAATTTACAGCAGCAAGGTGCACCAGGTCAGCGTGGACACTTTCAAATCTGATGTAACTGATTTTCCTTGTGCAACAAATAAAAGATACGAAACATAATTGTCTGCGCCACATCTGTGGCCATGGACCTGCTGTCAGCTGACTTTACATTTTAATTCTGTGCACCAACGGCCACGGCACACACTCCTGCTGAGGCCTTATCGCAGACAGGAGTGACCTGACATTAATTGCATGTTTATTGAGAGATGCACCTAATTGGGGGTTTATGCAGTTTTTCTAGTGGAGTGTTTGCACTCAGAAATGCGTTGATGTCTATCTGCTTCTCAGAGCTCTCATTGCCTGCTCACAGATGATTCCCCCTCGCTGTCGGTCTCAGCAAGACCGGTGTAGTTAAATTTATTTATTGTAAATGTCAGTCTACTGTTGTTTGTTGTTTTGTGTGCATAAATGGTTGAATCCGTCTGTGTGCAGTGTACCAGGCACATACTGGTGCACTAGATCACTGCGACTGCGTTTTTATTTAATAATAAACTTTATTTATATAGCACCTTTCATATCATAAAATGCAGCTCAAAGTGCTTTACAAGAGAAAAAATTGCCATCTTCTCCATGTGGTCACAAATAAGCACTAACTGTTTGATTAGTCAGGTGATTGTGCAAATCCAGTGCATTTGACAGAAGTAATGTCTTATAGTATGTGAAATGCAATGGCTAAAGCAGAATATGTACAATACAGGTAGAAGGGGGTAATTTACATGAAAACAGCATGCCTGTCATTTTGGTTCACCATATATGTTTTAGCTGTTCAGATTTCAGAAAAAAATTGTGTTGGCACTCATATTTACAGGTTTTAAGTTTTAAATAATTTTAGATTTTGTCATAATGTATGTGCACATTGACATGGTTTTTGACGTTTCCACAGACGTGCGGGGTATAGGTGTGGTGGCGGGGGCGGTGGTGGGCGTGTCCTTCGGGGTGAGCCTCATCATCCTCATCATCTGGCTGGTCTTCCGCAAGAAGGAGAAGAAGAAGTATGAGGAGGATGAGACGGCTAACGAGATCAGGTGGGCCTGGCTTCATGTCAAAGTTAGCCGCACATTAACTTGTCAGACATTTGTGGCTGAAATTGCCATTAGGTACTAGTTGAGGGCAAATGCGGACTGAATCTAAATCATAGTTTCACTTCTCCCATTCACATAGAGCCTCATTCTCCCATCACCCCTTGCACACTGTGTCCCATCAGCCAGTGGGGCCCCCAGGCCGCAGGTCTAATCTCCAAGCAAGGCCTCCCGATTTAGGTTAGCTTCTAATCAAGCCTCTCTGCTCTCCAAGCCAGCCTCCATTATACATCACAGTCCCTGATGGCACTTCTCATTCCTGGCATAAACAGGTTCTCTTACAGTTTAAGTGGGATTTGCTTCTCTATTGCAAGTGTAAAAATGAGTTATTAAGGTTTTGGGGACAACTGCGGATATACAATGCTTGCCTTTGAGGTGGGGGAGGGGGTTTGGGAGTTGTGGAGAGACAGTTGAGGCTAAACAATTTGAAAAGTTTGTTTCCGATATACATGAGTTTTGCTGCAGCATTTTTCATATCCGGTGAGATGTTCCTCTCTAGTCATAAGATTAACAAAACCCAGCCATGAGCCCTTGAAGTGTTTGGCAGTGGCACGCAAGAGCTAGAGCATGGAGCCACAGTTCCTCTGAACCCCAGACACCACTGGAGGACCCGTATAGGAAGCAGTGGTCCAGAGAAAGCAAGCACAACTACAGCCCTGGAGCTGCAGAACCCCCCTCCCCCACACACACACTTTGTTTGTACCCCTAACTGCAGCAGAATACTTACACTGGTTCAATTAAACCAAAGATTTGTTGAGTGAGGTGATGGTAGACCGTGGCTGGAGGGAATGTCCTGTAAACATATTGCAGCCCTGTGCTATAAAAGTGAGTGCTGTAGGACAATAAGGCCATTCCATTAACCGTAAAGTGCTTTCAGTCTACGGTATACAGAGGTCTGTACTCTGCAGAGCTGATCTGAGCTTTATAACTTGAAGTCATTGCCCTGCATCGCTGAACCAAAAACAGTTCCAATGTGTTTCAGGTGTTCATGAATATTAATGAGCAGGAAGTCTGTTGCTTGTTTGCTGTTGATTCAGATTCAAGTTTTAACTATAATTTTGTTAAATTCTTATTATAGCTCTAATTAATTAAAAATTTTATTCTAATTCTCATTGCTGTGGGAATGCATTCAATTTCCAGATTGCCAAGTTATTCTGGAATTAAATGCAGGCCCACCTGCTGAATGTGCACTGCGAGTGGCTGTTGGCGGAACTCTCTTTATTAGAGACAGGAAGGAGAGCTGGTGCGGGGGCTGGGTATCTTGATGGATATTAATGATCTCTGGTGTGCCTCTCCTGTAGGGAGGATGCTGAGGCTCCGAAGGCCAAGCTGGTGAAGCCCAACTCGCTCTCCTCGTCCCGCTCGGGCAGCTCCCGCTCCGGCGCCTCCTCCACCCAGTCCATGGTGCACAACAGCGCCCCCCGGGGGCACCGCCCCCGCCCGCCCGCCGTGACCGCCCTCAAGGAGAACGGCCAGCCCCCGAGCTTCCCCCAGTCGCCCCCGGCCTACGCGCAGGTGGTGCCCAAGACCCCCGAGCCCAGCACCCCCAAACTCAGCCCCGGCAACCTGACCAGGATGGGGGCTACGCCCGTCATGATCCCTGCACAGTCCAAGGCATTTCAGACTGTGTAGGGAGAAGAGGGGTCACCCCAACACGCCCCCCCCAACACCCGCCCGACCCCCTGGCCTGTCCACATGTCCAAAGCAAAACAGACCATTGAACAAACTACACTGAATTATAACAAAACAAAAGGGATGTAATTACAAGGAATCAATAATTAATAACAAAAGAAAAAAAACAAAAACTGTTTTTAAAAGGTTAAATAAATGCATATAAAAAAGGGACAATTGGATGTGCTTGCCCCTTCTGAATTTAAAGAATGAATAAATAACGTAATTAATGAATTCAATGAAACTAGGCAAGAATAAAGATGTTTTCTCTGCCTTTCTCTCGTCAGAGGCAGAACTTTCTTTTTTCATGTGTTTGGTTTTACTTCTGAAGACGCGGGAAGGAATGTGCGCTCTGGGGGGAGATGAAGCCAGGAGGAGGTAGAAGGGAGCCACGCCCCACTTTCTGATGCTCCGCCTCCGGGTAAGGCAGAAACGGGGAAGGGTTTTTAAACCGGGCGTAACGGATGGCAATGGCGGACGAGCAAAGAGTGGAGCGGGGAGGTCCCCAGAGAAAGAACACAGTGTCCCGCCACTTTCTGAGGCCACCTGAGCGTCTGACCCAATCACGCTCGCCACCGCCCCTCCCCGCCCACTGTTGGCCCGAGCGCAGGAGCCGGAGACTGCAGGGATGGCAGGAGCGAATCGTTTGAGGTAGTCTCCCCCGTCTTCCTGTGTGGGGTCTACTGCTCCTTGGACGTGAGGCTTCGGGCATATGTGGATTTTGGAAGAGGTGTAAAGAATAACTTGGTGCACGCATTTCAAAAGCCTCCTCTTAGGACCTCAGGTCTGCAGGACTGCAGGTTGCGCCTCCTTTCGGTGTCTCCAGCACCTCCTTTTTTTCCTGGATGCCCAACACTATATGAAATACCCTCCCCATACTAACTCGTATTTTTAGGGAGCATGTAGCATCTGTATAAATACTTTGCTTACCTGACACTGCTGGTGGACTACATTGAGTAAAAAATGTATGTTTATTAGGAGGAAAAGGGAGCCTTTTTGTTCTAATCTTCGATCTTGTTCAGTGGGGAATCTCAAGAGATTTTTTAAGGATGTTATGCAGTTGCATGGCAACTGCATCATACTGAAGTGCCACAAAGCCTCTGGATGTTGAAGTTGGTTCTTTTCTTTTTTTAAGGCTTTTTAATTACTTAAACTTTTTTGTAAAGTTACTGAAACCAAAATCTGTCAAACAAAAGCTACGAATGTGTGTTGTACAAAAAACAGAGATGGTCATTACCTATTTTTCTTTATTTCTCGGTGCAGAATGGATTTCTAATGGCAACATGTAGACACAATGTAGATCTTGAGCTCAATTAAACAATCAGGTGGGTCACTGAATGGTAAGCGAATACGGACTTGTGTATAGTTCTCACTGAGATGCACTGCAGAATAACTACTCTAGTCACATGCAGAGGCAGTGGATTTCCTCACGTTACCATCCCATTGTGTTGCCTAGAGGTGTCCCATGTGACCAGCATTGATACATCATTTATCTCTTGTTTCTACTTCAAAGAGCCTGTGCAACATGAAAGCAACTTTTGAAAAGGACAAGTATTGCCTGTTTTGGTGTGCCTTTGCAATCCCATCTTCTTTGATAATTTTTTTCCTCTGCTCTTACTGTGTATCAAAAAAGAAGCAAAAAGAATCACTTATAATTAGTAACAGAGTTTCAGCGGCTGACTGATGCAAAGGATGCTGGGAGCAAACACATCCATTGAGGACATATGCAAATGAATAACCGGCTGCATCAACACAATGAGATCGTAATTTGGGCAGTGGAAATTCACTCTGTAGTTGCACTCTTGTTTGATATTGTACATACAATAGATAGATATGCATTTCCAATGTCTTTTAATTTTGCAAGGAAAGTGGCTGAAGTGCAGAGGCATCTATAAATGGAGAGAAAGCACTACTCTTTGGTATGCGTTTTTGTTTTTTTTTTACCAGAGATGCCACATTTATTAGTGGTATCCAGTTCTCTGGCCAGGACCACGCTCTCTGTCCCTGTCTGACACGTGCAACCTAAGCAACTCAAGTGAGATGGCACGGGTGTTGACATTCAGATTTCCCTTTTTTTTTGGACCAACACGCTTTTTGAAATCAAGTTATTTTGACGGGGTGTCGATATTGAATATGAGATGCGCAGATGAGTCAGCAGAATATGCATATTGGTCTCGTGCTGTGGAGGTACCTCACCAGCATGCTGGTGTTCTGACAAATCAGACGAGGCGAGGCTGCATTCTGTATTAGCCAATGGGGTTTACAGGGGCAAAAAACAAGAAGGGGTGACAAGGGAATTGTAATAGTCCAGGGCTTCAAAACAGTAGGTAGTTTGATTTTGGAAATGTGAAAATACCATAGGACTACAACTTGCATACTTATGGATAACCACACATTGGAAAATGAGTTTGAAAACTACTTCTGATATGCAGTTTGTTTTCATCCATTATCTAGACTGCTGAGAAATAAAAGAGCACGGCCGTGTAACTAACAGAATTATTTACTTCACGAAGCGTGCTCAGTTTGAGTAGGTAGGTCACCCTGAAGGGTAGGACAGTTTGTCAGAACACCGACCCATCTTAATAAATGTCTGCTGGCTGTCAGCGATTTGAACGCTTCTAACGGGACAGCCATCTCATTTTTTCTCCCCCCAAACCGCCCCCCCCCCCCCCCCCCCTCCCCCCTCGCCCCCGCATTTGACGGATGAAACTTCAGGAAATATTAAGCGTGACTGATTGTGCAAAGCCCTTAAGGACCACACAGTGTATTTCTCTTAGATAACCCGGGAGCGACTCTCTCAGCTTCCCTTCCGAGGGGGTCAAGTGCCGTGAGATGCAGGCGTGGATTAACCTTTCAGCAGGAAAGAATGAGAGGCGAGAAGAGAGAAGAGAAATGGAGAGGAGGGTTGTGGAAGCTGTTGTTGTAAATTACCTAAAGCCCCTCTAAGTCTGTACATTGCCTTTATTGGCTGTAGATGAAACAGGATCAGTGAAAGAATGATGAACCTCTTTATTCACGTTCAGCCAGGCCCAGGACCGTACGCTAAAGGTGTCCGATGCCTTGTGCAAAAAGCACTGGATGTAACGCTCCCTGGTTAGCCCAACTTTCCACTACATTTCAACTAGGAAATCTTCTAAGCTCCAAAAAATACAACTCTATGGTATTTTAAAATACTTTAACAGATTTTTTTGTTGTCAACAAGATTACAATAGTATGAGGAGAGGCTCCACAATAGGCTGAGCTATGATTCATTGACTATTGTGAACCAATCAAAACACGCTGCACTGCACACAAACACACACACACACACACACACACACACAAAAAAACATTTGATTGGTTCAAATTAGTCCAATTAATCTCATAAAATAACCAGTAACATCCACCCACCCTTGGAGTTTTGTTCTTTAGCGAATTATGTCTACCAAATTCTGTTTCTTTTAAAACATTTTATTTGGTACTCTTATATTGTGGTATGAACATGTACTCGCATATGCTGTCACCTTTAACAAATAAAATAATTAATTGGTCATATTTAATTATCTCACACAGCTAGTGAACTATGTTTTATAAGATTCCTTCAGTAGGTCTCTAGCATGACATAGCATAATTCACAGCTTGGCTGGTCTGTCTGTAAACCTGTGCATATGATGTGTTAGAAATGACTGAAAATCACCACAACAGTGAAAGCAAAGGGACTGCATGTTAGAGTTACTTAACTTGAGAACGGAATATCTTGCCTCAATACTGATATAATATATAGATATAACACATGCACACGTGTGTGTGTGTGTGTGTTTGTATGTGTGTGTTTTTTTTAGTAGTATATGTTTTGCTTTTGGTTGAAACTCCTAAAACTGTAAATATCTCATATGGAAAGATTTAGTACATTACTATATTTTATTTTGTTTTTGTTTTTCCAATCAGAGTACTTTTGCACTTTCACACTCTGTGCTCACCTGTGGTTTGGTTGGGTCTGTAATAACCGTGTGTGGATGTACCGTCAGAAAGGCCACTCTGAGCAGTCAAATAAAAGGAACTACAAGCCACCTTTTACTTTTATTTGTCATACATGCCATTGATTCTCTCTGATTCTGTAAACCGGACCCTTTGTTTGAAGACAAAGACCATGTAAATATGTCCTTCACAAGTAAAATTGTATATTTTTACGAACTCTGAATTATTACTGTTTCCTTTGTAATAAAATATTCAGTGACGAGTTATTCAACAGCACAGCTTCTCTGCTTTGGTCCAACTTGGGCAGCAAAGTGACATTTTAAATCTTTATTTGGTGGTGACTTCTTCTCGGTATTTGAGAAATGGCCAAAGGCTTTATGATATGCGCAGGCCCAAGAAAATCCCCAGTGTCGCAGTAGAGAAGTTCCCGCTGAGTCTCAACCAGGGACATGTTATCAGTCCTCAGGGCCAGCCTGCCTCTCTCAAGGCTGACACTTCCACCATGTCAACAGGGAGCTGCACTTGGTGACAACAAGAGAACAGTGTTCAGTAAGAGGAATGTTCAGGATAATTTCATGCTTAATAAATAAGGCTATTCCCTCAAAGAAAGTATCTTTTTTTTGTGTATAGCTAGAACCACTTTCCTTTTTTATTTTGTAGTTTTACAAGTTGATATTCATAAAAAATAATATTCAATTTTAAATAGAAGCACAGTACATTCTTATCATATGCGCAGTCCCTAAGCACATTACAAAGGTGTAAAGCAAGAGAAAGGTGGAAACAGAATGCTTATTCTTATAATAATATTATTATAATTAACAATAATTATTATCTTATAATTATAATTACCCATGTATCAAAATCAAAGCCATTGCTCATTTTTCCCTGTGTAAAAAAAAAAAACCCACACGAATGTTTAATCAAAAAAGTCGTACGGCTTTAACATGCGTTAATCAATGAGGCTTGACACGGCGACATTGCACGCGACCTTCCGTTCCACTCGATAACGACCGCTCTGTAGCGTCACACAGAGCCGCCGCCATCAACGGCCTTCCTCCTCAGAATTCCGCTCAGACTCCGCGCCTCTCCCATGCCTGTCCTTTGAAATAAAATAAAATCAATAAAACGCACCGTGTGAAGGGCACTCTAAAGACGTCAAACGCCACATCAAAACAGAATGAAAATGCCAGCACGGCGAAACAATACACTTCACACAGCCACTGTCGGTAGACTCTTATAATATCCCAGAATAGATTTTATTTTTATAAGTTGTTGACTGAAGCTTGTGTTTTATATGACCTGATGTTCATTTGTTTTGTGCAATATGTCTAACTGTATATAAGCCAGTGGATGTTTGTCTTTAAATGACCTGAAAGATTATGCTGTAGATGTATTCAAAAATGATGGCAGCCTCCTGGTAATGCCATTGCATTTGTTGTGGAGCTCTGCTCTCTAGTGGTGCGATCAGGACCCAATAAATCTAAAGGTCAAATTCAACCGTGAAGACTCACACAATGCTTACAGATGGTAATTAAAGCAACAGTTGCCTAATACAGCACATATAGTGCATGTAAAATTGACAGCACGTCAAACTATTTTATATCTGTAGTTCAAGAAAAATGTTGGGACAGAACATCACAGGGTAATTATAAATTGGGGATGTTACTGAAATCATACTGAGTTCTGTCCTTTGACTGAAACCCAAGTGTGTTGTAACCTGACTATAACAGTAACAACTGACTAGCACTGGTGACCGACGTTCGAATGTTTGGATCAATGCTTGAGAGGTGATCGCCAAGAATGTTCTTGTAGTTGCCCCACAGTTCCCTCTAGTGGATAAAGAGAGCAATATCCTGGTTTTACGACCTGTGTATTTGATGTCATCTTGTTTCTGCTGTCCTGTAGGTTTTCACTCCAACCCTAACAAAGCGCACCTCATTCAACAGCTAGAGATCTCACTCAGCTGCTAATTAGTACAATCAGGTGTGCCAAATTAGGGTTGGAATGAAAACCCACAGGATGGTAGATCTCCAGGAGCAGGGTTGGTTACCACTGATGTACATTGTCATAAGCAACATTAAGAGCTCAATAATGGAATTATTTTGACAGTGGAATAGAACATTACTCTAGATACTTGCTGGCTCGATCCATATTGTGAGGCTATGGTGAGTGGCTAATATTATTTTGGATGTTTATCAGCGAAAATGTGGATTTGTAAAAACACATATTCTGTACTATTTTTTATTTGTGTGTATTATGCACTAGTGTTTTTATTTATAATTTTTAAAGAATTATACAATTAAACGTAAGGATATTATTTGATTTAACAGTGAAGAGTTTCATCTTGAATGACAAACATTGGCACTTCTGTGCTGCTTTTCTAACTTACATAAAAGACCTTGAGTCACTGAGATGAGGTTTGTGTTCCTAAACAAAACTGTAACAGCTAGCTAAAATTAATTCATCAAAGTTAGAAAAAAAATCCGGCCATATAGGATTTAATGTCAATATATTTAAGTTTTAAAAGATATTTTAATTAATTCATATTTTTGTTTTACCAATCAAAATTATGCATTAGCAATGAACAAAATATGTTTATTTATGAACTTCTGCAATGAACCTCTAAACCCAACACATGTAAATTTAGGATGAAAGTTCATGCATTACTGCACACCTGGTAATATGTACACTATAGCGGTATATACAACATACACTACACTGCAGTTTTGCAGCGAGCGCTTTAGAACTAACAGACTTGTATTTTGATTGGGGCCCTTTAGTGAAG
The DNA here is from genome assembly GCF_013347855.1 of Anguilla anguilla. Classification (NCBI taxonomy): domain Eukaryota; kingdom Metazoa; phylum Chordata; class Actinopteri; order Anguilliformes; family Anguillidae; genus Anguilla; species Anguilla anguilla. Next base: position 26,000,578 of record NC_049212.1, read on the forward strand.
GTGCTTTTCTGTGGAATTATTTATATTTTTATTTATTTCGCCTTCATTTAACTTGATAATCCAAACAGGATTAATTGTCCTGCCAAGAGGACAGCACAATACATATATAAATACAAAAAGCATGCAGTAATAGACATCAGTGATACACAACGATAGTCCCAACAGGCAGAGTGCACACTTCCAGCATTGCTTCCTGAATTCTTCATTTAAACTGAAAGCACTCAAAATTGAGTGTTTTTGTAGGTCTTTTAGGCAGGCTATTTCTGCCCTCTCAGTGCCCCCCCATTCCATCCACCCCCTCTTGTGACTCAACCCCACTGATTCCCAGTGGACAGCGAGCACTGAGACCCCACAGTTAAACTACATTACACTGTCTGATGACTTTGCTAATTATTGCACAGCGATAAAGTCAAATGGAGAGGTTAATAGGATGCTATTTTTAACAGGTGCTTCTCATAGTTCCTTTTAAAGCGCTGCTTTCTTTGCAACACGGCTGCCTTGATTTGAAGATACAGCTCTGAAAGTGCTTCAAGGCAAAACAGATTATTGCAGAACTCCATGGACCGTCTTCCTGGCAGATTATCAAACACATCTAAGCTACTTTACATGGACAAAATAATGTAACGGACATACTTCCTTATTGCACCAACAACAGCAAAATGATCTGTGTAAAATAAAGCACATGTGGTCCCAACTGGACTTCTATAAACTCTGTTGTGTTGACATAACTTTATTATGTGTCCCAATTAAAATGAACACTTAAGCAATTTTATTGCTTTTGAAACACTCATCAGTGTTAACCTTGCATTTACAAGTTTGGTGCAAACTGTGATTCTTTTTTTGTTATGTTGGAATCACAGAGCCTACAAATAAAAATGTTAGTCATGTATTTGCCAGTTACAGCTTACAAGCACAACTGAACAAACCCCCGAATTCTAAACCAACACACAGATCGGAAAAAGAAAATAGACAGGAGGCCACTGAGCGAACTGGATCAGCTGTAAAATAAGAGTAAATTACTGCCAGGAGATCGATTTGCAACTGTGTAATGATAATGGTGAATAGAGTGAGCCACACAAACTTCCTCACAGAAGCAGGAAAGAGTGAACCAGTTTGCAAAATTAGTGTAAAAACGTTTACTCTGTGTGTGAGAGAGACCCTTAACTCAAGCTAGCCTTCAATCAAGGATTAGATTCGGCAGAGCCTTTTCAGATGGCGTCCCATTAAACAGAGACGTCTTAATTGATTCCAAAGCATCTGATGACCATGCTGTTCCTCTCTGAGTTAAGTAATTGGACAGATACACTTAGTAAGAGAAACAAAAACAGAGCTGAATGCTTTCCCTGTGTACATCAATAAACTGGCCGCTGCAGTCTCCTCCTGATTTGCTGACACTCTTACCCGTCAACACAAAATTTACCATGTGAATACTCTGAAGTTTCCCAAATTTAAAAATGGCCCCATAACCCTGTAATAGGCACATCTTTGATCAGGGCTGTCCAATCCAATTCCGGGAGATATACCATCGGGTAGGTTTTCATTTCAACCCTAATTTGGCACACCTGATTCCACTAATTAGCAGCTCAACATTTCAACCCTAATTTGGCACACCGCATTCCACTAATTAGCAGCTCAACAAAATCTAGCTGTTGAATGAGGTGTACTTTGTTACGGTTAGACTGAAAACTTACAGACTGGTAGATCTCCAGGAACAGGATTGGGCAGCCCTGTCTTAGGTTAATAACCTCACTCACAGGTACAATGGCAGCACTCCACCTGGCAATCTAACCTACAAGCCCATGTGGATTGCAACATAGCCATAATATGGGTTGTAATTTAGAAACATTTTTTAAGATACTTCTTTAAACATTTTAAAGGCACTCCGTTTCAGTACTTTCTTTGACCTACGCATTTGAATTTGTCCTGGAGCATTAGGGCATTTCCAGATTGACATCCAGCCTCGTGTATTTGGAAATGTGCAAACGTGGACATTCTAAGGTCACTGTGTACTACAATACTGCATGTGTTAAACAAAGATGTTTTCGACATGAACACAAGTTAGAACGAATACATGAAATAACTGTTAGCGCCGGAGTCGCTAACACATTTACTTCAGAAAATGTGCATGCCCAGCATGCGCCAGCGCCTTGGCCCTTAATGGTTTTCTAACCTTGGAAACAGGTGAACCTGCCTCTCCCTGTCACCTGAGTGTGTGTGTGTACTGCTCCACTAACCAAATCGGCATCCTCGTCGCTGTCAGAAACGGCAGTGCTTCGGACGCGCACCGCTAAGGTAGGCTACTGGTGGGAGGGGAAAGAAGACGGACGAAAACGCACGGGGGAGGAACGGAAGTTTCCAGGTCCCCTTACAAGCCATATCGCCTGTAGTATTTGTTTGTTGCCCCCAAAGTTCTCGCTCGCTTTCTGCAAAGTATTCGTAGTCATCGGTATTCAGCCACACGCGTGGAAAGGGGGAAATGGCTTTTGCAAACCTGGGACACGCCATCCCGCAACTGAAACTGGAGGAGTCGGCGGAAGACAGTTTGTTCAAGAGCATCTCCATGCGATCTTTGCAGCAGTTACAGCAGCAGCTGCGGATTAAGCCCTGCTCCCCAGTAAGCTTCAGAAAAAACCACAGGTAGGACAGATGTTTCACACGTATTCACACCGTTCTCTTAACGTTAACAAATTGAAGGATGGTGCGAGAGGGAAGCCGACAGTGGCGTTGCACGCGCTATATGCTCAGTTGATATAAGCAGTTCTCCAAAAAAGGAGAGAGAATAAATACCGGAATCACCTAAGTTATTTGAAGACTGTTTACAGGTTAGAGCTGCCTTCGTGCAACAGCGAAGTTAACACCGGCGACAGGTGGTGGCCCGATTGTGTTGCTCGATGAGAATGTGGTGACGTAAACAATGCTGTCTAATTCTGTGACCCACGCAGTTTAGTAGGCAATGCATTGGTTTCTGTTATGAAGAAAAGCAACCTAGCATTTCCTTTGTGAAATACTAAACATTTTACAGCTGCTACACTTACAAGGTTTAACTTCAAATCGTTTATCCGTTTCGATTCATTAGTGTGACAGTATTATAAACAAAAGAAGAAAATATTTCCATAGAAGTCTTAACTTCAGGACAATGTTCTGACGAAGTTTATTGCTCACACGCATGCTTCTTTCGTTTATTAAGGAATATGTTCAAAAATACATATTAAATAAAACAATATAAATACATTGCAATTGAAATGTTGTTATGGTATAAGGTAAGTAAGACTATAGTTTGGTGTTTGCAAGTTGAGCACCCCTGAGAGCAAATCGCTGCATCATGCTTGGGGTTATTTGCATGGCTTGTGGTGGTCATGGTCCTGGTTTTCCTCGTGATTGTGTTTCAGACCCTCAAGGCCATTGGCGGGCAACCTCTTTGTTTTCTGACACCTGACATAACAGAACAGGAGCCATATTAGCCCTGCGGTAAAGGGGTGGTGGCCCACGCAGCAGGCACCACCTGGACAGTTACAGTAGATGGAGCCTAAGGTCAAACCCATCTACCATTTCCTATACAAGTCTATAAGCAAACGCACGCTCACTCTTTCATGTCCCTCTGTCTGCGTTTGTTCCTCAGGCGCAGGACAATAGATTCTGCAGCACAAAGGGAAGTGTTGGGCTAAATATAGCAGCAGGTCCAAGAGAGAGAGTCTTTATCGGATCATTTATGTTTATTCAGTTTTTGTTTGCTGCATCATTTCCAGTAACCCCACGGCTCAGTCAACCTTGGGTTTTCAGCAGGCTGTCTGTACGTGGTAGGTAGCTCATAATAGTATGCTGACAGGCTGAATAATTGGTCATCCGATGCTAATTGGTTATTTAATGCCACGGGCTCTTTAAAATTGTATAGATTGCTGGCCGTGGTAAAAGGGGAATTCTTTTCAACGTGCCACCGCCGTCTGTAGGTCACCGTATCAAGGTTCCCTCATTCCTTGAGAGGGTTTTAGCGGTGCACATCGTACGCAGTCTTCAGCGGGGCCTGCAGCAAGAGGCACAACATATCATGTGGCTCCTGAAAGCCCACTGGGCACCCACAGTAGCCGAAAATTTCCTGCCAAATGTTATTGCTTTTCCCCATAGCCTTCAAATCGTTTAGGGGGCTGTACATTGTAGTTTAATATTATATATTAGCCCTGCTAGCAAAGAGTGTGAATTAATAACTGCTGGAGAAATTGGTTCTAAGCATGTAGTAGCAATTTCCTATTCATGCATGGTGATGATGTTTCCTGAAACTGCCTATGCATTTGCTCTGTGTTTATCATTTAGGGAGTCATTTTACATCAGCTATCTCTTGCAGCCTTTAAATGACTTAAGGACTTAATTAAATTACCCCAGTCTTGTTTGTATTGTGTATGATTGGTATGTTCTGCACTGTCCACAGTGCATAATAGGGCGAATGCCTGTCAGGAAGAGGTAATAATGACCCCTATCAGGGTAAAAACAAAGCACCTCTAAGGCAAGTTGCCAAATGACAGGCCCCTCTTTGGGTCAAATTTACTGTTGGCAAAGTGTCCGCAATAGGTTGCGAATATAATGTCAATATAGGCTACATTATTTTAAAGTGGAAACATTGAGTATTTATAACTTTAACTTTGTGCAACTGTGAAGAGTATATTTGTGATGCTCCAAATTTTGATTTCATTTTCATATTTTTGATTGGAACAAAGGCTATAATGGGCCTACTACCTTGGAAATACAGACACATGGTTGGGTTGATTATTAGAGAAATTGAAATATTGCCTTTTAATTTGCATGGACAGAAAATTGGACCCCAGCCTATAAAATAAAAATATCACACTTTCAGTGTTATTAACCTCTTCCACAGCCATAGCTATAGTACAGGCATCTGTAACAAGTCTTCTGAAACTTAAATTGAAATACAAATGGATTTCTGTCTGAGATGAGCTTTAGTTATTAACTGACTGTGTTGGTCTCCAAACCAGCTGTGTCTCTTAAGAACAATATCTGCACAAGCCATCTGACCTCTTAAAGAAGCAGATTCTGAGCCAATGGCTGATCTCAAGGGCACAGACTGGGGAGCCCTGTGATTTAAACTCGCAGTGCATTACGTCATTGGCTTTGACCTTGTGTGTGTGTGCGTGTGTGTGTGTAGTGTGCGTGTGTGTGCGTGTATAGTGTGTAGTGTCATATCTCTTGTGAGAGCGCCTGTCTCTCCTGCAGCTGTGCCTCTGACAGCCACTTAGTCTCCAGGGACAGATGATTGACAGCTTGGATATGGAGACTTCACTGAGCCAGAGCATAGACTGTCCTTGATTTGGAATCTGACTGGCCGACAGGCCGGGAAGCTCCGCCCTCCTTCTGGAGGCTGTGGATCTTGAAGGGCACCTTTGAAGCAGGAGAGCATGGGGGTGGGGGGGTGGGGGGGGTGGGGGGGTAGGGGGGCTGTTTTATCCCCCTGCCCACAGTGTTGACAACATCAGCTCAGCCAAATGCAGTATAATCATTTCATAGCCAGCATCGTTAGCACAACCTGCTGTCACACTATCACTCCATTTTTCTTTCCTTTGTTCTAAGATGGGAATAGGTGAACCTGCTAAATGGATTAAATAAATGTTCCTCTAAGACAAAGCCATTTGTGGAACTGGAAAGAGCCCTTAAACATAATAGACTTTGTTACTGGATATTTGGACAATAGTCATTAAAAGAATGAGTCTAACCTTGATGAGTTTCACATTTCTGTGCAAAATTCACCCAAGATGCCCTCTGTTATTGCAGCTTTTTGAGGGAAGGTCACTTTCCTCCTCTTAAAGAGGACTTGCTGCCTCATTTCACATTCCGTTGACTAATTTAGACAGTGCACGCTCACAGATAGCAGGAATCTAAACTATGAATTTAATGAACATGGATTTAATAAGAAAAGAGGATATCAAACTGTCATTATATTCTTGATAGATTGGCACACCTATTTATATACGGCACGGTACTCTTTGCAGGTGATATCCAGATATTTGTAATGAAACCAGCTTGATCAAACTGACCTGAACCTTCTCAGGTCTGAGATGATATGTGAGATGTTGTAAAGATGTTGCCCACGCTAACTCACAGCTAATGACTGGCCTGACTTCTTATCTAAAGAAAACTGACTTCCTTAAACTGGTTGAGGTGTAGTGGTGAAAATAGCTGTGCTACAGGTTGTATTTCTCATTATATTTGGTGTCTGGTTTGTACCACCTGCGAGGGGCATATTCAAACACTGTGAACAGACTGAGAGGCCCATTTCTGGAAGGTCTGGAAGCAGGTTCTTGAAGGCAGGCTGCTGGGCAGGGGAACTCTGATGAAATGTGAAAATCCGGGCAAGCGTTCAATACCAAAATGTTCTGAACTCCAGCAATGTTTGCCTGGGAAAATGTACATGCTACGCTAGAAGGAAGTACTGCTTTGAAAATTTTATTCCTGTAATGAAATATTACTGATGTAACGTGAGCCAACAAATTTCCACTTAGTCAGATCTCTCCTGTTCAGTGGTCTACCTTAGAGAACATGAATTTTTCCTTGGCTTTTTAAAAAGGGGAAGTTTTTAAGAGACCTTTTTTGTGTAATTTAGTACAGTTAGTACAATTTAGTACCCCGGGAGGAACATGGGTATTCGGATTCATGCAGAACTCACAGTTGTTGTTTTTATTTTCGGATGGGGGCACGTTCACCTCCTTTTTATTCAGTTTTAATTGTGATACCGTACTGCATTAAATGAAGTGGGGCTCTCTAGAGCTATTACAGTGTAACAGTGGGAGAGCCACTCTACCTTCTGTTGTGTATGGTGTCCAGGTATAATATGGTATAATGCTCACAAGCCCAAGCAGTGAACATCACAAATGCCAAAAACCCAGTCAGTGCTGCACTGACTCTGCACAGACTCTCTGATCTGTATTCTCTCTGGATTAGCCGACATAATGGCTGTTGTCTAGACAACGCAAATCTCAGTCCATATTCCCTGTATTTGTACTGTAATCATCCAAATGAGCAAACAAAATAAACAAACAAGCCCCCTATGCACAAGGTGCTTCCACAGCGTCAATTCTGGATTTCCCACAATGTGAGATTACTTATCCTCATGTTTGCCCGACCGCTAATGAGGAGGATAGCTTAAAAAAATGTTTGCTAACGAGGTGGATTAAAATCTAAGTGAGTTTGCATTTAAAATTTCATCCCTGTGAAATACAGCAACCGGGCCCTCTCGCATTTTCGGCAGCCGCTGTGAGGATCAAAGAGTCACGGCACGTTTCAAATCCCCCGTCCAAAGCCTCCCCGCGAGTGGAAATGGGGATTCCTGCCGACAGGGGAAAATCAAAGCGGTGGATGTCCTTTTTTCCTTTTGGGCTGGAAGTGTTTAATTAAGCAACTAAAATAAAAGATTATTCAGCCGCTCTGACAAGCAGCTTTGTTCGCACCCGTCCTTTTGTCTGGAGATGGACGGGCAGTGGAGGAACTTGTCTTTCGTATCCACCCCCGCCCGCACGGCGTTGACACGACATTAATTCAACGCCACGGGAAGCAGAATTGATATTTCCGTGTGGGTTACGTGGGATTCTGTCTCCTGAGTGGTTAGTTCAGTCATTGTGCAGAGAGTATTATACTGTGACAGGAATACTATGTTAATTGGGTTGAGGCATGACAAATCATCCCTCAAGAAGTCATTTATATACATAATTGCACCATTTGCAAGACACACCATTTATAATGGCTTTTGTCCTGTTACACATTCTCTAGACATTTGTACTCTCCTCGGTAAGTTGATGAGTGTCTTACCCGGGAACAGACTTCATAACGAGGGCATTGGTTGATCTGACTTATTCAAATTTCTCGGATTGGAATGTGGGACAGTCATTCTTCATGGTATAGATAGCTATTTCTGACATAATTTGGCCTTAAGGGGGTAAATCCTCCAATAGGCATTCAATGTCAAATTAAGAACAATTAACATCTCATTACAATTCGTAGGTTGCAATTATGGTTGGAACAAAAACCGGCATACATAGTGGGTCCCCAGCAGCAACTTTTGAAAAGCCCTGCTATAGAGCATTATCACAGGGCATTAATGTTGCATTCTGCCATCACTATGGCCATGTGGCAGCGTAAACGTCTAGGAAATTAAAATCCATAAATTCTTTGCTGATGCTTTAAAAAAATTAAAAAAAAAACATTTCTGCATTCACAAACGGCAGAGTAATATTTTTAAATGATTCTTGGAAGAAAAAGTATAAAAGCCTGTGCTGACATTGACTTGATTTCCAAATTGGCTAAACACCGGGTTTTCGGGGGGCAGGGTGAACTGTTGGTTACATAACACAAACCAAGTCGAGTGAAATCCTTTCTACGTGTATTACGTAAATGATGCTCTTGCCACTTGTTCGGGTAAGGCAAGCTAAGTGCCTAAGCATTGCCCCTTCTCGATGTGGAGAAAGCAATACACTTTTATTCTCAAAAATGAAGAAACCTACAAGAAATAGGTTTTATTTCTGGAGCCCAAGGTTACCGCAATATTACAATAAACCGTACCGTTTGCAGTGACCATTTTTGCCCAGAACGTCGCCGAACGTGGGTAAACGGATAAGCCTACTTTTAGCTAGTAACAATTAAATGGCTTTCATGCTTAGACGTGGAATCAAAGACTTCCTATATTCGGATGTAATGTCCAGAGTTTGAGACTTCTATAGAGTCTGTTAGTGTATAGTAGCTCAGTGTTACAGCAATTACAACAATGTTACTGAGCTCAGGATACACGCAACCCAGTCCGTGTCTGCTGAACAGGTCACAATAATCTAATAGAGTTTATTGCAATTTAATGGTTATAATTGGGTTAAAAAACTTGAAAAAAATATTAAGACGACAATCAATTGTCACTTCTGGGGAATATAACCAAGTTTCCTGGACCTTTCATTTTTGTGCTTTTCAGTTTTTCCCAGCCAGCTTTCTGAAAATTCAAAGCCCGTTATAGAATGTGCATTTTAGGTAGCTGGATATTTCTTGGTTCAGCGGGCAGTACACAGCCTTTTAAAAGCCCACTGAATTAAGTGTTTCTAGTATTCAGATTCAATATCAAGTTCAAAGCAGAGCAGACATCTGTTTTCTCAGTAATGGCATTGAATGTTTAAAGCAGCACATAATGTAACCCAGCTCTGAGGCACACTCAGGGAACATTCACTTTAACAGCTTCACTCTTTAGTACTTACGCTCCTGAACAGCCATAAGTGCTACATTTTGTAAAGCCAATTTATTTGGCACCTTTTTTGCTCTTCATTCAGTCGAATGCCTAATCGTGACTGCACCATTGCCACACTGTCCACCCTGGGTTCAGAGCGACCACTGCATTCCACACTGCAGGCCACAAGCTGGGCTGTGCAGTCACTGCGCTGTGCAGTCACTGCGCTGGAGGATTATGATTCATGAGCAGCTGAAGCTGGGGCTGACCGCAGGTACAAGACTCACCAGAGGGGTCTCTCTTGTGCAATCGGGCACAAACAATCGGGCCAACACTGAGGGCCAATGGCACCCTACCCTGTGGGGCTGCAGCACTGGACCAGTCAGGGAACTCGGTACCAGATCCTGGGAACCACACTCCACTGTTCATTCATTTATTAGCCCTCATATTTGTCCTTTATTGTCATTGGGCAGAGTGTGGGCACTGGGCGGGGTGTGGGCACTGGGCGGGGTGTGGGCGCTGGGCGGGGTGTGGGCGCTCGGTGGGGTGTGGGCGCTGGTTGGGGTGTGGTCGCTCTGCGGAGTGTGGGCACTGGGCGGGGTGTAGCCGCTCACTCCACTCAGCTGGTTTTGTTCCCTGGTGCTGGCCTGGGCCCAGGCTACTCCTGCAAAACCCCACCAGTGGTAACAGGAGACAGAGCCACCCAGAGAGCTGCTCTGTTTCCATTACACACACACGCACACATGCGCGCGCACACGCACATGCACACACCTGCACATATTCATGATGTATGTACAAGTATAATCTATACAGACACAGGCGCACATACACATCTTCAGTTTTAATGCATTTTTGAGACCCAGATTATATTTGCACAAGCCCAATTCAATTTGAAAAAAATAATTCCATGCAAAATGTTAATTCCACAATTCCGTCAGCAATTCCAGGATTGCAATGAAGCAGTGTGAGTTGGATCTCTTCACTCCACTCATGCACTATTCATGATTGGTTTTATTTAAGGCTCGTTTACTTACTATGTATGTTAAGTTGATTAGGTTTTTATTATTATTTGAATCCAAGAATAAACCTCCCACTGGTTTTGTTGGCAGTCCTAGCTGTTGTCCTTTTTAGTGGGTGAGAAACTGTTAGTCACACAGAGGGAACTTCCCAGTTAATGCCAAACTCAGGGAGCATTGAGGGTGATGTAATGTGTGGGGAAACTCTGCACATACACAAGGAGGGACAGTAATCAGCTGCAGTCCTTACGACGGGCTGACCCATCTTTGCGTTTCTTAGAGGGTCTTGTGAGGTGTTCTCTATAAAAACTCTTGTGCTCTGCAGTTGTGTACTGAATCCAAGAGTACCCAGGTGGTTTGACTGGCAGAGCTGCCGGGCATGAATCCACACAGCATGTCATCCGTCGGCCCAGACAAGCACCCGTTTCACAGCCAGCGCCCCTGTTACCGCCATGTTTAAATGTGATATTGCAGGGTGCTCAGTTCCCTGTACAGCCTGAGAACCTGTATTAGTTACAATGCTCAGTTATGGCTTTTGCACGCTGTCAATGGCGCTGATGCTATTTGCACTCACGCCAGCGGGGTCCAGAGCAGGGCATCGCTTTATATCAGTCTGCAGCGAGCTGCACGGAACGAGCTGCAGGTCAGGCAAAGGAGAGAGCATCCAATTCATTACAGGAGGAGTCAGGGCTCTGAGACTCCAGTCTCCTCTGTACCCTGCAAGCAGGGAAGGCCCAAAATGCAAAACAGGAAGCTTATGCTGTCCGAGGCGCAGACACGGACTAAACGCGGACTAAACACTGCCCCCTGCTGAAACCAAAGGGAAAAACCTACTGTCTGATTTCTGCCTTTACATTAGACAGATGTCTCTCTTCTGCGCAGGAGAAACAGTTTGGCTGGAACCAAACTCCGGCACACTGTTCTGTCCTTGTGGCAAATCAAATCCACTGGAGCGGATCTTGGAGAGCAGGCATAGTCCATTTGCCTTGGGACATGAGCCAATAAAGAAGGCTGCCACTGTGTTTCCTGCCATGTCTGTGTGTGTATATAGGTGCTGTGGCAGCAGATGTGCACCAGATTGCGGTGTAGCGTTGGCTGGGCATTATCACAGATGGCTTTCTATCACTGGAGTTTCAAGTTCAATTCTCTATCCTGTGATATACACTATTTATGCAAGATTGCGGAGAAAAAGGTTGATCATTAAGCGGGCGAATTATGTGACATAACTACCATTATTAAGTTCAGGTGGCTGCAATAAAAAAAAACCCACTTTGCTGAGAATTTTAATCTCCTATCACCGCGTTAGCCTTTCCGCGCACGTCTATTCCGCGCCGAATCAATCGGTCACCGAGGCGGCGGTCGGGGTGGTTTGGTAGAGGGTAATTTGATTCATGGGTAATTCGATGCGGTTCCGTGATAAAAGCTCCCTTATTGTCCTTAATCTCTTTTTCAATTTGCGGCATTGTCCGCGCTTCCTCTCTCTGCGCGCGGTCCGAGCCGAGCGCTGTCCGGTGCTTATTAGAGCGTGGTGTGTAAAGAGAGCCCGAGAGCGGCTTAGCTGCATTAGCGTTTGCGTAATGTGTACCGTGTACCGTGTACCTTGGAGACTCTCGCGAGCGCGTTACTCCGCTGCCTGAAATATAAAACGGTATTAGGTGGTCTGAATTGTTATTGTGCCCCGCAGACCTATTAGTCATCTTTCTTTAGATTGTCTCCTTTTTAAAAACATTTTTTTTACTACTCCACCTGCACTGCCGCTCAACTGTGCACTCGTCCAATTCATTCTCCAGCCCATTGATTTTCCATCTAGAATACCAAGCAATGGAACCAGTGATAGATGACTCAAAAAAACAACTGTCAACAAAAGACAGAATGGTTTCTGAAATGTAATGAGGCACCTATGACACAGAAGGACCAAAATACCCTTGATTAGCGCAGTTCAGTGTTCCCTTACTCGCTCAGTCAGTCATCCAAGAACGATCTACCAATCAGTTGCTCTCAGGGAAGAAAAAAAAGGTGGGAAAACTAGATTATTTCTTGTCCAGGATCCAGTTAAATTTCGGGGGGGTTTTGGAAAATTTAAGACTCCAAATGTGCAGAATGTTACAACTCATCATGAACATATGGAAAGGAAAGGGGGGCAGGTAGTTTAAATATGAAGTAATTCAGTACTTCCCTGGTGATGTGGGCATTGAGTGTAACACATAATCCTGATGATGCTGGTCTAGCATTACAGGTATCAGAGGAGGGTAAGAACAGGATGTGCCGCTCGGGTGCTGCCCTTCCCTGGAACCGCAGACACAGCGGTGTCCTCTGACTTGGCAGCACATGGTGCCCTGCACACCTGACCTAATCAGCCCTCACCTGGAAACTGATTGAGCACAGACAGTCCTAATGCCTACACGAAACAATCTCTGGGTTTGTGGCTCACAAGGCCTTACCTGGTCTCTCTAATATAAACACCAAAATGCACATGCATGCACGCACAAGACCTGTCTGCTGATTAGGGGAATAGTTTTGTGTTTTTGGCTAAGGATTTTATTCCTATGTTTAAGCCTGCTGCACCGCTAACTCTGGTGAGCTAGCATATTTCCATGGATTTATTTTTGAAATAGAACTATCCTGAAAAGAATCTGAAAGTGCACTAAACTTGAAAATATGTAGGTATCAGAACACTGAACATCTGAGCAACATTAGAACGCGCAATGCCCCTTTCATTGCTTTGCCAAGACCTAGTGTCCACATGGTGGCACACTTGAGCCATTTATTTGGTACAAGCAGCAGACAATAACTCCCACTATATATATCTGAAAAACAGCATAGACGACCGAAGGTCTAAGCAGATCCAGATAGGACTAACAAAGTGAAAGTACAGCATTTGGGAGAGCCTCAAATGAACAAAATGCTGGGTACTTTCAAATGGACTGAATGTTTGTGTTTGCTCAGAGAGCAGTGATCTTCCCCTTTTATCAGAGGCAGGGTGGGACCCATCTGCTGTAAACCAGGCTTTATCATTCACAAATCCTGAGTACATCTGCACTGCTTTCCCTGTTGGTTTGACAATGGGGAGGCTTACCTGCTAATGAACAGAGCGAAATAAAGGGTTTCTCTTGGACTGGGCTCAGATCGCATGATAAACACATTTGACTGCTAGCAGTGTGCTAGGCTCACCGAAGCTTGGGTGGTTCTTCTTTTCCACGCTGCGCCTTTAAAAAAACCTTGTTATTCCTAAAGCTGGGTATTTACTGGTGTAATTCTGCTAAATATCTGGGTTCTTTGCTCTTGGGAACAATGGCAGTACCCCAGCTGGGAATCAAACCCACAACCTTTGAGTTATGAGCCCAGTTCCCTTACCATTAGTGAGTATGCGTACATGTGCACATGTATGTGCACACACACAGTTTAAAAAAGAAAAATGTACTTGAGGGATATTTGTCTGAATTCTAGCTGCCACACTGCTGATTGCTGATCTAGGCAGGAGCATGTCCCCTTGCTCAAACCACCAGCTGGTAGTCCAGCTTAACTACTGGAGTTCAGACAGCACATGGAGCCATGTTCCCAGCATTACAAATGGCCCACGGACAGTGCCATACCCTGGGGAGAGACTGGTAAGCTACTACCTGGTAAATGGATAGCTTTGACTGAGAAATGAAAGCCTGCCTTTTTACTGGTGTATCTTTCCCAGCAGGGTCCAGGCATCAAAGCTGTGTGAGATGCCATGTTATCAAGATTTATGTCACTCATTGCATGCAGTATTCGCTGTGCTGTATCTCCATCATAGTTTTTTTTTTCTTCTTTTTTCCCATTTACTTGCGAATCTGTCAGAGGTAGCAATGAGGGACATTTTCACAGCACCTTTCAAAGCTGACGTGACATGTAAAGACCCCTTTTCTTTAGCAGGGTTGGTGCATCATCAGTCTGGCATATAATGACCGGCTGTCAAACTCCCCTGTTATTCTTGAGAAGATTCTATGGAAGTGAATCACAGTTATTTTAGGTACTGTGGTATTGCCTAAAGTGGGATTTTGTACTTTATTTTGTGGTTTGTTATGCAGGCAAGTTTTGTTGTGTGTGTGGGTGGGTGGGGGCGTAGGTGTGTATGTGTGAGAGTGAGTTTGTGGGTGTGTGTAGGTGAGTGCATGTGTGTGTGCATGTGTTTGTGGGTGTGCGTGTGCGTGTGCTTGCATGCGTGTGTTTGTGAGTTTGTGGGAGTGTGTAGGTGAGTGTGTGGGTGTGGTGGGTGTGTGTGTGTGTGCGCATGCATGCATTTGCGTGTGCGTGTGCATGTGTGGGTAGGGGGGTGCTTACTCCCCCCTCGATCCTCCTGTTGGCACACTTGTTCTCAGGTATCTCAGATATGATGTTTTTTTATGCAGGGGTATCTCTTCACTATTAATCAATGTCATGTTATGGAGATGTTAAATTCCTTCTGATTTTAACATATGAACATTATAGACATGTTATTGTATTAGGCAAGATGGAGTCTGACAGTTTATACAAGAAAAAACTGTCACACTAAAATTATACTAATTGAACATGCTAATACAGTGAACAATGAGGCATTGTATCATGAAGCAAGGTAAATACACTTGAGTATTTATTATTGAGCAGATTAAATTGTCTTTATTCTTGACATAAATTGTTGAATCTTTCCATTTACCAGTACATTAATTTCTTTCCCTAAGGCCTTTGTGTAGCATGCACAGCGCCTTCCTTAACATTTCTTTTAAAATTCTTTTTATATATAATATGATGTGGATTTCTCAAGACGTCTGCCCAATATTCCTGCATGCAAGTTTATAAATCATTTACAAGTACATCAGTTGAGGCAATCTTTTTGATCAGTCGGCTCTGTTTTCAATTGTAGGAAAATGTTTTTTTTTTTTTTTACTCTTCAATATAACATGAAGGGAAGTCTAGAAGCCATCTATAAGAGAGAAACCATTGATATGATTGATGTTCTTTCCTGAAAGTGTAGGTGAATGCAGACATCTTGCTGTGACTCATCATTTACACATGAAGAACAGGAGATTAATGTGGTGCCTTAGGGGAAACTAAGGTTTGAATATTGCATTGCGTGAGACATTGAATATTTAAACATTATTTTAATTGAAATGCAAATCCCTGATAGATAAGTCTCATGCTGATGCCATTATCACCCCATGTCTCAGTGCAGGAGTTATGAATTTATTGTAAATAAATAGGTGATTACACATGGCTCTGATGCACCATGGGTCTGATGCATCATGGGTCTGATACCCAGTGGGTCTGATGCACCATGGCTCTAATACACGGTGGCTGTGATGCATCATGGGTCTGATACCCAGTGGGTCTGATGCACCATGGCTCTGATACACGGTGGCTGTGATGCACCATGGCTCGGATGCTTCCTGCAGCTTGTCCTTGCTGCAGGATCAGTGCTCCAAGTGCAAATTTAAGTGTTAGTCAACACAGACCATCTGGCCACACGCTCTCTCACAGATATACACGCACATACACACACACACACACACACACACACACATACGCACACACAAAGCCATTAGACATTAGTTTTCTCTTTTACACACACAGTTAGCAGAACTTAATGAATTCAGTTCTATTTCTTTTCAATTAAAATTCAAAATGCACAACAAATACGAACCACTAGTTGCTAAACTCCACTCTTACGCATAATATTTAATGTGAAAATATCTTTATTTCACCACAAAGGTATTTTTTTAAAGTTTCGAGTCTTGCTTTAATGTTTCCGAGACCATCGGCAAGAAGTTTGTGTCAGGGGCTGAGCAAGCAATGAAACAAAATGAAGCAAAAAAAAATGAGGTCGTGCGAAATGTTTGATTAATTGGTCAATTAAAGTGCCTTCCGTGCCGAGCGCGGGGAAATGTGCTGCGTTGAAATGCAGAGATGAGGCATCATTATGCCTCCTTCACCTCCTGCATGTTGTGGGCCCATCTCTCTGAGCAGACATAAGGGGCCAGGGCGCGCAGTGGAGCAGCGCTGTTTTGAAAGCTGTCAGAAATAGAAAGGCCGAGCCCCCTTTGTAAAGCCGACGGCGGTGAAAACGGGCGGGGAGCCGGGCTTTTGAGAGCCTTCAGAGGGGAAACCGAGCCGGCGTGAAACCGGGGAGATAAGGACCCCGCCCGTCACTCACCGTGGGGTCTGTGAGAAATGACAAAATGAAAGGATGATCAGATACCGCGTCCGAGGCCCAAAAGAGCGGCGGCAGCGCCCGGTATCACACGGTAGGCCGGGGAAGCGTGAAAACCTCCGTTATGACTGAGGGAGCGGTCGGAGACGCCTGTCTGTTCAATGGTCCTAATGAGGATTGATGCTTGGTTTCTCCATCATAGACGTGTCTGACCAGGACTGAAGACTTACAGTAAAAATATAATTAAATCTGGAAGAGTAAACATCGCTGGCCGGAGGTTGAGCACAGGCCATCACTAGTGCCTATCAGTGTTTGCACTTTTTTGGGTTTCACTTTTTGAGGAGGTATATTCCTCTATGGAAATAAGCAGTGAAAATTCATGGCAAACAGGATCATCTAAAACATATAAATAATGAAATATGCTCTAAAAAACTGCAGTTTGACTTGTTTCAGTGTGTAAATTGTTTGTCACATCTGACATTCACAGATAAAGTAATTGGTGTACTGCATGATTTCCATTTATATGAAATCCCATAATTTCATGTGACAGTGCCTCACTGACAGTGTCTCACTTGAGCCACTTCAGCATGTCAGCAGTGATTGGCTTGAGTTCCAGCCCTGCCGTTTAGGTCACTGTGGTAACTTTTTGTCTCAAGATAGTTACTTGATTGACAGCTGAACCCTTTAAAATATACCTGCTAGGTATGCACGCTTGCCTTTTGCAGTTCCACTTTGTGCCTTCTGACGCACGCCTGCAACTTTTTGGGGAATTGCTGAAAATCCAATGCAATTACCTGCGCAATCAGAACAGACTCTTGCCTTCCTGGTCAGAGTGACTTGTTATCTGGGAAAATGATATACTGTCAGTCATCTGATGTGAAATACTTCAATCCTATGAATGTAACAGCTGTGATCTGTGACCCACGAAACACTGGTGGCATCATTTGATGGATGTCTTAGGGTAGAGAAACAGTGCTGAAATGGGAAAAGACATTCTCTAACTGTGAAAGCTGTCTGAATGTTCAGGCTTTCTGTTTTCTTATACTTGCCTCTATTGTTTAAACAGTGGTTTTGGGGGGATGAATTCATCACAGAATTTACAAAGAGAGTTGGCAAAATGTTCTGAAAGTTCAGAGAAATTACAATAGGAGAAAAGAACACAATGCACCACAGTAGATTGATGGAATCCAGAAATAGATTGTGTGTTCTTTAGCACTTCTGGGAAAGTTGGACTTTCAATACAGCTGAATATTGGATTGTCACGGCTTAGATGGATACACAAGTCTGATTGGCTAATAAGGGTGCATAATATATCCTTCTCACTTTGCAAACAATCTCCAGAATGTGTTTCACAGAAGTTTTGTCACTCAAAATTGGCTATAAATAAATAAATAAAATTAAAAATCTGCGACCGCTTTAGGGTTAGCACAAATCTGACTTTCTCTTGCACGTGGGGCATTTGTGTTGTGCACAGGGAATGAGGAGTAGACCACATTTTGGTCCAGAGATGGTTTCATGATCGTGCACACCTGCATGACTCCTTTTCAAGTATTTAATTTATTCTGAAGGACTGATTAGACCACTGTGCAGGTTTTTATGTTATGTGTCATTTATTATGGTGAACTCGTTGAGATTTCTTTTGAGAATTACTGATACAATCTCATTTACCCATTAAGTTTTTTTCTACTCTTTGGTAGTGGGTAGATAATTTATCACTGTATCTGTCCCTGTACTCTTGACCAGCCTTCCCCAACTCCAAATACGCTGCCAGAATCCGGTTAATTAGCATCTGCGTGTAGCCAATCGTTACTCCGGCGCAGTTCTCAGAGCAAAACGGCCCGTGCAGAGGTCTGATCCTCACGCTCTGCGATCAGGCCCCTCACATCTGGATTCACAGAGCTGTAGAAGTCATGCTGGTAGCGTGGGGCCTTAACTTAAGAGCGGAAGTGGCGCACTGCCATCGTGACTGAAACCGTTACCGTGAAGGGGCAGCAGCGGTGGTGCCCGCGCCCTCCCGTTGCTCCTCCTCCTCGGCCATATGGAGCAGCGAGGCCAAAATACCGTCCGTCTCCAGAGCCTGACAGGTGATGGTGAGAAAATGTGGAAGGTCACACGGGTGCATCTGATGACCTCCTGAGCGAGAGAGGCCAATTGCTCCGGTGTTTATGCCGGTGGAAAGTGAGGGAGAGGGGAGGCGGGCACCTCTGCCTGTGGGGAATCGCAGGGCAGGCTTGGACAAGCAGCCGTCTCCCGGGACAACACGGAACGATGGTTCATTGCGTTCTGATCTGCGATGAACCGTGCATCAAACGCTCTGTGGGTCAACCGCTCACTCGCACATTACAGATGGTAGTAGCACACCGGTTTTTAGGAAGTAAGCTGCAGTTCTCTCTTTCACACATACACACATACCCTCTCTCTCTCTCTCTCTCTCTCTCTCTGTCACACACACACACACACACACACACGCAAACACACCCACCCACATGTACCGCACACACACACATACACGCCTCATCTACTAAAGGCTCATGCAGTCAGTATAATTCAATGATCGCTCTGTATTAAGTCAATCATTCTGCTTTCAGAAAGGGCGTGGTTGCCGATGACAATTGTTAATTATCTCCCCACTGTTTTTAACACCATTATTCTAGAATTTCCATCCTATAAGCTGTGTTAAAGTTTTAATAACATTGAGCTTTGCCGTATACCTCGTACCTATCATTCCACATGTAAGCTTAACTAGAGCGTGAAATTAACCGTTTTTATAAATGAGTTGGTGAAGGGAATTGTTTATCAGGTACTTGGCACACATACCAAAGACAAACTTTGCAAGACTGATAGTTAAGTGCCTGTAACATTCAAAGAAACAGTCTCTCTTGGTTTTAATTTGTCATTAATCCACACTGTCCCAACCAATCACCTGTTTTATTAAATGGACATCTTATTTGTTCACAGCAGTAGTGTATACTAATGTACAGACCTGTGCTTTATACCTTGCAATTAAAACCGTGATGATGAGCACTAATATCCATGGTCCTGTGCTTTAACCAGTGCAAAGTAACAGCAGTAGTGTGCAGTAATGTCTAGAGACCTGTACATTTGCCAAACCAAGGTTCCATCAGTGGTGTATGCTAATGTCTAATGACTTTAACCATTGCAGCACATTTGTATGAGGCAGTTTACATAATGCATCGATTCAATCAGGTGTGTTTGGTCAATCCAGCTTACTCAAATCCGCCAAACCCATGGCTCAGGGGAGCCAATCAGTGTGCCTGTCCAAATGATCAATGTGACGGGCCGTTTCAGCTGGTGCCAAACACAGGTAATGGAGGTTAACCCAGGGTTAATGTAGCTATTTGCTTGGCTATCTCCGCACCGCAGATGGTTTGTGCTTTAGCCTGTGGCTATAGCCCCCACACAGGTGCTGCCAGTGCTTCACACATGTCCACAAGTGACCTACAAATCGGGCAGGCTGTTGGAACCTAGAGCTCTCTTCAGAAAATAATCCGTATGTCCCTCACAATTAGCCTACATCAGACTATCTTCATTTAGCAGACACTAGATGGATGTAATGTTAAGTGAATTAATGAGCCAGTGCCTAACAACTATAAGTTCACTCGCGTCAACCTGGAACCATAATGCAAAACACCATATAACAGTAATTTGAATTCAGTAAGTGTTTGAAAGCAAAACCCAGGGATAGTGTTCAGTTGGGCACTCCAGTCGCATGCTGGTTTAGCAAGCAAATGGATATACAGTTTGCAATAAACATAATGGTATCTGTGACAGGCCTTACAATGGCAGGTCTACCGAGGGTGGAACATCCAACCAGATGCTTTCTTTCGCTGGTGGAACAGCCACATGTGCCTGTAGAAAGGGAGTCATGTCCTAAGAATTATACTTTCTTTCAGGAGTGAATGAAAAATACACTATTGTTTAAGACTGAATTTGAGTGGAAATTCTTGCTTTTAAGTTTTTTATTTTATTTGCATTTATAATTGCAGATTTTACTTTATCGTTCTTCTACTTATTAGTTTTATTTTACCAGTCTTGCCATTTCGATTTATTTTGTGTACTGCATATTTTTCGATTTAGCTTGTTGATGTTATCATATGGGCTTTTAACACTTTGGACTACAGTTCATTGTATGAAAAAGTGGTAATAAAAAGTGGCAAATAAATGTATAATTTACTTATTACTTATCCTACCTTGTCCCTTTAAAGAGCATGGGTCTCACTTTTAATGACAACTGTCTCACCTTTCATATACCGTTAATGCTCCTGTACTGCACATTTTTCTACTGCAGGAGGACTTTAATCATTTGTTGGAACAGCAGAAAAATTACAGTAAAGCTGCCATGTATGGAAATGAAGGAATAATTAACTTCCTGCCACAGTGCTGTTTACTCAGTGACAGTCAGGGCTTAGTGCTTCTCTGCATTTGCAAATGAGGGCTTATTTATTAGTTACTTCGCCAGTGCCCAGATATGGCATCATCATTATGGCTGGGTGTTTGTCACAGAAGTCGTGGATGTCACGGATTCTGTGATTTTAGCCTCTTTTTTTGGTAGGTCTGTGACATTCTCCTTTTATTTTATTTTATTTATTTAATTTTTGCTATTTTTGTGAATTCCCCTGTTTTTAGTGCTTTCTGTGATTTTTCGGCAGTTTTGGATGGTGACTGTCAACCTTAACAATAGCCTTCCGTATGGTTTGTATGGGCCTACATGTAGATTATGTGCTGGGATCAAGGTTCATGTTTTTGTGCTGTTGCAATCAAATGTTTGATAACCCCTGTAAACAATGTTGATACCGGGTGCTCCTTCCCCTGTTACGGTAGTGTTGTCAGTGACAAAAGGCGCTCCACCAAAACCAAAAGCTCAAACCCTGCAACGTAGCCTGCAAAATGTTTGCCAAAGCAAACTTTAAAGAAATAAAAACGGACTCACGGTAACCATATTTTAGTATGTTAGCAATGCAATTTGATCATGCTGTGTTTCTAACATTGTTCTGTGAAATTAAAGGCAAAAAGGCGCGTTCTTTCATTCCATGATGGACCAGAGCATTTAAATGCATCAGCAAGTCAATGTAATGTACTCCTATTTGTTTTGTTTTTTTTTTTAAACAACAAGCATTGTTACTGTTCTTACAGTTGGAGATGATATTTTAATAATTTGCCATTATTTGTTAATTGAACAAATTAATGTGTTTTTATGCTCATCAAATACTGATTTCTGCCTCCTTTTTTCAGTTTCCCATGGTTTTTAGCAACTGTGTTGTGACCGCTCTGTGACTTTAGCCAATCTTTTCTGTGACACACTCAGCCTTATTCCTAATGAATCAGTGGCAACGGTGGCTTTTTGGATCTCCAGGGTTGAGTGGGATGCCAGTGGTGGGATGCAGGATGAGTAAAGGGAATAGAGGCATCTAGCTCCAGGGCGTCCCATTGTGACATCATTGCAGTGTGCCGGAGGTCCAGGGCTATTAGAACATCCTGTCTCTTCATCAGCGGGGGTGCATCTAATTACAGTTTACACAAAACAAAGGCCCTACTTTGGAAATGCAGGGGTGGGCAGACATGATGATCTGTATCTATATCTGCCTCCGTGCAAACAACACCATTATCTGCATCTGTATTCGGGTATTGAACCGTGTGCATTGCAATTTTGTTTTCGAAGCACCAAACTCATGGTTTAGCGCTGACCTACAATTAATCGTGACGTAAAATAATCTCTAATTTCTGTTTAAAGCTATATTTTACAAATATTTTTAGTTGCTTTACATTTATATATGCGATACTGGTATTTCCAGCATGGGGTACCAGATATGTATTACTCCTGCAGACAGATTTAATTGATCTTGCTCTTTGAAATTTCCTTTTGGGAATTAAATTGCAGCAGTTTTTAAAGTGGCAATCTATAATTTTTTCACATTAAAAATGCCATAGGTTATTTGTTATCTCTTCACAGTGGCATTTTTGTAGCAATATTGATTCAGTGTGTTTGCATTCTGTAATTGCTCCTATTCATGCTATTTTCCTCTGGTGTCGGGGTGATGTCAAGTATTCAAATATGATGACGCACGCACAGGAACTTGCATACAGGAACTTGCATGCTGAATGTGAAAGGGCGAGTTTATAAAATCCAAAAAGTCCTAAAATTAGATTTGATATGTTGCTCAATATTATTGTGCCAGATGACATTGCTGATTTTCTCTAGGCAGTCTTCTTTCTCCAAAATATGCTACCTTTAGATTATTTTCTAAGAAAAATAAGCATTCAGTGGGCTAACAGTAGGCCTAATGGCTTTGTTTGATAAAAAAAAGTTGGCCTGTAAAAACCTGTTTTTCTGTCCCATCACAGTGTTGAGGGTGTGAAAATACAGCTTTAGAGATATAAGAGGTGAAGATGTTGGTGTATGACATTACCTGATGATAATGCACTGGCTTTGTCCTACTGAAGACCTGTGGAAGTGCTATTTGTGTCTGAACTGCTATTTGAAAAGCAACAGGATTAATAACCTTTGATTATACACTTTGTTGTACGTCGCTCTGGGTAAGAGCGTCTGCCAAATGCCTGTAATGTAAATGTAAATTATGCATTGTGCATATTTCAGTCTTTTTGATTCTTTGGAGAACTTTGAAGCCTGTGTTTTCTGACCTGAGGTCAGATCAGGTAATGCTTATTCAGATTAAGGTGCTGCTCATTGTGAGTTGTGTAGCACATACGCTCCTCAACCACCAATCAACCTATGTCCTTTGCCCCCTGACCCCGATGTTTCTTAAATCCCGTTTCATTAACCAT
This sequence comes from Anguilla anguilla, assembly GCF_013347855.1. NCBI lineage: Eukaryota > Metazoa > Chordata > Actinopteri > Anguilliformes > Anguillidae > Anguilla > Anguilla anguilla. The sequence goes on from NC_049212.1 coordinate 26,023,751, forward strand.
TTTTCGTCGCCACCGCACGAACGCGGAGCTGATTATGCAGGGTTCCCATGGCAACCGAGCCGAAAAGCCACCGCTTTTGCTCAGGACTACGTCCAGGCGCGAGGTATTTTAATCAGATTCTTGCTTTCTGGCTCGTAATCCTTGTTTTATCCTTGTTTTAAATATCGCGCTTCCATTCATGGGTATTTCCAGTCGCAGGCAATGCCAGGAGACGAGAGAGGAAGGAGAGCTTTGGGTATGGAAAAAGCCGCTGGAACTCCGGGGAGAAATGCGCCGGAAAGACGTGCGTGTTTGCCGAGGCGAGCCGGGGCGAGGCTGAGCTCGAGTCATCCGCGGTGGAGTGCAGCGCAGAGAGAGAGGCTGTATTCTAGTGTTTCAGGTCTCACTGCTGTGCTCGAGAGGCCCTGTGAGTAACTATTACTGGAAGGACAGAAAGAAACGCTCCAAACAAGATTAGCATTCATTTAAAAAACTGCCTAACTTAGCTGCAGGTCAAAAGAGAGGGTCAGGCCGAATTTGTCATAGCCACCTCTGTACAGGACATTGACCTGTGCCACAGGACCCCCAAAAGAGCACGGCAGACTGGAGAAAGTCAGCACCATGCCACTCAACAGAGAGAGGGGGAGAGAAAGAGAGAGAGAGAGAGAGATGCTGGTGCTCCCGCAGATTAGCAGTGCTGACACTGTAGGTAAAGGAAGTGATGAGGCACTTCTTGGTTGTGTCCGAGACAGCTTACTTGCCCACAAGTTATATGCACCTTGCCTACTGTTGAGTATGTACAGCTTGTTATATACAACTTGCATATTCAATAGTGGGCATGTTTCAGACTTCCAGACACAACCGTTCTTTCTCTGTCTGTACCTCTGGTGACCTGCCCCCCGCAGTGGTCATCACGGACGGGGCTGGGGTGGGGGGATGAAAGTTCAACCACACTGATCGGTACAAAAAAGGCCCATTGTGGCAATTACTATAATTTTAAGTAGCATTTGTTTTTGTCAAAGTAAACATTTAAATTATATTTATGCACAGAAGAAGCAATGAAAGCAATATAATGAGTGAATGTGGAATGTTGGAAGCTCTCTATCTTTCTCTCTCTCTCCCTCCCTCCCTCCTCTTACTCTTTCACAAGCGATGACTGTCAAAGTTTATTTTTCCTTTTTTAGCTGCTTATTGAAGTATCCATGCAATATCCAGTGTTTTTGGAGGTGTATTAGACCTGGCATGAACTCACCTCTCCCAGTATACTAAAACTAATATAAAAAATGTCCATTTGAACAAAGAACATTTATTATTTTAGAATGTACTGAATAGAGTTGTTTTGGTTGTCTGCCATCTAAAGGTATTAAAAGGTTTCTGTTGAAATATAATTGTCAAAGTTGCATGTCACCCAGTTAATTAAAATGTAATTTTAGTTCGCAAATTTCAGAAATATAATGGGATTAATTTCTTTAGTGCAATGTATGTATAATACATAATACAGTGAACCAATTTAGTCTTTTTTTTTTTTTTTTTAAGGCTTGCTCAGTATCGGCACTTTTACATAAAAGACGGGGCCTTATGAGATTGGGTTTTCATTCTGGCTAATCCAAAGATAATTAAACCATACACAATGACATTCTATTCACAAACCCCTCTGGCAAATTTGCTCATACTTTTGTCACCGTGGTCCTTTTCTGAGGAGAACGTTACTGACTTGAACACCACACATACATACTGGCATATATCTTGCAGAAATGGGATCATTTAGTCTTCATGAACACTGTAATGTGAGGAGCTAGGATGTATGAATCTTGAATGGTGAATGATGGGCGGAGCTAGAATGTGTGAATCATGCCATAATGGGAGGAGCTAGGATCTGTGAATCATACCATAATGGGAGGAGCTAGGATGTGTAAATCATGCCATAATGGGAGGAGCTAAGATGTGTAAACCATGCCAAGCAAAGCAATGTTTGAAAAGTGTTGTCTTTTGAACAGGCAATCTCAAGACTGTTCGCCACAGCATGATGCATTACCTGATTGAAATAGTGAGAAAGCATAATGACCCCACCTATTTTGAAGCTTGAACCTGCTACCATGATAGATGTCTCCTCTGTGTGCTCTAATACACTGGGTAGTGCCCATTTTTTCAAATCCTAAGACAAGTTAGTGTTTTGGTGCAGAAAACGTCTAATTTGATTCTGCTATAAAAACAGAATCAAGTTATTAGTGGCACAAACAATCGTCATAATGCAAACCAGTGAAATAATGCAATGTGCTGCAGTAGGTGCAAGAGGGATTTTTAGGATATTGTGTTAAATGCAGTTTAGCATGGAAGAGTCAGAGTTTGTTGAGCCATTTTGAACTGGTGGATCTGTGATGAGCTGAAGGTTCCAGATCATTCAGATGTTGCATGTATAGCGTTGAGGCTGTGTGAAGCTGAAGCATTAATCTAACGCCTAGGTCCAAAGAAGAAGCTGTCATGGGATGATGCTTTCTGTTGAATCTGTCTGCTGATCACTACATCCCAACTATCAGTTAAAACCAAGCAGCGCTGTACATCTGCAGGGTGGGAGGTCTAAAAATAGCGCACTCTGAATGTTGTGCTTAGCCTAGCTTGCTTTTGTGCTTAGCCTAGCTCTTCCAGTCTGGGTAGTGTAGAATATAGTAGTATATTGTTAGGAAACTGGGCTTGTAACCTAAAAGGTTGCAGGTTTGATTCCCAGGGAGGGCACTGCCGTTGTGTCCTTGAACAACGTACTTAACCTGAATTGCATCAGTACATATCCAGCTGCATAAATGGATCCTATGTAAAAGTGACTGTGGATATGAGCCTCTGCTAAATGTGTGTAATGCAATGTAGTAGTCTATGCCATGTCTAATGCCACAGAAAATTCCAGTTTAAGACAACTGTAATATCGTTACCAAGCACTCCTCAGAATGAAATATGGGAGCACTTAACCCAAATCAACCATAACTGGATAACAGGCTCTGACTTTATTCTGTAATTTATATGGCTTTGTGTTCAGGGAATTAATTTAACAGACTGTCATGCTCCCTACACAAAAGAACAAAAATCTGATGCAGTAAATGTTAAATGATGGACAACCAGCAAATGGAATATTATGCTTTGGTTGTAATCTCTGAATTAATGAGCCATTACCGTTTTCTGACATTAATCAGGCTCTCATTTATCTTGCCCAGTCGAGCCCCGTTTGTCTGAGAGGCACCGGCAGCGATCCTGCAGCTGCTACGGAATTCATGCAAAACCGAAGCCGGACCGGGACTCATTATGCCTTTGAAATATGATTGTTTCAGGCACGCCGAGACCGGCGAAGTCTGGCTGGAGATGAGAGAGAGCTCACCCCCGCACAGCCCTGGATGTGCTTATCACTCTGATATATATTGCAGAATTGTGTGCTGGATATCTATGGCCAGGTCAGGGTTATATTTTGACCTGTGTGCTGGATATCTATGGCCAGGTCAGGGTTATATTTTGACCTGTGTGCTGGATATCTATGGCCAGGTCAGGGTTATATTTTGTCGTGTGCTGGATATCTATGGACAAGGTCAGGGTTATATTTTGTCCTGTGTGCTGGATATCTATGGCCAGGTCAGGGTTATATTTTGTCATGTGTGCTGGATATCTATGGCCAGGTCAGGGTTATATTTTGTCCTGTGTGCTGGATATCTATGGCCAGGTCAGGGTTATATTTTGTCCTGTGTGCTGGATATCTATGGCCAGGTCAGGGTTATATTTTGTCATGTGTGCTGGATATCTATGGCCAGGTCAGGGTTATATTTTGTCCTGTGTGCTGGATATCTATGGCCAGGTCAGGGTTATATTTTGTCCTGTGTGCTGGATATCTATGGCCAGGTCAGGGTTATATTTTGTCCTGTGTGCTGGGTATATATGGACAAGGTCAGGGTTATATTTTGTCCTGTGTGCTGGATATCTATGGCCAGGTCAGGGTTATATTTTGTCCTGTGTGCTGGATATATATGGCCAGGTCAGGGTTATATTTTGTCCTGTGTGCTGGATATCTATGGCCAGGTCAGGGTTATATTTTGTCCTGTGTGCTGGATATATATGGCCAGGTCAGGGTTATATTTTGTCCTGTGTGCTGGATATCTATGGCCAGGTCAGGATTATATTTTGTCCTGTGTGCTGGGTATCTATTGACAGGTCAGGGTTATATTTTGTCCTGTGTGCTGGGTATATATGGACAGGTCAGGGTTATATTTTGTCCTGTGTGCTGGATATCTATGGCCAGGTCAGGATTATATTTTGTCCTGTGTGCTGGGTATCTATTGACAGGTCAGGGTTATATTTTCTCCTGTGTGCTGGGTATCTGCCTCCCACACACCCCCACATGCTTCCCTCTCCTCCTTCACACCTCACCTTCGCTGCTATTTTTATCCCTGGTCAAATTCTGTTGCCACCACGGACCCTGGTTTCCTGGGTGAAAACTTGGAGTGTGTGCCAGCCCTGACACACCCGTCCCTCTAAACATGCCTGATCCCTCTCCACTGTGCGCTTTGTTGTTGAAGGCTTAAAATAGCAGGTCTCAGGAGAACTGAGTCTCACACATGCACATGCACAGAGACGCGCACACTCTCACACTCATACGCTCGCTCTCACGCACAGTCATATACACTCACACTCACACACTCTATGTGCTTACTCTCACACACTCAATATATGCTAAAGTTCATATACTTTCATATATGCTCACTCTCACTCTCATGCACTTAATCTCTCTCTCACTCTCGTATGCACTCACTCTCTCACACACTCTCATATGCACTCACTCTCTCACATGCACTCATGTGCACACACATACTGTACACACACACACTCTTTCCCATGTGAACACACACACATGCACTCTCCTATATGCACCAGCTCTAACGCGCACATACAAATGCAGGTGCAGACACACACACACACACACACACACACACACACATACACGCCCACACAATCAGCCATGTCACCTCTCATTTCTCACATGAAATGTGAACACAATAAAGGCGCACAGTGCTGACACATTTAGCAGGGGTGGATTCTTTTCATATTCATGGCACCATCATCACATCACAGCAGAGGTCTGCTGTGGTGAGTGTGCGTAGCCCATAGATTTCCACCCCCATTTTCTCCCACGTTTACCTTGGAGACACGGGGCACAGCACTTTGATTGGACGTTCCCAAAATTTGAAGCAGGTACAGTACATTTTTGTGCCCAAGTAAAATGCCTGTGGTGCCGTTACAGAGGGTCTGATTAATAATGCACTGCATGAGAAGTCCACTGTGAGGCACACTACAAAGCACTCTGAGCGTTTCACCAGGGCCCCCGTCCGCTCTGTGGCATGTGTGTGTCCTTCCTAACTCATCAAAGGGGGGGGTCTGCCCTGTGAAACGCTGCCTGCTGCTTTTCTGCACAAAGAATCTGGGTTTGGTGCTGTGCTCGAAGCACATGGCTGACCTCAGTACCCCCCTCACATCCCCCCCCCCTCCCCCGTCCAACACCAGTTATTCATTCTTTTTTAAACTGAGTTGCGCTCATTCGCTCAGGCTCTGGGTGGGGGGGGGGGGGGGGGGCACCTGCGTGGGGTGGAAGGAGGCTGGCGGCGGTCTTGGTGTGTGTAAGAAGGAGAGTAGAAGAGAGAGGGAGGGAGATCGAGAGAGAGAGAGAGAGAGAGAGAAAGAGAGGGAGGGAGGGAGGGGAATGGAGCAAATGGGAGAACAGTCTTATCACAGTGCTTGAAGAGTAAGAAGCTTCCTGGGGAAAAGGACAGCGCATTCCTTCCTCTCTCGTCGCCAGGATTCCGATTTTCCGCCTGTAGAGAGAGAGAGAGAGAGAGCGCACTCCGCCGCTCCGAGGGAGGAGAGAAGAGAAAAAAGGAACAACTGAAAGAGAGAAAGGAGTTCTGATTCTTCCTCATCCCCTCCACGTGCACCCCCCTCCCTTCTCCCACACCACCTTTTCCAAAACTGCCGGATGGGTAGCATAGCAAAGTGAACCACTGGATGTCAGAACCTGTCAGGTTCCCTCTCTCTGGATCCAGGTAACGCCTGCATATGGGCCATTGCGCCATATACCTGTTTGTGCTTTTGTTTGTGTTTCATGTGCACTTATGAACGTGTGTGTATCTGGTTCTGTGTTTGTGTGCGCGTGTCCGCGCATGCGTGTGTGTTTGTGTGAGTGTGGGTGTCAGGGAATAGTAAGTCAGTCAGTGTTAGTAAGTTTATTTTAGATTTACACTGCAATTCACGTAGTTATCCAGGTCTAAGTCGAAGACTTGTCTTCATCAGTCATGATTGCACAAGCTAATAAGTTCCTAGTCCGGTGATTGGCTGTGATTATAGGACTGATCCACTGTGGTTCTGCTGTGGCCCACCTCTTCTCGCTCTGTGCAGACACGCGGGGACATCCTCTCATCCACAGTAATCGTAGGAAAAGTTGGGCACGCTTCAAAGTTAGATCTCGCATCACATTCATTTCACATTAGGGAGGCTCATCCAGAGTCCGTGTCTTCTTGGTGACAAGACACAGAAGATCAGATCTTTAGAGGTGTCCGCACACTCTACCCTGACGGTCGGGAGACAGCACTTACTGTAGCGGTAATAAACCCACCGGGGAGATGCCAGCTTAGAACCCCGTAGGGGGGTTTGAGGAGGTGTGATGTGTCACTGCGTCTCAGCTGTCTGAGTCGCTTCTTTGGCTGTAGACCCGTCTTGTTTGGGTTGATGAGATGGGTTATGAAATTTTGGCTGCATCCCAAAGAGCAGGCAGGGTGCCAGTTCTTCCTCTTTCCTCAGCGCACACATTACACAACGCATCCGTTAACTCAAGCGGTTTGTCTTCATCCCCAACAGGCTTTTGAACATGTTCAACCCATAATTCCTCAGTCTCTGAGACACAGAGTTGTGCCAAAGTGTGTCGACTGCTTGGCTACCTTGGTTCCTGGCGGTTTGCAGCCAACACAGGAAGATAAAGGGTTCCTTAGAATACCAAAGATATCAGATGCACCTAGCTGCTTGTCAAGTAAAAAAAAAAAGGTTTTGCAGTACTTTGAGGTTCAGTATGTGATACTTCCCATGGTCTGAGATTTAAACCTGACCGGGCCAGTGTCAACTGCGTTTGGTGGTGGCCACTAGGCTATACACACAGTACACCGTGTGAGGTGGGGAGGGTTTCAGTGGGTGGGCTAGTACTGAAAAATAATGACCACTGCCTCAGGAACCAGGCTTTCAGGAGTGAGTCCTAGTGGCACTAAAATAGAGTGATACAGCCTAGAGTCAATGGGCAGTGGTTCTTGACGGTTTCCAGAGAAATGGTTCCATCCGTCTGCTAGGTTTCCGCTCCTTTGGGTGATATATTGCTCCGTCAGTTCCCATATAAACGATATTAATGTATCCGTTGTTTACCTCAAAGGCTCTCCGTTGCAAATTAACTTTTGAATAAATCATGATAAAAAGATGGATGACAGATGCCAGGCTTCGATGGTATACCCTACAGGGAAGGAATAAATATATATTATTTACGTTCAATATAATGCCTTTTACTCTGTTTCAGTCTGGTTTTGCTTGAATCCTTGATGCTGTTAACATTCATGCATGAATAATGAATGTACAGTAGATCAGCAGGTAATTTGTCAGGGTATTATTTCTTGCTGTATTTTACACCTTGTTCACGTTGTTCAGACTTGATGCAACCTCGTGTCAGCTTTTACTGTCATTTCCCTCTTGCTTTTTTCATAGAATTATTGCTTATCTTGATACAACCTGACAAAAAAAAATCAGTGCCAGGGTTGATGGTTGATTCATGAACCATAAGGTTTTTGTCTTTCTCTCAAGCAGGTGAAAATTGAATAAGGTAAAGAAACGGGTAACTGTTTATTGCATAGTGACCTTGAAAAAAATGTGTTCCTAAAAGGAACATAACATAACAGAACATAACATAAATCATTAACTAAGAAGCAGCAGCAATGCCATTATGAGCACAAAGGGAGGTGACTTTTAAAACTAGAAAGCTGGACCAGAATTTTTGATCGTCCTTGCAAATTATTGACTAGCATTGTCTGAGGGCCATGGTGCTCTGTTACACAGATACTCTATTTTATTTTTTTAGCAGATACTCAGTACCGGATTCTGCCCCTGGCACTGTTGAAGTGTTGAGTCCTGATTTGCTGGCTCATTATAAATATTCATGAAAGGGGAGGCGGGGACAGAGCATCCAATGGCAGTGCAACAATGGACAGCAGCAGTCCTCAAACAGGTGGTACATACAGATGCCCATATGCAGTCATCTGGTGGCTGGAAGGAACAGGTGGGATGCATGGGCAGTAGATGATTATCTGTAGTCAGTAGAGGTGGAACCTGTCGCCAATGTGCCATGACTCATTCAGCCCTTTACAGAGGCCTCAGTCTTTACCCACTGGAGCGACACAGGGAGGTGGGGGGGGGGAGGGGGAAGGGGAAGGGGAAGGGGGGGGGTGGGTGGGGTGGGGGTTGAAGCCCCTGGTTGGATGGGGATTTTGGAGCCACAGAATCTGAGTCACTGCAGTTAAAATCTACAGCTGTGTAAATGTGTGAGCTGGAACATCGTGAGCGAGCTGTAAACCTGCCAACGTCGTAAATTCATCCACCATGAGAACATCTAAGCATATAAACAGCAATAATTATTATTGTGTTCATTTGCTTGGTGCTTTATAGCACCATCACATTAATCAGCCATTGACGTATGCATTATTAAGGCATGATTAATATCGATAGCAGTGCCTGCCCTGAGTTAGACATAAGTAATCAATAAAGAGTGAGTATTTTATTTAGTTGAGAAGGCCCTGCTAATCAATTTTTGAACTTAATGTTAGGTTCCCCAAAACAATTCAATTTAATGGCATTAGCAGATGTTGCTGCAGTCCATTATTGGTTCATTTATAGGGCTGTAATTATAATAGCAACGGTAATAACAGGAGAGAGTGGAACAGCATAGGTGATCCTCAGCAACCCCTTTTCAGCCTACCCATAATGCCCCTCACTCCTGGATGAGGTGTGCCAATGCTCTATTCAGCTGCATGGTGTGTCAAGCCGGTACTTTGCAATGCATTCATGGCAGAATCAAGCATGCTCTTCCCTCCTTGGCCCCACCCCTTCCTGGCCACAGCCCATGGTTCCTATGACCTCTGCTCCACCCACCCTCCTCCCATATGGCTCTGGTTTTGGCATAACACCAGTGTAGTCTCAAGAAAGTAGAGGACTATCTTTTCAGCCACTGTTTAACTGCCTATCAGACACCATAATGTGGATGTCAAAAAAAGAAAAAATTCTTTAAGGCCCTAAAGTTCAGAAAGAAAAATTGGAAAAGAAATGTATCTCTCTTTCTCTATAGTGTAAACCACTATACTAAAGGGCCTAGGGGAAATTTTGCACTGACTTTTTACATCTGACTTTTACAGCTCATATTAATGCTTGGCTAAAGCAGCATTTTTTTATCTGAGAAATACTGCCAAAGTAAGACTGTGTCGTTCAAAGCCTGATTCCGAGCGGCTCATACATGCATTTATTGCAAGTTGACCTGATCGTTGCATTGTCTTGGTCATGTGAAATCGAATACCGTACGCAGTCCCTACCGTACAATGTATAACCGTATCTGTTTTGATTATAAAGTTTAGAAACTTTAGAAACTTTTGCTTTTTTTTGAAGTGCTAAATGGGTTAGTATCATTATATTTCTGAATGCTTATCCAAATATGTCCCCAGTAGAGCCCTAGGATTCTGTAGGTGTTGACATCCCACCGGCTTTTAATTAGTATTCTATCTTGGATTTTATAAAGGTTTTTAAACCGTATCTTTTATTGCACGTTCATTTTTACTTTTCTCTCATGTGTTCTGCCTTTTTCATTATTGCTGGTTTCTGGTTTTACTTTTAATGGTCTCATTTAATTGTGTTCTTTTTCAATTAATTATTTTTATTTGAAAGACACAGGGTTGCTAAGCATTGTACAAAACGTGCTATATAAACACTTTTTATTCTCTCACTGCTTTGCATTCTTAGTACTGTTATTTTTTCGCTTCTTAAAAATTCGTCCCGCCCGATGTCTTGGGGTGCCGGCCGATGTCTTGGGCTCCCGCCCGATGTCTTGGGGTCCCGCCCGATGTCTTGGGGTCCCGCCCGATGTCTTGGGGTCCCGGCCGATGTCTTGGGGTCCCGCCCGATGTCTTGGGCTCCCGCCCGATGTCTTGGGGTGCCGCTGGTTCCGGGTCTCATTTTCGGGAGCAGCAGTGCCGCTCGTTCCATGGCTCGTTTCGGTATTGGCCGTGCCGCTGCACGGACCTGTTGGGCCTGGCGGTCCGGCACCCCCTCAGCGCGTTTCGGCCGTGCGCACGCGTGTCCCGCTGTGCTAGGGAGGGGCGTCACGCGTTCCTCTCGGCTCCTGTAAACACACATCAGGGCGGGCACTTTAGAAACCTGACCTTTTCTCTGCGGCTTTCTGATCTTTTATTTATCAGCTCATTTCCACCCGAGTAGATGCGCTCTGAGTGCTGCTGTTTCTCAGTCTGGGCGAGGGCATAAACAAGAGATAGGAATGACATCAGCTCTTGTGTCTCCGGCACAAGCAGGATATAAGAAGCGTAGTGTTACTCAAGAGCACTGGCGAGGAAGCGCTTTCAGCGTCTATTACATAACTGTACCATATCTCTTAAATTTTAATTCATTTAATTCTGAGGGCCGATGGCAGCTGGCTGTACTGAGCGTCTGTGCTCGCGGTCAGTGCCCACCGCTCAGCTTTGTCATACAGCCACGGCGCACCACGCGGGTGGTTTGTTTAGAGCCAGCAGAGCTTCTCATGGCGCAAGGCCTCTTCTGCTTCGGAAAGTATACAAGTAAACAGAACTGTGAGCAGAAGCACTGAATAGGTCAGTATGTCGCCCAGATCTCTGCCCAGTGAGGTGCCCGTCGCCCTGTGGCACCCCTGGGTCTCTTCACAGTGAGGTGACCACACATCTGTTTTACAGGCATTTATTATTTTTCCGCCATTTTGTTATATCCAGTGGTATTCATAGGTCCGTATGCTGGCTGAAACATCCTCCATCAATCTGGGTGGGCGCAGACGAGCACACATCCTCCTGTGAAGCTCGCTCCACCAGACACCGACTCGCCGCACACCTGCAGAACAATGCGGTTTAGGTGCTGAAGTGGTGCGCGCAGTTCCCAAGTAGTCACGGGTGAACGCTCAGACGTGGGCAATCCCCACGGGCGAAACTCTGGGAAGTGCCGCGGCTAACTGCACCCTACCCTGCTGGCCACAGTCCGCACGTGTGCAGTCTGGATTCAGTACTGGAGCACAGGGGCACATCCCCTCACAGCAGCCCGAAATCTCAGAAGGACAGCCCACACCCCAGCAGCAGCTACCCTATTGGACATTGTGTTAAAATGTGTACTCGTGTCTGTTCTGGCTGATGTGCTGTTATGTATTAGACAGAGATGGACGTTAATGAATGAAAGGTGTGTAGGCTCCCTGCTGTAAATGAGATCCCAGGTGCACTATCTCACAGTGAATACAGAGCCCTGGGTCCTTAAATATCACCATCTTAGAGGGAACATGACTGAGTAAATACATAATGCAGCAAGCCTGCTGTCTGGAACATAATGTATGTGTTTTTTTTATTTCCTTAAGGAGAGAGGGGGAGAGTGAGAGGGAGTGGGAGAGGGAGAAGGACAGATATAGAGACACAGACAAACAGAGACGTGGAGACACGGAGAGAGAAGAAGTGTTATAGTAGTGGCCTGGCCTGGAACTGTGCCTCATGGGAGAAGGAGAGGTGATAACACGGTGCAGGAATCGATGAGAGAGCAAAAGCTTTGGCTGTGTTAAAAATAGCAAGCGTTCGCCCGGGGGGGCACCACTCTCAGTGCCGTCAGACAAAAGCAGTCAGCCGCGATCTCCCAGGTCACACTTTAATCTCTCCTCATCCCGCCCCCCATGCGGTGGCAAGGTTATTAAAATAAAGAGATGCCCCCTCCCCCTCCGTACCAGACAGGTAGCTCATGCCCTCCCCAGCCTGTTCATTACTTCACTCTCTCGTCAGTGCCCCAATATACGTGCCACCTACCAGTCATTTCAACCTAAAATTACATTTTTTATTGATATAATTATAAATATTATAATATTTATGGGCTGCTTTCCTAGACAAGGATTGAGCCTAGTCTTGGACTAGAAACATTTCCCCAATGAAAATTTGACTTGAACGAGGCATGAAATGGCCCTAAATTTATTATTATATCTTTACAGAAAATTTGTCACCTTACCCAGATTATGCACAATTTTTGTCATCTGCGCTAAAACTTTCCATGTGATAGTAATGTTCCCCCAGTATAAAGATGACTCTATAATCACACTTCCCTCAGGCCATAAAACCATCCACTTTCCCCAGCTGCTATCACCCCAGCGTATACTTTAATAGACTCAATTAGTTCCGCCTGGACAGAACTTTGATTGCTTTTTGGATTATTGCTTATTTTTTAATAATCCCACTATCAATAAAGTAGAAATCATTAGTGTCAAACAACAAAACTAATCTACAGCACTACACTGGAGTGTGCTGCTGTTCCCCGTTGCATAAAATGATCATTGTTATTAATGGCAGTAATATGTAAATGCAAACAGGAAAGCAGACAGCTAGTCTACGGGGGAAGTGTTGGAATGTGCTGACAGGAGATTTATTCTTCCAAAGTCCTAACACTCATTAAAAATCACATGATATTTTTCAAAACAATATGGGTGCTAACATGGGCCTATCCACCCTAGCCTTGCGCGGCACATCTATGCCTCTCCACAATGCAAGCCTGGTGAAAGCAGTGCAGATCAGACTAACTTTTCAGGAAGTAGCCAGTGTTTTCTGACTAATCATGTTGATTCCTGTGGCGACACATCTAAAGCGAAGGTGCTGATTCGTGCATACAGTGGACTATGAGGCAGGGGGAAGTGGTTGCATTGTGAGGGAAGGCGTGTGCCAAATTCCACGATCCGCGATGTGGGTATCCATGCTGGCAGGCCTCTGGCACACCTTTGGCATACTGCTGTGTCCGTATGGTAAGGTGACAGTGTCGCGGGATCCCTTCCGATCTGACTGTCCAGGTTTTTAGATGAAGGCAACGCCAACTGACCTCCCAGTCTGTGACCTCCACAGCACATCCCCATATGGAAGTCAATGGAACTGTCCCCACCGCCTCCCCCACCCCTCTGAAGGGGCGGCTATGTTCCTAATGTGCGTTACGTCAGCCGCTGTACTTCAGGAGACAATGTGGTGCCCCCTGGTGGTCAGTATGCCCGGAGAAGACCCCTAAGGACCAATCATGATGAGCCATCTATAACTGTAGAAACCCCAGAAACATCCAGGATGCTTTGGCGGGTTCCTCAGAGTCTGTATGGATTAGTGGGGGCTCGTTAGTCACGATGGGTTGATTAAAAGGTGCTAATCTATTCAGTCAGGCTCCTTTCATCTCAGGCTTGGGGGCAGGCTCAGCCCCAGACAGAATGAAGGGGTGAAGGCAGACAGGGAATCTCAGCTGTCCCTGGCCTCAGTCTCGTCTTACAGCCCGCCGCTTCTCTGAGGCACCTGCCCGTCTCATCGCTAGCGCGGTGCTAATCCTGTAGCGCACGTTCCTGCAGATGGACATTCCTGTGTGCGCCCAGAATCCACTCAGAGAATATCAGCCACCCTTGCGGACACGCCCTGGTTTTCATGTGTTTGGAGCGCATTGATTTATCAGTCCCAGTTTATTGGATGCCGATCGCCAGCCTCTCTTCCTCTTAGCTGAGCCTCAGTAGCATGCCAGAGTGTGTACCATGAGTTACACAGCGTAGGTGTGAAGTTTCCATGTTCATACTAATTGGGGGGGAAAAACACGTTTGCCTGTTTGGTCATGAGGAACCGTGGGGCCCCTCCCCCCGACCGCCATCATCAGTGCACAATTACCCAGACATCCCAGTCGCACCTGTGCCACCACCTTCCTGCAGCCTGGCTGAGATCACCATGGCAGGCGCACCAAGCCCCGCCTTGCAGAAAGTTCACCTCGGCGACATCAATCATAAATAGGACGGGAAATGGTCGTTATAGAAACGCATGTTGTACCGAAGAGAGTGGTTTCCAGTGTCTTTGAGTGGCAGATTAACCACTTCAGTGCCTGCTTCTGCATTTAGGCGATGCAGACACTAAACTGGTCGATTATTTAAACTTGCGTTATCTTGAAGGCTCTGGGCTAGGAAATTCACATCAGCCATCATGGTGTTCTGCACCAAAATGCAAATGGGTTTGACTGAAGAAGACTTTCCTTCTTGCTTCCCCCCCCCCAAAACCCATGATCTGGGATGACCTTGGTTACTGTGGGGTAAAAGCCCCAGTTAGCATCATGTAAACGCTAGCAGCCTGCTCGTTCTGCAGCTGAACTGCATGTTACTCAAGAACCAAAGGTGAAGAATCTGGGATAAAGTTGTTGCTGGGATGTGCCCAGCCGTCTGCAGTCCACAGTACTGCACTGCTCTCCTGGGGGGCTAACAGGAGAGAAGGAGCGGGGCCTTGCTTTGTGTGTTTTTGGCGCATTGGTGGTCTAGATTGTGCTTTCCATTACATTAGACGCTTTTATCCAAAGCGATGTACAACAGTGCATTTCATAGTCATGGACAACTACAAAACACAGGTTTAGTAAGATACTATACTTATTTCGCACAGCTATTTCTAGCCAAAAACACAGTTTAGTTCACACAGTGAACACTATTCTGACCTAATCTCTTCCAAGCCAACTAGGCAGAAGAACAAGCTACAATATTAGGACAAATACAAATTACCAAAAAGTGCTGGAATGGGGGCACATGTAACGAGTGTCATGAAAGGGGAGGATTTAAAGTGAAATGATATACAGATTGGTGGTAGTTAGTCCAGGTATAGTCTGAAGAGATGAGTCTTCAGACAATGGCGGAGTGAGGGAGAGGTTCGAAGAGGAACATGGTGTTCGTTCCACCACTGGGGAGCTAGGGTCTAGAAGCTCTGTGAACCCTTTGCTCGGGTGGGAGGGGGTACAAGGCGACCTGCTGCTGCAGAGCGGAGTGGTCGAGCAGGCATATAGAATCAAATCATGTCCTGCAAGTAGATAGGGGCCGTCCTGTTGGTTGCAGTGTAGGCGAGGGTCAGGACTTTGAACCGGATCCTGGCAGTGACCGGTAGCCAGTGGAGTGACCGCAGCAGAGGAGTGACGTGGGAGAGTTTGGGAAGGTTGTAGATGAGTCGGGCAGCGGCATCTACAACCTTCCCAAATTCTTCCACGTCCGCAATTGATAGACAACATGGTGACCCCTACTCTCACACAGACAGTCACATGATCAGATAAATAATGCATAGGATCAGAAGAGGCCTCTGATGAGCTTAATTAGTGCAATGCATGCAATGGCACCAACAACAATATGCCAACGCGTCAAGGGAAACATCTTTAGTAGAAAGGCATTTGGTTTGAAGAAAAACATGTAGATCTTAAAACTGCAATATACAAAGTGTGACTAAAAAGAGGTGTTGGTGTTTGCTGTATAATTAAGATAAATCTTACTTGACAGAGAGACTATTTTCAACTCCTGGGGAACCTGTGTGTACTGAAGTGTTTTGGGAATGAAATAGGTTGCTTTATGACTGCATAGCTCAAAATAGCTTTGTTAGTGCTGAATCTTTCATTACTGGTAAAAAAAAATAAATAAATACAGGTCATCAAGTGGCACCCTGTTTTAAAACACTTTACTTTGTTATTTTGCTTCTGGTCGCTCCTTTACCATTGTACCATGGTAAGTTGCATGCACCTTTTATGATGGAAATCAGTGAGTTTGATCTAGTTTGATGCATCAGAAGTGATTGTATATAGTTTTTTTTCTGCTCCCAGTTGGGTTTCTAGCCTCAGTTGTTGGTAAAAGCAATTATCAATCAAACCTGTAATCGAGTCAGCTGAGAATCTAAAAAATTGGCCTCAACTACAAAGACTTGCTGTCACCATTGCCAAATTCATATCCACGCATATGGGTTTTAATGCAGCATGTTAGAAAACAAAACACAACCCCGTATCAAAAGCAGCCTTTTCTATAATCACTTAAATAAAATACATTTTCAACATTACCTGCTGGAAGAGTAGAATTAATCTTAGGACTGTCATAATTTTTTAATTGGCACAGATTTGCTTTAATTGCTGGAGGTGAAAATCAGTTAAATCCTTATTTCTCTTTATGTTTGAATCTACTTTTACATCGTGAGGTAGATCAGCCACAGAAGCAGTAAAAACCCAAAACTCATTACGTTGCCTGGCTAACATATGTCTCTCTTTTAGTACATAAATTATCTACTCCGGCAGGGAAACTACATCCTATAAAAACATAGGAAACATATCTGTCATCATGCCTTGCTGTTTCACGCTTGCACACATACAGTACATTCTATGTTCATTACTAATGCGTAGGCACACATATCACACACACACACACACACACACACCAGCGCAGGCACACATAATACGCATTCGCTCACACTCGCACAAAATAAGCATTGTGTACACCTGCACACAAACATATGTGAAAACTCGTATCGCACACAGAATACATACACACACACACACAAATCAAAGCTGGTAAATGGGTTGTGCTGAAAAGCCAGGAATAGAGGCAGTTTCAGAAGCTTGCGTAAGTCTTTGTTTGCGACTGTTTACTTGTGATTAAACCACACTTTAGCACTTAAGTGCTGAAACAAGGCGCATCCAATCTTCTCATTCACAGCCAGCTTGTAATTTGTCACCAGACCAAATGCCCTTTGTAAGAAGGTTAGTCCTGTCCTGCATAAGAGCTCAATATCTTCTTCACAACATCTTCATTAGCACTAAACGCTGAAAACGGAAGCATGGTGTGTGTCACTTGGCGCGTCATAGCAATATTGCTCCTTGTTTCAGTGGTGACATCATCCACCATATCCCTATTTGTGGTTACTGACGTTTGCATTTATGAATGTTTATGTAGACCTGAGGAAAGGGTCATTTATTTCTAAGAGGTGTATAGATCTTATGAGGAACCATTCATAGGAAGTGTTTTTTTCTGTGTGGTGCTGTGTATCTTAGCGCTGTTGATAGCTCTAACAGTGGAGCCCCAGCAGTAATGGGGGTGATCAGTGGAGATGCAGTACCACACAGATAAAACCAGCACACACTTTCTATGGATGGTTCCTCGTCATTAGCACTTCGAAGATGAGCATACACTGCAAATGTGTTTTCTGTCCTTACGAGAAAGCTTTCATAGGAAGTGTGTAGTGATTGTTATCTGTGTGGTACTTCCTCTCTGAGTGCTGTTTATTGCTCTGACGTTAGACCACCTGCAGTAACGGGAACTCTAATGGGTGATCAGTGGAGAGGCACATGTTCCATTTTGCACCAAAGCCATAGAAAGGTTGAGAGGTCCTGGAGAGCTTCCTTTGATGCCTGAGGCGCTAGTGGGGCTCTGTAGACAAGCCCGGCATGGAGCAGGTGAGTGTGTCAGGTGAGCCTGCAGTCAGGGCATATAGAGCAGCAGCGACAGGTAAAGGAACAGAATTTATCATCCCTGGTGGTGTGCAGAAGTTCGCTCAGCGCCCCCTTCAGGACATTATGTAGGCTGAATCAGCTGTTCATTTTAATTCTTGTTTTAGGGTGGGTAATGCTGAGCTTCATGTGATTCAGCACAGGTGTCCTAATGTTTTAGTACAGGTGGTATTAATGTTTCAGAACAGATGCTCTAATGGTTCCACACAGGTGTCCTATTGTTTTAGTACAGGTGGTATTAATGGTTCAGAACAGGTGCTCTCTTGCTGCAGCGAACAGATAACTCTATTGCTGCAGTGGGAAAGGGAGCACACACAAGTTCACAAAATATGCAGCACAAATGAGCTTGGTTTCCCATTGACCTATGGCTGCCTGCCTGGATCCAGATTCATGAGCCCTGAGGCACTTCACGAGCCCAGTGCAGATTCATAAGCCCAGTGCAGATTCACGAACCCAGTGCAGATTCACGAGCCCAGTGCAGATTCACGAGACCAATGCATGCTTGGCATACAAAGAGGCCAGCACCGTCCCTCAGTATCCAAGCACTGTGGCTATATTATACTGTATTGGGACAATATACTGTCTCCCATACCCCCTTAGCCTTTTTGAGGGTCATAATTATGTGTGGCTGTTGTTACCACAGATGAGGACTCTGCAGGATGGATTTCCTTTAATTGAACCTACGTGTGGCCCTCGATGGCTTGTGCCCATCAGCCCCGCCAGCCAATAAGCATAACAGGAGCATCCGCCTCTGCTGTTTTGACGAGCCCAATTAAGGATGCTGTGTTAAGGCTTCTTTTTAAACTGAAAAGCTGAAACGCGTGCCAGCCAGGTGGTTCAATCAGCTGCAAATTAGTCGAGTTTTTATCGACGTCTGCCGCTAGCGCTTCACAGGCCTCTGATGTAATAATGTAATGTAATGATGTCTCCTTTACAGAAATGGCATTGCACGGGTTCAGGTTGCAGTGAGACTGCAGCTCAAGGAAGTTTCAGCGCTATTATATGCACAAAGATTCAAATGCAATCATGTTACCGAATCATTTTGCTGAATTACTTGGCGGAAATCAGTACTGCACAGGCGGCGAATTGCTCCACCGTTGTGTGTATTTGCTTCGTAAGCCACGGTACGAACAGCACAGACAATCAACCCCCTCACATTCCCTCGCCCGATTGAGAAAATGCACTGTGCTGTGGGAGGAGCAGTGGATGTGACCCATGTCATGTTCCACGGCTGTACTGTGTGCCTTTCATTGGTGGGCGAGACGGCATTCTCAAGGAAATGCAGCCTATTTTAAGCCCTTGTACAAGCTGCAGCTAATGAGGGGGCGGAGTGACGGTGCTCTGACAGGATGGCTGAAACTCATTCTCGGTTGATTGGCTGTGCAAATCGTTTATCACCATGTACGAAGCACAGTAAACTTAAAATATGGCTACATTTTCATTGGTTAGAGAGGAATTTGTCCAATGCTACTTATTTCATAACCTGGCTTAATAATGAATAATAATGGCTTTTTAATGGAGGAAACTAAAACTCCCCATAATACAAAGGAGAATTTCTGCTAGAATATGCATCCGCTTCCAAAACAACTTCCTTTGGTCCCCCATAAATAGCCGTTAAGCAGAATTATTTCCATAACAACACCACGAGCTTGAACTGAAGATTCAGATTAATTTTTGTCATTTTTTAATCATATGTGAACTGTCGCAGTGCCCTCAAAAGTAATTGGCACACTTGATAAAGATGAGCAAGAAAAACGCTCTGTAAAATAAATAGCACAGCTAATGAGCTGTTAATCGCAAAAAACTATGTTTGAAGTGAAATGCATTTGCTGAAAACATCAAAAGACAGGAAATGAAATAGACCAGGCCTAATGCTAACATCAGCCTACTCTCCATCAAGGAGTATCCGCACAGATCTTTGACAACTGCCACAGCCCTCTATATGTCTACCTTAATTCAAACAAGATGTACTCACTGGGCAGATCTTATTCATCCTTACTGATTATAATAATCATAAGATTCTTATAAGAATCCTTAACTCTTCTGATGCCAAACCCAACACTGGTGTTCTTGAGAGCAAAATTAACCTTTTTGTCCATCTGATCAAAGTGCCTAGTTCAGATTGAAGACTAGTGTTGGAACTTCCATTTGAACTGGGTGTTATGGTCCAGTGAGAACAACATTGAAATTTTTGCCTGAACTGAGCATGTTTATTTATTTAGTAAATGATAATAACCTACTTAATGCAACTAGCAAAGATGTAACTTTATGAATGTGAAAGTGGTTTATTATGCATGCAAGACAGTGAAGGGTAAACACTTTAAAACTGTTTGTTGTAAAGCATTTAAAATGAATTCAAAACAGGTAACAAGGAAACATGAAAACCCCTTGATCAGTGCAATTTAGTTGCCCTGGACAACCAGGCAACTGTTAATGTTGAGCCCTGCCTGGCCTAGGGGCAACTCTGATAAAATGAATCTGGTTATTAGTTAGGGAATTGGAATCATAATAGTGTGGCTTGAGCAAGTGGCCTGACCTAAATTGCTTTTTATCCATGTACCCAGCTGTAGACGAGGAGAATCTTGAAGTATGAAAGTTCCCTGAATAAGAGAGGCTGCAGAGTCGTAATGATACTCTTTGTACCCGTTTATAATTGGACAGCCCTGTTTTATCCTCAGGTCACGGTGGCATCAAAAAGAACTTGGACAACTATGATTATTCATATTATGCTCCCAGTAAATGAATAAGCCCTTTCCACTTGTGGGAAATGTTCAGTTTCCATTCCAACATCCAAAGGCTGTCTTTTATGAGAGACCATCCTCTGTATTTGATGACCTTCAATCAGGATATCTGAAATAACACATAAAAGGCTGCCTTTTTAATGAACTCTACATAGTGGTCTAATAATCCTTTGATGTTGTGTTTTGGCTAAGTCCCATTGCAGGTTTCCACAAACAGAATGCAACATATTTAATGAATTTAATATTGTGATGAACACATGAACCAACCGTTACAAAACCATTCCCATCATTTTCAAGACATTATTTTCTAGGTCATTTTATGTGAGCGATGCCTACAGTGTCATGAAAAGTATTTACCCCCTTCCTGATTTCCTCTGTTATTGCATATTTGTCACACTGAATGATTTCAGATCTTTAGACAAAATGTAAAATCTGACAAAGGGAATGCGTGAATGCAAAACACATTTTTAAATTTATTATACCATTTATATAATAAAAAAATTATCCAACACCAATATAATTAGATAATTAGATAGCCAACTCATATTGAAACTTACCATCAGAGTGAAGTAGTCAGCACAAAGTTCTACAAGCACACTATGCCATGATCAAGTGAAATTCCAAAAGAGATGAGAAAACAGTTATTGAAATACATCAGTCTGCAGTGTTTCCCACTGGTTATAATTTGGGGGGGGAGTTGGGGGGGGATTTATTAAATTTTATTACATTTTACATTTTGAGTAGACATTTTGTGTTCCAACACTTTATTTATTTATTTATTTTTACTTTGGCTGTGTCCTCCAGATGATGAAATCTATATGACGCTTTTCGCATCAAGTTGTACCAGTGACAGAATGAAAAGAATGCAAATGGAACCCAAACTATAACTCAAATTTTTGCGGTAATGGTTTCAGTTACAGACAAACCTTCATGGTATCAGAATGATTCTAAACAGAAGTTAAGGGCTTGATATCCAAAATGCCTTCATTTCTAATCAATTTTTGTCTATTTCAATTAAAGTAAGTAGGCCTAACTGTTAAACGTAACTGTTACTTATGTTAGTAATGTTATGTTCTCCCTCTGGTCTTTTTAAAAATAATTTTTCAATATTCATCTAGGTACATTATTTTGAAGGTGCATAACAAGGGCAAAATATTACCAATTTTGAAAAAATATTTTGTTACCTGGCACAGATACGGTTACACGACTGTCCTTCTAATTATGTTTCTGTTCAGGCACTGTCTTCCCTGCTCTGCTCTACATACACAAAAATTCTTAAGAAGAACGTCCAGTCAACTGTCTGTGAGCTGACGCTGAAGCATAATTGGGTTATGCAACAACACTGATCCAAAGCACAAAAGCAAGGGGGCCCCTGTGGAGTGGAGAATGGATGTAGAGAGGTTGATTGCAGTCATTGGCAGGGGGGACGTGGGGGTAGATTGCACCTGTGGTTTTGGTTGACAATTGTTAGACTAAAAATATTTTTCAGGACAACAAATTATTTTCTAGGACATTTGGGCCATTTTATAATTTTCTTGACTTTTCCATGGCTACAGAAATGCATAGAATTCCAGGGAAAACCTGTGTGGAATGTGTGGAAATCTGTGAATCAAGTCATCACAGTCAACAAGCATGGCAGTCAATCATTGTCTGGCAGTTGGAGGGTTGCTGGTTCAAACCCCGCTTTGGGCCTGTCGAAGTGTCCTTGAGCAAGACACCTAACCCCTAACCACTAACTGCTCTGGCGAATGAGAGGCATCAATTGTAAAGCGCTTTGGATAAAAGCGCTATATAAATGCAGTCCATTTACCAGTCCATTCATGTGACCTGGAGCGGGAGGCTGACTCTGTCTTCACAGGTAAAATGTGTGTAAGCTTCAGACTGACAAACTCCCAAGAAGCATCTCAACTCATTGGTCAGGGACAGGAGACTCCAGCCTCAGTATGAAACGGGGTCTGTTGGTTTTCAGTGTATTGCAGCTTACTGTTGGACCATAGGAGGTCAGTCCAACTCTTACTGTTTCTCAAAAGGAAATTGGTTCCTAATTTGAAGTGTGCTCTTCAACATGAACAAATCATTCCTTCCAAGAATATCCCATTCATGCGGTGTGGTTCTTTGTGCTTTTACTCATCTGGCATTTGCTCAGTATATTGTAGAGGCTTGTGTTGCAATGCTCATTATGCCGATTAAATTAGGAACTGTTATGATTCTGACACCAGATCTGAATCTGAAGTTTCCCTTGCCTCCCAAATCCCACTTTAACCCCTGCACAGAAACACCATCTTATTCATGAACATCACACACGCACACACACACACACACGTGCGCACATAACTATTTTGACAATAACACACAAAAATATACCCTATGGTTGCTCTCTATCACATACCACGGGGCCAAGGCCAACTGCCAGGGCATGCAAGTTAACATTCTTGGACAAAAAAAAAGAATAAAATGCATACCACTAGACCGTGACTGCTTTCCCAATGTCAACATCTCAAAGGACATATCCAGGGGCTGTTTTCTAAAATACCATTTTCTCCCCAAGCTTCAATTATCACCAAGAATGTTCACAATCCATAACATTAATTAAGTACCTATGGCGATAATGACCAGACCTTTGCTGCTGCCATTAGTTTGTATACTCATTAAGTTGTGTTTGCCGGAGTGTTAGAGTTCTTTTTTTCCCCTCTCCACAGGAAGGCTAATTAATCAAAAAGCACTTTTCACAGTGGGATTCATGCGTAGGCCCGTGACTGTACCCCGCCCCCTTACCTTCCGGATCAGAACGCGCACTGCCCGTGCCTCGCTCCCCAGTCAGGGCGGCTCCGTCTGTTTGAGCCCAGATTTTAAATCCCTCCCCCCCCCCCCCCCCCCCCAATTCGCTTTGTGTCACAGTTATTTTTGGCATCACGTGAGAACCGGCCTTGTGTTATGAGTTTTATTGGATTATGAAGCGCTTTATTCATGCGCACAGCAGACCCATTCTTCTCCGATGAAAAGGGAGCGGTTGCCGGTGAACAGATTTCACCTCGTTGCTTTATTGCATTTCCCTCGCTCCTTCATAACGACCCCACTTGAACAGGCCTTTTAATCGGAAGTTCAGGGTTCAAAGCTATTTGAATAAAAAATCTGAATAAAATAATTAACCCCCCGATGAGTTCACG
The DNA here is from genome assembly GCF_013347855.1 of Anguilla anguilla. Taxonomy (NCBI): domain Eukaryota; kingdom Metazoa; phylum Chordata; class Actinopteri; order Anguilliformes; family Anguillidae; genus Anguilla; species Anguilla anguilla. The sequence goes on from NC_049212.1 coordinate 26,047,239, forward strand.
AGACTCCCCTCGTCAGTCAACTCGCCTAATGGAGCATATTTAAATCCATCTTTATTTCTGTGTTTTAGGGGAAGGTGTTTCATCCGACACATCGAGTCGTTTTTATGTGCAATCTCTCTTCACCACCGCCTAGCTGCTGCTCTCTCCACAGGAGTCAAACTGGTGTGAGAGAACTGGGCTGGGCAGATAAGCACATGAATCCCACAACAGCGGATACTGAACATGGGTCAAATATGTATGCCTCTTCAGACGCTGGAAAGTTGTGAAAAAGCTCCCTGAAAATAACCCCTGAGAAATTTTGATTAAGAATGCTGCTAATCAAAGTGTGCATCCATACAAAATTAGAGGTTTTGTTCTGGATAGTACTTGGGAGATAGAGCTTTCGTTTAGTTGCCAGTAAACTGTCTGTAATCTTCCCCCACCAATTAAAAACCCCCCACCCGCAATAATGCAGGTACCTCAGACCCATCTGCCCCGCCTACACTAGGCAAAATTAAGCCATCTCTCTGTCCTCTCTTGCACTCTCTATCAATCCTCTAATCATATTGCCTTCACCTGCTGGTGGGTCAGCAAATGGTTCAGCAACGTGTCAGGTACTTCCTTGTACCCTGCTGCTAAAAGAAGCTCATTCACCTTACACGATCTCATTCTGCAGTATCCCAGGATCCTTCGCCTGCCGTGTTAAAATAACAGCCCTACTTTGCATCATTTTCTATCAAAAGCCTCTGAATCCTGTGCTGCTGGTCTATTAGTCTTTTCAGGATAGGGGGCTTCGGTACAAGGTGGCCGTGACCTAGGGCACACGTTTGAGTGTTTAACTCTTCTTGTTGCAGAGGAATACTCCAGAACATGCCCGCCTCGGGTTGCAGGTTCGATTCCCAGGCATGGCGCTGCTGTTGTCCTTCAGCAACACTCAGTTTGATTGGATTTTATGTAAGAAATGTGCGCTGTGTGTGTGGATAATAGGGTCTAAAAGTACATGTTCTAGACCAACTAGAATAGTGGGTACTCTGTGCTGTGCACGGCTTTTCATAACAAATAAATTGCTTTCCGTAACACATTTTCGTGTCTGTCCAAATTTGTGGATTGGACCGACAAGTGGTGGGGCGTGATAAAAAAAACCTGAGGGAATATCATGCTAGATTTGTTTTGTTTTGTTTCTCCATGTACGTTTCCCTTTTGGAACATGCCAGAAACTGTGAGCCTGACGCTAATGCTGTGAGACTGGCGGTAATGCTGTGAGACTGGCGGTAATGCTCACGGCGTTGTGCAGACAGCGGAGGACATGTACAGTCTCCCCAGGCCATGACATTTCAGTATTGATCCCGTCAAACGCAACTCGTACCGCACGCTGTCATCTGCTGCACAGACCAAAGCCCTGTGATCACGCACAGAGAAATCAGCCAGAGCCCCAGGGGGCGCTGTTGTGCAGCCAGACAGCCCGGACAGGGCGAGAATGAAACCAGCTGATTCCTGATTTACAGTGATTTTTATTTTTTCTGGGCTGTGATTCTGTTGTTTGAGTACCTGCCAGGCCTGAGATTTAGTAAGTTTGCTTTTCCCAGTTTCCTTTTAAGATGTCCTCATCATCCTGGAATCATATCTGGAGTGGAATCATGAGAAATTCTAAAGGAGTGAGACCCCTCGTGTGACAGACAATGCATACATTTACTTGAATGTACCTTGCGTGCTTAAAAGGTTTACTTAGACGTGCAGAGTTGCCTTTTGATAATGAATCTGAACTGGAGCATGCAAGGTCAAACGGGAAGTGCAGGGACGTGTCCCAGATTGCTGATGCCCCGCAGGTGGCGAGGAGAAGGGCCGGGCGGAGCAACAGGACCGCGCCCAAACAGTGGTCTCGTCATTGTCAAGTGGCGTTAGCCGCAGATGCTAGCGTTTGGCCCTCGTTTGGCCTGCTGTGTGCTGCAGGTGAGACGAGGGCTCTCAGAAGTACAGATGGGGTGACAGATCTCGCGCTGCTGGCTGGGGCTCATTCCACACCCCCGGCACCATGCGGTGGGCGTCATCGGGATCAACCCAGTCTCCTGTGGGTGTGTAATGTGTAGGTAAAGGGCTCTCCCCTATGGTGTGCGAGATACAAGAAAACACACGGTATACAGATGATCTTAACAAGTAGAGACAATTACAGAATGCACTAATATGCGCAGTAGAGAAACTGAACAACTTTCAATATTTTAAATTTTCAATGTGAAGTTTAAAGATAAGGAGAAAGGTGATCATTGGTTAATTCATGATTGTGAGTGTGTAGTAGTGACTGTCCATTAAAAGGGGATTTCCAGCACAAATCAGATGTCACAACGCTGCTCCACCATGAATATTACAGAGATTTAAGGTTTCGTCTGAAGGTGAAGGCCCTTGTAGCACTGCTCAGCTTTGAAGTAGTGTATTATCGCTTTCTGAATATGGGTGTTCTGCCTGTGTGTTTCATTTTGAATTAAAATTTGTTTTGAATAATATCTTAACAAATATATTTTGTTTGGTTCCTGTGGTTCAACCACCTGAGAGACTTTTTTTTGTATATTTAGTATTTTAATTTATTAGTTTTGCATTTTCTTTCTACTATTGATGGTCAATTAAATCTACAAAGGGCATGTTTATTTTGAGTTTGTGTGAAGTCGTTGGTAATATCATGTAGAGTTTGTGGTTGCTAGTGCTCGTTCTACCCCAGTGTTGTGTTGAAGCATCTTCAGACATTTCCATTTTTTTAATCCATTTTCTGGGCAGTGATGCATGGATGGAAGCCTTGCCTGACTTAAACTGAAACTACTGTTTTGGAATTGTGAGTTCTCTCGGTTAACGCACACGGTAGTAAAGGAACTATGTGGTGTACGACAAAAGAAGTGACAAAAATAAAATATACAAAGAAATTGAGTAGGCTACTGAGATTCAAAAGGTTCTACCATTTGTTCCCTTGGCAACTGTAATGTAGCACCCCCCCATAGTCATTGGCTGGCTCGCCTGCTGGAACTCAAAGCAGAGTGCAGGGTGTGAATGGGTCTATTCAGAGCCCTGTGACACCTGCCACCGCAGAGCATCGGGGAACGGCTGGAATGCCGCAGGCTGGAATTACCTTCACAGAAACCCCACGCGGCCGCCCGCTTCCCCTCGCTCCCGAAAACCGGCGGCTCGCGCTCACACGTTCACGTGTTCGGCGCCGCCCCGTCACAAAGCCTCTTTTCAGGAAAGCGCTGCCTGGTCATGCCGCCTTGTTCATTGTATCGCCGAACGAGGGGCTGCAGTTCCACGCGGCTCGCGTTTTGTAGCCATGCTGACAGGAGATTTCCCCCCTGCCTGTCCTGCTGCAGTTTTGGAAATGGTCCTGTTTGTCTCCATATTTTTCCATGTCCCAAGGAGCTGCTTTATTTGGGACAGTTGTAACGAGTGGCTGACTGGACAGCCAAACAAGCCTCAGTCAGAGGAGTTCCTCCACAGTCCTCAGTCTCTGAATTTCAAAACTGTTCTTTCCTCTGTTTCATCTCTCCAGAAAAACTTTTACACCGCCCCTCATTAGCTGACTGTGACCGGGAGTCTGCAGTGGCGAAGCATAGCTTGCCTTATCTCTCCAGGATAGCAAGGGTAGCGGTGAGATGCATGCCAGTCAATGCTAGCGCTCTATTTGAGCATTGTAATAATAATAATATACACCCTCACAACGGTCCGTATTGGAGCATATATGAGCACATGCCTCAGGTTACATTCAGCTCCCAAAAAAATGAAGCTGATATGGAAGATGGCAGGCATTAAAAAACTTAAAATGTCTGTCTGGGTGATGGAAAAACCTTTTGGAAAGTCGTCCCCAAACAGAAAGTTGTCCCTAAAAACCAGTTTTGCTGGGAAAAGCCCAGAGGCCAATGGCTTGAGGCAGACGCTGGGAATCATCTATGGTCCTGAGTGAGGTTGAAGCAGCGCTGCTGCATAGCTATGCCAGCAGGGGGCGTGCTGAGGAGGTGGCGCCTAGTGTACACCTAAAAAAGCTGTGCTATGAGCAGGAGTGTGTGGGGGAGAAGATGATGGAGTTACTAAGGTAGAGAAAGGGAAAGGGAGTGGAATAAAGTTGTTAAAGTAGAGACAAACAGATGGGGAAGAGGAAGGAAAGGTATGAGAGAGATAAAAGAGAGGAGACAATGAGGCAAATGGGAGTGAGAGAGAAAAGAGAGGGAGATGCATAAAGAGTAGGAGAGAAAGGAAAAAAGGGGGAGAGTGCGCGGGGTGTACAGTGGGAGAATCCTCCTGTCACTCACCGTCCGTATAAAAGCTCAGCGCCTAATGAACATGCCACACACATCACTGACACTGGCCCCCGCCCCACTCTCCTGCTCTTTATGCCCACAGTGAGTCAGCAGATCAGATCACCGGGGTTACGCAACGTCGCCACGGTGCACCCAGCGGTGCCATAACGGGAGCTTTATTCCTGTAGGCCGTGTTCTATTTCCAGATTCTCACGGATGTGCAGGCAGCCCCCATCGTCCAAAGTGCTTCTGATCTGAAATTATCTCCAGGGCCGGAAGTACTGAAACAGAACGTTGAGACGGGCCGATGTGATTGGTGGGGGGGGAGAGGGACAGGGTGGGGGTCAAAGCATTCAAAGAGAATGCCTCACCTATCTAAAGCGCCCGACCTTTGGGCTGGAGTTAGTGCTTCATACGCACAGCTGTCCTACCTTTTCCCTGTGCCATCAATATCCATTAGTCACACCGCATCATATTAAGTGCCAGTGCTTGACCTTATTGGCTGAATCCACACGCATAGTAATTCAGTCCCTGCTGCACAGGCACAAGCTGTTTGGAGACTCCAGTTTGACCCTTACTGACATCTTGTAGAAATGTTACATGCAGAAAACCATGTGTTTTCACGTCTGTGTACTGCATTGCAGAAAGCTCTCTTAGATCACCTTGTATTAGCCTGCTAAGGGCTCACTCTGTGATGCTGGCTTAAATGTTACCCAGGGACCTTTTTAGCCACTGTGCTAGTTCAGTTATCATGCCTCCAATTAGGGGTTTGGCACCAGCTGTCTCCCACTCTACGCTGTTGCCAGGTCTGGGTGATTTTGCTCAGATGGCAGGTGGCCATAATGGGTGATGCCAGTCACTGTCCAGACTGTCAGCTTTGTAAACCTTGCCAGAGATACACGGAACAATTCCTATGTCCAAGTGTATTAGCATGGACCATAGACGTCTGATGATGCACTGAGAAGCTGCAGTTTCTGTGAAGTCTCGCTCTCATTCTTTCTCTGTTGGTACTGTATGATCAGAGAGATGACTGGCATAAAAAAGGGGTGATTTTTAAGCACCATGTTTGCTGGAGCACAGGTGCACCCCAAAATACAACAGCAAAAGGGGACTACAATCTCCATTACTTTAGCTTACGGGCATAACCAAGGGGGGCGAAGCATTATTCGTTTTGCTGTAGGAGACGGCCAGTGTGCTGCCCACCATTTCCTCAGCTCACGCACACTCACACACTCATTGCAATTTAAAAATCTTAAAACATTTTACTGAGCCCTGTAGACAGATTGACAGTCACAGCAGGCCAAGCACAGTTGCCCTCAGAATCAGAGTAACAGCAGGCTCTTTGTGTCCTGCACTGAGCCCAGTCCAAATATGTAGGGCCCTAATCAGCCAGCCTTCTCTCATCTGCATTTTTACCTGCTCCGTTGCTGTTACTGCTCTGCATTTGCGGTGGTGATTAAAATGCTAATTACGTGACCGTAATTTGTATGATTTCAAGATTTAAAGTAGAGGAGGCAGATATTTTCAGCGCTCAACCCATCAAGCTTCTGATAATGAGACAGCCATACGTGCCCAGAATAGTGTGGTAGATACATGGAACAGTGTGGTGTCGGATCCTACACAAATACACACAAAGTAATGACATAGACCTAGCATAGCCTTATGAAACTTAATATCTGTAAATGTGGTGGCATCATTGATAAATATTCAGTATTTTATTTTTAATAATGTGGTATAATTATTTTTAATACATTGTAATGCTAGAGATCGCATAATGCCTCGAGTAAAACTTCTTGCTGAAGAATATATGAAATGCTGTTTTCAAACGACGACTGAAGACCCACCTCTTCAGGCTGCACCTCTCCCCATCCCTCCCTTCCCCCCTGTAAATGACTAAAACTTAGGGTTGTAACTAGGCAGCTGTTTCATAGGTGACTTAGTTGATGCGCCTGTCTTAACGACTACTTGTATTTTTATTTATTTTTATTTTTCCATAGATTGCATTGTTGCCGTTCTCGTTGTTAGTGTTAATCAGTTTAACCATCAGGGTCCAAGTTGAACTATGCGGTTGTTCCCTGTACTTGGACCGGTACTTCTCTCTAGGGGTTTCGTCATACTTGTTCCTGGTTATGGTTATACACTTTGTTGTACGTCGCTCTGGATAAGAGCGTCTGCCAAATGCCTGTAATGTAATGTAATGTTTGAGGAAGTGTATCCAGATGCTGCACGGTAATATTGACATGTAAACGTAACTTGGTTGTTGTGACCCTCCTGAGTTTAGGCAATAAAGTCAATTGTTGTATATTGTATATAAAACTGTATTACTTCAAGGTCACGTAGCGCTAAGTGTTCAATTACAGTGTTCAGTTGCCACAGTGTCCTCCGCTTTGCGTGAGAATGCAAGCTAGCATGCGTTTCCTCCGAACGGTGTCCAGCCAGCTGCCACTTCCTGTCACTCTGCAGTCCACCAGCTAAGCTGCACAGTTATTGGGCCTGAGAACTACGCCAACAGATTGCAGGAGGTTAAACGCACCTGCGGCACGTGCAGTCATACAGGAACTGTACCTTTATTTAAATACTTGAGTGTATTTGCAAGCCATATGAACCATTTCAAATAAGCATTAAAGGCAGAATGGCATTGTAGGGAATATTGGGAAGTATACCTGTTTCTCTTCCTGACCTCAATTTCTCTCCCTTTGGCAAATGTCACTGCTGTTTTCATTTCTTCACCAAGCTGAAAATGCTCCTTCTGTCCCCCGTTTAATTAACCTAAACTGTGGCCACAAAAAATAACCCCAAGCGACCTATAACTATCATCCACTCTGACATTTCAGGAGACGTAGAAACAATCTGGGAGAATCTTTGTTTACTGTGTATATTTGTCCAACCATGTTATTTAACTTTAGGTTGACTACAGATGCACTTGTTGTGTATTTCTGTACATATTGTGCCTCCAGAATTCAGAATCTAGTGTACATTCCTATTGTAGCACATCAGAGGTGTACTGGTCAACTTAGCTGTCTGAAAAGTTCTGAAGTTGTATAGTACTACGTGAATTGAATAGCTCTCTGCTGATTTCAGATCAGTTATTGATGTGATAGTACTACTCATGGCATTGAGAGGTCCGCTGAGACTGACAGGGAAAGGGTCCGTTTATGGGATGAAGGGGGGAGCGGGGTCGCACAGGGATCGGTCCACCTCAATCAATGAGATACTGCCCCAGGCTCACCTGACAGGTCATTGATGCTGAAGGCTGAGACGCCAATGTAAATGTATTGCCATTAATGGAATGTAATTTGTTTAAAAGTGCATGCAGTGGAAATGGACACTCGTAATTTGGTGATCAGTGAATAACATTGTGCGGCACAGCAGTTGTCAGCCGTGGAGTTGAGGCACCCTTGGGAGAATCCTCTCTGAAAAATCAATCACAAATCAATGTAAAATCCCTTTCGAAAAACCCTTATAATAATGAGCATTTCAGCACGTCTGATGTGTTCTTGTTTTTTAATTGAGGCTTTCAATCAAATGGTTTATATTTTTAGCATTCTCAGCTTCATTCACAGTGCTGTATTTCACAAAACAAATATGAATCCTGTCTGTGTTATTGCGTGTTTTTCTGTGTTTTATGGGGGAGTTAGTGTCACAAAATATGTGTAAAAACGTTTGCATCTAGAAATGTGGTAATATTAATCCACCCACATGCATGTGTGTGTGTGTGTGTGTGTTCAGAGGTTTTCACCAAATATTTGGAGAAATATGTGGAGAAAAAAATGCAGATCTGTGTGTGTGTGTGTGTGTGTGTTTGTGAGAGAGAGAGAGAGAGAGAGAGAGAGAGAGAGAGAGAGCATGCATGCATGCATGCATGTGTGTTGGGGGTGGGTGGTGGCACATAGACACAGTGCCCATGCTATACTCTCTGACATGCTGTACCCAGGTAGGCGGAAGGGTCAGAATTAGCATCAGGGCGCATGACATAATTACCAGTAATAACGCTGCCCATTTTCACAACCGTTATTGTTCCACTCACAGCTTGTTATTCAGCTGTGCATGATTATGTGTGGAGATCTTTCTGAGATTGAAAGCGTTGTTTTTAAGTACTATACAGCATATGTTTACGATATACTGTTATTATCTTTGCATAATATCCTTCCGACAGGGTGAAATTCCGCACCCGGAAAGAAAGTGGTCCAGGAAAACAAACAAAAAACAAAATCAAACGTCCAGTGTTTTGAAAACCAAAATGTTGATGTCAGTCAAGTGACTCCATGCGTCACAATTAATCTGTTCAGAAAAGAAGATTCAGTCTTTTGGGTTCCCAGCACATGTGTGTTTCTGGACCATTGATCCTGCTGCACAATAAGTCATCCACAAAAAGATGAAGCCTGTGAATTAGAAAAGATTTGACTTCAACTAATGAGATATGCGTGTAATTTGCGCCGGGGTTAAAATAAAGCCACATTGACTGGGTAGGTTTATGAGATTCACTATTGTCTATTGACAGGACTTTGGCATGAAAACAATTAAAAAGTAAGGGTGCTTCTAAAATGTGATACATTATGACTATTAAATATCTAGTTCTGAGTGCAATGTTTATGTCATGCTGTAGTCTCGATTTTGTGAACCAACTCTTTTCAAGGAGAACTACTGAAATCTTAGTTACTTAGTTACTGGAAGGTACTAATATTAACAGTAATATGCCATTTATTTTACTGTACTACAAATTCAATATCAGCTTTTGAACATGTCAGCATTGCAAATGCAGATATAAATTACTAAAATAATACATTTATATAGTAGGAATCTGAATGTAAATCTGACAGCACTGTCTATTTTTGTAAAATTACAATACGTACTTACGAGTTGTTGTATGAGATTGCAAAGTACAGAAAATAAATGAACAATTAAATACAATTATCAGAATCTTTCCTTGTTGCTAAGTGACAGCCTGCCAAGATGTTGGTTCCCAATGCCCAACCACACAAACTCCTTTTACATTTAATTGCTAATGTGGGCACTGAACTATGGTTCTAAACTGCATTACACACCACATTGTACATTGCCCTTGGTTTGGAAGCAAAGGGGATGTAAATAAGACAGAACATGAAATAAATGGGACCTTAGTGTGCGTGCATGTGTACATGTGTGCATTTTTAAGGAATAACAGATCATAACCCACACAAAATCACAACATGTATGCACTCCTGGGGGTGGTCATGTAGCCTAAGTTGTGGATCCCACCACTAGAAGTGTAACTGGACACCTGAACATATATACTTGTATCAGTGTCAACTGCTTTCTACTCTGCAATTTTTGATTTTTAAATAAACAATTTACATGTAAATTGTAGATCCTCAGCTTTTATTAAAGGGTATTATTATACATTTTGGCTTCACCATGTAAATGGTAAATGGACTGCATTTATATAGCGCTTTTATCCAAAGCGCTTTACAATTGATGCCTCTCATTCGCCAGAGCAGTTAGGGGTTAGGTGTCTTGCTCAAGGACACTTCGACATGCCCAGGGCGGGGTTTGAACCGGCAACCCTCCGACTGCCAGACAATCGTTCTTACCTCCTGAGCTATGTCGCCCAATGTAGAAATTACAGCACATTTTATACATAACCTCCCCATTTCAGCTCGCCATAACATTTGGGACAAATGACTTCCTCGGGTGTTTGATTATGAGGTGTGTTCATTTGCTTTTTTGGTGCAGGTGTAAAAGAGCTTGCAACTTCTTAATTCTAGGCTTTTGATTGCCTTTGGAGTCTGTTATTGACATTTTTCAATGTGAGGATCAGAGATGTACCAATGAGAACCAAGGAAGCCGTTATGAGGATACTGTTTAGAACATTATTAAGAAGAAAGACAGCACTGGTGAGCGAAGTAATCGCCCGTGGTCTGGTAGGCCAAAGAAGATCTACAGTTGATGACTGAAGAATTCTCACTATAATGAAGAAAAAACCCCAAACACTTGTCTGGTAGATCAAAAACACACTGAGAGGCAAGTGTGGATGTGTCGGTGACTACTGTCTGTAGAAGACTTCTCAAACAAAACTACAGAGGCTACACAGCAAGATGCAAACTACTAGTTAGCCACAGAACAGGTTGGACGGGTTACAGTTTGCTAAGAAGTACGTAAAAGAGCCTGCAGATCTCTGGAAAAAGATGTAGATAGATTTGACAGGTACGGTATGCCACAGGTATATGATTTTACAGGAGAACTGTTAAGATTTTTGTAGGGGGAAATTTCCCTTCAAGTTTGTGAATCATGTTATTTTGGGATCTGATTTGACTGCAGTTGTGTAAAATTTCTGTGCGCCACTAGTCCGTTGGCCAGGCTGCCACTTTGTAGGTAGTGACACAACCTCTGGTTTACTGTTGCAATAACTGTCCCTGGTGTAGAAAAGCTCTGGCAGACACCAAAAAAATGTTATACCCGTTACCGAGGAGAGAAACTCTGGCAAGCACCAGAATGTCTCTGCCCTTTCCCTACAAAAAATGGAACAGCAAACCCTCCCAAAACAATAACATCAAAAAAAAAAAAAAAACACAAATAGTTCTGTTGTTACCTTGGTGAAACACTGGAAAAAACTGTTGCCTTCTGCAGTTATCTTATAAGAATGTCAATGGTAAACATCTGAATATATCTGCTGTTACCTTGAAGAAACATTCTGGAAAAAAAAAACAGAAAATTGTTGCCATTAGTAAGGGGCACTTTGCAGCCTGTCACCATTTGGTTGCAGATAGCAGGATTTTTTATGTTGGTATGGTTTGAGACCGGTGCATAATTTAACCCTTCATGGCAATTAGTGAATTGATGCCCTCCTGATACGTAAATAATTTCAAGTGAGCTAACGTACATTCATTTGCCGGAGTAAAACAGGAAATCCCAAGACCAAGGGATAAAACATGAAATTATTTTTGATTGATTAGATCACTAAAGCAGTTTCTTGTCTGTGCTGATTTGTTCTCACTATTTTTTTTTATTACTGGAAACCATGAGGTGATAAACTGGGATGACAAAGTGAGAGAAATTGCCATTTAGATATGTAAAATCAAGATGCAGTGTCAGAGTCCGAAAATGAATCATTGCAAAGTTTGGAGTATGAAAGGTGGTAGGAGCAGTGAGATGTGCCATGCAGTTCACCTCAGATTAAATGTGTAATGCATCTGACTCCTAATAACTTTTAAGGGAAGACAAACTGTGTGGACTATGATATGGACAGGGAGTAATTTGTTACATTTATTTTGAAAAACAGATGTCTTTGAAATCGGGGAATCAGTTGTTTTAAATTTTATGTCATAATAATAACAGCAACAACAATGTCTGTTGTTGTTTTGTATTCTACATACATTAGCTCTGTAAAAAGCTATTGCCATTAACTATTGAAGTACATCATGTCAACATTTCAACTGCACAGCAATGAACAGGTTAAAGGCAGAGGTCTCTGTTTTGGTTGGCATGCGCTCTCTGGCGATAGGTCGTTTAGAAGTGGTCTGCTTTCTCCTGCACGGGGAAGCGAATGCGTAGACGCTATGTAACGGGACTTCTTGACTCCTCCCTTGATAGGCACCCATTGGCTTGTTGAAGAAAAAGTTCATTTTCCTTGAGCAGATGAGCTTTTATGATTGGATAATGCTTGCGTCAATCTAACATCTAATGTATAATGAATACTTGGCTTGTCGGAATGTTCGATGTTTAGAAACTTTGGGGAGAATTTTGAAGCTTAGAGTGTTGCACAACACACGTTTAAATACATAAGCATAATACTGTAGTATGTACATATTTTATTATAGTAAACAAACATTGAAAGCTCATAGCATATCAAAACAATCTATTTCGAAAACAAATAGCAAGAGTGCAGTTCTCAAATCAATGCGTCTACCCCGAGCCGGCTCGTGGTTTTGTCTTTGGTAGACAGAAATCGGAAAACTGTATAAGAATTTAACAAAACTTAACGCGTACCTATAAAGTAGATATTATGTTGGACTTAACATACTGAGCAGTTCTGGCCACGGTGAGAATAAGTCGCCTGCAAAGGTAGGAACTTTTTGTGTAAAATCGCATTTGTTTTCATCTGTGGTGATGATACTTGCCACTGGTGATGAGAATCAGTGGTTTGACATCAAAGATCGCAATTTGTAGAAGAGAAGACAGTGTCGAGTGTTATCATCTGATTATACCAACGCCACGGATTGTGTCGGTGGAAAACCGTTTTCCACACCGTTGCGAATTGATTGATTGTCGTAGCGCATCTGATCTCTTGAAATGAATGGGAGTCCTGGCTGTTTTACTCGGGTCGATTTACCGGGCATGCCGGCGTGTGTTTGGTAAATAGGAGCGTTCCTTTTCTATGCGTCTGTCAAAGCTTAGGTTTGACATTTAGGTTTGGTGGTGCGTTTTTCCACAGTGCCATTGCGCCTGCCTTGCACAAAGCGTAGTTCTACTGAAGTTCTACTGTTTCACTAAAATGTGGGCTGTACAAGAGTTTGAGAAGTCAAATCCGATTAAATTATATTGTATTCATATACATTATTATTATTATTATTATTATTATTATTATTATTATTGTTGTTGTTGTTGTTGTATTTTATTTATTTATTTTTGTTTGTTTTTATACAAAGACTCAGGGCATGGCTTTAAGTGTGCAGTTCTGGCACGGGCCTTAGTATTAAACAAAAAACAAACAAAAAAAAAAAACACAAATCTCTAGCAAACTTTTACCATAACATGGAGTTTTACTCCAGACGTGAAGATGTGCCAATGAATGTAAATGAAATTGCTCATATATGTGAAAAGGACACACGTCTGGTAAAGGTGCTGTTCTAAATTGAAGAGTGAAAGTGTTTTGCAGTGGGGTGACTGGAGCCACATATCTAATGCTCGGGGTGGATCAGGAGACAGATCTGAAAGGGAATCCTCTGCTCAGCTGTTGAGGGACACGTGGCCTTGGGGTGCCGGGCCAGGCAGCACATGCACAGAGCTGCTGAGGCCTGTTTTTTCTGTTCTGCTTAATCGGTGCTGTGATGCTCTGGTCCTCAGGTCATCTGGGTGTCTCTTCCTATTCTCAGAGCCTACTTATGATGTCAGCTCCTCCCTGCACTGATATAATTGGTGAATGCGCACAGCGTCAATCTGAAAAACAGTTCTATTATAGGAGTCCTGATTCTGATCACACACACCAATGTACAGGTACTCTCATGCGCACACACACACACACACCTCCCACCTCTGGATGCCACACACCATCAAGGTTATTTTCGGTTAATTGATGTTATTGCTGTGTCACAGTAGCAGACGTACTGTTTCATGGTGCCCAAAAGCAATGACAGCAGCCCACCACCCTGAAATTCACCTTTCAGTTTTTCAACACTAAACCACTTTCCTACGCACCCTCCTCTAAATGTCACTGGCAGCTTATCTCATCAGGGGTTCTTCAGCACACAGGAAGCCGGACCTCTAGGCCTCCCGATGCTCAGAGCATACTTCCTGTCTGTACTCCTCCAGGTTTGCCTATTCTGGCAGTCTTTCAGCAATTTTGCTTCCGCTCACGGAAAGCCAGTGGGCTTGCGTGGTGCACCACCTGCTGCTTTAGTCATTAGGACTACTTGCACTTTTCCCATTTCATGTCTCGCTGCTGCTGCTTTGAGGGCCTTGAGTTTAACGGGGGTTATAAAGCAGCTGTGATTTATTTTCCCAGCTGCTGTTAGGTCTACACAAGATGTTGTGCACTGGAACATGCATTCTGTTTTTTTATGTAAGTATCATTTGGTAGAAAAACCGCTGTGGAATGAAGACTGTTTCCTTGAGAAAAAGAATGGGTCTGAGCCCCTTCTTATGAGAGGAGAGAATGCCGTGGCGTTGGCATGAGTTTGCGCAGTGGTCGTCGTTGGGAAGCACGTCAGGGGCAGAATCGCTGCAGGACTGCGGAGTTACGCAACAGATCATGGCTCAATAAGCTCTGCCTGGATGGGTGGATGGATGGAGGGATGATGGAGAGAGGACGGAATGGAGTGAATGAGAGGAGAGTGGCGCCACAGTGCCCCGCTATGCCAAAATCCCCCTACTTTGTGAGGAACATGCTCTAGGAACCTGTGGTTTTTGCCTGAATGAGCTACAGCTGAACAGTGTGAACACACTTTCCTTTGATCAGGAAACGGGTAGGACCTGGTGTGGGCCAGTGGACCTGTGGTTGAAGTCTAGGCCATTTGACTGTGGCTTGAATTAGAACTGGGGTGACCAGTCGTATCTGAAAAGGCCAGGTGTGGGTGCAGGTGCAGGTATTTCTCTTAGTCAGCTCTAAGACACCTGACTCTACTTAGTGAGGTCTTGATTGTGGACCATGATTAGTTCATTAGTAGAATCAGATGTCTGTGCTGGGCTAAAACCCCTGAATTAGATGAACCTTTAGCTCGTTGCTCATGCACTCATTTCTTTTCTGTTGTGCTGTAATCTAGGCTATTTAGTATTCTGTTTTATTATTTTCTTCCCTTTGCTGGATTGTCACATACTATCCTCTTATAGGCTCAGTTGGCATTATGTCTGTGTCAAAATTACTTTTTTATGTTAAAGGAACCAATTTGCCCCTTGTGTGAACATATGCACAGCCTGACGGAACTGAGCCCCCAGATCCAGGGGAACACACACTCATAGGGGAACACTCACTTGCTTCCTAGCCTCCTGTTTAGACCAGATGTGTTTGTGTGACTGAAAACCCTGAAGATGCAGGGGGGTCTGCCTGCAAAGAGTAGTCTGCTTAGCTTTGAGGGCTCCCAGAGCTCTCTGTGGTTTCCCTTCTGCATGTTGCATGTCCACACAGTTTAAGCTCGAAATGAATTGAATTGTTTCAGTTGGTCAGCAAGTGTTTGAAAATGAACTCTCCTGATGAAAGTCTGCTGGTGGATGCAGAGAAATATGGTTTCCAAATGTTCTGTTGGTCCAATCCAGCACTTTTCTTTGGCTGCTGTTTTTCACAAAACATTTACAGATGCTGGAGCTACTGTGACTCCCCTTGTGAATATGTTGCCCTTTTTTTTTTTTTTTTTTTAAAAAAAAGAGAATTGTATGCAGTGGCATCAGATGGTTTGTGAAGGCACATCACTGTGGCCTAATGTGCTCCCACTGAACTGTGGGAGTTACTGTAGTGCTGGTGAGGTAGCATCGCTGCTGTGCCGATTTGCAGAGAGGCAGAAAAGCTGTTCTTCTGAACCCCAGACACTGGCCCATTGATGAGTTTGCCAGGAAGTGCAGCAACAAGGTCGTCTGACCAGCCCACACGCGCACACATGCACACAAATGCTCACACACACACACACACGAAAACACACATCCACACGCTCCAAGCCTCCCTGATAGTCTCTGTGTTGGCTTAGGTCTGTGAGCACACGGACGTGATGTAGATGAAACCTGTCACTTCATTGCAGGGCGAGCGTTGAGTTGGCTGAAAGGCATGACTGCCAGTCACTCAAAGTCACTCAGCGCCAGTTTGTTCCCTGATAGTTTCATCTGAACAATGTTTTTATAGCCACTCAGAGAAAATGTTCATTTGTTTTCAGGCATTGTGCGTCTGCTCTTAGGCTCGGGGCATTGGGGCATAGGAGCACGGAGCTGCTTGTTGATATTAAGCCATTTCAGGCCTTTGTGGAGAGGAATCACAAAAGATGGAAATCTCAAGCAACATCCGCAGCGTCATCCATGATCCAAACCTGACCTTTTACCTCATCCTGCACAACTTGATTTGAAGAATTTTTTGAATAAAATTTAATTTGAATTGTTTATTTGTGTGAGAGGCATTTACTGTCATTGCCTTGTTCTTTCTCTGACTGTGCAAGAGCCTTGCTTACGGCACCACACCAAATTAAATTTATTAGGCCTATTAAAAAAACACCTTCAGATTCCTCAGGAGCACCAAAGCAGTGATGAGACAGAAATATAATTGGCGTGCAGGTGGTTTAATGCTGGTCATATGAGAAATGAGCTGCTGAACTATTTGTAGAGAAGTATGGTGCTTCATATTTGGCATCGAAATTGTAGCTGTTCTGCTCATTATGCTAACAATACTGTTTGCTTCTCATGTGAATGGGGAAATTACTGATATGATGACTTATGTATAGACCTATGTGGAGCTAAAATGGAATCAGCATTTCTGGGTGGTGGTGGTGGGGGGGGGGAGGGGGGGCGGTGTGACAGGCTTAAGTTCAGTGGGAGGGGCCTATGGGGCTGCAGCTTAACAGCTCTCTTGATATTTCTGTGTCACCCTGACCTTGTAATGCTTCCTTTCAGCTCCTTGTGTTTCCTGCGCAATATTCCAGATCCTGTTTGAGCACAGCTTTATTTCATACCCGCTTAACATTATTAGCAATGTTTTTTTTTGTTGGCCATCGCTAGTTAACATTGTTAATGCCTTCACACATTACAGTAAAGTGAAAGTGCTGTGAAGTGTGTGCGTATTTGTGTCCTTTGTGCCTTTTAAGGAGGTTTTGGGACACTAGATGGCTGCAGGTGTATGTTTACTGTACTCAGCCTTGCTTTGGGCTCAGTTTGGGACTGAGTCAACCCATTAACTAAGAAAAACTCCTAAAGCTGAATGGCCATTTTTACCCCATTTACATAGATGCCATGGACGTGTCCAATTCTCTGTAGCCAATGACCTTCTCTTGGTTCTGTGAATCTCTGTGACTCGTTCGCCTCCTCATTGGAACACAGCCTTTGAAGGGATCAGCTTTCATTGGAGGATGCTGAAATCCAGACTGCAAAGGACTGTAATTCCCCCCACTCCTGATTCACAGCTTCATACTGGTCATACAGTGGGACACTAGTGATTTGGGGACGTTTGCTCTTTAAGAGGCTCCTTAAAATATTATGCGTTTAATCCTGAACATGTAGGATTTTCTTTCAAAGTTTTTAATCCTATATTTGTATATTCATGCTTGATGAATTACTCTGCAATTTGCAGTTAGTGTAATGGGCTCCCCCCTTAACCAGCAGGTTGTTGGTTTGAAGCTGAAATGGGAGAATGAAACATCAAACTGCCGTTTTACTGAGGGTGAGATTTCAGGGCCTCTAAAGTGACTGTGAGATAAGCCTGGGTCAGATGTCGAGTGTGTGCATGTCAAATGGGTCATGCTGTGTGTGTTTATGTGTGTATTTGTGTGTTGTATGTATCCACTATGGATAATAAGTATTTTAATAATTGATAATAAATAGTATTCATATTATGTGTGTGTGTGAGAGAATGTCATGGTGTGTATGTGTGTGTCAGTGGATTGAACTAGGAGTTGGGGGCCTTTTGTTAGATCATACAGTAGGAAGGATTTAAAAGCTCAATGAGTAATCTGTCTGCATTGTCCCAATAGCGAGACTAAATGTATCCACTGCAGGTCAAATTGGCCTAAAATTTTGTACACAGCTGTGAAGTACGCTTGCAAACGTCAATTAACCCAGCTTGATTTCTGCTGTGGCAGCAGAGGGGTCCTGTCTCTGACGTCAGCCATCACACGACCGGGCATCAGAGCGCTCGGCTCGGGGCGAAGCTCGCTGTCGGTCCATCCCTGAGTCTATAAACTCTCCTCCCGACCCACTGCATTCAGATTTACAGGCTTTTTTTTCCGTGATTCTCGCCAACATGCAGCGTCATTGACATGGCCCTGGTCTAAAATTAGGAGCGAGGAGTGCACTGGGGTGGGGGTGGAGGGGGGTGTGTGGGGGGAAGGGGGGGGTAATGAGGCGTATGGGTCAGCGTATGGAACTGGTGCAGGCCTCGTGCACCCCCGCGTCATACTTAGGCAGGCGGGGGGGGGGGGAGAGCAGGAGTTTTCCAAGTCTTTGACAGTGAAGCTGTGTCACGGATTGTTTAAGGTCAGGAGAAGGCTTTGGTGAGGAGAGGAAAACTGGACGTTCGGCCAGGCAAGGCCGCGGTTTTGCCTGCAGCCGGCAGTGTGTCTGACCGAGCACAGTGTCAGGCCTGGCTTTGCAGACACCAGGAAAAAAGTATATTGGTCCACCTCTGTATTGAACCCCAAGTGGCAAAACTGTAGCACCATGTAGGTGAATGAGGGTGGGAGGGTGGATGACTGTTGGAATGTGCTGCAGAGGCCTTTGAAGTCTGTGCTTGTACGTTATGTGAGGTGTGTAGAGTCCAGGCTGCGTTGTTGAGTGCAGGCTCTCAGTGTTCACCCTCCTGAGGGAGCGGGGTGTGGTAGTGATTTTAAAGCACCCTGTGGCGGTTTGGCAGTAGAAAATGGGGGAGTCCCCTTCTCTCAGGGTCACCACCAGAAGGCCACCCTTGAAAGGACAAAGTCCCACCTATCATTATTAATTAATCTTGTGCAACCGCTACATGTCCCTAGTCTAATGAAACGTAAAAATGGGCTGCTTGGGAGATGCGACCAATGAATTTAAAGATGTGACTTTCGGCCTTCTAGGGTGGCTGTCTAGTGACAACCTTCTCTCAGCCCTCTCCCCTTACCTCGAGGTGCTCTTTATCCTGGGACGTGCCCACTGTTCTCTGATCACGTCATGGGCCAATAAAATTGGAGGAGCTGAAAAGGGGTGTTGCCTATATTGCCAGAGTCAAGCATAAAGCTCACCTGCCCATTTCTCTATTTGCTGTACGATGAATGCTCTCATTCAGCTATGTACTTTAAATTTCTTATGACTCTGATTCTGAAAATACATTTTCTGAGGTGCAAGGTGTTCACAGGACACAGTTGAAATAGCCTACTACTCATAGACTCTACTCACTGCAGCACATTGTACTGTGCACTGGTCAGGGAGCTGGCACTCGTAACTTGAAGATTTCAGGTTAGATTCCCGGGCGAGGCTCTGTCCTTGAACCCCTGAGCGGGCTACTTAACCTGAGTTGCCTCCGCAAATCTCCGTAAATGGATAATGCCTGTAAAAAAAACGTATGCTTTGTAAAAGTCACCCTGGATAATGGCGTGCGCCGAGCGGATGAATAATGGAGCGTAACAGGACCGCTCTGTTGGGGAAACACAGACGCGCCGTCACCGGTGGAGAGAGCGGGGTGGAGCGGGACGGGGGAGAGAGGGCGACCCGCGCGGAGAGCCGCGGAATTCAGGAGCGGCGTGTGAAAGCGGCGCCCCCCCGGCCGGCCGAGTGCTAAATTAGCGGGGGTGCTAATTTAAGCGCTGCGAAAGATGGCTTCCGCCCCCGTCCCTCACGGAGACCCGCAGGCTGGTGTTTCACTGCCGGTCCCTTTTTTTTTCCTGCCGCACGAGGTGGCAGAACGGCGGTCAAAGCGCGTTTGAGTTCACCCCCCACATCCTGCAGATGCTTATCTGTGGGCCGAGAGACGCGAGGTGTTTACCCTGCGATTCTCGGATCAGGGTTCGGCGTCTCCTGTTTGGGAACAACAGCAGCGAAGTTAAAACAAACTAATTCCCACTGTTTATTTAAAAGGAAATTCTAAAAGCAAACGTATTACCTCAGAGAGAGAGAGAGAGTGAGAGACCTAGAGTTTCTGAGTGAGAGAGAGAGCGAGAGAATGCGAGAGAGATTTTCTGAGCTCACAGAAGCAAGCTCTACACAGACTCGGTGTGTGAGCTTGGGAATCTGTGATTTCCCCCAGTGCGGTCGTCTCGTTCGCTTAAACACGAGGGACGCGCCAGCCCTTGTCCTGGTCACGGTGACCAGGGGGGCCTATGACCTAGAGGGAAAGCAGTCTAGCCTGGTCTTGAGTGCTCCCATGGGTCCCTGCTGCAAACAGGGGCACTTCTTCTTGACTGGCATTTAGCACACGCGCTTATCCAGTGTGATTTACAATGAAAGGGCAGACATTAGGGAAGGAAGTGCGGTAATTACCCAGAGGGGGAATTTGCTGTCTAAGAGAGACCGCAAGTGCAAGAAGTGCAGACCTGATTGACAAGTTGTGCAAACAAGAACAAAGCTAGCCAAATGAGCATTAATAACATAACATGACATGACATGACATGACATAATGACGAGGCCATTCAACCCAACAATGCTTGCCATTTTCCTGACTGTATTAGTGCTCTTGTTACCTACAGACTACATGGTATCTAGCACCATATCAAGCCTAGGCTTTAAAATCCCCAGTGTTTCTGCCTCTACTACGTGACCTGGCTGGCTATCTCACACATTGTCTACTCTCTGCATGAAAAAAGTCTTCCTAATGTCTGTACGGAATTTACATTTTGCTAATTTCCATTTATGTCCCCTCGTTCTACTAACAGAACTCAACCTGAAGAATCTCTTGTAGGTCCCCTTTATGAATTTAAATGCCTCAATGTAATCACCCCTAAGTCTCCTTTTACTGAGCTTGAAGAGATTAAGCATTTTAAGTCAAAAATAAAAAAGTTGAAAATATTCTTATATAACCATGCTCAGTCATATTTATGATACACTGGCAATCTCTGTCTTTGTGCACATTTAACAAATCCATTCTCCTCTGCTTGTATTTCTGCTTCTAAGATGTGTTCAGAACATTTCTTGGCACAATGCTCTTTCCTGTTTGGGGAGGGGTGGGTATGGCTACAGAACCTGTGGGGTGGGATCAGGTTTCAGCAGAGCGTCTGTAGCTAACTAGCTTCTGTAATGGCGGCGGTAAAGAGGCAGGCAGAAGTAACGACAAGCCATCAAGGCACATTCGAATACTAGAGTCAACCTTGGAATTGCTTTTCCGCAATGGTGACAGCTGAAGTTCACCATGGGGATGAAAAGTGATGAGGAGTTTGTGTTTTCTGTTAGACCTATTGGTTACCTCTGACTATCCAGCTAGCTATGCTACAAAGGGTGTTTCTTGCCCTCAACGGAGGTGCATGAGCAGGGCTGAGGACAGAGGAGGAGACTTCTTTGATTGTAAACCCAGGACCATGGCAAGGCTAAAAATCCTGTATAGTATGCCTTTAAACTACATTAAATGGTAACTTGGTGAGATATGTCATGTAGTAGCTTGCCTGAAACAGCAGCCCTTATACGGGCTACACGGGTGGCACTTCTGTCCTGAATGTGGGATTAATATTGTCTGTAACTTGCAGAATCTGCAGAATAACCTGACAAAGGATTCTGGGGCCAAGGGTCCACTTCCTGCCATTTGAATCAAAAATACCTTGCCATTGGCTGAGAGCACCACAGGGGGTGTTGGAAATCCAAGCAAAACCTCTTCATTGCTATGCCCCCCCTTTTTTCCAATGTAAAGTATGTCCTATTGCAAAGTACTTCCATTGTGCCAAGATTAGGCTATAGTCAGCCCACTTGATTCTTGTCTAATCTTACCCTGGTCCAGAGGTTCTGGCCTAGTAATGGGTCAATCCTAACCTGGTTGTGGGCTGGTGATGGTCCATTCATAGACTGGCCCTGCCTTTGTTCTGATCCAATCTTGGCCTGGTGCTGACCTTACTCTGGCAACTACCCAGTCTTAACCTGGTCCTGGCCTGGTTCAGTCTTGCCAGGTGTAAACTCGACCCACCCTACAGGTGATTCCCTCGGTGTGCTCTTCTGAAGTTTCCAAATACGCGTCCCTGGAAAAGCAAACCGCTGCTCCTCATTCGTGGCCAGCATTACCAAGGCAAATATTTGAGCAGCAAACACTCTTATCGTCGCTAAGGGCAGAGGTGCCTGCTTTTCCTGAGCCATCCCGATACCGCTGTTTGATCTGCTGGCTTTGTGTTTGCTCCCTGTCTTCCCGTGGTTTTCACCCGCGGTGTGCACACCGCGTGTGTGTTTTCAGTTTCACAACCTGCAGCTCGTTTGATTACCGTCCATTACAGATTACAGTTTTATTCCCCTGACTATTTGTGACTTGGAGAGGGGAAGTTATTTTCTCCCAGCTTATTTTTTTTCCCTCTGTAAGGAATTCATCCCTATGTTTTTTTCCTGTTGAATAAGATTATTATTATTCCTATGAAAAAAGCATTATCTTCTCTAATAATCCCTGTTCAGTTTGGCCTAGTAGGCTCCTGTGTGGTTACTGGTATCATGCTAATGCCGTTTGCCATTTGTATGTTCAATGTTTATAAAGCCCTCAATGTCCCAATCACACTTTGAGCATTTGTTATAAAGCAGAAGACAGAGGATCTCCTGAGGTAATATTAGAAATGAGCCTAGTTAATTTAAAAGTAGTGATTGACCAGTGGCTCATCAGCTGCATGTATTGTGCTGTACGCTCTGCAGAATCACGCAAGTGAGACTCCAGGCCTTGATCTTTCTCTAGCCTCCAGTAAGACCTCTGTTTTGTGACTATAATACCGTGCACAGCATTCTGGCTAACATAGAAGTTGGGGCTGAGGAGGAGCAAAATATAGGCTACTTAAACTTTTCCTAAACTTTTGGTCTCCACCAAAACACGCTTTGATTGGTTCAGAGTAATGAGTCTCTGAGTAGGCTGTGACTCTGCCACTTTACGGTGTTAACGAAGCTTTGCTCTCCCCTCCCATCACAGCCACTATCGCCCCCTTGTGGTGTGCTGCAGGACTTCAGTCCTGCTGTCACCGTTTTCACTTCAATTCCGCTGCCATCTGTTACCAGTGTTGTGTTGAAGCTGTGGGTTTTCACAGCTTCTGGTGAAGAAATACCAAAACAAGCAAATCTGCCAGCAAGTTTCACACCTCTGATTGAGTTTTGGTGTAGGAGGTGGGGGGGAGGGAGGGGGGGGGGTTAGGCTGACCACAGGACCTGACCCACGGCCCACTCCCCCAACCGTCTGACATTCCAACCACCACAGGCCTTCTGAATGCCACAAAACTAGGTCATCTGCCAGCGATGGCTGGGTCATGGCATTGCAAGTCGGCACAGACAGCAGTGGAGCAGCCTAGTTCTTGTGTTGAACTAGAGGCAGTCTCTTTTGTGAAAGGCGGCTTGACGCTTGCAACAGTTGTGCGCAAGTGATTTTAGATGTTGAAGTACAAGGCGTGCTAGTGAGCAGTTCTTTTTTGCTTGTTGTGTCCGGGATTGTGAAATGATTTGATTACGAGAACTGAAAGGGATGTATCAGTCACACTGCCATGTGCTGGAGCTGATAAAGCTCACTCCACAGGTGATGCCTGATTGCTGTCATACCTGATGTATCTTATCTGCGTTTATCTGGAGCACTGTACGAAACCCTCGAGGAGCACTCGAGTGCTCAAGTGCATTCAGCCAGTGTCCTTCATAGCATTCAGCGAAGTAGTGCACTGCGGCCCTCAGCCCAAAAATTCACTTTCAGCCGTTAAGGGAAATTTCTCCACTTCATTGTGACTCAGTAGCTATTGCACCACAACCTTGTGACTTAGTTGGTCTTTCTCCATTTCACTGTGAGAGATATTTATCAGTGAACGTCTGAGGGTTGTGGACGGTGTGGTTTTGCTCCAGTAAGTGTGTGGGAGTAAACAGAACCAGCCCGGGTTGGTGAGGCCAAGCGAGGCCCGGGGGGTCACCGTGTTCCAGCCTGGCGAAGGCGGGTTAGGGTCAGCGGTGCGGGTGTGGAGGTGAACAGTGCAGCACGGACGACCGCTTCAGACAGAACAGGACTTGGATTCTGTGGAAAACTCTGCCGTGAGTTTAAAAGTAACAAATGGTTTAAAGATTTAAAAATATAATCTCATCTAAGCTTTCACTGATGAGTGTGAAACACAATGAGATTTTACAGCCCTAGTATGAAGCGGTTACGTTTTTCACAGAAAGTACAGGACAGGAAGAATGAGGGTGGATGAGTTCACAGTTCAGTTTCACACAATTATAGATAGATTATAGATATAGAGCTGAATGTCAAATGTGTGTGTGTGTGTGGGTGGGTGTCACATTTCCTGTGTGTTTGTTTCCTCTGTGTGTGGTGTGTGTGTTGTGTATGAGCGTGTGTGTGTGTGGTGTTTGTGTATATATGCGTCCACATCTTGCCTGCGGCAGTATCATCCCCTTGCTCTGACCTGTAGGCTGCAGAGGTGGCGTGGGTGAGACGGCGCTGGTGAAAGGAGCTTCTGATTGGTCAGGAGATGCACAGTCTGGAGAGGCACCAGGAGAGTGGACACCACTGAACACAACTGGACACAGCTGGATACAACTGGACACCACAGCACACATCTGGGCACCACTGGACACTGGCGGACACCTGTATCAGAGCTTAGAGCGGCAGGATAGGGATCAGTCACGTGTGTGAGTGTGTGAGAGACCCAGTCTTTGGGCAGACTGGAGTCTTGTTACACTCCCTGCCAGCCCTTATGCATGTTTCATCAGCTCCAGGGAGAACAGAATCCCCCCCTTTGTTATCGGTTACAGCCTCCTCCCCGCACCCAACCCCCCCGGACTCTCTCCATCCAGCCGGAACCGCCAGCGCCAGTTGTCCAGGCGTCACTTGGCAGGAGTCTGTACTTCAGGAGGGGGACTCAAACAGCACGGGATCCAGGCGCTTGGAAGAAGCTGTTCCTTCAATACAGGCTCAAACAGTACAGGATCCTGTCAAACTGAGGACGCTCTGTCTCTAACACAGGTTCAAACAGCTCAGCTCCGACTAACAGCCAGAGTCCTCACAAGACACAAAAGACCGGACCAGAGATTCCCTGTTGTCCAGCCGCCTGGGAGTGTAATACTCAGAACTCTTTACAGCTGAGGCCTCCCTCCTCCACCACCCGAGCGGGCTTGCGTTCGCCCTGCGGTCCACGCACTTTTCCCAGGGGAGGAACCGCGCGTATGGAAGCCAGCGCGCGCGGCCGGACCATGACCGAAACCTTGCGTCTCCCGGCACTTCACGTGCAGGTGGCGCGGGACCGCGGCGGGGGAGGGGCCCCGGCCTGGTCCACCTCCTCCACCCCGACCCTGCGGCGGAAACGCTCCAAGATGCGGCGCGCGAAGAACACGCCGAGCGAGAAGGACGCGGCGGGCAACGGGCCGCTGCGGCGGGCGGGCTCTGGCCACGGCTCCGCCTCCAAGGAGTACCTGCAGCTGCCCTCCATCGAAATCACGCCCTCCAGCGACGAGGACGCGGCCTGGTCCAACTGCTCCACCCCCAGCGCCTCCCCCCGCCGCAAGCGCTTCCTGCTCAGGAAGTGGCTGAAGGTGCGCGAGAAGAAGGAGCCCGCCAGCGAGAGCAGGTCGGTATGGCAACCAGCTGTAGTAATAACAGGATTCAGTTCGGGAAATTTGTAGTCTGTGAAAAGCCTTCCCAGCCAGAGCGTGATGCTGCGCAGGCCGCTTCTGTTTGTCAGGGTGGTGTGGACAGGAAGCTAGTGCAGCGTCTCCGTTTGGAGAAGGCGCTGCTTTCTTACATCCACAAATGACAGCTATGAAGTTCTTGTTTAAACCGACTGACTAAATTGGTCTTACAACCTGTGTGAAAACTGTGAAACGTGACCTTGCGCTGTTACTAGGTCAAAGACATCCCTCACATTCAAAATGGTCTCTGATAAAGATGTGTGTGTGTGTGTGTGTGTGTGTGTGTGTGTGTGTATATGAAAGAGAGATAATTGAGTAACGCCTTACTTCAGCTGTCCAATGAAAAGTCTGCATAACAGAGTCATAATCATGACTTAACATCTGCTGTCTGACAGCATATAATCATACATTAGAAATGACAGAATGCCACCCTAATGTATGCAGTGGTACTCTTGAATCTGATTTATGTAAAATTCACAGAATATATTAATGCCTGTTTTCATAACCTGTCATATTCTGTCACATCTAATGAATGTCAAGTAAAACGGGCTGAGATATATGTCTGTCAGGTTGCTTTAGGCTTAATTATATCGAGAACCGCCTTACCAAATTGCTTGATATTATTGGGGCGGAAAGGTGTGAGGGAAAAACCCCGAATTGTTATCTTGCTTAACTGAAAAAATAATGTATGTTTGAAAAGTTCATACCAGGCAGGTTACACTAGTTATGTAGTTACTAAAAGAATAATTTTTTACTAGTTACAAAAAAAAATTAATAGGTAGACCTACAATGACAACCTACAGCTTTCAATCACAGATTTAGCTACTTTAACCAATAAGAATAGTTTTCTTTTCAAAGCAGCACATAGCCATTGCTTTCCACTAGTGAGCCTATCAGAGCTGTTCCCTTTCTGGGTTTAATGAAGTGATCTATTCTAAACACCCATGATCGACCCAGTCATGTCTTAATGTCTTAATGTCTTTATAATGAATGTAGAAGCTCTACTGGAGGAATGACTTCCTCCCTCTGCCATGTGTGTGAGACTGTTGCCAAGGGGGAGTCATGTGACCTCATGCTTAGCTGCATAGAGCTAACTGGTGTTGTTGACGGAGAGCTTGCGCTTATTGACATTTGGCTGTCATTTATGACCTTACTTTGGCTCATTGGTGTGTCCTCATTTTGACTTTGCTGCAAATCCAATTTGTCATGGGTCCAGCTTTTGCTGTTTGGGAGGTGGGAGAAAGTCTTTTTTAAAGTAGCCAAACATCGCTTCATTTCGGGGCACTGAATTTATACCGGTGATGTTGATGTCCCTGTTCCTGGTTTTCTTAATTCATCATTCTCTGTGCGAACAGAAAGCCTGCTTTGGATTGAAGGGCCTGTACTTGTCATTTTTTATTTGGCTACAGGCACCAGCCAGACAAGATAAGACTTTATTGATTGAGGAGCTGGATAATATCCTACACACTGAAAGCTTCCTCTCTATGTGATGTGCATCACCCAAACACTGAGATGTTCATTTTTGAGTAAAGAAGATCATTGGTTAGCATTGGCCAGAGGTTTAAGGGACGGAGCGCCTTTAAAGTGAAGGATAGCAGTTCTTCTGGCTGTTCCCATTCGGGGTCGCCACAGCGGATCATCCTGATCCGCATGTTTGGTTTGGCGTGGCCGGCGGGAGCTCCACCACTGGGCCACCAATGCCCCCAGCATAGTGCAGTACAGTATAACGTTGGTTTTTTATTACTATTTGAGAAAATGGGGAGAGAAAAAAAAACAATGTTCTGCTGAGAAGGCCACATTTTTTAGTCAATGTGTAGCCATACCATTTACCCACAATCCTCTGCTCTGCCAACTATTCCAAAGTAAGCACAGCGCTTGATATTAATTGTTCTGTCAATTATTAATTAGGCAGGACAAGAGCTATTAATCAGAGAGGGAGCGAGGGGGGGCGGACCATGTAGGAGACAGAAGATCAGAGTCTCCTCTCTGCTCAGGGCCCCACTGTCACTGTCTCCAGCTGCGACTGTCTGCTCTGTGATGCACTGTCAATCAAACGTCCCGTCAGGGGTGGGGGCGGGGGCGGGGGTGGGGGCGGGGGCGGGGGCGGGGGCGGGGAGAGCACTGCTATGATCCATACTGTTGCTATGCTACTCATCTTGGCACTGGAACCCAGTTTTTAAGCTGGGCCTCACTCTCTTTGTCTTATGTCTCACTATGTTTCCACTTGCACGCACACATGTACACACAGACACATACACACAGGACCACACACACACACAATCACTACGTTGCTGTAATGAGAACAGATATGCCTCCTATAAAAATATAGATTTTACCCAGAGGCAAAGAAACTGATACTTGCACTTAAATTAATATTAATTAATTAATGCTCAACTAAAACATTCATATGATGGCTCAGGGGTTTAGAAGCGGCATGCTCTGGTCGCAGGATATAGGGCCTAGCATTTTTCCGTAGCTCATAGCACATTGTAAGAGGAAGAAAGAAAGTAAATCAAAGAGAAAACAAAACAAAAACTGGACTTGTATTTTTCCAGTGTTCATTGAGAAACATATCCTGAAACATGTGTCCCGGGAGTCATTTTGTATGTACCGCACCCTATTACTTCCCTGCATTCATGGAACTGGAGGAATGACAGTTTAGCCGTGGCGTTAGCTGCTAATTTAAGAGTTAATGGATAAGCACACTCCTGGGGTAATGGGTAAACGAGGGGACTGCAAGAGCGCCAGCGTCTCTGTCCGTCTGCAGATTTTTAGGACTCTCTCAGAGCGGACCGGGTCTCTGTGAGTGAGTCGCTTCCAGGATGACGTGAGTGCCTGTAAATGTAAATTTTAAGTTTGTTGCAGTCACAGATTGTCCATGCTAACCAGATGTTCAGCTCTGTATTGTAACACCAACGGTTGAGTGTCTGCCGTCATGGAAGCTCTGTGTGTCCCTGGCTTTGTGAGTATTCACGAAAGTGCTGTTACTAACCGTGCAGACAGCACTGGGACCTTTTTTACTGACCGGAACTTACAGGACCACTGGAACAGCAGTGGAACTGACCATCTGGTTTGTAGCGAGAACAGCTGCGGTATAGCCAGCATTGCAATGATTCTTGTTTTTAAAAACGGCGTTTTTTTCCAGGGAAGTCCTTACGATGCCTTTAAGAATGTCAGTTTTAAACCATTTCTCAATTGTTGTCAAGGTCTGTGTGAGGGACATCATGTTTATGTGTATGCATTGTAAGGTATTCTTACTGAGTTGATTGTCTGAAGCTGGTATACTTCTGTTGGACAGAGTATTTTCAAAGTTATGATGCACGGAATGGCACAGCTTCCCATAGTCAGGATACTGCTGTGCTGAGAACTGAAACCTCCAGCACCACGGATATTAGATACCAGTGTTGCTGAAGGCTTCTGTACCATGGATATTATCCACTAGATGAATGGGTATTCACTTTCTCAGGGTGCCCCACATCAGTGATGTCATAATGAAGTGCTGCTGATGTAATCTGATCCAAAGGAAATAAAGATAATGTGTTTTTTGATGGAGTCTCTCATCAACCTTCTGTCCGACTGCGGATCGCTGATTTTTGTAAAATGTGTTTGTTTTGGGCAGGTTTATCAGAGGGGCATTTTTTAAACAGGGCCTAAAGGCTGGCAGTGCATATTTGCTTTGTGTGCGAGGCTGGCTGTGTGTGTGTCTCTGAGTCAGTGTGGTCACAGTTTAACCCACTGTCAAAGGTCAGATCTGACCGGAGGTGAAAGATTTGAAGGGGAGGTGGACCTCTGCCCTGTGTTTGTAGCTGAAAGTGGCCCCTCTGTTGGCCCTGAAAATCAGATGAAATCTGTCTGCCTTGCCGTAAGTACTCTAACCTACCCTACTTATTTTGACCTGGCGTATGTTAATTCCACCAAGAACTCTGCAAACGCAAGACACTTTTTAATGTAAGTATTCCGGCCCGAGCCCTCGGTCTTTCAGCATTGCAAGCTTTGCATATTGTAATTATTTTTTACTTTGCAGCATCATTATTTTTTACTTTCACTTTTTTTTTTTTTACTACTTTTATTTCTTTAGCTGAAAATTCTTTTCTTCTGGTACAACAGCAGTGCGCCACCTAAGATTTGACTCTTAAACTTCGTATTCACAAGCCTGAGTCCGCACACAGCTGAGAGCTCTATTCCTGCTTAGCAGTTGGCACAGACTGTGCCCTGCAAGCTGAAAATGGTGTTCTTCATACAGGTCTGTAGGTCTGGCAGCACTGCCCTTTTTTCTAGAAGACTCAGACACTCAGAACAAAATTTCTGAGAATGAGTTTATGTAAAGTAGCTGAGACTGACTGGGGTCAGTCAAAGTTCCATATGAGAGTTGCAATATCCTGAGGGAATGGGTATAGCGGCTAATGCATTTGCAGTACATTTGCTCAGATTCAGTCAACATTTGTCTTTTACTACAGTATGACTAACAGTTAAAGGCAAGAATTACTTTTCTTCATGAACAGTTTGGAGAGCTCAGCAAGCATTAAAACGAACTTGTGAACTTGTGAAGAAAAAGTGCAATGCTTGTATTCACTTGGAAGGAAAAATGTTGATTGAATCCAGGCTGTTTTGGACCTTAACATCTGTGTCATGTCTAAACCCAGATGACATGATACTGTACCATAAGGTAAGATCACCATATAGTCAATGCTATGTACACCAGCTAAGTTCTGTCTTAAAGTCAATAACATGCCGTTTATAATATGTGAAAATATAACCAAATTTTTAAAAAGGGAAAATCTATATTCTTTTCTGCTTAGACCTTTTGGGACAACTTCAGTGTCCCCCGAGAGCCTCAGGCCCTCAGTTTGGGGAATGCCGCATCTATGGGACAGGAGGACTGGGTGGCTTTGGACGAGAGGGCGGGAGGCCTGGGTGGCTTTGGATGGGAGGACTGGGTGGCTTTGTTTTTGGGGCCTCTTCCAGACCACATGGAGTCTGCGGTACGCTGGCAACTTCAGGTTGGCGATGCCGGCCCTGCCGATTATAAACGCGTCACCGGCGTGCCATCTGGCTGTCGCTCCGGGGAGAATCGGCGAGCGGCTAATCTCTGCTAAGCGCAGAAAGCCTCTGTAATATGCTGGAGTCCCTTTTCCAGGCCTGTTAAAGGTGTGGAATCGCAGTACAATCAGAGGTCATTTTGAAAGCGGGGAAGCAGGCGCCGGAGACGCCCGGGACAGGATTTCACCGAGTGCTTTCCGAAATCCTCCCGGCGAAGCTCCGTGCGAGTTTGGTGTGACGCGGCGGATTAGCACGTGCCGGTGCGCTGCCGAACTCCGCCCCGCGCTGCACAAGCAGAGGCCGAAACGGGTCTTTTTCTGCCTTGGTCGTGGCGGTTTATTCTGGGTCAATCGCTCATTTGTGGTTTCCGGCTGATGTCCTTGCACGGCCCTGATGTTTGCTCTGAGCTGTTCAGGATGTGCGGCTTGCAGGGTTGCTGCTGTACTGAGTTCTGAACTATTCATGTCCATGTTCTCAAAGGCTAAAAATAAGCGCCCGGCCTGTAAAAACCAGCCCCCCCCCCAGTGAACCAGTGTTAGCTCACAGTTGGAGGAAATGGCAGATCTAGTGAGCTCACAGCTGGGCCCGTTTCTGCTGTTCTGCGATAAGGCCCGTGTTGCCCTGTCGGCTGTAAACGAGTCTTCCTTATGCAGCCGGGGTCCACATAAGGACACGCACCCCTGCCATCCCCCGGGGTCCACATAAGGACACACACCCCTGCCATCCCCCGGGGTCCACTCAAGGACACGCACCCCTGCCCCCCCACCCCCCCCACCCCCCTGCCCTGTCTGATCCCCCTCCCGTACTCCCTAACTACGTTATCATCGCCAACGAGACTGATTTAAGCGGCTGCCTTAACAAGCCGTTTGTATCACAGCATAATCATCTCTTAATGCCTCTCAAAAGCATGAAGCAGAGTTATTTCTGGGGCCGACTCAATTACAGCCGTCATAAAACGCAGCCTCCAGTTCCTGTTTGCCGAGGTGTTACAGATCAATGCCCAAGAACAAATGTCTAACTGGTTTAGTGTAACCGCATGCCGGAATGTAGGCTATGCAAAGTGTTGCTTTTCATAGTGTACATCACACTTACTTATTTTTATGTAGTGAACTCAGATCTGGAATTCTTTCAGCTGGAACTGTGCACATCTGCTTTTTGAACAGTCTTAGGCAGAGTTAAGAAAGGTGGTCTTATCGCACGTAGCCTAGCTGTACTGTACCTGTATTTTAACTGTTGTCCAGCCCTTTCAGATTTTGTTTGAAGAATAAACCTGGTTTTGAAGTTCAAATATAGTTTTTTTGTTGTTCCCTTAACCTTCGACATGGCAGAGGCCACCTTGAGATGAACTTACAGATATCGCTTAACCAAAAAAAAACTCAAAAAAAACTGTCATCTTATTACTTGAAATGAGTTTCATAAATACCAGGAATCCCTGAAACATTTCTGCCAAGTTACAAGTAAAACATGATACAGTGCCCTCCAAAAGTATGGGAATGGTTGAGTGACATTAGTTATTTTTGCTATACACTTGAGGCATTCGGATTTGAGATCAAAATATGAATATCAGACAAAAGTACAGAAAATCAGTTTTAATTTCATGATATTTACATGCATATTATGTTTTACCATTTTACAGAAGCAGCTGTTTTTGGGTTGAGTTTATCCTTCTGAGAGGTAAAACGTTCTGTAGTTTTTTATGTTTGTGTTTTTATGTTACATTTTTGGCCTAAGTATGGTGGTGTTGAATGGAGTTCTGAAAAAATTAGCGATTAATTTTTGATTCCAGAATAAATTACATTGATCCCAGTACTGCCTGTTGTCTCTTGGTAAGTTTAACATGCCACACATTTCATACTGATTTCGTACTTTATATTGGCTTAGATACGTACATTTGTTAATGTAAAAGGATGTAGCTCTAATCTCGCTAGCGACATAGGGCTTGTCAACTTGCACGTGGAATATTGATAAGAATATTTATATCACTAAATCTGACAGGGCCAGGCAACAGTGTGTTCCGTTTCTGATTTTACTTGGTTTGGAATGGCCCGTATTTTGATGAAGAGGAACATAGTTACACATGATGTGTGTTCTGGGAAAGTGTGACCGTTGGCTATAGAAGAATGGGGATAAACCACATGCATTCTGGTTATTGTGGGGTTTTTTCCCAACACTGTCACCGCTTGTACCTTCTGCACACTGGCTGCATGAACCACAAGTTGTAGCGATGGCACCAGTCTTACCACTTCCTTTACTGCCTGAATGAGGACGTGTGAACGTTGATGCGTTCTTATTACTTTAGTATAAGAGTGTTTTGGGGTTTGTAGTTGATCGAAGCCTATCGGGGTCTAGACAGTGTGCTGTAGGAGTAAGAAAAGCCCAACAGGATGCTGCGCATAAACTATTTAGGATAAACTAATGAGTATTAGGGTAAACGTCCCTATTAAGCCGACCAAATCCGCTTTTCAGACATTTTTCATGTATACTGCCCCAATTTAAGTGAGAACATTTTAGTTATAATGAAAGTCTAATCTCTCATTTGAAGTGTCAATAATTCATTTATACCAATTTCTAATGTTTTTGTTTAATTTGTCAAAATATGTCAAAAGTCTGGCATGGGCTTAATGGGTACCTAACGTACCCTTTAAGCCCATGGGTGTTCCAAATAAGCCCACTTCATGATTTGTTGATAAATAAATATATATTTAAAAAATCTTAACAATACAAACTTGTTCTATTCAAATCTGTAATCTCTTAGCTCTCAATAGCTATTTTCATTTTGTCTCCACTCCTATCCTATGGCCTGTAAATGGCATTTGAAATAGGCATGACCAGCCTTTTTGCTGTGTTGTCAACACAGAAAAAGTTAAACTTACAACATGTCTTCTTTGGAATGTAGCCAAAAAACTATTTACGAACAAAATCAAAACTATAGTGGAAATTACTCTTCAATACTTCATGTTTCAATATGTGTTGTCATTTTGTCTGTATCTCTATCCTATGGTGTGCTGTTGGCATTTAAAATTGGCCAAAATTTCTGGTCCAGTCAGCTGGTTGAAAGTGCAGGTGTTTTTATGAAGATTTCTGAAGACCGACTGACTGAATGAAAAACAATTTCAAGTTCAATACTAATGTTCTAAGGATAGTAAATGAGTCAATTTCAGGATTTACAATTAAACAATAACTTTTCAAATGTTAATCACATTTAGGATAGTAGTTTGAAAACACTGTAAAAACACATTTTAAAACCATTCAGTTCATTGTGGAGTAACATTAAAACATACAGTTCATTATGAGGAGACATCAGTCATAACATATTGAAGCTCATGTATCATTAGCCTATAACTTAAACAAAATAAACAAGAAAGATGTCAATATTTCTGCAATTTCTACTTTCTCCTAGACTAAACGTAGGCCTGTGCTCTTTGAGGTGATTGTATCGTTTTAGTAAGGCTATCATTTGCTCCATGCTCCATCTTAGTAGTGTAACATAACAGGTTATAGGGTGGTCTAAGCTTTATTCTATTTGTTTGCTTCAATCTTTAGCCCACGTTGTGGTTGTCTTTGTCTTACTCTAGCAAGTCGTTCATGGCTTTCATCTTATTTTTGTAGATTTTCAATGACCTCATGATTGCGCAAATAGAATCGTCCAGGTCCCTACAGCCCTGCTTTGCAGAGGATGAACTTGCGCTTCTATCATGCATGGGCATGAACTGTAGTTCTTTCGTGTTTTAGTCATCTTAAACTAAAACTCATCTGAAAAGTAAAGATTAAAAAATTATTGCTAATGTTAAGATGGAACACAGGCCTATCCAGAATCAATTGACCGCTGCAATATCACTGATATTTAAATATGGGTATTAATTATCTGAATTATGGAGCTGATTCATCAGGTGCGATCAAAATTAGGGAGGAAAATGGTTCAAAGGTCAAAAGGGAGAAAATCCCCATTGAAACACAGTAAAGTGGGCTTAATGGGAACAGGTGGGCTTAAAGGGAACATCAGTGAATTTATGGTTAAAAGACAGAATATTTGATTCTACTCACATGACATTAAAAAACAACTATATGAAATAAATCTATATATGGTGCACTAACATAATATGAAAAGTATAAATTGATCATGTAGAGAAGTAATTTAGCTATACTCATTTACATCCACCTCAGACAGTGTGATTTTTTTGCTAGAGTCCCCTTTAAGCCCACCTGGTAAAAATGTTAATTAAAAAATAAATAAAGATAAACATACACATTTATTGTCTATTTAACAGTATAATAATATAAACTGCATACAAAAATATAAACTATACATGGCTATCATGCTTTATGTCATTGCAATGAACCATACTATGTAGCTACTGTATTGATGCAGCATGTGGTCTGTTTGCTAGCGTGCTAAAACTCATATTTAGATTTCAAAAGACACAATATTTCTAATTCAGGTAATATTCTAGCATATGTCTCATTCAAAACACTAATCAATTAAATTTTGATAACAAGTGAGTACTTTCCAAAAACAGGAGTAGAAATATACAAAAAATGTTATTTTCTGAGGGTACCAAAATCACCTAAGTTTTTTTGCAACTTCTGGGATCAGCAGGCACATGCCACACATATGCTTCGATAACTCAATATCGACAAATGTGATTGACTTACAATAAAAAGTGTCATTTACGTAACAAGCAGCTTAATTCGAAAAAACATCACACAGCAAAAAATGATGATGTAGTTTTTTTTAATTTGACTCAGAAGTTGCAAGTGGGCTTATATGGTACGTGGGCTTAATAGGGACGTTTACCCTAATCAAATTAAGTTATATTGATGCTATATGCCGTTTTGAGCTCCACACTACCAAGAATAGATGCTCTGGAAAAAGTTTGAGCAACTAAATTTGAAATGTAAAAGTTATATGGAAAGATTGAAGATAAAAGCCTACTCAATCTCTTCAGGCTTAGCAAGAGGAGGCTGAGGGGTAATTGACTGACATTTTCAAGTGGTTAAAATAGGTTTTCCGTGTTGAGTTCTGTCAGTAGAACAAGTGGGCAGCGTGGGAAATTAGCATAAGGTAAATCTGGCATGAATATCAGGCAGTGTTTCTTTACACAGAAGGATGTCGATGAACAGCTTGGCAGGTCTGGTAGTAGAGGCAGAGACCCAAGGCCGTTTGAGTGCGGGCTTCACGCAGTGCTGGGTGCTCTGTAGTTTGTGCGTAAATGGCGAGCGTGGATGGGCTGCACTGCATTAAATTGACACGCGCAGTGAATGCGGGTTGGCGGCTTAAGGAGTAACAGAGGGTATTAAGATTGGTCTCTGGAGTTTACTCACCTGCTCCTGACTTGGCTCAGGTGTTTGGGCTTATCAGCTGGTTGTCTGCAGAAATGTGAGCTACTGTATGATCAGTTGTGGGGCAGCCTTTCTGTGACAGGTCTGAAACAGCAGATGAAGCCTGTTTGCATTATTATGCCAAATCCCCCTTGAAAAGGAGGTGTGAATTTTAGTGGGGGATTTCTCCTATATGAACAAATTGTTAATAATAATAATAATAATAATAATAATAATAATAATAAAGAAGTTATTTTTTTAAATAATTGATTAAAGGCAGGTTTGGGGTTCCGCAAGAAAATAAGGGCTCTGTCCATTTGGAGCAACCAAAGAAATGAAACTCTGCCTGGTTAGGGACACAGCGTGCACACTCGATTTAATGAGACATGAGCTGAGCACCAATTGTGAGGTCAGAGAACAGCCCTGGGGGCCCTTCCAGGCTCTGTTAACATGGAGGGGGTGGAATGCTGCTGGAATTGAATACGTGTATATAAAGCTCAGCAAGAAGTGGGGATTTTTCCACCCTACTGTGAATGGTTTAAGCAGATTAAAAACTACATGAAAACTGCTTTTGAGAGATTAATTCTAGCGTAGTTGAAAAAGCCTCAGTTTATGTATTGTGGCCCCCCTCTAGTGGAGTTCCTGTGAAGTGCACTCACTGTGGTAGCGCTGACATTTCGGTGATTATTTTCAGAATTTCAGACTTTGGCCTCTGGTTTATATTTTCATTAAAGCAAGAGGCGGGGGCCCTGTGCTCTCTCTGCTCTGCACAAATGCAAAAAGGTGCCTTAAGCTTCTTAGAAGGATTTGTTTGCAGTTATAAACTAAATTAAAGTTCAGTAGAACCACAGACATATGACCTTTGAGAATGAGGATTGTTCAAAACTCTGCAATGTTTGTAGACTGGCATTGCAATTATTGTGCTTTCAAAGCACCGAACTTGTGATTTAAGACAGACATATCATTAGCTATGCCCGATGGTCATTTCTTTTTAAAGCTGTGTTTTTCCGACAGCACGAGCCTTGACGGTCTAAACAATTAGTCATTGCACATAATTGTGTTTGATAATAGTCTGTAGGACTAACACTAGTGCTAGCTCCAGCTGCACCAGGGACAGGTGCAGTGGGATCAGTCTGCTCTGTCAGATCTTTACAAACCTCAACCATTTCATCTTCTCTGTCTCTTGCTCAGTTGGCAAACGCAGCATTGGTGACCTTGCTAGTGCCAGCCTCCCTCCCGCATGTTTTTGTTGGATGGAGATGGTTCAAGATAAAAATTAAAATGGCTATAAGTGTGCGGGAAAACACTACTGATTTAGAGATACTAATAATCCCAGCTGATTTTAGTTTTGGTAGCAGTCAAATAGTCAAAGACGTATCAGTGTGACAAATTTACGCATTTTATCCCTCTCGCTTTGGTTGTGTGCATCCGTGTGTGTGTGTGTGTGTGTGTGTGTGTGTGTGTGTGTGAGCGTGCGTGCGTGCGTGCGTGTGTGTGTTTCCACTGCAGACCTTCTTGAATTCTCAGAAAATGTGCCCTGTGTGTAGATTACAGAGGCACTGAAAACTACTCATTTAGAAATGAACTGGAAAGGCTGGAGGCCTGAACTGCAAGTTCAGAAGCAGCCAGAGATACTTCTCTCCCTGTGGTAAAACACACAGCGATAGAGAGGGCACTTTGAATGGGAAGTGCTGATCTGAGGGTGGCTTCTGACAGCCCAGCTCAGTGTAAACTGCTTCTGGCACTGGTGATTAATAAAGCTGTCTGTCAGTGTGCTGAGAAATGCATTAAAATAACGTTTTATTGCGTGCAATGAATCATTATTGGTGTATCAGTGGTGATTGATTGACAGGTGTCTCACCGTCCTGTGTTACAGCAGCCAGCAGAGCAGCCAGCAGAGTAGCCATGACGATGACCCTGCCCGCTTCCTGACTCCTTTCATCCGCGAGGAGAGGTGAGCAGTGAGTGTGTGAGTCCATGTCTGTATCCGTGAGTGTGTGAGTCCGTGTCCGTATCCGAGAGTGTGTGAGTCTGTGTCCGTATCCGAGAGTGTGTGAATCCATGTCCGTATTCGTGAGTGTGTGAGTCCATGTCAGTATCCGAGAGTGTGTGAGTCCGTGTCTGTATCCGAGTGTGTGAGTCTATGTCCATACCTGTGAGTGAGTCCATGTCTGTATCTGTGAGTACAAGAGTGCGTGAGTCAGTGAGTGTTGTTGCATACCAGTAATTCACTTTTACTGCAGCATGCCATCCTCCCTGTAATTATTTACTTTGTCCAAGGTGCTTTGATCCTTGTTGTTGGAATATTTTCATGAGCAGAGGACTACGTGCACTTTGAGAAGGTGTTTGTGTTGACCATTGTTAGAAACCGAGGCTTTCACTAGTATGTTTCAGAAGCGGAATGCACATCGCATATCAGTGGATGATGGAAAAACAAGCCCTAATTGACCTTCACCAGCATCAGTGTGCTGCAGTTATACATTTTGGTCACTTGAGGGCACTGTTTCATAACAATCTGATTGTGGCAAAATGGTCCACATTGTTTACTCCCCAGCTCACCACAATCCCTGTTAAAAAGGAAACACTGACAGTCAAGTGGAGACACAATCCTCATTAAGTCCAACTAATAGCTTCTTGGGACTGCTTAAAAAGAACCACCGCAATTTTCCACTTTGTTGCTACCTTAACTTTTGGATCCCAAGTTAATCAACTGATGCATTTTAATTAATTAGGCAGTATTTTCTGAAGCAGTGTCGACACTCAACTACACAATTACCATGAGGTGCATTTACAAATGCTAGTTTGCTTTTCCCTTCAAACTGAAAAACAAATCCCTCTCTTTGTGTTTTATATGCTGTGAAAATAGACGGGAGGCAGTGGCAGATTCTTGCAACACAAAATACACACAAGGGCACATAGGGACATGCTTTTACAATGACAATGAAGTTAATTCTGTTGATGTGGTTTTTTCATGTTTAATATTGTATTGCGTATTGTGTATCTAAAATCCATGGAAATGGCAACCAAATGAACCTAATGGGATAGCAATGTTTGATTAGCCTTGACCTGATGTTACAGTATATGATTACTCTAATGGAAAGTATTTTTTTTACATGCTGGGCCCAGAGCAATACCTTTCACTCTTGTAAAGCATTTGTGAAACCAGAAGCTAAATATGTCTACTTCCTTCTTTAGAATTTGTGCTCATAGTGTACACACAACCGCAAACCACCCAGTGGCTTCTCCACCTGCACAACTGCACGGGAGCGCTGGACCGTAAGTCTCCCGATGGCAGCTCATTTAAATAGGGAGTCAGCCGAGCCTGCGTGCGGCTGTCCGCGCGGCTCGTAGTTCATGCGAACGCGTGACATGCCGAGCCGTAAACCCCCACAGCGGGCTTGCCGGCTTCCATCCATCTCGGAGGAGAATATTGAGCTGTCTCCCCCACACGCACTGTACTCTCCCCGTTTATTCTACCGCACGCTGTTCGTGAAACCAAAAACGCTTTATGAATATCTAGTGTTTGTTAGCGGTTGTGTTTTGCTGTGCTACCAATGCTGACAGTGTTTGGAGCATAATTTAAGAAAAGCGCTTCATAATTTAAATGTGTTATATGTGTTCTGAACACGTGCGGTTGGTGTATTTTATTTGTTCCTTTCTTTTCAATGCACTTGGATGAAAACTATGAGTGAGAGAGCAGTCTGAGATCGCCATGGCAGAACAAGGCTTTGTGAACCCCAGAATGGGTGGAGCCACAATACGTTTAACACCAAGTTAAGATTTTGCACCAATCACAGTGTTTGGCTCCACAGAACAGTCATCTGATTGGTTGGTGTGATGTCTCTGTGCATTGTATGGTTCAGAGACTCAAACGGGTCGATAGCCTTGGCACTATCCCAGGCACACACATGCTGCAATGCAAACAAGGCTAGGAGGCTACGATGCTACTTCAAAATTATTTGTATATTGGTGACCCTAGGGTCCCTATAATTGACCAATAAACCTGCAGTAGTTCTGTAGCAGGTGATGATGCTTATGACACTAACCAGTCCGCCATTGCTGATGCAGTCAGCACATGAACACATCTTTGTACTCAGCTGCACCGTGTGATCTTTGGAACGGGTCGACCCTGACAAAGCTGTACAATTCCTCCCCCGGGCCCCTGGAGGGGAACGCACCCCGTGGTGCGGAAGAGCGCACATCGGGGTCCGGGATGGCCCTCTCCTAATAAATCAGACCGGACGGTGCCTGGCAGGCGGAGAGGAAGCGCTGCTTAATGAGGGAGGGAGAGAGAGAGAGAGATACTGCAGGAGCGATGTGCCCAGACAGTCCAGCCAGCCATCCATCCCGCCCGCGACAGAGCGGACCTGCCGTCCGGATCGGCGGGAGGAACGGCTCTCTGTGTGGGGGGGGGGGGTCGTATTTCCGCGCTGATCATCGGTGATGGGAGGCGGAGGGTCACCTCGGTAACCCGCGTAGATCTTTTTCCGGAACATAAAGAAGATTCATATGAGCTGCGGTGCTGCCTCCAGGGAAGTGCTGAGGACCCAGAGAATTCCCTTGTGGGGGGAGGGGGGGGGGCACAGAGCAGTATGAGAAAACAGTACCAAAGTGTGAGGGGAAAAGTCCAGAATAATAAGAGGTGACCTGAAAAAACAGGCGCCTATACTAGTGTCCCTGCAGGAATAAAATTCCACTTTATCTCCTTTTAAATATAATCTATTGATTTGGGTTAGTAGCAGCAATATTTTTGTGTAATTTTAAAACTAGCAAGTGATCGCAACATGAAGGAAAAAGGAAAACTTAAAATTCTCATCTTTCTCTCAATTTCGACCTTTATTGCAATGACAATTATTTTTCATATTGCCAAAGTATACACTAATATTGGTAAAAAGATCAAACTGACAAACAATAAATGATGGTCTAACAGATTCATAGACTATCAGATTCTCTTGATCCCGTTTCTCTCTCTCTCTCTCTACATCACAGCACCCACAATGCCTTGATCATGTGACCTCCCCGTACACCTATCTGTGCTCC
The DNA here is from genome assembly GCF_013347855.1 of Anguilla anguilla. Classification (NCBI taxonomy): domain Eukaryota; kingdom Metazoa; phylum Chordata; class Actinopteri; order Anguilliformes; family Anguillidae; genus Anguilla; species Anguilla anguilla. The sequence goes on from NC_049212.1 coordinate 26,087,993, forward strand.
AGTGTAGAGGCTGGAGAATGTCAGGCTCCCGCTGCAGATAAAAGGCAGCGGTTATATTTCCGGTCTGCCTGACCTTTCCCGAGCTCCAGCGCTGGTTTTACTCCGCGCTACGCAGAGATGCGCTCGCGATTACACCCCGCCATCATCAAAGCGCGCCTCACCGCGCTCGTGACCAGGCGGCCGAGGAGCGCCGTCTCTCTTTATCGCCCTGCTTTAATTATCCACACGTACGGATCCATCCAGAGTGACCACACCAGCCAGCTGCGTGGGTCTGTTTTCACAAGTGTCACCAGTCACAACGGATAGCCTGACCGGTGCTAAGAGATTTACGAGCGGTTTGTTACAGCATGGCAGGAATGTGTTTGTTTATTCACATTAATCCAGAATGGACCGGTTATTCCTACATTGTATGATGATTTTTTTTCCTCAGACGTTTTCCTGTGAAAGTGACAGCACAGGCTCATCAAAGGGTCGAACAGACTCCTAAATAACCATTGGACTTTAAATATAAAAAATATATATTACTTTGGAAGCACCGAATTTATAACTAACTGGTAGAATGATTTGCTTTTATTCATCTGCCATCGTTCCTCTTTTGATTAGAGAAATTTGTATGTGACTGGATGTGAAGTTTCTGTATGTAGTATTTGTGCAGAATAGCGTGGTTTTTACAGGCCTGAGTTCACCTCAGGCGCCTCCTGAGCTGAGGCGGTGATGGCGGTGTCGAAAGTGGGATGTTCCTCTTGGCACCGGTGTGGGGTGGTGCCCGGTAATCATCCATCGTCATGAAAGCCAATCGGAGGCCCAGGGAGGAATGAGCGCTGCTGCTGGAGGCCCCTGGGCCCGCAGAGCAGCGTGGGCTTCATTACAGAGTCCCTACGCTGGGTCACAGGCAGATTCAGGCGTGCCTCCTTACACCTGATGTGACTGCTGAAAGGTCATTGAGAAAAGGTTTTTTTTTTTTTTTTTTTTTTAACCTGTGTAACTTTAATTGAACTTTGGTTCTATACCTGAAACTGGAACAGCATTGGAAAATTGGGCTCAACCCCACGCAAAAACCAGGAAACATTCCTGCAACAAACTTCTACAAAGACACTGTAACAAGGAATTTTGTGAATGGGGTTTGATCACTCCTGTTTCTGAATATGTGCTGATTCAGTAACATTAGCTGGAAATTTGCCAGCCACTTTAATTTCATGCACCAAGTAATGGTGCAGGAAAAATAATAACTAAAAAAAAATAAACGTTCAGCCATAGACTAGAGCAGAATGACTACTGCAAATGGACCGTTTCCATATTTTTAAGAATAGCTTACTATCGCATTTCACAGAATTGAACCATTTTGAATTTATTATTTTTAAAAATGAATATGGTTATTGGAGTCGAGATATTTGTCTCTACACAATGAAATAGTCTCCTTAAATTATAGCAGAAAACAAATTACAGTGGACGGGAGCGAGCAGTTCCATTATTGCATTAATATAATTTCTGTCCCTATTAACCCAGAGAGAGAGATCTCCTTTCAGTGATGCACGTTACCACCACCTTCAGATTGTCTTAAAAAGTTGTCATTTGCGGTCGTCTTTGTTAAGCAGAAGCAAGCTGTATTTAGCATAAATATGCATCACTTTGACACTGAAATTTGTGTATATAATTAAATATGCATGACCAAGACAATGACTGGATTGCTATTCCCCTGGTGATGCAGCTGTGCACACTTTCCACCCACTGAAGGTGGTTTGTGAATTGTACATTTTTTTCTGCAACTTGTGACAATCTAACAGTATTTTTGTAGATTGTTCCTCCTTTTTCATATGCATTTTATTTAGAGGTCACATGTCACTAAGACCCTTACCAGAGCGTAGATTGAATCGAATCCCTTTTCCTTTAACTTTGAGGGACTTACTATATTTATATTTTGCAATATATTTCTGGTCATTGAAAGTAGAAAATAGTATTGTGTTGTAAATTTTGGATATGGCACACAAGTTTGCAGGCAAAATGTAAAATTTGAATGTGCCCTGACATACATACAGTACCTCTGAAGGCCCTGACACAATACAAGCAGAGGTGCCTATTTTTCTTAAAATGGAGTGTTGCATTGATTATGCATGCATATGCCTGAGAGGCGGTGTTTTTTATTTTTTAGATTTTATGTTTTTTTTTTATTAAAAAATGTAAGGAGAAAAAGCTGAACTCAACAGCAGGCTAGTTCATGCCCCAGTACCATCTGCTCCTCCCTCGTTCTCCTTTTCAGTCACCCCATTAAGGTCAAACTCTGCCTGCAGGAGTAAAGAAGCAATAACAGGTGTTAGATCTGAGCTGTCCTTTTCTTTCATCAGTAGTTTTTTACATCAGTAGTAGATGGAATTTCTGGACTGTTTTTCCCGGGTGGGACCCCTGCAGCCTTTGCTGGCTGTGCGGTTTCCGTGGCAGCCATGACAGCAAAGCCTGGGGGGGGGGGGGCGGGGGTGGTGGGGGGGGGGGTGACATATGAGCTGTGAATCAGAATGGGAAATTCACCCCCGCCTGCCGCGACAGAGTCTTTGTGTTCCTGACCCCGAGGGCTTGCCCCCGTCCCCTAAATGGAAATATTATGTTCCTTCACTGCCGCTGTCGAGCGGAAGAGGCACGATGACGTGACCTGAACATCTGTCCCGTGTGCTAACATCTGTCTCTTCTGTCCCGTGCGGCTAACATCTGTCTCTTCTGTCCTGTTAACAGGTCTGACAGTGGAGCGGACAAGTTCAGGTAAGAAAGCCTGATACTTTTTACCTTTTTCCACAAGACTCTTTGCCCGCTGGGAATCAGAGAGAGCCCTGGCAGCACGCCCCCCCCCCCCCCCCCCCCGCCCCGAGCATGTGACGGCCGCTGTGCTTTGTCCCGGCAGAGGTGTCTGAATGCGTTTTACACTTGCAAAGTCGGCCCGCTGAATACAGTTGCAAGTCATGGAATGCCATTGTTTGCATTTATTGGGCAAACAGCGTGGTCCGCTGCCCCAGGCTGAAAACGCGGCTTTGTGATCGGGGAGGGGGTAGCGCTTCGGCTGTCCGACCTGCCGCTCAGTTCGCCTCGTGAACCCCGCGCTCTCCGTCTGCTCGGCTGAGCCGTTCCTCTGATTGCCTTCCACTGAAGAAGTCCCTGCGCGCGCAGCTGCTTGAGTCTCTCCCCGATTCCGAGTCTCGACAGGTGAGTGAGATGCGATTGAAGTTTTGGGCCCTGCATGACAGAGGGAAAGAAAAGATTGAGCATTTGAGGGTTTGGCCTCCTGGTCTTGGTTGTCTAACTAGGGGACCATGCTGTGTTGCTGCAGGTCCTGCGTAAGATGTTATGTCACTGTGTGTGTGGTGTGAGATGTTGTGTTGCTGTGTGTCTTGTGTAAGATGTGTATTTGTTGGTCTGTACATGCTGTACAGTCGTTGTGTCCATTAGCAAACGTGGGCTGTGTGATATGGGATATGTTGCTAGCAGTCCAGGATTTTATCACTACGTGCTATGCGCATTGAGGTGTTTTGAAATACTTATCATGGTGAGTTTTTTGTGAGCACACCTTGTAGTGATTCTTTCAGTGCTGTGAAGCAAATATTAGCAATTCTGTTTCTGCATATTTGTGGTGTCGTCAAATTTTTGGCGCATGAGGTCAGAACAAACCTCACTTTGAAAAGTTTAAAAACTTTTTCATTTTTTAAAAAATTATTTAAACTGTGAGTTCACTTCTGATCCCATTCAGAAAAAATTTTTTATGAGAGCAAAAATATAAATACAACTCCTGAAGTACAAAGCAGCATTTAACTAAAAAGAAAGTCTGATCTGGATCTCATGTGCCAAACTGTTTGTACTTGACAGACCAGACTTCCTTTGTAGTAGTATTTTGACTCGGGGCGGATTGGTTGGGACTACTCTGATCACAGCTTTTGTGTTTAATCAGCCTTCTAGCTGGGTTTGTCATCCACAGTATTTTCACTCTGCTTTTAGCTTACAATATGTTTCTATGTAATAAAAGCAAATGTCTGAATCCAACGCTGTTCACCTAGTCCTACTCTCATGCATTGATCATTCTTAATTTTATCTATTGGGTGTGGTTCATTTAAAATGTCGATTTGAATCAGTGCTGTTTTCTTCTGTTGTTTATTAATTGCATTCTGATATAAAGCGGTAAAACACTAGCTGCTCCAGCAGTGAGGCCATGGGTAACCAGCCAGTCACGTTTGAGTGTCGAGCCACCCTATTGTCTGCTACGTTTTGTTAGCGGTGTGACGCGGCATTGGCTGGTGTCCTGCTGCATCATCATCAGGTTTTGTGAAACGCCTGGTGGAGGGGGGGGGGGGGGGGGGGGGGGCGGGGCTGGAGCTGGAGGGGTGTGTGGATGGGCTGAGGAGGGTGGACGGGCCAGGGGGGGTTGTGGACAGGTTGAGGGGGGTGGACGGGCCAGGGGGGGTTGTGGACAGGTTGAGGGGGGTGGACGGGCCAGGGGGGGTGTGTGGACAGGTTGAGGGGGGTGGATGGGCCGGGGGGTGTGTGGGCGAGGGGCTTTAACGGAAGTGAGCGGGTTCTGGGCCCGGTGTCGGAGCGCGTCTGCCGTACGTCACCTCTGAAAAGGGCAGTGGCGTGACTCACCCTCATGCGTGGGATGGAGCCTCCGGCCAGCAGGCTGCTGGCATCCACGTTTGGGCCAAAGGGCTTGCACACAGGAACCCAGGGTCCCACCCGCTGTGTGGGGGCGCTGCCCCCCACCCCCTCAACTGATGAAATGCAGTATGCTTTATTGGCATGACGTACGTGAAAAATGCCAAAATGTAACATCGTGAGTGGCTTTATAAGCTTTATCTAACTGTTGTGAAATAATGAACCACCAGGGCAGTAAATCCAGATTAATTTGTGGATAAATAAATATTCTGTCTGTACGGTTTTACTTGCAATGTCTGGCTCTTTGTCTGCATAAACATATTTTTTTTTCCTGAAAATAAATTTACAAACTGAGCTTGTGAGAAAAAGTATGCAAGAAAAATAACACTCATTTACTTGCGAGTCAAAGTTAAAGACAAATTTTGATGGAACACAGTCCAGTTTGTTTGTATGAAGTACCTTCTTACTGTGCTGTGCTGCAGTGTAACAGAGAGGTACTGGGGGGGTGACTCTCCTCCCTCTCTTCTCCCTCTCTTACACAGAGTGAGGGCTGATCTCCATGAATTATTAACTTCGGGACCCCGTGAAGTAGCTGCCATTTTCTCTGCCTGTGCGCAGGGGCCTCTTAGCGCTCAGTGCTAACGGACGACCCGCCCCTGCCCTGGCGGTGCGCGTGCGGCAGAGACCGCTGTACATAATAGAATCACAAAGCCGCTGCAGCTTCAAAGTGCTGTTTTAGCATCTGTGTCCTTTATTGCTTTCCAGCCTGTGTCTGTTTGCATGGTCCTGTCAGTTCTGAGAAGCGTTTTGTTTATTGTATGTGCTGGAGGAAAGAACTTATTTTAAAATTATACTTACTGGGAATTCATGAAAAAACATTTATGTTGGAAACATTTAACTTAATGATGGAATTAATCTGGTACTACTTGCATTTTATAATATGAACTTGGGGGGGGGGGGCATTTTTTGTCTAACCATGATATGATGGATGCATGAAAGCTATATCTGTGACAGGGCAGTCTTATTGGCCATCTGAAAACCCAGAGCAGATACATGATATGGTCCTGATGACATCACGTCATCTGAAGCCAGGGAAAAGTGTCCCAGCATGCAGCTCACCATTTCCCATAATGCTGACCTGGTTTAAATGTTATATCCGTGTTGTAATGAATAAATCATCGTGGCGTGCCTCGGTGTAAGCCTTATGGGTAGGTACCGGGCAGGTTATAGGCTTGTCTGTTTATGTTAGACTCATGAGCAGTTTGCAGTCAGCATCTAGGCGTGTCCATTATTGATAACCTTATGGGAAAAGTATAAGCACAGTATGTCAGCCTCGTTGGCAGTCTGCCGCCTAAGTAGTTGGTGGTATATGGGTGTGTTCATCATGCTTAATTGTCCATTGGCAAAACCTGAGAGGAGCGCTTCATCAGTTCAGATCTGGGTGGTTGCATTTGCTCTTTCAGAAATTGGCACAATGGTGCCTTCGATGGTAAGGTTGTGAGGTGTGTCAAGGTACTGGTTGTGCCTTAATGTAGGGTTCGACATCATATCCTGGGTAATCTCACCGTTCCTGCAATATGTAATATTGGTAATGCTGTTTGGGAATGGAACCCTGGCAGCAGATACAGGGGGTTTATCTGCGGTCTCTCCCCGCCCTCCTTTCCGGAAGGATCCTCAGAGGCTGAATTCTGAGATCATTGATCTGTGGTCTGGCACCGTGTCTGGAAAGCTTGGCGTTTCCTTTGCTCTGAAAGTCAGCAGAACCTGATCCTCCCCGCCCCCCGCCCCCCGCCCCCGGCTCAGACCCGGGGGAAATGAGCGCTCTGCATAATGGGGATTCAGTGAAAGTGCCCTGATCTCTCGCATGATGTGAATTAGAGTCAGGTGAACTGACTGAATTAACCGTGCGTCACTTGTGCACTGCGTGTCTTGAGAACTTCATTGAGTGATAATCCTGTGCTTAGTTTGGGACCTACTGTACCCTGTGTGTGTGTGTGTGTGCGCGCGTATGAGTGCGTGTGTGTAAAATTATTGGGGGCTGCTGGGAAGTTGGAGTGCAGGTAAGAAAATGCTGATTCTCCTTAACGGCAAAGTCCTGCTGGCTCCAGAGATAAACAAGAACAGTAGATACAGGCAGCTATTCCCAACACACACACACGTACATGCATACACACACACACACACGTACATTCATACACACGTACACACACACACGCACATTCATACACACGTACACACACACACGCGCACACACACACACGTACATTCATACACACGTACACGAACACACACGTACATGAATATGCACACACACGCATACATTCATACAGACGTACACACACACAGTGGGAGAGAGAGTGAAGGGGGGGAGACAGAGGGAGAGAGATGCTGTGAGGGAGAGCGAGAGAGAGAAAGGTTTAGAGTGAGGCGGGGGAAAGAGAGTGCAAGGGAAGAAGCAGGATACAGTGAAGCTGCTAAGAACCGAAGGATGCCACCGTCCCCACCCACCGCGTCCAAACCAGCCAATCACAGGGCTCGTAGCATCACCGCTTCCCCCCCTCCTCAACCTGAGCCAAGGGGTACGGAGGGGCGGGAGTCTGCCCACACCTCCCTCGATCTGCCAACTTTACTCCCGAGACAGAAACGCCAGCGAGGCCTCCTTCCTCTCCCCGTGAGCAACGACAGCAGCGACACTTGGGAGGTGAAACTCCCCGTGGTCCAGGACTTCTGCAGGGGGGGCGAGGTGCTGTCCCCCGGTGCTCTTTGCGGTGCTCGACGTTTGCAACGGAGGCAGCAGACTCTCGAGTCCGTCCGAGCGTTTGCTTAATTCTCAGCGTGCCGCTTGGATCGCTGGAGCTCTGGCAGCGGCCAGTGATTTGCAAAATGTATTTATTTATTCGTCTGTTTTGTTTGCGTGTGTTCGCGGGCACCTCTCTGTGAAGCGTTCAGTCCTCGGACATTCCAGGTGAAACTGTGGGACGGGTGCCTGGATCTGAGTCACAGGCTGACGGTTCTGAATGCCGCGATCGCCGCTCGGGCTCGGCGGGGAGGCGATGCGCGCGTGCGGCCCGGGACGCCAGCACAGCGGAGGTGCGGCGGAGCCTCGCGGCCGCACCCTAGGCCAATCGCTCGGCCCCGCCGCGGAGGACGCCGCGCGTTGAGCCGCCAACACCGGGGGAGGCAGGACGCAGCGCAGGAGTAGGACTGAGGAGTTCTGCCAGCGTGGGACCTTGACCGGGTCGTCCGGTGACTCTCTGCCCTGTACAGCGAGACCCAAACTCAGGAGGAGAGGGATCGCGCTTTTCCCCTGCCAGGCACTCTCTCTTTCCCTCTGTCTTCCTCCTTTCCCTCTCTCCCTCTTGCTTCCTCCCTCACTTTCCTCTCGCCTTCTGTTTCTCTTTCCCTCAATCTCTCTCTCACCCCCCCCCCCCCCCCCCCCTTGCTCGTTCTTTGCTGCTCTCTGCTTCCTGGATCTGGTGTGGGAGGGACGGCGGCTGTGGGACTTAGCAGGACAGGAGCAGGAGGCACTCGGGACAGGACTCGGTGGGATTGGGGACGGGAGCAGGTGGAATTTGGGCAGGGGCGGGAATGAACCCGGTGAGCCGCTGGACCCTGCTTCTGCGCTGGCCATGAGAGGAGGGACGGTGGGCAGGATGGTGTCCGACTGTTCACCATGCACAAACACAAGGTCGGGCTCTCTCTCTTTCTCTCTCCCTCTCTCTTAGTCTCTGTCTCCCTCTTTGTCTCTGTCTATCTCTCTCTCCCTGTCTGTCTGTCCCTATCTCTCTCTTTGTCTCTGTCTATCTCTCTCTCCCTGTCTGTCTGTCCCTATCTCTCTCCCATCTTTTTTTCCTGTCTCTCTTCGTTGTTCTGTCTTTGTCTATCTCCCCTGCTTGCTGCCTGTTCCCTGAACCACTGAGCCTGGTACCACTGTCAGTTCCTTAATCTGAATCTTTTAGGATGAATTTGCTGTATTGAACAGTGTTTTATAGCCTTTGCTCTGGGAAAGGTAGCACGTTAAAACTTTAGTCTTTGGCATCAGGTGTGTTCCCATATGTCCCTCTGGAGCCGTGGGCGGGCCCTGGCCTTTTGTTTTCACCGAGGTGCGGACGGACCCATCTGCGCTTAATATTTCAGGAAGTGCTGCTCGCTGGGCTTTTGAAGGGCTAGTGATGCTGAAGATGAGTCATCAGCTTTCAGGCTACCTTGTTTAGCTCACCATGGCCGTCGCTCGCTAGAGCACCTAGAGCGGGAGTGTTAATCTCCAGTCCTGGAGGGCCGCAGTTGTTGCTGGTTTTCTGTGAGTTTCTGCTCGAGTGATTGCTGCAAGTCATCGATTGGCCAAATAGACCACACACCTTGTTGACTGGCTGCTTATTGAAAGACAACCTGCAGACACTGAGGCCCTCCAGGACTGGCGTATCACTGCCCTGGCCTAGACGCAAATAATTAAAAAATTATCCGGAATCTATCGCTGAAAAGCCACTGGATCCACCAAACTGGAGTCTATTGGTCCTGCTGTGTCGTGATTGGTCCTCCCTGTGGGCCAGAGATCCCTGATTGGCCGCAGGCACATGGCACCATGTCAGCTCTCTGCGGGCTGATCTATGGCCCCGGCCCTCTGATAACCACAGAACCCCGAAGCATTTCAGGCCCGACCCCGTGATTGATGCCAGGACAGGTCATGTTCTATTAGTCTCGGTAAACTACTCAGCCTTTGTGTGTGTTCTAATTATTGTGAGTTACAGTCACTCAGATTGGCCTAAGCAGAGGCTAGCCACAGCTTAAATTCACCCCTCAGGAAATGGAGGGACATGGTGCAGAACTGTTGGGTGTGGAGTAAGAGAGGGAGATGGAGAATGAAGCTGGTGAATATTTGTAGTTGGTGTTCACTGATGCAGGTGTGATGCGGTAAGCCAGTCAACCTGTTCTCATTGCATTGCACAGCGTAAGTAAGAGCACTGCACTGAGGTGGGGGAGCGGGCACAAGGCGCCGGACCAAGGCTGGGCGCTCACCTCCTTTACGTTTAGAGCCACATCCCTGTTTTTAATTGGTACTGAATTATATATATATATATATATTTTTTTTTGTATTTTGCCTTTTTTTAACCTTAGGTCAACTGAGAACTCGATTCTCTTTTGCTGAGAACATTGTGGTAGTCAAAGTGGGTAGGACATTAGATGCAGGGGGCATGGTGAGGGGGTCAGATCTAGAGGACCGCAGGCACAGGGGAACTGGAATGGGAAGTATGGCGCTGGGCAGTGGGTGCCTAATTAGGACTCTTCCTTTATTTCAGCTGGCAGTCTGGACCACAGTTAAAGGCTTCCTTCTCAAATCCCTCCCGGCCCCCAGCCTCGTTCGACACTTCCTGTTTTCACCCCACTTTCCTCTGCATTCGGATATAGCGCCGCGGTCACCTCCGGCCGTCCGGGCGGGGCACAGTGTGGACTGGGGCGTGTGGTGGATCGTTAGCGATAGCGTGCCGTAGGCCCCCTCAGGCGGGATGGAAGTATCGGCTCACGGTGGGTCTGTCTCTCCGGGGGAGGGGATGGGGGCCAGAAGCGTTCGGCGATCCATTTTCCCCCGTATGTGTCACCCCCCCCCCCCCCCCCCCCCCGCTTAGGGGAGAAGAGTGGAACAGGTGCCAACCCTGCCCCATCCCTGCCAACCATCCAACAGGCAGTACCCATTGGTTCACACCCTGTCATGTGACCAGGGACTCCTCATCCTCACTCTATGTAAATTTAAGCACAGCGTAGAGCTGAGGCAGTAGGTCAGAGCCATTAATCAACTGTGGGGACAGGAGAGTGGAGATCATAAATAATATGAAAGTGGGGGGGTGGGGTGGCACAGCGCTGGAGGGAAATCAGCAGGTGAGGGGAGGAAAAAGGGAGAGGGAGGGACAAACAAGAGTGAAATGGAAAAAGAGTTGAAGAGTTGCAGATTGGAGAAATTCTCCCCTTCTTTAATGAGCCTGGAGCAGTGCATAACAGTGTTGTGGACCATCACGGCAAAATAATGCTGTGTAGGGTACATGGCACCCTGCACTGTAGTGTATAGTGTAAGTACACTATGCCACGTGTATAATGATGCTGTATAGCATAAACACACTATTTGCATAATGATGGTGTATAATGTAAGTAAACTATACCACTGCTACTGAGTGTGTGTTGAAGTGCCACAGGCAAGCAGTTGTCCCAAACTGGCTGTAATCTCACACTGAGTTTCATCGAGACATGGCACCTGCAGGCCACCGTAGTTAGACTCACAGACCTTTCCAGGAACATTACCTGCCTGTCTGCAACCGGAAGAGTCATTACCGCTCCAATGACGCCGCACAACTGTGTTACGGTCATAAGAGAGCCCTCGTGTCTGCTCTTACCGTTAACCAATTTAATATAAACTCCTGCGCCGTGATTTTAACCATGTGATCAACATGAGCGAATGGCGGCTTGCGCACCTTCCTCTGCTGAATAACAACATTAGTTCATCTCAGGTTTCCACATGCCTGCATTTACGTGATACATTGACACCTTCTCATCCAAAAAGCTAAAAGGTTTTCATTTAAAAATTTATGTTTTTTCTTCAGTCAACAGCATACAGTGTATGCTCAGTATATCATGTAGGAATATGGTCTTCAGATGGAAGAATTGCCAAGTGAGACTCTTTTAAACCACCAGCTGGTGAGATGCGGGGCAGGGTGTAGGGCGGCGGACTCTAGGAATCCCCGCCCCCTCAGTCTGATCCCTCGCCATGTCGCTTCCTGCGCTGTGATCCGTTCTCTGTCTCTCGCCCCCTGTGCTTCGCTGCAGTGAGTTTATAAGTTACCGTCTCCACGGTTCCCCCTGCCCTGTCTCTTCTGTTATTTTTTTATTGGCTGATTTGCCCTGGCCTCACAAATCAGGACTGCAGTCTGCATGCTGGACCTAACCTGCCCAACTACCCTGCCCCCCTACCCTGTCCCACTATCCTGCCTCACTGCTCTGTTTCCCTCCCTGGACCCCTATCCTACCCGCTCCCCTACCCTGCTACCCTGTCCCCCTACACTGCTCCCCTACCCTGCCCAGCTACCCTGCCTCGCTCCCCTGCGCAGCTTACCCTATCCCCCTAATCTGCCCCGCTATTGTGTCCCCCTACCCTGTCCCACTGTCCTGCTACACGCTACAATGCTACCCTGCCCCGCCCCTCAGGTCTGCAGGAACCTCTCTATCGATTCCTGCTCATCAGCCAGGCGGCGGGATGCATAATGCATGGGGACAGGAAGTGCTTGAGCTGGAGGTCACCCCCCCCCCCCCCCACCGGGACAATGGCTCTGGCTCTCCCCTGCCTGTGGAGTGGGAGGGGGGCATCGATCAGGCCTGCAGGACTGACTCCGGAGCACAGCTGAGGGCTGGAGAGTGTTTTATTCATGGGAACCTCTGACTGAATGAGTCACGGCGGTCTGGCAGAGGGGTGCTGGCGAGCCCCATTAGAGCCTCTTTAATGGGAGTCTGAGGAGGCTCTGAGAGCCATTGTGTGTGTCTGAACCAGAGGAGGCCTTTGTGTCTGCCTTGCACAGCACGCATGAAGCCAGCTCCTCTCTCCTGATTTATGGTAGAGCACGCTCAGTGCAGTGGTCTGTGGAGTGACTGTGGAGGGGAGATATGGGCGCCCCCTGGTGGTTCAATCAGGTTGATGACTGAAAGGCAGACCATGCATGCACATACACATACAATACACACACATACGCACTCACACTCTTACACATGCACGAACACAGACACACACTTATGCACACTCATGCACATACACAATTGCAAACACACATACTAATTTGCATACTGTATACATACACAAACTCAAACACTCACACTTAATCACATATACACAAACGCGCACACTCATACACATACAAATATACCTGCACATACATAAACACACACACTCATTCACGTGTGCACTCATGCACATGCACAAACGCATTCTCACAAACAGCTACACATGCAGTACTGGCTCTCACACGCACACACTCGCGCACACACACACCAGCAGAGTAGGGGTGAGGCCACTGGCTGTGAGGGAGGAGCTTTCAGCATTTCCTCTCCACCCTCAGAGTGAGCACCCCCACTCCCCCCTCCACGCACAGAGATGGAACTGCAGCCAGCCTACGGCAGCATTTAATGCGTAACTGCGATGCAGCTGGACAGGCCGGTCATCATAAACCCATAAGGCTCAACGCTGCAGCTGCTGAGGGCTGAACCCTACGCTTCTCACACAGTAAATGCGTAATTGAAGCTGACGCTAGAACACGCACCTCTGTAGGGCCCTCATACGTGTACACGCTGCCTCAGCTGGAAACGTAATTACTGACACAGGCTTGATGACACGTACTGGGTCAGTTCAATTTCAGTTTGGAAAATTAAATTGAAATTCAGTTTCGTCATGTCCTATGGGGATTCTTGCAGTTCCGCAATTGAATTTTGGTTAATTTGCTGAATTTGAATGGAATTAACCTCTACCTTGCGGTGATGCGGCTCTATGTTGGTCAATCAATCAATCAATCAATCAATCAATCAAATTTTATTTTCTGCATAGAATATGATATTTTAACTGACTTTTGCTTTTTGGTTGCTGGAACCGAAAAGAACAGCCATGTAAACAGAGACTACCCGAGCAGTGGTGCTTTGTAATGATTGATTGACCGTGCAGGTCTCCCCACTCCAGTCATCCCACTGAGCCCCTTTGCATGCTGGGAGTGAGACCCCTCACAAGCTCTCTCAGGAGGTGTTTGCCAGTTCCTCATTTCGCCACCTAGAACACCGTCTTTCTGTTCAGCCTGGGTGACGTGTCGCTTAACACTTTTCTCTATCAATAGGCCAAGCAAAGGAAGTGGAAGAAACTGATATGGAGACCGCACAGGTAGGAGCACTCTGCCTGAGAGGCACACAACGCTCATTTCCTGTTTGCACAGGAAGAACCAGTACGGTTGAAGCGTATCGCCCCGGTAACATTATATTCAGACCCATTTGAGCATTGCATTACCCCTGTGAAGTTCTGCTGCAGCTTGATATTACAGTTAGTTCAGTACCACAATCAGGGAGTGAATTACAAAACGACTAGAGACTAGGAGTAATTACTGTATGCAGATAATGCATATACAGTATAATTCCATGAGGTGTGTTCTGCTGGTGTAGGTGGAGTAATTCTATATTAGGCATTTGTTTATGGAATATTTTGAGGGCAGAGAATGCATCTTTATTTAGCCCCCAGTAGTGAAATTGAGAATGTGAATTAAAGCATGAACACAGCGTGCTAATGGCAGGGCTTTGTCACCCCTGCTTGAATGTGCCTATGTGTAAACGTAATGCAATAACCAGCGCTGGGCACATTAGTTATGCCGCACTAATTAATTGCTGGAGTTCCTTTGAAATATGTGTTCAAACGCCTTTTCAACATCTCCATTAGTCTTGGAACCATTATGAGAAAGCCGCTCTTGGAACTTTTCAGCGCACTCGGGAATGTTCCCGGACACCCTAGAACATTCCAGAACAGCCTGGAACGTTCCGGAGCCTTCTGAAGGGCCGCGCCTTCTAGCCTTTCAGCTCACCTGACTCAGGTGCTGGCGCGACAGCCGTATTGGGTTTCTTTGGGAAAGGCACGGAATGATGTCATTCAGCTGATGCAGTGTCCTTGTGGGGGGGGGTTGAGGTTGCCGTTGTGGGCTGTATGCCATCTCCCTGCTCCCAGAGTCATTTCCCATCAGTCCAGAAGTTGTTCCTACAGACATTTTTTTGGGGGGGACTTAAAAGATCATGTTTCTTTGTCAGATCCTAAGTGCGTGGAGGTTAGGGTTTCATGGCAGCAGACACGGTTTGATCTTTTCTTTTTTTTTTACTGCTGGTATTCCCTGGTGTGGAATAGAGTAAGCAAGAAACCACTGTCAGATACATATTTGAAATACTGTAGAATCTGGTAAAATTGAGATCTCCTCTGTGGATCCATGAGAATTTTTAACAAAAAAAAGTTGCCAAAATTGGTAGAAATAGCTGTCTCTTCTGGAGCCAGAAATTGTACTGTTTTCTAAAAATATTTCCGATAACACATTTTACCCAGGTCTGGTAAAGTGCTGCATTTTGATCTGCACTCTCAGTAAATGCCATGGCCATTGACAGCATGTAGTGAAGTTCACAGGCTCCTGTGCAGATGAGCTGCTCTGTCCCTGATTGGAGGGCTGCCTCATGGGCTGGCTCTCTGGCCTGGAATGAGCCAACTGCCAACGGTACTCTTCCAGTATGGTGCGATACCAGGGGCCACATGAGGACAGGCCACTGTGTCCCCCTGTTGAAGTGGGCAGCCCTCGGGTTGCTGGTACAGGGCTGCTGGTGGGTGTGGGACTGCTGGGTCAGAGTGCTAGTGGGGGTGGGGCTGCTGGGTCAGAGTGCTAGTGGGGGTGGGGCTGCTGGGTCAGAGTGCTAGTGGGGGTGGGGCTGCTGGGTCAGGGCTGCTGGTGGGTGATGCTGCTGGGTCAGGTCTGCTGGTGTGTCAGGGCTGCTGGGTCAGGGCTGCTGGTGGATGCAGGGCTGCTGGGTCAGGGGTGATGGTGGGTGTGGGGCTGCTGGGTCAGTGCTGTGGTGTCTCAGGGCTGTTGGGTCAGGGCTGCTGGTACAGGGCTGCTGCAGTGCTGTATTGTATTACTGGCCTCAGTGAGTCATCCTCCTGTGTCAGCACTGCACTGTAAACCGGCTGCATAGGAAACCCCATCTGAGCACCGTCATCCTCATCTGAGCAGAGTCACCCCTCACAGACCGGCCAGTGCCACCTGTCCTGGTACAGGCCCATAGGGTCGGCCCTGTCACCCAGTAAGCCCACAGATTTGGGTCGGACATGGCAGAATGGTAGTGTGGCAAGCCACCCACAACCACCCGGCATCACAAGCTCAGTCCCAGCCTGAGTTCAGTTTGTGACCCAAAGGCGTCATTTAGGCAGCACTGATATAGACCCTCTGGATGCACAGCCTACAGTATGTCTTCCGGACTTTTTTGGGTTCATTTATTAGTGCGGGAGAGACGGCGAGAGAGACCGAGAGAGAGCAAACTGCTTATAATCCCTCACGTTCCCTCTCATGGCTGCATATAAGGAAGCGAAACTGTTAGCTTGTCGCCATTATCCTTTGGTGGGTTCCTGCTTCCCAGAATCCCCTGTGTCGGCCTGCCTGTTTATTCTTCTGTGGCACATGCAGCCCGAGGCATGACTCAGCAGGGCTGCCTCACGCTGCTGCGACCTGCCTGGAGAACGGATGCTCTTCAGTCGTCCCGAAGCAAAGAGCGCTCCTACGTGAACAAAGAACCGTGTGTGCATTTCCCTGAGCTGTGGCTACCGCTCGGAAGCAGAGCTAGCATCAGAAAGCGTGCTGGCCACTCGTTAGTCTGTCGGTTTATCTGCTCGGCTTAAAACAGCGCAGGCTGTCCTGGCATGTCCGGCTTAGCGCCGAGCCGCGCCGCCCACCGGAAGCAAGCGAACAACAGCAGCGAGGCGTGCGCTCGTGTGTCCGTGAGCACGTGCGTGTGTTTGTGCCCTTGATTGTGCTCATGGTGAGTGTTCCTTTATATCACCTTTCCAGCCAGAGGCAGAACACCTCTGGATTTACTGACCATGGGCCCCTGTTATTTTCCATGGAAACATGGGGGGGGGGGGGGGCGGGGGCGGGGGCGGGGGCGGCTGTGAGGCAGGGGCTGCACTGTTTCTATGGAGACTGGTGGGGGCCCATGCTGGGGCCTGACAGGGCTGTTTATGAGAAGTCCAGTGTGTGTGTGTGTGTGTGTGTGTGTATGTGTGTGAATGTGTGCGTAAGTGGGGCCGGTCTGGCCATTAAAAAGATCATCAGGTGGAGGGTGTGTGTCTGCATGTGTGCATGTGTGTGATTTCTCACATTCTCTGATGCAGGGAGCAGTAGTTTCCCTGAGCTGTGAGATCAGAGCTGTGTGCTGTGCTAACGTCCATGCCAGCGTCTGATAGGAAAAGAACCTAACAGACAAACAAACGCTGTCCCGCTGTCTGAGCCATCACGCCGCCCGGACGTCCTGCCCGAAACAGAGACCTCCGCCCGGTTTCTCTGTCCGCGGTTAAACAGCCTGCCGCCCCGCAGCTAAGGCAGACTCTCACGCTCACTGCATGTTCTTCAGTGGGGCTCAGGCCGTGGTACGGTGTGATCTCACTCTGCGGAGGCGTGAAATCCAGGCTGGGTGTGGGCCAATCAGATTGCAGGGTTCCGGGATCTCAAGGGACTTGTGTTTGTTTATACGCGTGTCCTTTTTGATTTGTTCCCCCCTCGTGTGTTGGACTCAGGTGGTTTGGGCCCATTCAAGCCTGAGGGGTAAGTCATGCAGAATATTGGTGGGGAGAGCAAAATCCTCGGGGGGGAAACGTCCCTCCACTGAGGCAGAGAGAATGTCCTGGATGAGGAGAGAGAGGGAGGGAGGGAGGGAGGGAGGGAAGGAGGGAAGGGGAGAGGGGTAGTGAGATGTCAAACATGCCAAACATATCAACACAGAGCAGTTTCAGTTTTTCCACGGGGGATCGGGGGTGGGGCGGGGCGGGACGGGGCGGGGCGGGGCGGGGCGGGGGGGTGGTTTGAACCCCAGCAGAAACTCTTGGAATTGGCACTGCAGTCAAATCCAGGTCAAACTGATGGCCTGCGGACCAGCCTAGGGTGGATGTTTCCTAAACCACCTCTGGTTTAGGAAACATCTCTGGAATCCTGTGTGTCTTATAGTCCTGACATATATCACACAGTGAGCTGTCTATGCATGTTAATTACCACCCCAGTGCCTCACAAGCCCATATTCCCCTGAGGCCAGTGGGTTCGGTTCTCTCTCCTCTCTTGTTCCGGCCCTGTGTGTGTGTGTTTGTGGTCCTTCGTAGGTCCATGTTTTTTGCATTGTTATTGTTCTTTCTGGGGACTCGAAGCAAGAAAAGAAATACGCTGCTATTTCTGTCCTTCCCTGTGCAGCAGAAACAGGAAGCCATCCAGTGCCCTTAATGAGCACTTTAATGTATGCACATGCTCAGCCATGTTCTTTTATTTATCGAGCGCATTGCCGGAGTCTGGGGTTGTTCTTTGTGCGTGCGTGCGTGCGTGCGTTCGTGCATGCGTGCGTGGGTGCGTGAGTGTTTGCGTGCGTTCAGCTGTTTCGTATTCTCTACTATGAACCAACAGGCCTTTATATGCTTAGCCTGTGTAATGTATGTGAAATTGTTGCAATTTTGAATGTTAAGCCTTTATGCATGGTGAATAGTGTGCTTCATATGTAGCCTAGCATCCAGTAACTGTAGGTGACAGCAGCTTGCTTTGGGTGCAGCAGAATGGATTAAGAATACGAATAATTTCACTCTTCCACGTACGAACATCGAGCATGGCGTCGGATCGCGACAGTCACGACATGGTGGCAATCACGCAGCTGATAAAAACACAGGCATACTGTAAAACCACTGTGTGAGTCATACATTCAGTTCTGAGGTGAAGTCCTGCCAATGGGGCTTTCTTATCAAAATCCTGAGCCGAAACGCTGACTGCGTCTGTGGGAGGCGAATGCATGAAGCAAAAAGCGCCCTAGAAGCAGCGGCCTGCTACGCTAATCCAGGAAGTGACATAAATGGTCACGTAGCGGTGAGTGCTCGCGTAATGGAGACGGCTGTATCCACAGGGCATCATTACATGCTGTCCCCAGGTCCCTTCACGGGGAAACGCCACCTTTTGTTTTAATTGGGCATGATGGGTCTAGCCAGGTGGCACACCCAGCAGTCTCGTTAGCACTTTTACACGGAGAGAGCGCGTCAGAGAGCCGCTCACAGGTTCTCTCCGGCACCTTCCGTTAGAGCTTCAGGGAGGCTGTGCTCCACACCCCAACATGACGCGGCAGCCGGCCTCGTTTAATGCCTTTCTGTGCCCCGTGGAGGCTAGGCTAATGTTTGCAGTGCAAAATTGTCTCTAAAAACACGAAGCCACCAGTGGAAATGTGTACATTTGTGGGAATCGCTGGTCAGAGATGAAGCAGAGTTTTTAAGTGGCGGTTCAAAGGTCTGACTTCACCGTCCATTACATTAGCGGCTAGCTCTCTCTCGCTCTCTCTCTCGGTGCAGCTGACTGTCATTCAGATGGAGTGGCATTTGGGGAGGAGCTTTAACGAACACAGCCATGTATTCCCCAATCTGACAGTAAATCAGTCTGACAGCGGCCACCTGATCTCCCCAAGCTCGTCTCCTATTGGCCAGTCACAGTCAACCGACATGCCTGCACAGATCCTGGCAGTGGAGGATTTCCCAGCAGGCTTGTGAGTGTGCTAACAGAATGTCCCATGGCCCAAGACAAGAAGCATTCCCAAGATAGGCTTCACATGCAAAGCAGAAACTGCAGACACCACAGTCAAGTTTACCATTTTCATTTAGTTTGTTTTCTGTTTTGTTTGTTTGGAAAGGAATGGGAAGCACGGGAGTGAAGGAATCATCTGGTTGTCGTGGAGAGCAGGGCTGTTTATTGCATGGGGAAAGCTGAGTCCTGATATGTGGCTTAAAGGTGAAGCATTCCGCCTTTATTCTGTGCTTCAGTGGAGATGAAACAGGGAAATGAATGTGGGAGGTCAGAGGTCACCGCTGTGCGTCTGCAGAATAGATAGCCATAGTGCTGAGGTGCGTACCATTGATCTTTACGCCTCCTGTCCTCCCCAGAGACATACATTAAGTGTGGATTAAACCAAGGTCAATAGAATGTCACTCAGTACAGAGATTGTGTGGAGGTGGCCATGTGTTCACTGACAGATCAGATCAGATATGAATCGGATTAATTTGTCCTTGTTTTGAAAAGCATGAAACTGAATTTTAAGCATGGAATCTCACCTCATTGTTTTTGTACATTTTTGTAGACTGAGTTCATTATTAAATATTAATTTTTCTCCAATAAAAAACTAGTCAGTATTATATTTATAGATTGTTTGGTAACCTACTTAGCAGTTGTAAATGGGTATTTCATTAACAAAATGGAATAATAATTTTAAAAATATGTTTTGTGTTTACTCAGTTACCCTGAAGAGGCCCAATATTACATTTTGTCTAAACATCTGAAGCCATTCGGTGTGACAAATAAGCAATAATAGAGGAAATCAAGAAGGGGGCAAATACTTTTTCACAGAACTGTATATATAGCCCACCATAAGGGCCTGTGGAAAGATAGATATGATCATGTGGATGTACTGGCGGTTGATATAGAGATCTGCAGTTATATTGTTCTGATCTGGAAGCCTCTACGAGGCTCGCTCTGTCGTAGCTCTTCCTGGGAGCTGTCCGTTCAGCACCACCCCTCTGCAGAGCTCCCTCACTGAGCCCAGAGCTGCTGGGAAGCCCAAACCTTTGGGTTTATGCTGCTCCAGGGCTGCACAGGCTCGCAGATCTGCACTTGACATGGATGGCTCTGCCCTTTCATGGAGCCCACTAGATTGGCCAGTTCAATTGCTGTGTGGATGCGTGAACCCACACAACACTGATGAAAAAACAAAAGAAGTTGTATTACAATATCATGTGCAATTTTCATTCAGTATAAAAATAGTTTCTTTCAATTTTATTCACTGATATGACCTTGGAAATCATGTGATCCCGTACATCGTGTAGGTGTAATTGTTTTTCAAGTGGAAAATGTTTTTGTAATATAAATAGGATATTTCTATGCGTAATATGCTTTGCAATTCATATGATACTCTAAAAGCTAGCTGTATTTTTTGTTGCTGTTAGCAGCCCCTGGCAACTAATTCAGCCAGGGATGATAGCAACTTACTGGAACAATGGGGTATGGGGATTGCTGTTTGACAGTAGTGTGTGTGTGTGTGTGTGTGTGTGTGTGTGTGTGTGTGTGTGTGTGTGTGTGTGTGTGTGTGTGTGTGGTGTGTGTGTGTGTGTGTGCGTGCGTGCGTGCGTGCGTGCGTGCGTGCGTGCGTGCGTGCGTGCGTGCGTGCGTGCGTGCGTGCGTGCGTGCGTGCGTGCGTGCGTGCGTGCGTGCGTGCGTGCGTGCGTGCGTGCGTGCGTGCGTGCGTGCGTGCGTGCGTGCGTGCGTGCGTGCGTGCGTGCGTGCGTGCGTGCGTGCGTGCGTGCGTGCGTGCGTGCGTGCGTGCGTGCGTGCGTGCGTGCGTGCGTGCGTGCGTGCGTGCGTGCGTGCGTGCGTGCGCGCGCGCGTGCGTGCCTATATGTGTGTGCGTTTGTGTGTTTTCATGCACATGCGCTTGTGTGTGTGTGTGTTTGTGTGTGAGTTAGTGAGTGCGTAGATATGACTGTGTGTGAGACAGATAAATGAGACCGATAAATCCTGTGATGTCATGTCTTGTAGCGGGACCACTAGGTCTCAACACTGGGTATCAAGTCAGAAGGGGAGACTGCTTGCTTCCATTGGAAGAGTCAGCTGGTGTGGGGGTGGAGAGCCAATGAGCAGTCGGAAAGCCTCCACCTCCTCTTCCAGGATGTGTGGGCGTGCTGCGCGATGCGCATGCTGTGTAATTGTGTTGTTTTGGAAGAGCCGCCTCATCACTG
Organism: Anguilla anguilla; assembly: GCF_013347855.1. Taxonomy (NCBI): domain Eukaryota; kingdom Metazoa; phylum Chordata; class Actinopteri; order Anguilliformes; family Anguillidae; genus Anguilla; species Anguilla anguilla. Next base: position 26,109,168 of record NC_049212.1, read on the forward strand.
CACCGGCTCTCTTCTTGGTAACGCTGCGTTACGTGAGCAGGCAAACGGTCGCAGTGCAGGGTTTCTGGGGAGGAGCAGGCCTCCTGGGTGAGGTTAAGTGAAGGCACTATGTGAACTGTCTAAATAGTGTTCCAGGTGAACTATACGGTGTGTGCCAGTGGTTGATTACTCTCAGCATGCAATTATTAATGGGATGGACTCTTTTTTTCCCAACAGAGTCCATCTGATTCTGATTCTGTTCTCATGACCTCTGACACCCAGAAGCATTTTAATTTTTTTGGAGGAAGGTTGATGCCTTCATAGCATACAGTTCCATTTGTTCCCCTGTATGTGTGCATATGTGAGCATTTGCTGGCAAGTCTGGGTGCATGCATATGTTTGTATCTGTGTGTGCACTGTATTTTGTCTGTGTGTGCGTGTGTGTGTGTTTGAGTGTGTGTTTGTGTGTGTACATGCGCATTCATGCTTGTGTGCGCGCGTACGTGCGTGCTCAGTCCCCAGTTGTCTTTGAGAATGGCGATGATGACTCAGCTGATGTTTTGGAGAAAGACCTGTCAGTGGAGGCGCTGAGCTCGTATGGCCAGCTGATCCCCTGCCAAGCCGGCGCTTATCAGAGCGTTACCATGACCTCACGCGTTCCGCACCGCCTCTCTCTCCCCACAGAGGGCGCCGTGCAGGCTCGGGTGCTCTCCCGCTGCTCCACTCAAACGGCACACACACTTCCAATAGAATAAGCACACAAACATAAAGCAAAATGGAGTTAAACTCGGGGATCGCAAGTCTCTCTTCTCGTAAATGCATTTAAATCATTTGATAAATAATGGAAAACAAGGTGTTTCTTAGAAGGTGGAAATTGGAGAGGGAGGGGGGGTATGCTTATATCTTTTGGGATTGGAGCATGACCTCACCACAGTACCGAATGGTTTGTGGAGATGGTGTCATTTAGGGGTGTTTGAGGAGGGTGGGGCTTATTATGACCTTTTATGGGTAGACAGGTGGTCCATGATTCTTGTCTGGCTTCCATAACAGAAAGCATCTGTGCCTGTGTGAGTGTTACTCTCTGCAGCCTAATGTTTAACTGAGTGCAAATGTGTGTGCACAATACACACACACACATATGTGCACACACACACACACACACACCCACACCCACACACACACACACACACACACACAGTCATGCAGCGTACACTCACAGGCCTGCATTAAGAGATTAAGAGGCCCAAATGCTGACGCTGATTACCGATTGAGCCTGACACGAGCATAACGAGGCTGCAACAGGTCCCGTCTAATCCCGCCCCCTCCCGCGAGCTGGGGGATTTGGCGGTGGGAGGGGTCACATCTGAGCCGGGTAAGGAGCTCTTGCAACCCAAAGGTTGCACTGTCCACGAACCTGCAGGAGCAGCAAGCAGAGAGGGGTGTTGTGTGTGGAGGAGACACGTTTATGAGAGAGAGAGAGAGAGAGCGAGGGAGGGAGGGAGGGAGGGAGGGAGGAGAGGGAGGGAGGAACGGGGGCAGGAGCAGAGCCGAGCATGCTCAGTAGCGTCCTGAGCCTGGCATACGCAGCCCAGCCTTCATATCTGCAGCAGAACTGAGAGGGAGCGCGAGAGAGAGCGAGCGAGCTGCTGTCTTTAGAGCCGTACGCAGTCATAATCCCCTGCCGCACACGCGAACGAGCCTGGGACTCAGATGAGAGCAGGCTGCGCGAGAGCGGACCGCTAGCGCCGAGCGAGCGAGAGCGAGAGCCGAGAGAGCAGAGAGCACGGGAGAGAGCAGAGAGCACGGGAGGGGGGGAGAGCTGCAGAAGCCGGCCAGGCTCCATGAGACCCCTCGTATGGGACCACGGTCACAGCCGGGACATCGCCCCCAGCGGCTCTCTGCGGACATGCCATGGAATGACGGGTCAGCCGCGCGCGGAGAAGACGCTATGTCCACCGGACTCTCCCCTCCGCACCAATGAAAGGCTTCAAGCTCGCCTGGTAAGAGCGCGGACAGCGAGGGTGGGGTGGCACTGTGTACTGCTGGATGGGACGGTATTTCCACCTGGCGTAAAGTTAGCTTGTGGGAACTGTGGGTGGGGGAGGGCAGGGTCGAGGGGACGGGCAGCGCTCCGTCCCTACGGGTCGGGTCCCCGGTAGTTCTCCCGATCGGACCCGGGGGGCGCGCGCCCGCCCCGAGCCGAGCGGGCACCTCAGAGCGGCCCGACCGCAGCGGCGGCCGCGCTTGTTTATGCGTCTTTCCCCGATTCAGCAGATATTCTCCGTGCTGAATTACAGCCTGCGGGGGAGGGGATGGGGGAGCAGCGCTGGAATGCAGAGCCAACCTGTGGGTTCATCTCAGGCTTTTAACTCAAATTTTCATACTCCTGTTCCTGAGCCCTCGCTCCTCCTACCCCCGGTTCTGCGATAAGGAGCTGCCCGGTGGAGAGGCTGAGAGGCAGAATGGATCAGAGCCTCAGCGTGCGTGCAGACGCGGGGCCGCCCCCCGATCGTACCGCGGCTCCACCGGAGCAGGGAAGTTCAAACTCTCCGGTTCGCGCGGGTTTGCGTTCGCGCCCTTTGGCCAAAACGGCGCCTCGCTCCCAGTGCAGAACAGGGGGGGAGACCAAGAGGGCTCTCAAACCGAGGGGTCCACAAACCATCACCGCCCCATGAACTCTGACCGAAGGCCTGGTGCTGGCAGAGTTTAGCTCCAGCCGTTATGTAAGGATTTTGCTGGGGTTTTTGGGGGTTTTGTTCTTCCCTAAACAATGGAAGGATTCTGAAGCATTTATTGTTCTCCCCCAGGATGGGATGCAGATTAGAAAACTAAATCTGGCAGTGAGTCCAGCCCCCTGAGTCTTTTGTTTTTCCTTTGTGAACAGCACACTTCACTGCCAGAGGGCTTCAGCCGCCCATTACGCACTCCTGCTGGTACTGCTGGGGTGCGAGCAGTGGAGATAGAGTCGCCATTAAAATGTGCTCTTTTCATTTATCACTGCTGTTTATGGCTATATGGCTGTGGGTACAGTAGAAACTCTGAAACAGAGCTCCAGAACTCTGTCTTCTTGCCCCCCCTCCCCCCCCCCCCCCCACACACACACACACACACATGCTTGCACTGTGTCTCATGCAGAATCATTCAGCACACACACTCTCGCATGTACGCACGGTCTGTCACACACGCACGTTCACACTTATTCACACACACACTGTCCTGAAAACACACACAGAAGTGCTGTGCAGCTGGTGGCGCATGTGTAGTATACTGTGATATTAATGTAACCGCTTTATGCGTTACGTTAAGTTTGTGGAAATGCACAGTAATGAGTGACTAGCCAGTGCAGTACAGTGTAACTTATTTGGGAAGCGTGTTCTAGTCATTTTAATCAGTGAATGCTTGGAGTGCTCATCATTTGAAGTCGGCGTCATCTCGGCTGTAATTAATAGGGCATTATTTACACACGGCCTGAATAACACCACCAAGGTTTACATAGTGAGGTCCTTCTACACTGAGGTGGGCCAAGTGTGTGTGTGCTGTAACACACTTTACAGTCACTGACCTGTGGGTCGTCAGGACGACCATTTACCCAAGGTGCACCCTGTCTCTTCAGCAGCTGTTTTAGAGCCCTTTCTCCCATTTTTTCTGAGATGATGAGGAAGGTGATGGTGTTGATGAAGTTTATTATGGTGATGATGGTGATCATGGGAATGATGATGGGTACTGTGATGTAGGCAGGTGAGTGATGCTCTCAGCCCCCGTATGATGATGACAAAGCGCCTACTAGTCTGATCCACGGCCACCGACTCTAAAAGACTGCTTAGAAACACTTCATTTTTAAGATGCATATCATTAATATGACTACAGCCGCCGTCAGTTTAATTCTCTTGCATTGCCTCCTGTTTAGAGGGAGTTTGGTCAAATCAGTGGAAGTTAGAATGTACAGATATTTAGAAAATGAAAGATGGAAACAGCAGTATTAAGTCACTCAATGGTGTGTTGGGCCAGCAGAGTCTACCAGCTTCTGGAATCCTGCAGGAGCAAACACTCTTCCATGAGAAACTTAAAACTCATAAAAACTAGTTTATGGAAGTGTCTTGTCGTATGCACTCTTATAATCTAGAATAATCTGGAGATGTCCAACTGGATTGAGATCTGATGACTGAGAAGGACGTGGCTGCCATCGGTGTCATGCTTCTCAATCCAACGCTTTGTTGTTAGAACACGGTTGCATTTCCATCTTTTAATTTTTTATTTAAACGAATGGGTGTTTCCTCACAAATCAGGGTTGAGGAGTAGTGCTATATTGGTTGAGGCTATAAAAACCACATTATGGGAATAGCCTCCAAGTGCTGTCAGTCTCTGATTTAAACAAGCCAATCAAAAGACTTGGCTCTCAACGCTGAAACACTGATTGGTTCAAGCCAGGCAGTCAAAGATAATACATTAATACTTAATACGTTGGGTGAATAACCCCTTTGGATTGAAGCTCGTGGATCCTCTCTCCCATCACCAGTGTAAAGGCTGTAATCACAACTGGGAGCAAAGAACAGATGATTAGGCTACAAACCCTGAGGAAGATATTTCTTCTGAGAAAGATATGTAAAAGTGTGACATTTTACAACTTCTGTAAGTATTTCTCTTCTTAATTAAGGCCATGAAGGTATTAAGAATAACTGCCGCTGTCCCATTTGTTTCAGTTTTAATGAGTTTAAACATGTCTAAGGGCACAGCTCAGACTTTTCTGGAGTCGCCTTTGATCCTAATTCCCTATTTTAATTTGAGTATTTTAATTTGACTATTAAATTAGTGTAAGCCTTCTTTGAAGCAGAAAACATAAAGTCCACATACAGTCCACTCTCTCCCCCCAGCATATTTTTAACAATTAAATGAACAGCTATTGGGCCAGTATGGGCAGAATCACTATATCCAGACTATTTCCACGGACCCTCTAGCTGATCCCACATACCTTTGGCAAGCCTAATGTTTTGGTCCCCTACCGTACCTCAGGATCCGAGGGGCTTTTAAAGGCTGTGAACAGTATTCAAATGTTTTAAAATGGGTTTCTTTTTATTTTGTATTTTTAACCTGCTTTCTTTCCTCATGATTTCTTTTTCCCAGTTTGGAATTCCTGGTCATATTCCCGGGCCCATTCCATTACTGCAGGTTGTCCGGTTTGGGAGAGCCGCTGTTTTAATTGGGTGCACCACTTGTTTTAACTTTTACTAAATTTTGCGTACACGAGGGTTAGTCCATAATGTTTTGCTATTTATATCACTTGGAAGTGGCATTAAAAAGTGTTACAAAAGAACACAATTGTAATTATAGTGAACCATAAGGAAACATAATGGAAAAAAGCAAAAAAAAAAATCGTCTGAATGTGAGATCGAGTTGTTGACTGAGGTGCAGGCAAGAGAGCGAAAATCGTTTGGTCCCATAAGCAGTTCTGCATCCAGTAAAACTAAACGTGTTGCTTGGTAAGCTGTGGTAGGATGGCTCTGGGTAAACGTTGTCGACTCGTGAGGAATTCTGTCCGGTCCCTAAGGACATGCTAACAGTGTATCGCTCCATTCGCAAGGTCTTCCAACAGTGCTGGTGCAGCCAAGGTCCCTAATGTGAATAGCTCCTACGTCAGTTTTCATACTGTAGTCATATCTATATAATGAGGTAATATTTCATAACTGCAAAGCTATTTTATATTATTTCTTTTTGGTGCTCGTGCTATCACCAGCCATTGATTTCAAAAACCTTTCTTACTTTGTTCTGCAGTGTAGCTGTTCACATTTTGCTACTCTTCTGCTGGTTTCTTTCGTCTCGGTCGAACTATTAATGTGAATGGTAGCATTGTAGAATAGTTTCAGGCGCTGCCTTTTTAACATTGTACTGGATGTTAATAAAATACAGTAAAATATAACCCTCATTAATGGTATGTAGGTAATAATGTAATTTTTTGTTGGAATTTTGTCTCTATTCACATATTGCTGTCGCTTTTAAACCACCGTAGTGATGCGTTTGCACTGTCCCATTCGTACACACTTTATGCCCTTCAAATATCACATCTGTCACGAGATTGGGAAAAGTGCCTCATGCCTGCAGTACAGCTGAACAGCCACAATGAATAGATCATACGCATGGTCTGGAGTATGCACAAGTATGCAATTGGGGCAGTTTCAGGATTTATAAATCTCAGTGCTGTCGTGGATTTTGCTGTATGCCCTATTTACGATCAAATCTGTGCATACGACACATGCATGTGGCCCCTGGACTTATGGATACCATTGTACCCTTGTGAAAGGTTCTTAACCTGAATCTCTTCAGTAAGTAGCTATTTAGTTGCATTTTATAGTCAATACGTTAAATGTAGGCTATGTGGTGTAAATGGCATTGGGTAGGTGCTGCAACTAAGCCAGCGTGGAATGTACCAGATATTAACGCTGTACATTTCCACAAACGCGTGTTTCTGGATCGTTCAGATCCAGAAGCTCTAAGCAGAATGGGCCAAACTTGGTAAAAACCAAACGTATTCCAGTCCTTCCCCTTTGAAAGTTAGTTGTTTTTGCGCTCTCTTCTCCCTCATTGGGAATGCTCAGCCATGCTCACACTGTGACGCCCATCTCAACTTGTGTTGTCGAATCAGGAGAAAGCTGAAGTGAAGGCCGCTTCTTTTCACACCCTGGTTGACAGAAATAACTTGGAGGCTCGGGTGAACTGCAAGCTCCTGACCAGTGCGAGTCACTATTCTGCAATAAAACACTGTCATGGCAGCTGACTGAATGATGTTCATTGGTATAATTCTGTATATACTGTTATGAAAAAGGCTGTGGAACATGATGAAACCTGACTAACCTCTTGGGAAAGGTGAAAGCTGTTTTTAACACCGTTTTTGAAAGCGGTTTCAGGGCCCTGTTTGTGTGTAATGAAATTTATGGGTCATATTTGAACCTGACTGAGCCAGGTGTGGAAATGTCATTGGAGAAGGAGACGGCCATAAATGCACACTGTACCGATTTATTCGTTTTTCTACAGTGCCAGTTGATTTGATTTATGTTGACCTGTAGAAAATGGAAGGAAAAGGAGACCGTGTTGCTTACTGTGTGTTTATCATTAGAAATACAGTCTGTCAGGAGACCGCATGGCACTGTCCACAGGGCAGCTGACTGCCAACCCAGGGGGGTTGGCCGTTGTGGGGGGCCTTGACGGTGTTGAATGTGTCTGGGATTCTCAGGGACATGCATTGTAGTGCAGTTTACTGCTGTGCTGCACAGGCTCTGTACACTGGTGATGAATTATACAGTACAGTTAAGCTGGCGCTGTATTTTCTATAAATCTCATGAACAATTGCACTACGTCAGGCTCCTTGCTCTACCGCACCAAAAGACATAATTTTTTGCTTAGCAAGGTTACGGGAACCAAGTTTATGAGGGACAGATGCATTTTATGGATATGAATGATGAATACGCAAGTGCCAGCTGTTGATTTTGGCTAAAGCCGTGTAAAATTGGTTGGTAATGTTAATGCCCCCGTTTCTTTATCTTCTGTAGAAGCTTTATCTCTCGGTATATTCATCAAGGTTGTTTTAGACCAGCCCCCATTATATGTGAATAGAGTTTTGCTTTTCTAATGCATGTGTTCTGACTGGCTATTTTTTTGTTTGTTTTGTATAATGCTGGCAGGAACAATGGACGCTGTTCCATTACGCTTTGTAGCGGGGGTGGCAGAGCGCTATTTCGAAACGTTGGCCCTCAGAATTTCCAGGAGCTGTCAATTACCGGCCCCGCCCTCCCCCTCTGTTCCCTTTGGCCCCCGAAACCACGCCCCGCACACTTTCGTATCCTGGGGCTTTTCTGCGTTCCCATTCCACTAATGTGAAACGGTGGAAAATCGCGGCGATTGGGGTCTCGCCTCCCACACGGTTCGATAAGCGTGGACGCCAGAAAGCTTGCGCGCGTTTCGCCCTCAACTGCTGAGTCATGTCACTGAGCCCCGATCCGACAGCACGTCACCTGCGCAGTTTACCCGTGAGGGAAGGTGAGAGAGGGGCAGTGTGAGAAAATGGTTGCCATGGTAATTAAGCATCAGGCAGTGCTGATCTGGCTTGATGGTGATAGGTGATTAAGATAAGGAAGCCACCTGCAAGGCCGTTGCTTTGGTGCTGAGGGGCCGATTGGCTCGTTTGTGAGTCAGCTGACTGGAACCCTGCTTTGTCTGCCGCTGTCTTTTGATTTTTGTGTTCTAACAGAGATATCAGATGGAAGGTAAAGCACACATCAAATATTCATAATGGCTTTAAAAAATCTTCACCGTAAACCTTAAGCATACTCTAAATGAATAATTAATGTTAAGTTTCAAAAATAGCGCATAACCAGGCAGTTGAACCGCAGTTGTCATGCCATGAGATTGTTTCCATGGTTTGATTGTATTTAGCTACATTTTATCTCCAGCTTAAAATAAAAGGGCTTTTCTTTTAACATTTGCCTTTCCCGAAACAACTGTTCTTTTAAAAACGTTGCTGTCATATTCTGACATACAATGTACACCATGGAGATTTTCTCCAAAGTCACAGTGACAGTGAAGTCTGTCACCATATTGCTGACAGGCTGGCCAAATTCATGAACATTTACTTTGGGGAAACAATTTCCTGTTTCAGCTGTCTTAACTGAACACTAGAACAGGGGCTTGTGATCAGGGCAGAGGGGTTAGGGGGCCAGTGCGGAGGGGTTAGGGACCAGGGCAGAGGGGGTTAGTGACCAGAGCAGAGGGGTTAGGGACCAGGGCAGAGGGGTTAGGGACCAGGGCAGAGGGGCTAGGGACCAGGGCAGAGGGGGTTAGTGACCAGAGCAGAGGGGTTAGGGACCAGGGCAGAGGGGCTAGGGACATTACATTACATTACATTACAGGCATTTAGCAGACGCTCTTATCCAGAGCGACTTACACAACTTTTTACACAGCATTTTACATTGTATCCATTTATACAGCTGGATATATACTGAAGCAATGCAGGTTAAGTACCTTGCTCAAGGGTACAACGGCAGTGTCCTCACCCGGGAATCGAACCTGCGACCTTTCGGTTACAAGCGCAGTTCCTTACCCACTGTGCCACACTCCGTCCTTTTCTGGACCAGGGCAGAGGGGGTTAGTGACCAGAGCAGAGAGGTTAGGGGGCCAGAGCGGAGGGGCTAGGGACCAGGGCAGAGGGGGTTAGTGACCAGAGCAGAGGGGTTAGGGACCAGGGCAGAGGGGCTAGGGACCAGGGCAGAGGGGCTAGGGACCAGGGCAGAGGGGGTTAGTGACCAGAGCAGAGGGGTTAGGGACCAGGGTAGAGGAGCTAGGGACCAGGCAGAGAGGTTAGGAGCCAGAGCAGAGGGGTTAGTGACCAGGGCACACTTGCTGACTCGGTTCTGCCTGAATTTTAACAGGCTAAATAGGCGGGGACCAGTGAATACAGTATTGAGTCAGCAGCACGGTTGCTCTGCAGGTGGTTATTATGGGATAGCGGTTGCATGGAGAATTAAAAGGGAGGGGGTGGGGGCGGGACCCTTGTCTATTCAAGTTGTTCCCTGTTTACTGGGAGCACTGGATAAAGCAGTGGTGCCATGCCAGCTGGAATCTCACAGGCGCTTCGATGATTAATGCATTTTCCTCCGATCCATAAAGTGCCAGATCCCTGCTCTGTTTGATTGATTATGTTGAAGAGCCTCAGCCTCACTCTGCCAGCCCACTGCATTGTAACCACTGAGTGTGTGTGCTGTGTGGAGGGGGGTGGATTGAAAATGTCTGACCCCCTCTCTGCTGAGTATGGAGAAGGCACCATGTTTCCCTTCCGCTTCTGGCTCAAAGGCCCCAAAGAGAGCATTGTGTGTCTGGCAGGCTGTGTTTTCCTACCCTGGAGCACTGCCTCAGCCCTGCTGTCTTTGCCCCTGCCCGGCCCTTATGCCCTTAACTTAATAACCCCCAACCCCTCTAATAACCAGCTGGTGATCACATAGACCTGTACTCACAATATCCCCATAGTTCCCTTACCCTACTGCACCTGAGCAGATACCATCCTTTGGAATGCGGGGTAAGTTGCGCTTTATTTCTCTATCGTACGACCACAGTAACTCTCTGGCCTTTATTACCTTTGCACTGGTCCTGTTATCTGACCACACAGAGTGTGAGGACTAGTGTATATTTACAACTGAATGTTTCTATATTTCAGCTTAGGAAACCCAGGAAAAGCATTTGGTTGGACATTAAAGGTGTGTGTTCATCATGTATGAGTGAAATCTCTCTGGGGTATTTTTCCTCAGTGAAACTTGTGATTCAGTCCAAGGTCAGCAGAGATATGTGTTAAAATCGAGGGTAAGCTGCACTGTTGATCTTTATTCAGTAAACAGCCTGTGGGTCCCTGTGCTGTTATGAAGGAGGATTGTGCCCAGTGCAGTGTCTCAGTGTTCCGCTGGTCCAGTCCAGAGGGAGATTAAAGGGGGGGAGGGGAGGGGAGAGGGGGGGGAGGGGGCGCGCACACCACAATGCCTCCTTGCTTTTGGCTCTCCGTCCCTTCCCGGCACTGGTGAATCGTTCGGCACATCGCCATGGAAACCGCGGAACAGAACCAGCACGGGGCGACAGCCGTTTCTGACGCAGCCACGCATGGCTGCTCTGAAGTGGTTGCCAGGCGACACTGGAAACAACTGTGCCCCCACCCCCTAAAAACAGCAATAAAAAGGATCAGAATGTAGTGCGCAAAGTCTCGGTTAGTCTGAGGATGACCCAAGCAGTCACACAGAGTCAACCAATCACTGGGAACAGGTGGAGCGGACTACACCAACACCGCTGTTGAATCCATCACAGAACCAATTGTCTAAGACCCACCACTCCCAATCATAGGGCCGATTCATCACTAGCACCCTCCATAGGTTAGGGGGGGCGCTAGTATGTGTGTCCTCCAAGAGATGTGCAGTCAGCCGCTCGACAGGCCGCCATTCTGGCTTGGTGGAGCCCCCTTTGTATGTAGCTGTTGCAGGTGTTGACATTAGGGGATTGCCCTGCCTGTTGAAACCGTCCAGTTCAATATGACGCACCTTGCACCTTGTGCTTCTGACCAATCAGGTCTGTTTCTGGTCTGTGTACACTTTACTTTCTCTTCTCAGAGTTCTTGTTCCAGAGAGCTCTCCGGCTGGATGCACCACCCGGTAGAGCCCCCCCCCCCCCCCCCCCCCAAATCGGAATTCTGAGCGGCTTTTCTTTGGTTGGCCCGAGGGTTGCTGTCCGTTCTCCTCAGAACACAAAACAGGCAGGCCAAAGGTTCCGGAAGTAGGTCATTTGTGTTTTGAAAGCCGGCAGTGGTTACCCAATGAGAGGGATGGAACGGTTTACACAAGGTCCTTGTGCATGTGACCATGGCTTTGCCTGAATATGGCCAAATTCTTTCTAAACACAAACTCCAACATTATTCAGCTTAAATCCATAACTTGTATGTGTTTGCTTATTTATTTCAGCAAGATTAATCTCAACAGCATTTGAGAATCCACTTAAGTTTCAATGACTCATGGTGCTCAGATGATAAGTTTCAGATAATCTAAAAAGAAAGCTGCTTAAATAGAAAATGGAAACTTTGCACGCACTGTACCATAGTGAGCTGTTTTGAAGGACAATGTCACGTAAAAAGCCCTGCAAATCACACACTTCCCAACTTTTGAGACACAAATTAGCAGGAGAATAGATGTAGAGAAGGACTCGCTTCCAACATCCGCACGCCTGATGTCCTTTCCTTTCTCATCGACTGAAATTAAATATGGAATTGCACACAGTGGGCGGAAACCTGGCAAATGAAATTCAATACAGCTGAATGTAAAGTTCCACATGTTCTACAAATAAAACCTGGAATACTTTATTGGAGGAACAAAATTGTAATGTGCTCAATTTGAAAAGGACTTGGGAGTAATAGTTGATCAAAGCCTTTCAGGTTCAAGGCACTGCGGTGTAGCAGTAAATAAGGCCAACAGGATTCTGGGATTTATAGCCAAAAGTGTTAGTTTGGATTAGTTTGAGTATAAATGCAAGAAAGTTGTACTTATCGTATACAATTCCTTTGTCAGACCACACTTAGCATATTGTGTGCAGTTGTGGTGACCATACTACAAGAAAGATATAGAGGCTCTGGAAATGGTTCAAAGTAGAGCATTGGAATGAAAGATAAAAGTTATGAGGCATGTCTTAAGATGCTTAATCTCTTCAATCTTAGTAAAATTAGATGTATGAGCAATTTGATTGAGGCTTTTAAATTCATAATGGGGATTAAGAAAATAAACTACCAGAGATTCTTCAGGGTGAGTTCTGCTAGTAGAACGAGGGAACATGAATGGAAATTGGCAGAGGGTAAATTCCGCATAGACATTAGGAAGTTTTTCATACAGAGTAGTCAGTGTGTGGAATAGCCTGCCAGGTCATGTAGTAGAGGAACTCTGGGGGTTTTCAAGATTGATATGATGCTACATGCCACCTGGTTTGTAGGTAACCCGAGCATTACGCACACTTTAGTGGTAGAAAAATGGCAGGCATTGTTGGGCTGTTCTCGTCATTATATTATGTTATGTTACTGATGACCTGCTGTTCCCATTCCTGCCACACCCAATGTATATGTTTTCCTGTGAAAAAAAAGTTATGTAAAAAATAATTTACTCTTGAAAATGTATCTTTTGAGTAATAATAAATATTAGGTTTAAGGCTCCTAGAAAGTCCTAATTGAATAGGAGAACTGATCTTGGATCATTTTGCTTTACAGCTCATGATGCTTAGGCTTAGCATAGAGCCAGGGAAGACCTGATCCTAGATCAGAAATTAATCACCCTTGCTCTGTCATGCTTTATGAATTTTGGACCTGATCTTGTTTTGCTTAAATCGCCTTCGGTAGACGTGTACAGCTGAACTCCGACCTCACAAGGGACTGGGTGTTCAGTTTTGCTATCTAAAAAAGCCCTTTTTGGGTTAATATCTCTGGGAGATGTTCCGGTTGAGTTGAAAGGCTTTGTGGACTAGTTCATTCTGGACTTTGGACACCTCCATAATTGGCTCGTCACGGGTTATTTGTGTATTTGAGTTTTGTCACAGGTTAATTTTAGAAGAGGTGAGGAGTATTTTTTCAACAGTACAGGTTATTCACTCTATTAGAGCTGCTTGCTCTTCAAGTTCCTGGTGCAGTGACTCCTTTGTCCTCATCTCCCTCTGTAAACTTCGGGAATTATGTTTTCATCTGCATTCCAACAACGTGTGACGAGTTTGCGTACTAATGTAGGTTCTTTTCTTCATTCTTTCTTTTTTGTTATGATGCATTTACTATCGCCTTTGCTTTGGCTTTTCTCAGCTTGATTTAAGGTTTTTGGTTAGTAACCTTAAAGTAAACTTCAAAGTAAAAAGTAGTGCATTTTTCACTTTAGAATATCATTTAATTGCAATGTACTGCTATTAGCATTTTCTAAGCTGTCATCCACAGTCCTTGTGGCTATCCATGGTCCTTTTGCCCTTGGGTTGCATTGTAAATTGAGACGGAGCAAGAGCAACAGGAGGTACTTTTAAATGCAAATCCCGGTGAAAATAAGGAACTCAGCGTGTCCCATCACCGGCACCTGTTGCCCGTGCGGAGCTGGGGCCCTGGTCATTTAAAGCGTGGTTGGTGTTTGCATGCGGCCCCGTTAGTGTGATAGAACTGCTGGCTCCGGGCCTTTGACTGACGGCCGTGCCAGAGCGCAGCTCTCAATGTGCCGACGTATCCTTCCGCTTAGCGGGAGGAATTTAGCTGTTTGTTTTTCGTTCCTAATCGCTGTTCCAACTGTGTGGCCGAGTCCGCTGGAAAACGAGCTTGTAGCACTACAGTTCCCAAGCTTTTTTGGCAGATTTGTTATTCAAATGAACTGTCTAAAGGGCCAATCCTCTTTTATTCACCATTACTGGCTCACCTGGATCATGGCTCCTGCAGAAATATGATCTTTTATCCTCATCTGAGATCACCCAACAGGGTGAACGCGACGTGCGGGAGGGGAAATGACTCTTAAATGGTGTGTGGCGCCATGTTTCCTGGCGTGAGATTTTGTGTGCGGTTGTCTGTGTGTGAGTGTGGGTGAGTGAGTAAGGGCATGAGTGTGTGTGCGTGTGCATACATGTGAGTGTGAGAGGGGGTGTAAAAACATGTGGATCGCTGGTTTGATTTTAAACGGGTGGGGGAGTGTAGAGTGACCTGGTAGACGGTGATGTCAGCCACTCCATTCATGAAAAGCATAAATAATTGAGAAGCTGGCAGGCAGCTGCAGTGAGCAGGAGCTATTATGCAAAGTGACTGCCAGTTCTCTGCCTCGCTCCCCCTCTCGCTCTCTCCCTCTCTTTCTCCGAGTATCTGTGCATGAGGAGGCAGAGAGTGAGAGAGCGATCGTGAACAGTGGAGAAGAAAGGCGAGTCACTGGCTTGGATAAAGGCGCTGGATTTAACGGAGACAGGGAGAGAGCAGAAAGAGAGAGAGAGCGAGAGAGAGAGAGAGAGAGAGAGAGAGGGAAGAGAAGCACGGACGGGGAAGCGTTTGGAGGGGAAGCCATGATCGGGGCTGCCGTCGGGGGGTCCACTCGGCTGTCGGCATGCTCCGCTCCGTGATGTTCCAGGAGGCAGCCTCCCTTCCTCCGCCTTCGTCCTCCTCCTCCTCTTCCTCCTCCTCCTCACCGCCACCACCTCACCGCTGGCTGAATGAATGATGTGTCAGAGGGGCCGTTAGCATCCACACGGTTCTCCATGGCGACCAGGTTAGTGCCTCTCTGCCTCCCGCACGCAGACGCACCGGGGCCGGGCTCCGGCGTGCGCCTGGCTCCTGGCGGCGCAGTTGGGCTCTGTGCGCCGTCTTCTCCGCGCTTCGCTCGCCCAATGGAGCCCATTTCTTGCCCGTCTGAGGTGTTGTCCGGGCAACAGAATCTGGATGCAGCCGGCGGCGCCGAAGGCGTGGGTTTCGCCGCGCGAGTCTCCGTCCGTTACCGTGCAAGCGTGCCTCGCCAGCCGGGGGGGCCCCGTTTCTGAGGGGGGGACAGCAGAATCACGGGGGAGAGGTGTCTGGCGTCGGGGGAGAAGGCGGCCGTGGGAGGGGAGTGGCTGGGTGAAGAATGGCGTCTGTGCGGTCGCGGGTCAGCATGCCATCGGTCATCGGCGGGTTAAGGGAAAGGACCCCGCCCGCCGAAGCGCTAGACGGCGGGCGAGCGCGGCAGGGAAGGTAGCGCCATTTCTGACGCTGTTTCGTTGCGAGAGGGGTGTGTTTGCGCGTCACGTTAGAGCGAAGCAGATGGCTCACACCAGCTGCTGAGATACATGTGTGTGTGCTGTGTTGACAGAAGTAGAGCCCCACTCTTGTGAATGCTGTGTGTGTGTGTGTGTGTGTTTGTGTCTGTGTGTCTTCGTGTCTGTGTCTGATTGTGTGTATGTGTGCGTGCGTGCATGCGTGTGTGCGCACATGCTTGTGTGTGTGTGTGTGCGGCTCTGTTGTGCAGTAACTGATCGTGTTACTGTCTGTGATGGGGTGACGGTGATTAAAACAGCGTCGGCAGAGGGAATAACCAGCAGCCAGTCAGCTCTACAGACGCCTGACTTTCAGCAGCCAGTCAGCTCTACAGACGCCTGACTTTCAGCAGCCAGTCAGCTCTACAGACGCCTGACTTTCAGCAGCCAGTCAGCTCTACAGACGCCTGACTTTCAGCAGCCAGTCAGCTCTACAGACGCCTGACTTTCAGCAGCCAGTCAGCTCTACAGACGCCTGACTTTCAGCAGCCAGTCAGCTCTACAGACGCCTGACTTCCAGCAGCCAGTCAGCTCTACAGACGCCTGACTTTCAGCAGCCAGTCAGCTCTACAGACGCCTGACTTTCAGCAGCCAGTCAGCTCTACAGACACCTGACTTCCAGCAGCCAGTCAGCTCTACAGACGCCTGACTTTCAGCAGCCAGTCAGCTCTACAGACGCCTGACTTCCAGCAGCCAGTCAGCTCTACAGACACCTGACTTCCAGCAGCCAGTCAGCTCTACAGACACCTGACTTCCAGCAGCCAGTCAGCTCTACAGACACCTGACTTCCAGCAGCCAGTCAGCTCTACAGACACCTGACTTCCAGCAGCCAGTCAGCTCTACAGACGCCTGCTCTCCCTACAGCAGCTCTGTTTCTGCAGCAGGGCCGTCCACACACCTGCTGAACGCTGACTGGCTGCACCGACAAACAGCTTTTTAAAATGTGCACCAGATATTCCCTTATTATTTGATTCAATAACGGATGCATCACTGAATATGTTATTTACTATATGTAGTTAAGGTGACAGCAGTGAATCTGCCGGTAATTGTTTTTTCTCCTCAGTGAGAATAATAGTCTTGTTACAGACTATATAAATTTTGCATGCTAGACTTGTGATTACAGTGTCCAAATTACACAACGCTCTCCTTATACACTGTTGTCTTAAATTGATGGACCGATAATGGGGTTTTAATGAGCACTACTTTACAGTTAATTGTGTATTCTGCTGCATAATTAACATACACTAATTCTCTATGCACTCCAGTGAAAGCTTTGGACATCATTCCATGAGTTTATGGTGGCTGGGCTTATGAACACATGCTTGAAGGCCTGCATTGAAACATTGTAATGGAGAAACAGAATAAATATTCTAGAGCTAGATTATCATTTAAACATCAGTTTATATTTTAATAATTCAGTGTGGCAGTGTGTTTGTTGTGATGGTGCACAGTATGGAGGCCAGACCCAGTAATATCATTTTTAAAAATGATTATAATGGAGTGAATTTATATAGGGCTTTTCATCTCATGATCTCACCTGAAAAGCCACCAATTTGTAGCCCCCACCTTGGTGATTTAAGGCAGCCATTTTACACCAGAAATCAGGTCTTTTTTTGGGGGTCGTCCCGTAGGTCCCGCCTTGCGTAACCGGAAAACGTGGCTCAGGTGGCCTCACAGGGATGTGCGTGTAAAATGGGTCGGCACATGTGTGACCGCAGCCTCGCCTCACCCGGGTGACTAAAGCTATCCCAGCTGTCGCTGCTCGGGCAGATTGGGGTGCATGCGTGTGGGTCTGACTACCTAGGTTGTGCGTGTGTCAAAAGGGGGGGGGTGGGGGTGGGGGTTCCATTTTATGATGAAAATAACATTTTTGAATATTTACTAAGGTAATTGATTGGATTTAATTTCCTTAGTTTGCTGTATTGAAATGGAATTGACCCAGAGCCATAGTGAGCTGTGCAGGTCAGCAGGGAGTTTAAAATACAAAATGCTGATTTTTCTGGCCTATCCTCAGTATGGATTTACACTAGGTGCGAATCCTGGTTTACTGCAGATAGAAGCCCTCATTTCTGTCTGTTTGGGTAGAACCCTGAGTTCCCATTGGATAAACTCATAAGAAAGCCTGAGGAGAGAAGAAAAGCATATCTTTAGGCTAGAATTAGTAGCTGTTGCAGGCAAAGCATTTAGCTCCCAAATGCTCGGCACATATACATCGTCACACGTGATTCTTCTCCTCTGAAGGATGGTGTTCCAGCACGACTGAAGTACTGAGATAGCAGTGCCTTTTTTGGTGTTACCATGGAGACCCACAGTCAGTCATGCCTGAAGTTTTTTTTTCTCTTTTTAATTTTCTTCAAATCCTTTTGCTAATTTTACACCAGCAATCAACATGGCCTGTCCTTGCATTTGCCTGACATGCCACGGTTATGCAATGTGTTTTCATTGTCTATGTAACTGTCGGTTTCAAAGCTTCAGGGCAGAGTGTGTGTGTGTGTCTGTGTGTGTGTGCGTGCATGTGTGTTTGTGTGTGTTTGTATGTGTGTGTGTGCATGCATGTGTGTGTATGTGTGCATATGTGTGTATTTATGCGTGTGTGTGTGTGCAAATCTGCTGCAAAGTTCAGCAGCAGCTCCATGTTCTTCCCCTGCAAAGCAGTGGTGAATGAACACAACAAACACAGAAGCTGGATGGAGGTGGAAATTGCCAGTAAGGTTCAGGTAAAACTGCCTGTCACATTAATTCCCTCATTCTCCAGAAATGCCAGTCGCTTTTTTATTATGCAATCTGTAATCACTGATATTGAAATGGGTGGCTAATGCTCTCTGATCCAGATGCTGCCTCGTAATGTATTGGTAGCCTCTTAGTGCTTTCATTTTCATTTCAGAATGAAGTAGCTGCTATGGTCTCGTAGGTGGCCTGTTCGATTTGAGCCGCGAGAGGTAAACTGATGTAAAACCAAACAGGGTAGCAGCTCAATGTTCTAATGGGTTATTGTTTCCAGCGTCGCCATGGCATCATGACAGTATCATCCCGGGGTCTTATATTTATCTGTTCCATCCCATGGTGCTGCTGTGAATCCGTGTGCGTATGTGTGCTCTTCAGGTGCACTTCTCTTTGAGGCTGTTTCTGTGTGGATGCACACGGTGCTCTGTGCTGGTTCTGTGAAGCCCAGATAAGGCTGTTAGCGGGCAGAAGCTGTGTGTGAAATCCAGCCGTGTCGTAGGAACAGGATTTGTGTGCCTGTGTGTGCGTGTTTGTGTGTAGGTCTGTGTGTGTCTTTGTGTCTGTCTGTTTGTGTGTGTGCGTGTGTGCATGCTGCATGTATGTGTGTGTGCTTGCGTGTGTGTGAGAGAGACAGTGTGTGTGGGTTTGTGTGTGATAGCGTGTGTGTAGGTCTGTGTCTGTGTGTGTCTTTGTGTCTGTGTCTGTTGTGTGTGTATGCGTGCGTGCTTTTGTGCTGCATGTATGTGTGTGTGCTTGCATGCGTGCGAGACAATGTGTGTGGGTTTGTGTGTGATAGCGTATTTGTGTGCGTGTGTGTGCGTGTATGGTGTGTGTGTGTATGTGTGTGTGTATGTATGGTGTGTGTGTGTGTGTAGAACATACGGCCGCACTGGGGCCTGACTCTGCTGTACATGAGGACTGGAGAGCCAGGAGCACATTGCTATTCTGCACATGGCCACTGTACCGCCTGCTGCTCGTCTGACTGGCCATGCTGTCTGGGTCTGTATTCAGCACACAACACATACACACACACACACACATGCACACACTCACAGTGTGGCAGACCCTTTTAGCTGTAGTTGTTAGCAGCCATAATGTACATGCTCTCTGCAGCTGTCACTGCCACTGTCTCAGCTACCCCAGTGTATCATTGGTCTTCATCTGTCTTCTGTTGCTATGGGAATTGTCAGTGTTTTGGTTTTTTGTTTTTTTTTTGTTGCCGTTTTTTTAAATCAGAACAATGAATGAATGTGGTGACTTTACAGCTCATTTATCAGGGCAACCCCCTCCCAATACTCCTAGGATTACAGAGCAGACAGCATTTGTTGCTTGTCGAAGTCGTCATTCTTCGGGTGTGTTGTTCGCTAACTAATTGCTGTGATTGAGAACATCCTCCAATAGTGGAATTGCTTCTGTTTGGACGTGATTGGCTCGTGGCTGTGATTTTGCCCTCTACAAAATGCTTCTCCAGTAACGGGGTCTGCAGGTCTCTGAGCCACAGAGATCGGTTATGGCCTTCGTTCACCATGTGGTGTTAAGAATTAGAGCCATCAGGTCAATGGACCCCGATGCCAAGAACCTTCCGGATTGTCCCCCAGGTGCTTCAGCGGGAAATGGCCGAAACTGAGGGGTGTGCGATGTGTTCACCTGGAAGCAAGCCGGTTGCAAGGGAAGAAAAATTAAGCCGTTGTTCCTCCCTCATTTACTCATTCACTCTGGGGCTCGCTCACTGACTCACACACTCACTCAGTAGCTGCCTCACTCTATTACTCATTCACTCACTCACGCACTGCGTATCTCACATTCATTCTGTAACTCGCTCATTATCTCACTCACAGACTTTGTAGTTACAGTAGTAACATCTGTTCACCACTAGAGGTACAGCTCAGACTTGGATGAGTCCACGGCGCTTATCCATGCTGCGCAGTGTGTTGCCTTAACTATATGAGCCACCCAGCAGCCCTGCGTCTCTCTCTCTCTTTTTCTCTCGCTCTCTCATTCCGTTCTTTCTCTCTGCTTTTGCCTGTATTCTCTGTGGGTGGGGAGATTCACGTCGCCTCATCCCCAGCCTTAGCAGAGATATCTCACAAGGAAAAGCATGAGCATTGAGCAGTCCCCCCAGTCATGTGCTCTCATACTCAGAGCACCTTTGATATGGTGAGAAGAGAAGAGACCCGGATGGTTTTACACATTTCCCAGCGTTTCTTTAACGACAGACCCAGGATCCAAGTTGGCTCCCTGCCTTCAGTGTGTTGAACCCCTGCAGTGTGCCTGTAAATGAACCCTTCCTGCTCTGTATACAGCTGCCTGCTTGTCATTTAGAAATGGGCCGTGGGGGAGGGGTGGGGGGTAAAACTAACCTGGAAAATCATGATGTGTTCTGTGGCTTAGAGTGATCCTTTCGTCTTACAGGCAGTGGGTTTGAGCAGTGGACAGCGCACGTGAGATTAGTAGGCTCTGGAAAGGGACTCTGGCAAACAAACCGATTATGAAACATGATGCTTTTACATTGATTGTAATGATACTTAATAAATGACATTAAAAAATCATTCTCAGACTGACCATACAGCTGGTTGCATGTATTGATGTAGAGGGGATTTCTGTGATAAGATTGTATTTGCTAATCCCCAGGCTTTTATAAAGCTGCATTCCTACAATGAAACGGAAGGAACAAAACTCTTTTTTTTGGGAGGGGGGGTTGTGGTACAGCCGTGGATGATGGTTTTCAGGCTGTCCATGCCACAGTAAGACCCTGTAGATATACCTGCCAATTATTTCTATTTCTATAATGTTAAATGGATGCTACATTCAAAAATGTTTGCTTGAGCTATATCTCAGGTCCTGAATGGACCAACAAACTTCTAAGAAATCCTTTTTGCATCATTGAATTGTTTGTCATACTGTTAACAGGAACCTCTTTATTTTTTGGTCACCGATGCTGCAGTTGTTGTTGTTGTTCATTTGGGGATGGGTCATGTGACCAGCCTGCTTGTCCACTCTGGCTCTGTGTTGCGATGGCCTGACAGTAAGGTAATCAGACGCTGCAGGTGGGCCACAGAGACGTCTTTAAATAGCTATTGCATATCTGTACTGGGGATTGTGGGATATTGTCACACTGGGCTTGTTGACAGCTGACTGACGTAGGTACGATGTTTGCTGTATGTGTGCTACTCCCTGTAGTTTTGTTGTGGTGCTGTATAAAGAGGCTTTAGGGTCTATGTTCCACCTGCAGTGAGACTGCTGCAGTAAGTTTATCAGTCTAGATGTGATCCAAGTAATCAAAGGCTGTACGTTGTGTTAATAGGTGATCATCTCTCTCTCTCCCTCTTCCCCTTTCCTCTCTCTCTCCCTCTCGCTCTCTCTGTTACTCTAGCACTGCCAGTAACTCGAACCGGAGCACGCCCGCTTGCTCGCCCGTCCTTCGCAAACGCTCACGCTCGCCGACTCCCCAGAGCTTGGAGGGCGAGACCATGGTGGAGAAGGGCTCAGACCACTCCTCTGACAAGTCCCCCTCGACCCCCGAGCAGGTGGTGCAGCGCAGCTACTCCGTGCAGTCTGCCCGAGGCAGCAGCAAGAACTCCAAGGTGAGAACCGCCCCCCCAGTGAGCCAGCCCCGGCCCTAGTGGGCCGGCCTCCTGCTCTCAGCCCCGCCCCCTAGTGGGCCGGCCTCCTGCTCTCAGCCCCGCCCCTAGTGGGCCGGCCTCCTGCTCTCAGCCCCGCCCCTAGTGGGCCGGTCTCCTGCTCTCAGCCCCGCCCCTAGTGGGCCGACCTCCTGCTCTCAGCCCCGCCCCTAGTGGGCCGGTCTCCTGCTCTCAGCCCTGCCCCCTCCTAAGTGCAAGTCTGCTGCTTGACTTGACTTGGGTCTTCTGGAATACTCTACTTCTGGAAATTCTGGTAAAATTTGAAAACAATCCTGTTGATGCCTATGAACTTTTCAACAAAAAAGTCACAACCAAAACATGCCGTCGCATGACAGGAAAATGTTCTGAATACTTGAAAATGTCTAAAATGCTCTCAGTAATTCAGGAATTTTAAAGGTGTCTGAAGGCTAAAATCCTTTCAAATAATTTCTTGACCCAGGTCTGGTCAACTTCTGCCTTTTCTCCATCCTCAGTACATCCTGTCTGCAAGGTTAGGTTCCGGTTGGTGATAGAGGAGTTTCCAGTGTTATATTTCTGTTTATGTAGGGGCGTACCCAAAGACAGAACACTTCACCTCACACCTCTAACACACCTACTGTGATTCTGATATCTAAAAGACCCGCCCCTCTGGCACATCTGCTGTGCAACAAAGACCTTACAGCCTTCTGACATGCCCTCTATGCAGCACCCATAACCTTGCCCTGCTCGCTGCAAACACAAACGTCCTCAAACCTGCTGCCGTTCTGAGTGCACAGCAGTTCCCTCAAGCCATACCATCCAGGACACTCAAACCCCAACCCTCTCCACTCCTAAACATTTTAAACCAAAAACAAAACTTCCCCAAAAAAACCCCAGGAAGAGAAATCAAGTGAGATACTGCTATCCAAATTCCCGAGAAGGATAAAAATAAAAACCTGATAGGCCCACGCAAAGAAAGAATTTCTCATCTCGAAGTTGATATTTTTCCCTTACCTAAACATTTTAAACCAAGTTTTTAGGAAGGCATGTGTGATTGTGTAGGAGGAATGAAACCTGTTATTAATTTATATGCTAATTATAGGATAGGTGAGATATATTTCTAAAAATGTTCATCTTCAGATAAAATCAGTGTTGCCTGTGAGGTGACCATTTGCATGACTTTCTCATTGTGCAGTTACATTAACCCCAAAATGGGTGGAGCTAGCGTACCATGCACTGTCCATCACCTACTCACATTGACTAATAAAAAGGCTCTGATTTCCATAGCAAAATGATAATGGGAATAATCACAGAGCCACTGATCGTACGTGCCGGCTCCACAGATTTTGGGATTTATGAAGCCTTGCGCTCCACCTTGCATCACAGGCAGTTTGAGAAAATTGAACCTTCCATACTTATATCTGTAATTCGTACCATTGAAGACTTTTAACAGTTTGCCATTGACATGCAACGCATATGCAATCTTTTTGGGTCACTGCATCTACCACCTTGGTATCGGATGATCAACAAGTCCCAAGATCTTAGTGGCCCGCTGAACATGCATGTGTTCGCATTGGACATGCATGCATGCACGCATGCATGCATGCATGGAGTACATACATACATATATTCACACATACACACACACACTCATATGTACATGCACACACAGACACACACGTACACACACACACACACACACACACACGCACACGGCACACACACACACACACAGACACACGCATACATACTGTACATGTCAGAAGCCAGTATGTAGTCCCTGGTAATAGTACATGAATGGTTATGACAGACCATTCTGTCCTGTACAGGACCCTGTCCTGTACAGATCCTTTTTATCTCTGCCCATCCCTCCTTTGCATCAGCCGGTCTCTAGCATGCTCATTATGACTGAGCGCTTTCCACGTGTCCCAGAATTACTTTTTTTTTTATTACTCTGGACACATGCTGTTCATTTTTAGATGTGGACACATAGCCTACTTCCCAGGGATCAAAAATAAAAAGCAACGCCCACTCAACAAAGCAAACCAGCAGGTCCATCGATATTCAGTCAGTCAGCCACTGAACTGATGGCCTCCTCTGTCCTTCTCTTCATGAGAAGGCTAATCCCTCTGGAACATGTGACCTGGCCCTTTGAACTTAAACCGCATGATTGGCTTTGAAGTTATTGATTTGTTGGGCCAGAGCAGGGGAGGGGGCATAACTGACGTTTGACCCCAGGAGAGGGGTTGTGAATGCCGCACAATGTCCCACTTGAAAGACACTGTTCGCCACTGGTAAAATAAGTGTGGTTACCCTTTCCACACACACACATCACCCTCCCTTTGCTTCAGTGGGCTTGAAAGTGTACACGCACAACACAGCCTAGTTTAAGATGCATTCACTGACCCTTCAAAGCCAGGCTGAGTACTGGAGCTGGTGTCTGTGATCAATACCCACTACACGGTTCCCTCTGCTTGGCCGTGTTTCCGACCAGTCAGAGCTCAGAGGCCTGAAGTGGGTGAGGCCAATCAGAGCCTAATGTAGTGGGCAGCCTCTGTGATTGGTGTAAAAGCAGGGGCAGTGTCACTGGGCACAGCACTGGTCAGAAACAGGACCCCACGGGCTCGCACGCACTCACAGAGAGTTTGGAGAGAAGCACTGAGCTGCAACCTAATACCCTCGACACACAATCCCTCTCCACGCGCACACCCCCGTCACTCACATAAGGGCAGTCACTCAGCCGACGCACATTCTACACTTCAGGTCAACAGGAAGTGATGGAGGTATCTTCATTTCCCAGAATCCTTAGTATGTGGGTTAAAAATCTGGCAGACTCTCCTCTTGACCCTGTCTGTAGCCTGAGGTCTCCTTAATTAGAGCATGTTGGTAAAAGGTCTTGGGACTGATTTCCTCTGCTCTTTCTCTGTGGAGTAGGTCAGCAGAATCATTTGTATGAGTTCATTCTGTGTGCTTATTGTCAAATATGTACTTGACCTTGTCTTTTTGCTTTTTTTCCTGTTTTTGACTGGTATAACTCCCTTAGTACATAATTTATTATATTTCTACATTTATTTTCTTATACGGTTTGATTTTTGCGGAACAGATTTTAAGTTATAACCCCCCTCCCTCCTCCAACACTGTCACCACCCCCATAAGATTTAACAGCAGTGGCCCACCTTGTATTTGAAACTGCAACCTACTGACAGGTGCCAAGTCCGCCTAAACCCCTCTTTCTAAGTTTAATGCTGAGCCTGGCATTGAATACTCACCCTGCCCATGGCAAAAGCAGGGGGCGGCCTCTTTGGATTTTGATGGTCAGTCCCGTCACCCAGGGAGAGAGATTCATTCGGCAGGACTGTCCTTGTCTGAGTGCTTGAGTGGCTCTTGGGTTCTATATGGCTGTCTGCCTGCCAATTGCGTGCAGTCTGTCTGCACAAACTGCACACATGCTGCAGTGACTGCGCAGCACAGCTGGTGGACTGCAGAGGGAAGTAGCGGAGACTGGCTACACGGGGGGTGGGGTTGGGGGCGGGGGGGGGCTCTTCTAAATTAGTGAGGGATATTACATTGATGGGATGGGCCTGAAATTCCCAAGGGTGATTCCAAATAGGGAGGAAAATGGGCAAAAAAAAGATCCAATTACAGCGCCATGCAGTAGGTTTGGATTCTAACGTATTCCCGTAAGCACTGCTGTGCTAGCGGCTCTGTCAGGCCACATTTATATCGGACGTTACTTCTGTGGAGAGATGCTCCCCCGTCTCGTCTCTCAGTACTGTGCCCCCATTCGCTTTGGCGCGGTTGTATAAAATGTCTGTGATGTGAGAACTGATTTTGTTGAATTTTTATTTCTTTTTTGGTTCCCCCATGCTGTTTTTGTTTCCTGATTTATTTTTTTGTTGTTCTTTTTCTTGTGCATGCTAGTCTCACAAGCGACTTTCCAAAGTAAGCATTTCTCTATTCTGTTTCTCCTCCACTCCCCTTGTCCTTCCTGTGCAACTGTTCTGTGTGCATGAACCCCCCCCCCCCCCCCCCCCCCCCACAGTTACCTGTGTATTTTCTGTACCTCCTTCATCCCTGTCTTCCCAGAATGCATTGCATCCTCAGCTGCTTGGTTTGGAATCTGTATTTCTTCCCCTTATGAACAGTGCACTGGCTTAATGTTACAGTTTATTTTCTCTCACTGAATTTCATCAATATTTTAAATGAAAGCCTCGTCCTTGCTGTGTTTAGTGCACTCCATCCCATGCTAATTAATCAGAAATGTTCAATTAATAAAGTGAAGCCATTTCTGTGGTGCGTTTGCTTAGTCAGGCACAGCAGATTACTGAGCTCAGGGATTGATGTTTTTTGCTTGCTTGTGTATTGTGTATAAGATGCTGAAACTGTTGGCTGTAGGGTTTCTTTCTCTGGTGTCATGTTGTTCTTTTTGCAGGTTTTTTTTTTGTTGGGTGATTGGGAAAGAACAAAAGCACCATTTTAAGTGCATTACCACTGCTACATATGTCCATAGCATAGGCGGTTTAATATACGAGCATTCGTTGATCGAGTTCTGCCAGCACTTTTGCGAAGGAGAGCCAAAACTCTCGCGCCCCCCATGAGTGTGCGGCACGTGGTCTCCGTGGCAACGAGAAGAGACCAGGGGTGACAGTAGGGGACTTTGCCCAAAGGCAAAATCATTATGAAATTTGCCACCATACCCTCTTTAGCGCTGACCGCTACGGGTCACTAAATCGAGCTGCTTCTATGAGGAGGTGTTGATGTCCCGTTGGTAGTTATGACAACACTGCACTAGTCTGTAATAAAACCCAAATAACCTTTAAATAGTCTTCAGCTTTAACCTTTGCTAACTTGTCAAGAAAAGGAGTTAGGTTTCTGTTTCATTTTATATGGATATGGTGGAGAACCACCCTCCCTTTCCCTCCCCTACTCAAACCCTATCACCCTATCACCATTCCCCATCGCAAAGTCTTGTTTGGTACAACCTTGTACATTTTACGGATCTGTGCTTGCTAGTTCAGTTCATACTGGGGGAGGTTGGTTTCTGTAAAAAGGGTACTTTTAGTAGTTTAGTCGTTTCTTTTGCTCAATTTCTTTTTTTCATTTCCCTTTCAGTATGACAGGCTAAACCTCATAAAAGTAAGCCTTTTTCAGTTTTATTTGCCCCTGCCCCTGCTCCTACCCAGGCCCCTAGCCTATTTGGACCCCAGTTGCCCAATTTTGCTCACTCAACCTCAAACCCCCTCTCCCATCCCCCAATTACAAACCTTCACTGTGCCCCCCGTTGATAAGTGTCATTGCAATTTATGTCTCAGTCTGGTTAATCTATTAGAGATCCATAGAAACTATTTATTCAAAGTTATGCTATTATTTATTGAAATATTGCATATTATCCTTCATTTAAATATCTGATATAATGGCATCACTAGTGTGTTAACTGGCAGCCCTGTAATGGACAGTTCTTTTACTTCGGTGAGAGTTCTCACCTACAAGGTGCTTCTCTCTCTCTCTCTCTCTCTCTCTCTCTCTCTCTCATCGCTACTGTGGACTCTGTTTCTCTCTGCCTACATGTGTCCTTGTGATCTCTTCAAGTTGTGCTGTAGGTGCTAAACAGGACCAGGGTGTTAGCCTTTCGGTTGCTACTGTTGTAAAGGCAGGGTGTTAGAATGCTCCCCTGTATTTTGCCGATGTCTTTCTCTAAAGAGCTTTTTTAGGAGAGACGGTTCTGCCTTGTCCTGGTTCCCAAGGCGTTTGAAGCCTCCTTTCTGTGTTAAAGGGACAAATAATACAGAGGAGTTAACCTGCTTTTCGACAGCATGATCCAGTCACCAGTCTCCCCTTGAGCCACTGTCTTATCCCTCCCTCAAATGCGCTCCACTCTGTCAATGCAGTATGGTTCAGATTAGCATCTGCAGCCTACCTGTGAACCCCAACACCCCCCCCCCCCCAAACTCTGTCCCCTCAAGATTCCACTCAAACACGACCAAGACATGCTTTAAAGTTGAAAAAAAAATTAAACAGTATACACTACAGCACTCACACTTTAGCCAAATGCTGGTTTCTTATTTTTTTATTTTGTGTAAAGTTGTGTAGTGTTTGTGGTTTCTCTTCAGCTGTGCTGTAATGCTGTTCAGTGCTGTGCGCCAAGCCCATTTAGACGTCAGATTTGCAGCTATTTGTGTCAGAGGAACACAAGAAACGTGTACTTCATATTTTGTGTTGAAATCATTTCCGTGTTTGAAACGCTGATTATTGCCAATAATGACTAGCAAATATTGAGAGTGAGATTCTATCTGTTTTGACTCCTCTGTCTTCACACATTAAGCTTTTTTCTTTTTAAGAATAAACCACTGATGCATGCCAACACTATCTTCTCATTGGTTGATCCTACAGCAGTAGCAATGCTGCCCTCCACTGGCCAAGAAGAAATAATTCACTTTTAAATACAAATGGATCTGTTATTCTGTACTACTTCAGAAATGCCTTATATTTAACCCGCTCTGTTATCTGTGACAGATAGATAGTCTCTCACATTACACTCTAGTGAACACAGTATTTCAGTGTAATACACCACTTAAATCTCTTTACAGTTTGATTCCATAACATTATCTATGAGAGATGAGGTTGAATTAATTGAGATGACACTAAAACCAAAATGGGACATTAGATTGTATGCAGTAATGGTAGGACTTTTGGTTGACATTTTTATGTCCAGAAACCAGATACTAGCACCAGACACTAGCATTACATTATTTTCACGTTTCACTGAGAAGTGGTAACAGTTAACATGAAACACTGAAGCTGTCTTATACCTGAGGAACCAATTTAAGACACCTGTTCAATGTGTGGGGACTATCAGATTAAACAGGTGTGAGGGGACTATCTATTAAAAAGTGCTGTAATTTCTACATGATGAAACCAAAATGTTTAAAATACCCTTAAACCAAAGCTGAAAATGTGCACTTCAACCACATGTGAATTGTTTGATTACAAATCTACAGTTTTGGAGTACAGAGCCAAATATCACTAAAACAAATATGTCCCAAACAGTATGGCTCTCACTGCATATCTACATACATGTTTTGCACAGACAGAATAACAACAAGTCCCACATACGTCTGTGGAGTGATTATGTTGAATGTAAACACATCCTGCATTATTTTTACCCTGGTCAAGGATAGAATTTCTCTTGGACTATTAATAAAAGAACTGTTCGCATGTCATTGGGCAGCACATATTCCACCCCTCGCTCCTTCTAGTAGGGAGGTGCCAAGAGAGCAACCTTTACACCTGCTTTAAATCTTCTCAGATAATCTCTCTCCACTTTATGGAGTCTAGGTAGTTTACTGAGCAGGCTGTCTCCATAACTGACCTTTTGTTTTTTCTCTGTCTCTTTTGTCTCCTGCTCCGTTGATTCCCGGTCCACAGAAAAGCCAGAGCTGGTACAACGTAAGTCGCTCCTTTTTCTCCTTCCTGCGTTTGTCTGATTGTAGTCTGTGTTTGTAAGTGATATAGGAGCACACTTTTTGCAGGTAGATCAGTAAGCTCTTTGTCTCAGTTAATGGATTGAAATGAGTCTGTGTTGTCATGTGGAGAATTTCAGCTCTGTTTGGATCTCATAGTTTTCTGGTGGCATGTCACAGTAACTCCCTGCTTACTAGTCAGACAAATCCACATGGGACCCCGGACAGGATTGAATAATAAGCACCTTTTTGCCTGTCAGGTCCTCGTTCCTCCAAGGTGAAGGTGACAAGCAGGTGTTGTGGCGTGCAGTTCTGTTATTAATGCCGAGAGTGGCCTTGATGTTACGGTGTATGGGAGATTATGAGTTCTGTCACTCAAACATTCACATTCATTCTCCTTAATTTTATGCATCATCATTCATTTGATTAATTTCCATTTGTGCCAGATCCAACCCAACTGCACTGTATTTTACCAACAATTAAAAGAAAATACCTCTATACAACTAACCTATCATTACACTACTATATCTGAACTTATTATCCCAAAAAGGAAGTTCAAAAGCAAAGAGAGGAGAGATAAAGAGGGTTAGGGGAGCCATGTTGCAGCCCCTAAATGAGGGTCATTAGGCTCATGTATGTGCAGTGTTTTCTGCTGTCCTAGCCACATTCTAGCCACCAGGGGGCAGAAGAGACATAATCAGGCAACAGTGTAGTATAATGGGTAAGGAGCTGGTCTTGTAACCTTTTACATTACATTACAGTACAGGCATTTAGCAGACGCTCTTATCCAGAGCGACTTACACAACTTTTTTTACATAGCATTTTTACATTGTATCCATTTATACAGCTGGATATATACTGAAGCAATGCAGGTTAAGTACCTTGCTCAAGGGTACAACGGCAGTGTCCTACCCGGGAATCGAACCTACGACCTTTCGGTTACAAGTCTAGTTCCTTACCCACTGTGCTACACTCCGTCCTAAGGTCGATTCCCAGGTTGGACACTACCGTTGTGCCCTTGAGCAAGGTAATTAACCTGCTTTGCTTCAGTGAATGCTGTGTAAAAAAGAAAAAATTGTGATAATTGCCTGTAATGTAACTAACCTGGAGATGCAGGCATGTTTGGGGGGAGGGACCAGGCCCCCCCAAGATTACGAGATAAACAGGTCTGACTTGTTTGTAGGATGTGACTATCTTGTCCCTTTAGCTGCCTGATGGGGTTGACACCAAGGTTTGAATGATCCTGTCCCTTTAGCTGACTGCTAGGCTAGCACCAAGGTTTGAATACAATTGATATATACATATCCCTGTGATTATTTCCCAGCATTTCAGAGTGGAAGTCATATTTTGTTACACTACTAAATAATTTAATTTGAATATGCCGCACAAAGAATTGCAAAGAAAAACATATGTTGGAAAACGTGTTACCCCATAAATGAAAAATCTGCTTTTAAGCCACAAGAGGGGGTTCTTTGGTATGTTTTATTAGCTTTGGGTCCTGCAGAATGTGTAAAATCTCCATTTCACAATTTCCCAGGCCTTCATTCAAGTTGGCTGTTATTTGCTATCGCTTGATTAAGGAAATGATATGGAATTATTGTTTAAGTAACTCAAGTTCAACAAACTCAGCAATTCCACCTGCTGTAAATTGATAAATGCACATCACCTGCCAGGTAGCTTAAACTTTAGGGCTAGCTTGCTTCCTGCTTGGTCAGTTTTACTCTCCCCCTGTTCTAATTGGCTGAAATCAGCCTGGAGCACAAAGGGCTAAAACACTGGGTGTTTCACTGATGCCAGGACGCACAGCATGTGACCTTAAACTATGCGCTGAAAGCTTTTTTAGTGCCCGGGAAATCTTGTCATATCTGTCCTGGACCCCACCTCACCCCCCCCCCCCAAACCAACTTCCCAAACACTCCCATCTGTCGCTCTTCCCAACACCATGGCCACAGAGTGTTGCGTTCAGAGTAAGGACCCACACGCAGACCAGGGAAATCCAAGAAAACGTTGTCTTTATTCCGTGCGAGGTTCGAAGCCAGGTGATCAGAGATAGTGCGGTACAGAATCGAGTTTCCAGAAGAAAAGTAAAAAGACAGGCAAAAAGTCAAAAACCAGGAGATCAGAGATAGCGAAGGTACAAAGGGGCAGGCAAAAGAGAAGTCAAAGAAAAGCGAAGGTCGAACCAGATCAAACAAAACCAAAAGGGGCAGGCAAACTCGAAGTCGGGCAAAGGGGTGTCGCAAGAATCTCAAAATACAAAGGCTTACAAATAATCGGCACAATGAATCTGATCAACGTTCTGACAAGAAACAAGTGGAAAAGACTGACATTTATACACTGGGGAAGATAACAATCAAGGAGGGGTTAAGTGAGTGAGGGCGGAGTAACAAACAACATCCAGGTGAAGAACATTAGGATAACTAATTAAATGACAGGGGACTGACAAAACGCGGACTGGAATCACATAGACAACAATGATAACAGACGGCCTGGGTTTAGCAGGTAAAACACGTGCAGAGAGAGAGAGGTGCAGTTAGAGCAAGAGACAGGTGCAGGCAATTGCAGAACTCAGCGTTAGAGCAGGCTAGAAAGAAAAGGGGCGGAGCTACAGCGCAGCATGGAAAAGGGGAGACTGGTTAATGTATTAGTATAGTGATCTAAACTATCAAAAACCCAAAACTAGTGTGTGTTAGTCCATTAGTAATATTCACATGTTAGTATATTAGTGAGGTTAGTACTTTACAATCTATAAGTTAGTAGGGATTAGTAGAAATTAGTAAAACTAGAAATCAGCAGGAAGAAAGTAAAGCGAGACTGGAAAGAAGGGGGGAAACCACGAAAACCCGGAACCACCCGAATAGTGAAATCACACAAGTACAGGGGAGTGAAGCAGCTCAGGGAACACAGACACAGAGACAGTACTGGGGAGACAAGTGACCGGAAATACAGACTACAACACAGAGTCATTGCACACAAGCTTGCACCTGAGACAGAGGTTGGGGTCGATCTTTATATGGGTTTCTATATGTGTTCTTTTCTTATGTCTGTTCTGTTGAATAACCCTGCTGCCATTCAGAAGGAAATTACTGGTTTAAAATTGTGTGAAAATAAGACCATTGAAACAGCTTCAATGTCGCTGTGTTGAAGGAATGTTTCTTGAAGCCACATCTGTAGTGTTATGTGAGGAAAAGGGAGGTTGTGAATTCCTGGTACATTCTGTTTGTTTCTTTTTTCTCTGCTCCTGTCAGACTCAGACTTTTTCTTTTTTTCCTGTTGGGTTTTTTTGTTCTTTTTTTTTGTTTTTTCTGTTCTACCTTTCTCTGTGTTCCTCAGCATGAAAGACAACATCTCTTGAGAGTAAGCATGTCTTGTGTTTCTGAATTTTCACTCATCCCTCATTTATTTAGCCACATTTTGTTAGATTTCATTTTCCACCATACGGTGCTTCCTCTCGGGTGACCCCAGAGGCATTAACACTCTTGTAGAACCGCACCTTGTTACTGCCTGGCTGCGAGCTGGTGGACTTCTGCCACCTGAAAAATCAGACTCATCCCGGCCGAGATGACCTGTGACACCCCATTTCCGAAAGTTAAAACCCAACTGTGTCTCCATCTCCAGGAAAGAGATTTAAAAAAAATAACCACAATTCCACTGCAGGTGGTAACAAGGAAGCTGTGATCCATACATTGTGCTTCTCCGCTGGTGGTCAGAAGCTGTGGGTGTGTTTCCTGTGGCCACCTACTGATCACCCTCAGAACAGGAGGCTGTTAGCTTGCTGTACCCTAGGGCAGTGTTTCCATCCAATAGTGTGAAATGTGTGGTCAGTGGTGAGTTTGTCCCATCAAAAAGATACAGGTCAACACATTCTTGTCATCTAGCCCTTACGAACTGAATGTAGCTCCTTGTCTGAATCTGAAAATATTAAATGGAGTACGTTCCTCAGTTGTAATAAGTGCACAAAGTGACAAGAAGTAGCTTGAATTCCTTAATCTTTCAATACACTGACCAAGCAACACATTTTTTTCTCTTCACATTAAACTAATAGTGTGCACCTCAACATTTTAGCCCTTACTGAGAGTCAACAGCTCAGAGAAACTGTCAAAGCGGAACCTAAATCTGTGCACATTGTGAGTTACCAGGACCAGGGCGCGGAAACACTGCCATAGGGTGTCGTTTCATTCGAAGAACAACTGAAGCACGGCTTAAGCACAGCTGAAGCTGCTCAAGTCCCAGCTGGAAGCTTTAGGTGCTTCGTACGACCGCACGTGTGTTCTCTGGATAACATCATCAAGTCCCCGAGCCTTTATCACCCAACATGCTAATAATGTGGACTCGACTCTTTCATGTAGTGGGTAGACTGTTCCCCTGCCTTAAAGGTGGGCCTTACTTTAGGCCCAGTCAGACTGCATGTAGCGTGTGGTTGTAAAAATGCATGGTCTTTGTACAGTATACGGGTCCCATGGGAAATGATGGCTTTCCTGTCTGTGCCTAGTTTAGGTTGTGGTGTGAGAAATACCTGCCAAAAGATTTTACAGTGGCATTCAGTGGCAGGAACATTCAGAATTTTTAAAGTTCTGTATTTCGAGGTTATGTTTTTTTTCGGTTGGGGGCCTCAAATCCCACCCAGAGAGCGAGGCAGTGTGGGGGAAAATCCACTCAAAATGTCCCCATCTGGGGTGTGGCTCCGGCACAGGCCACGCCCAGCTTCTGTGCCACGGGTCAGCAGCGTTTGAGGCCGGTCAGTTCATCATTTGACCATATGGCTCCCAGAGAGAATATGCCCTCCCAGGCCTGTCTTTTTGGCCTTTTGTCCCACGCTAGGATAAAAGTGTGGCTTCAGCACAATCTGTTCATCAACCTCTGGGGTTCACACTGTATGTGCTGTAATTTGCAGGTTTCTCATCCCTCATCCTTCCCGTTTTACAGGGTTAGCAGCTCCTGTACTACAATTCCAGCACGGCTGGATATAAGATGTCAGTATTTAGCCAGGCCTGGTGAATAATCATTCCCTGTCTAATGGCACCAGTAGGGGCATTGACTTCCTGTTTCAACTCTTGGCAAAGTGTGTTTTGGGTAATGTAGGCTGGCAGTTCTGCCGCACGTCTCTCTGTGGCAGTGATGATCTCCCATGGCCCTGAGCCCTCTGTGATTAAAACGCAGACCGTACGTGAGTTCTGAGCCCAGCGAGAGACAGCGATGTGACGCGCTTGCTCCTCTACGCCCTCCTTAAACGTCTGTTTTTCTGTCTAACAAACGAGTGCAGAAAATGGTGGCTCATGAGGAAGCTACAGTTTACTGGACTCGCAGTCAGAAGTCAGGTCTGTTAGATGGGAGGTGGCTTTCAAGCGAAGGGTGGACACGTCTTGATCAATTAAGCTTTTGGAAAATGTGTGTTTAAACTACTGCATTTTTTTTCTTAACTTAATTTAATGCCGTGCAAATTTGAGTTGTTGTCTTTTTCTTTGTCTTTGACCTCCTCATTTTCCACAAATGGTTTAGCCTGTTACAAAGTACTAGCTGGTTATGATTGAGAGATTAAGTTAAGTTTAGAGTGAAAACCAGCAAACACAATGGGTCTCCAGGCAATGCAATAAAGCTTGTCACTAGCAATAAACATGACTCCTCCTCTTTCAAGCATGTCATTTTTATCTGTACCTCTGTTCAGTTACTAGTCAAAGGCCAGCGTGGCGTGGGGGCTGGGTCAAAAAAAAATTCCAGATTTCTGGAGTGACTCCAAAAAGCAGCACTTGTATCAGCTATGGCTGACTGTGTCTCTCTCGCTCTCTCTCTGTGCTGATTACCTTGGGAGGGGTGGGGGGAGGGTTGTGTCCCTCAGGGTGGATACAGATGTATTAGGGAGCGGGTGAGTGGTTGTGATTCACCTCTTTGGCATGAGCAGGGAATCTGCGTTTCCTCCCCCCTCCCCCCAGGCTGTCAGTGGGAGGAGCTCTAGAGTTCATTCACCCCAGGTGGACTGTGTCTCAGGGGTTGAGGGGGTGTGTCCTCACTCATTTCAGTGCGGGTACTTTTTACACTCCACCCGCACTGGATGAACTGGACAAACTGCTTATCCATTCCCACTCGGCAAGTTCTGCAGGCTTGTGCGGTCAGCAAGAGGGGTTTCGGGGGCTTTCTGGGGTTTTCAGGGAGTAAGAAAGGGCTTGTTTTTCAGTCTGAGCTGAGTCACGTGCCTTCGGCCCCGTTCAGGTGAGGCAGCCGAAAGGATCTGAACAGCACAGAATTACACTGTTAGGGCCAGCCTGCTCATTTTCTTCAGAAGTCCCTGGAGCCGAGCCGATTGGCTGATCATATGGTATTTTTTGTGCACTTCCTTTGAGTAAACAGTGAGCCTGGGGGGGGGGAGCTTGAGGGTCAGTCGGGGTTTTAGTCCCGACATGAGTGTGAACTCCCACATCTGCTTCTGGTTTCGATGGCACGGACCCTCCCAAACAACCCTCCCCCCCTTTTCCTGATCAGGCACGCACTGCTGGTTGGTCAGAAGGAGCTGTAATTCTGAAGGAAACAGGGGCTGCCTCATGGCCCCCCACCCTTGCACTTGCTCATAAACAGACACTTGCACACACACACACACACACACACACACACACACACACACGCACGCTCCTCCTCCTGCACTCCTTGAGAGTTGTTTTCTAGGAATTCAGTGTCGCAGCAGGGAGAGGAAGTTGCCGTAGGGACTGAGCTGCGGATGCCATCTCCGTGGTTACAGCCCCCGCTCGAGATCTGGCAGTTCTCCGGTACCTGTCTTCCCTGTCGCTCACTGTTTGCTTTCTTGGTTAATGTGTTACAAACCCTCCCTGGAGCTGCTACTGTCACCCATTACCCGGGACCGGTCTACACTGATCCAGGGTCACACCTGACCCTTGGAGGATGGGAACCATCGACCCAAAGGGGATTCCTCCCTCACAGCTCTTTTCACTTTTGAACATTTTTTTTTTCTTTTTGGAATGCCTTTGATGATGCAGAAAAATTGATTTGAGACAAATGGATGGACATGATCATTTTTAAGGCTTGTTGAAGCTTAAAAATGCTGAAGATTTTTTTTATTTTCCCTCCTAAAAAAGAAAAAATTGTTTGTCTGATTCTTTGCTGAATTTTGCTTGGCTTAAAATGAAACGCTTCCCAGAAAGCTGATTTCCTCTGAGTAGAGGAAGGCGTGTGATTCTGCTGTTGCTCCGTGTGGCTTCTGTGGAACGGATCCCAGAGAGAAGCCTGGTTTGGTTGCTTTCATTTTTACACCTGTAGAAGGTGGTCTTTTTTTAAGTGGACAATTTTAAGAAGATCAATCATTTCTGTCTTGGTCCTACTCTGCGTGTGAATCATGGCGCAGCTTCTTTCTCCTATGATAGCTGGGGATCAGGTTTCTGAGGTGCAGTACTGACCTTAGCAGAGGGAGCGGACTCCTAAAACAGGCTCTTGGGCGTGTGGGGGGATTTCCCACTGGGGCAAAGGGGCATGCAGGCGGGGGTGGAGGGCGTACTCACGGTATCGTCCCCACCCATGTTTACTTTGTATCCTGACTGTTTGGTTTTTCTCTAGTTGTAAAAGCGCGGCGGACAGAACGACCCAAAGACAGACACGCCTCTGACTGTGTTAATCACGAGAGCAAGCCCTGCAGTGGTGCCGTGCATTTCAAATGGAGATTAATGGGGCTCGCTCGTACAGGGTAACTAAAGGTCGCGTGTGAGCCCATAAACTTCGAAACCGCCAGCCCTCGCGGCAGAGCGTGAGACAGGACGTTCGCCTCGCACCCGACACTCATCGTTCCGGAGGGAGGCTGAAGCGGAGGTCTCCACAGGAGAGGAAGCCTGAGATTTTCTGCCTGGACACCTGCGGGACCGTGCTGGCTTTGTTTGGACAGCAGACGCCCTGCCAGAAAAAGAATATCGACAATAGGAGAGAGAGATAGAGGGAGAGACAGAGGGAGATATCTTGGAGAGAGATATCTGAAAGAGAGATATATCTTGGATGTCTTGGATGTCTAGAAAGAGAAGAAAAGATATCTAGGAGAGAGAGAGAGGTAGAGAGGGGGGAGAGAAACAGAGAGATCTAGCAGAGGGACTAGGCTCATGCAACAGGAGTCATGAAGAAAGTTTCCCAGAGGAGCTGCAGCATCTAGATTCTTGAGTGCTACTGGTACAAGGAACCTATCTCTGAAACCCGGGGTCAGATACTGCCGTCGTCCTCAGCTGGCTTTGCCCCAGCTGACCGTGTGTGGTCAACACCGGAAAGAAAGATCCCAGAACAGTCTTTGGTTTCTTTGACGGACGCAACATGCAGGATTTGACGGACTCCCTGGCTGACTGGGAGGCCATCTTGGAGCTGGATGAGGCCCTGGCAGGCTGGCTGCTGCTGGGCCCGTCTGCTGATGAGCAGACCTGTCCTGACTGGGAAGACTGGGATTGGGACTGGGAGTCTGAGGAGATTCCTGCTGTAAGTGCTGCTGCTTGGGAGTTACGTGGGGGTGGGGGGTGATGGGTTCTGCCTCGTACCAGGCTAGTCTGTACCATGTATCAGGCTCTTCTGTATCATGTATCTGGCTGGTCTGTGCCATGTACCAGGCTGGTCTGTACCATGTACCAGGCTGGTCTGTACCATGTACCAGGCTGCTTTGTACCGTTCAGCTGTCTCCACGATTAGTTCATGGCACTACCAGCCCAGTCTGGCTGTAGTCCGGTTGTAGGAAAGAGTGAGAGGGGCCCTTGTCAGACAAGTCAAACCCTCTTGCTGTTTATGCTGTCCTCTTTCATGTGAGAATGAACTTCTCTGCTGTGCGTCTGTTGTATTGAAAGACACTCAGAATACCTTTTACTGAAGAGCGGTGCCAAAATGGTCCTTGACAAACAAGCTATTTTATTTTTAGGTATTGTTTACCACTCTGAACTCATGGCCAATAGTGTAGAATATTGTAGTTTGATTTCAAATGAAACCTTTCTCCCTGATTTAAAAAAATTTGTATTATTTGTTTTTGCCAGGGGATACTATCACTATGGTGTATGTAGACTGTGCTGTGTCCATAATGTACATACTTTATGTAGACTGATATGCGAAGTCATCTGTAATGCAATTACGCAGTGTTAAACAAATCAAAATAGTAGAAACAAATTCTAGGTACAGCAACCTTTTTTTTTTGGAGTGGATCAAATACACTAAGGTTTCCTTGGTAGGGATTTCTTTGGTTTCTGCTTTGGCAAGTATTATTTCCTGAAGTGCTTTTTCTTCAAAGGGAGGAGCTGGCAGAGATGCATGTTGGAGCACTAGCAAACGACCTTGGGGCCTCGTTTCCATCTGAACATAAGTTGTGACTTTCTGGACAGAGATATTTGCGCATCATGCGGGTGGAGGAATGCAGTGTTTTTCTCTCTGCGCGGTTGTCCGAGGGGGAGTGAAGGGTTTCTGTTTAGTCACGCAGATAAGCTCGACGGTGCGCAGCCCCTTCCACAGGAATTGTACAGTTTCATGCTTCAGAGAGGGTGGTCTCCCATGCTACCCAGTGTAAGACCAGCCCTTTGATGTTGTTGTGAAAAAAAGTCTCGGTGATTTAAAAAAAAAAAGGAAGCAAACTGCTTTGTGCTTTTCTTCAAACTTAGGCCAGCATACACACAATATGACCACAAAACTTTGAGGTTTTTGTTGGTTTTATTGATAGATATCAAAAGATCCTTCTCTATATCAGTACGTCGCTAGATTTTGGTGGTGAATATACTTATTGACAATATCATTGAATAAAAAATTTCCAGGTTTAAATCAAGATTTATTAATGTAAAGGGGATTAGCAGACTAGTTACCAAAACCCTTTAGATGAACATGTATTCTGCACCTATAAGAGCTTTTCCCTTTAATGTTTTCAAATCAAATGACGTCTCAACCAGGATGTGAAATATCCCTGCAGAAAGGAACTTGCCAAGTCAGCCAGTAAGATCACCATACCTAACCCTTTGATTATTATGGGATATCTCGATAAGGAGGGAGCCGGGAGTGTAAACCAGGCAGGCAAAACAAAGGTCGATTGTGGGATTTCATGAGCCTGAATACTTATTTAATCTGACATTTTTGATAAAGTCATGGGCTACAGCTGCAGACTGCGTCGTTGGTGGTCTGGTGCGGTATATGAGAGATTGGTGTGCACAGCTGTTTAGAAAACTAAGCCAGAATAACTGGGTGGAACAAAACCCAGCACATGCTCTGGCCCTCTGGGAGCTATGCTCTCCTGGTCTAACAGTGTGAACACTGGTGCAAGCTGTTGCCTTTCCACCCTGTAACCTCCATGGGCATTCTGGGTAATCACAGAAGAGCTCACTTCAGTATCAGGTAGTAGCAGGGGGCCAGTTAATTTGCTTCATGGTGATGTCTACGCTATGTGTGTCTACAGCGGTTGTTATTTTGTCTGGTCTAAGCAGAGAATTTGTTGCACCGAGGTCATGAGGTTTATTTGCATGTCAGTTGAGTAGGGGATCCGATGTGCCGTGTTCAGTACTGCAGCGTCAGCATGTGGCATGTTCCGAACGCATCGCTTCAGGAATGCTGGGAGCAGAGCGGAGACCCCGGGGTCTTTTTACAGTGATGTGAGGGAGCTCCGCCTCTTACGTGGGCGTGGGCGTGGCCTTGTCCCCCGTTCAGCGTGGCTCACGCTCGCGAGCCGCTCCTGCTAAAGTGTCCCACAGTCCTTTGCATGTCCACAGTTCTGCTGCAGGGACAGGAGCCAGCTGACCGGGAGGTCTTTACCAGCATGGACCACATCGTACTGCGTGTGTGTGTGTGTGTGTGCGTGTGTGCTTGTATGTGTGTGTGGTGTGTGCGTGTGTGTATGCATGTGTGTGTGTGTGTGTGTGTTGGTGTGTTTCTAATCTCTCAGCTTTTGTCATCCCCCCTCTCTTGCAGGTGTTGAGTCCCACATATAAGCAGCGCAATGAGGACTTCAGGAAGCTCTTCAAACAGCTCCCTGACACGGAGCGGCTCATCGTGGGTGAGGAGGGGTGTGGGGCAGGGTCACCAGAGACAGGAAGACCTTCAGCCTCAGTCCACTGCACTTCCTTAAGTAAACGGTGTTAATAGCAACAAGGAACAGGGGACATCGGTATACAGATGTTGTGTTGTGTTTCTAGAATGTTTTTTTTTGGGGGGGGGGGGGGGGCAGTTTAAAATAATTTTTAGCATATTTAATCTTATGGCATAAAAGCTGCTGTTGGTGTGGTGAATTTTCATGAGGCTTACTTGGACCATGTCTCTCTCCCAGCTAAACTGAACAGTAATGAAGTATAAGGGCTCTGTGGTGTGACAATGACATCATAACCCTCAGATCTCCCACATAAACACACAGAGCATGCGCCGTTACAGCTGGTATTTGCTTCAAAATGTACTGCCGGTGA
Source organism: Anguilla anguilla (assembly GCF_013347855.1). Taxonomy (NCBI): domain Eukaryota; kingdom Metazoa; phylum Chordata; class Actinopteri; order Anguilliformes; family Anguillidae; genus Anguilla; species Anguilla anguilla. Next base: position 26,149,608 of record NC_049212.1, read on the forward strand.
CCCTCTGAGGAAGTAATTCAGTTTCGGCTGGGGGAGCCACAGGGATGTATTTGGGGGGGCCTCCTTAATAATGACCTTTAACCTCTGCTGGCAGATTACTCCTGTGCCTTGCAAAGGGACATCCTCCTACAGGGGCGGCTCTACCTCTCCGAAAACTGGATCTGTTTCTATAGCAACATCTTCAGATGGGAAACGCTGGTACTGACACGGATTTCCGGAACTTTCTCTCTTCCTCACTGTGCCTCATGCTACATATGTTTGTGTTGCTTTTAAATCCTCTATTGTGTTTAGAAGCCTAGTAGCCTAGCTCTTTAACTGTAGTAACACATCCAGTATACTTACCTAGCAGAAGATGCATGTGTTGTTTTTAAATTAGTGTAAAATGAACACAATTCTGTGTTTGTGACATCACACATAGTTTGTGAATTCTTGCAATGTGATTGGTTTTCCCTTTCTTGCAATCTCTGTTCCATGTCCAGCTGACAGTGAGGCTGAAGGATGTCTGCTCGATGACGAAAGAGAAGACCGCGCGCCTCATCCCCAATGCTGTTCAAGTTTGTACCGACACTGAGAAGGTGAGGGCGGGGCCCCGACTGCTGCCGCCCACCTGGGATGTCATAATGGCTCCACGGCAACTGGAATGTAGACGGCTCTCTAGTCGAATTTAACTATAATAGCATATTTCTGTATGCTTAATGTGACTGTAAAGACACATTTGTGCTGTCCTTATCGTGGAACTAGTTTGGTAATGACGCATTTGTGCACAAAACTAGTCGAAAGTGCAATTTTAAAACAATGACTCGTTGGTGTAGTAATGTTGTCTGGAGCATAACAGTACGTGTGCGCTAGTGAAACTAGTTGGTGATCTCTGTCCCACCCCTCTGTGCCCCTCCCACAGCACTTTTTTACCTCGTTTGGGGCCCGGGACAGGACGTACATGATGATGTTCAGGCTCTGGCAGAACGCGCTGCTCGAAAAGGTGAGCCCTGGACCCCAGGCCTGGCCTCCGACCCCAGGTTTTACTTAGTACTCACCACAGTGGGCACGTGTTTCTCACCTGTAACAAACCGTCAACTGAAGTGTCAGACTCAATGATCCCATTTAAAACCAAAGCTGAGATTTGAGAGGCAGCGGTCCTTCTTTGTGAATCTGCCCATGTGACAAGAGGAGAGTTTGTTTTTCTGTGGTAGAGTCTGAAAGCTTCTCTCTCACTTACCCCCCCCTTAACCCCCCTCCATAGCCGCTGTGTCCCAAAGAGCTGTGGCACTTTGTACATCAGTGCTACGGGAACGAGCTGGGGCTGACCAGCGATGACGAGGACTACGTGCCTCCGGACGACGATTTCAACACCATGGGGTGAGTGTTACCCCCCCACACCAAATCCCATCTGCTCTCCCATCCCAGTTCTTAACCTTCGACCCCATCCCCCCTGCCCTGCTCCATTCCACCTCCATTATAAAATTGCTGAACTGTCCCCTATGTATGTTACTTGTCATTATTCTAATGCATTGGGAGTTGGTAATAGATTACAAATAATGCCTCAAAGGTTTCATCTGTTTATCAGCCTGTCCATTTTCCTCGGTATCCCTGTGGTATTTGGCCGCACCCCGCCTAAGGGTTATGCAATTTAGGGTGTAATCTTCCCCATGACAAAAAAAAAGATGTTGCTGTGCCAGTTGCTGTTCTCCATTCTCACTTCATGGTCAGGTTTAGTCACCAACATTACGCTGATAACATCAAAGCAGTGTTCAAACCTCCTCTGCTGTTTATCTAGTGTTTAGACAGGCTTTTCCCACAATGTACTATTGCTCATTTATGACTGCTATGAACAGTGCACTATTGTATTCTCCCTGGTGTCACATCTGATGCAAGTTCAGGGTGTGTCCATGAGCACTTAATGGATCTTTACCCATGTGTAGCGGTAGGAATTTAAAAAAGACGGGGCTGGGTGATAGAAGTGGTCTGGTTATATATGCAATGCTGTGGAAGTGGCAGTTGGCACTTGTATAATGGACTACTGTCCTATTTAACAAAAAACTATTTAAAAGCTTAGAAAAAGCTGCATTAGATCAATCAGATTCCCAGACCCATCCCTCAAAGGTGTGAGGGTGTGATCTCTATGTGCCCATTCAAAGACAGATCACCTGAATCCAAATCCAAAACCACACCCTCCCAAAACCTGATCGGCCCTACCAGGGTGATAACCCCTGCCTGTTTCACGGCCATCCCCCCACCCCCACCCCCCGGTCCAGGTATTGCGAGGAGATCCCGCCAGAGGAGATCGAGGTGAATGACAGCTCGTCCAAGAGCAGCGCGGAGGCCAAGCCAGACGCCAGCCCGCTGCTGCCCAAGAAGTCTCTCACCACCAGCACGCTCACCTCCATCAGCAGTAGTGAGACGGCCATCTCTGTGAGTCCCATCACTCCACATAATAAATCAATATGGATGTTAGATTAAATGATAAATGCAATAATTAATGGACATTGACCCACCTCAGATTGACTGAAGCCCTGCTCCAAGGCCAGAGGCTATCTGTCTCTTAAGGAGAACTGATATTACCCTGATCTGCACTGAGCAGCCCTTTTTCTAAGCAGTCCACAGAGAATGATAATGTCACTCACCACAGCTACCCACGTGGGGCAGGGCAAGGCCGAACCAGGCAACCAGTCGCTATGGCTACAAGGAAATAACTTGTAAGAGGATGCCTTAGCACAAATTCCCATATAAACAAGTGTATAATGGCTGCACCATATATCAAAACAAGCACCAGGGTGTTCGAAGGGCATTCGAGAGGAAGTGCTGGTGCAGTATTGTGACCTGAGGGTCAGGGGTCAAGGGTCACACAGGGAATTGCCTCATTTGCTCTTCCACATCAAAGCAGTTTTTAAAAGGTTCCTGCTTACCACATCGCTGTATCTGAGCACCCAGCTGGGGTACACACTGCTCTGAACATTCAGTGTTCCACCATGTTTGCAAAATGAAATATTTTTAAAGCTTAACTCCAATGAACCTCTTTTACCGGCATTATCACTTGTTTTGACACTGATGGGACCCCACAGTGTGTGATCTCTAGTGATTTGGTGTGGATGATTTAGTCGTTATATCAGCCTGGTGATTTTCATAACAAAAACAATATATCTTGGTTTATTTAACTCAGAAAAAGTGTTTTCCATGCTTGATATCCAATCTGAACCCTTTCATGTATAAATACATGCTGGTACTCTGTAGAAAGTAATAAATTATTTTTGCGCTCTTTGTCATGAACTGAAGGGATGATTGTGAAATGAGCACATACCCTTTCAGTGATGCAAGCTTAGATGCCCTTTGATTGGTCCAGGTCCAAGTCCAGTGAATAGCCTTGGCTAATGCCTTGTTCTGATTGGCTGTTGTCTGCAGTTCGACCTGCCCCCAGAGGAGTACATAGACTGCCTTCCGGATGATGACCTCCTAGCCCTCCCACTGGCTGAGGAGAAGAGCAGCGAGCTCAGCGTCCCCGTGCCCCTGCCCTCGCTGGACTTCAACGACAACGAAGACATCCCCACCGAACTCAGCGACTCCTCTGAGACGCACGATGAAGGTACGGGTCTCACCGCCTTCTACACCAGTTCAGACAGTTACATGCTCGCCTCCATCTCCGCCAATCAAAGTACACTTTTACAGCCTTGCCCCATTCTCCACCAATCCATTCGCAGTTACAGCGTGTATGCGTGTGTCTTTGAATCTCTCCAGCAGGGGAGGTCCAGGCTTTCCATGAAGACCTGAACGGTCGACAGTACATCAACGAGATATACAAGTTCAGCGTGGACAAGCTATACGGCATCCTCTTCACAGAGTCTCAGTTCATGAATGACTTCATGGAGCAGCGGAGGTTCTCAGGTGACTCACTTATACACAACATTGTTGGAGACCAAGTCTTCAGCCGTCATTTATTTACTATATATTCTAAATGGTATTGTCTGGCATATGTCCAGTTCCCTCTAAAGAAAGTGTCTGTTGGGGAGACGAGTGATGTCATAATTAATCATTTCTCCTTGGCGATGACTCTATGACTCCTGCCCAGACGTGGTGTATCACCCTTGGAAGAAGGTGGATGAGGGCAACCAGACTAGGGAAATTATGTACACCATCTCCCTCTCTAATCCGCTGGCCCCCAAGACCGCCGCTGTCACGGAAATGCAGGTGAGCTGGCTCCCCTCCCTCCTTCCTGCCTGCTCTGAGGCTGCCTCCCTGTAACACAAGATGCTAGTGTTACAGCTATCATGATTGTAATAGAGTCAAACTGAATGCTGTGATGAAGGTTTGTACATCCAAAGGTACAATCTGGCATGTGAATTTTCCAAGATAAACTGAGTATCATGTAACAGTTTTATCTTGCATGCAGGACACTGTGCTTATGCTCAGATTGATTCAAAATGAGAAACAACCTTCCTACTGAAAAATGTTTCCATTTGGCCATTATTATCAACACTTAGTCTCTTTCTCTCTCTCTCTCTCTCTCTCTCTCTCACCCCCCTCTTTCTCTCTCGCTGATTCCCCTCTTTCTCTTTCTCCCCCCTTCTTTCTCCTTCTCTCCTTTTCTCTCCAGACACTCTACAAAGCCAGCCAGGAGAGCGAGTGCTACATCATTGACGCTGAGGTCATCACGCATGATGTGCCGTACCACGACTACTTCTACACGCTCAACCGCTACATGCTGACACGGGTGGCCAAGAACAAGTGTCGCCTGAGGTAAGCATGCCGTCTACATGTGCACGCGCAAACACACGCTCGCCCCCGGTAAAGAGTCCGCTCGCTGTGATGCTGACGGTGTGCTCTATCCTTTCCCGCGCCTCAGGATTTCCACCGAGCTTCGCTATCGCAAGCAGCCCTGGGGGCTGGTCAAGGGCTTCATCGAGAAGAACTTCTGGAGTGGCCTGGATGAAAACTTCCGCCATCTTGGTGAGCCCCGCCCACTTAGACCCACAAGGCCTTTCTACCAAAATGCACACATTTCCTTTGGACAGGCTGAGATGCATCATGTGCAACATCAAAATGTTAAACACCTAGTATGAGTGCAGCTTGTCTTTAGTCTAGACAAACAAACTGGCTAGACAAACTGCACAAAATGTGTAAGAACATTTTGGCTATGTCAGTAGTCATAATAGAATCTTATCTTTATTATTTTTTTGTCTCTCTTTTCTACTCTTGATATTGTTTGGCATATTTTTTGGCAAAATGTATTCAGACTGTAAAATTTACTCTTAACAAAGTTTCACTTGATTTGTCAAAGAACCTGAGCCAAAAAATGTAATCAGTTTGTAAATCAGTATAATAATAAGAATTCATTTAGCATTCAAAGGGCTTGTTGTACCCTTACTGTAATGATCTGTGACTAAGCTTTATTGTGATTACTACATTTAGTAATCAAAACTGCATTTCCCAGAGCTACTGCTGGCTAAGGTATAAAAGGCTGTGAATAACTTCATTTTTGTTTGAGCTATATTTCTCAGAGCTGGAGCTGTCCAAAGTGGAGGAGGCTGTGACTAAAGTTTATTTTTGATTGGACTACGTTTCCCAGAAATTGAACTGTCTAAGATGGAGGAGGGGCTGCTGATGGAGCCCCTCAGGCAGTCACCGAAAGCCAAGGCGACGAAGACGTCGACGTTGCGGCGCAGGAAGCGGCCGCTGGTGCACCTCCGCGCCCAACACCTGGAGGAGGTGCTCAGCCCTGTCACCACGCCAACCGACGATGAGGTCATCCACCGCATCAAACATGTGGCAGGTCAGAGGCATGTGACAGCAAGAGGAGAGAGCTGCACTCAATGTACATTTTTGGCCGCTCATTTCTGAAACTGTCCCTCTCCTCACTTATCTCCGGAAGGTTCCACTCAAACACGGCACGTCCCAGACCACGTCCCAGGTGGCTTTGCCCTCTACAGCGTGTCCAAGCTCCTGTTAATCATCAGCTTTGTGTGAGTACCTCCAGGGGTGCTTCTTTTAAAGGGGGGGTGGAGGGGAGGGGTGCTAGTGTTGGAATTATTGCAGCACAAGTGTTGGAGTTAGTGTGAGATGGGCCAAAACAGCTGGGACAGAACGACCATGGGGCCCCATTCCTGTCACTTTGATCAGGGTCATTCGGACCAGCTGCACATTTTCAGACTTGGTGTGTAAAAGTACACAGCCATCATCCTGGTTATGCACACACCCCTTCATCGTTTCTCTATCTGTTATGAGTGTAACTGCGCTCTCCTTTTCCTCCATTGCTTGCCCTAGGATCTGTGTGAGGTATGTTGTTCTTTTTATGCTAAATATCTGGGGTGATACTCTGTTCTTCTATGAGTTTTCCATGGTCATTAAAGGCTGTAGTGCTGAGGATTTGGGTAATGTAGTTAATGAGCAGTGCTGTGATGTACTGAGGGTTTTGGGTCGTGTAGTTAATGAGCAGTGCTGGTATGCGCTGAGGGTCTTGGGTAGTGTAGTTTTTGAGCAGTGTTGTGATGCCCTGAGGATTTTGGGTCATATAGATTATGAGCAGTGCTGTGATGTGCTGAGGGTCTTGGGTATTGTAGTTAATGCGCAGTGCTCTGATGTGCTTTGTCTCCTCCTCCAGTTTGGTGTTGCTGGTATTCCTGAACATGATGCTGTTCTATAAGCTGTGGATGTTGGAGTACAGTGCCCAGAGCCTCACTACTTGGCAGGGCCTCCGACTTCACGAGAGGTGTGCCTCCATCCTGCAAATATTCTGTTCACCCACTACACAAGGGGGTACTCAAATCTGGCTCTCAAGGCCAGTGGTACTGCTAGTTTTCTTCTTTCCCATCTGATCAGGGGCTGTTTTAGACCAGGGACACCAGGTGGGTGGAATTAAGTGGGGTCACTGGCAGTAATCATTAAATTAACAGGTAAAGAACAAACAGCAGTAAGATTTGAGTATCCAGGCCCTACACCATTACTACCACTTCTACCCCCAAAAGTACTGCACACCCCTTATACTGTGTGTGTGTGTGTGTGTGTGTGTGTGTGTATACAGTAAACTGCCGCAGACACAGCTGGAGTGGGCCCAGCTTCTGGAGTCGCAGCAGCGTTACCATGACACTGAGCTGCAGAAGTGGCGGGAAATCATCAAATCCTCAGTCCTGCTGCTGGACCAGGTACGAGCCAACCCAAATCTGACCGCAGTCATACCAAACTACCATCCCCCGACCCAAACCTGACCACAATCATAGCAAACTACCACCCTGACCCAAACCTAACTGCAATCATAGCAAACTACCTCCGACATCCCAAACCTGACCGCAATCTTACCAAACTACCATCCCCCGACCCAAACCTGACCTCAATCATAGCAAACTACCACCCTGACCCAAACCTAACTGCAATCATAGCAAACTACCTCCGACATCCCAAACCTGACCGCAATCTTACCAAGCCATCCCGACTCAAACCTGACCACCAGCACACCACCACATCCATGCATACCCCATTTCACTTCTGTGTGTCATGAAATAGAGTCCTGAGTGTCAGACCTGATTGGTTTTGCTGGGCACTTCGTGTAGTTTATGAACTGCAATCTCTGACATGCAGATAAAGACATTTCACAAATGTTTATTCAAGAGCTGAGCTTTCAGTCAAAAACGGAAAGTTCAACTCTGTAATAAACATTTGTGAAATTTGCGACTGAGAAAATATGTGGATGTTCTGCTTTTTGAATCTCTGACATGTAGAATGGGTGCACTTCTTTAATATATGAACATTATATGAAATCAGCTTCATTTAGAAGTAAATCATGTTTAGTTTCTGTAAGCCACTTTGTACCTTACTATGTAAAACATAGGCAGCATTTACTCAGGGTCTACAGGGGTCCTACTGGTCCTTCAGAACCTTGAATGTTCTTGGTTCTGAATGTGGAAAATCCACATGTCTGTTGCTGAAGTGAATTTAAATCTTCTTTATGAATTCTTATACACACTGAAGAAAACCAGTAATGGAACTCCCTATTGTCAAATTAAATTACATCAGAGTTGTGTTTTTATTAGCACGCAGACTGAAAATAGCTTCAGGGTTCAATTTTCACAGGAAAAGTTTTAACATCTTGTTAAGTAGTAATTGCATTAAACATCATGCACATACATGCACTTTATAACTCCTCCTGGATTTCTGGATTCTGCGAAATTACTAAATGTAAATGTCAGCACTGTTACCTCTGTGAGGTAATTAACTAATGACGGCCATGAAGCATCTTATTTGTGGATCTTTCAGTGCTGCATTGGAAACCCCCTAGGAGCTCCAGGTCATCTGACTGCTCTCCTCTCTCCCTCCAGATGAAAGACTCTCTGTTGAACTTGCAGAAGGGCATTGGCCTGAGGGACTACGGGTCAGAGGCCGAGGAGAAGAGGAGCCGTTACCACTGACGACCGGTCCCCAGGCTCGAAGGGGAAGCTGTGCAATACACAACTGTACATGTATAGATCTGCGTAGAGCTGGGGAGGAGGGCCCGGCGGGGCGGAGGAACCCACCGCTGCTGCTGCCGCCCGCTCCGGTGACCGGCTCTCGCTCCCGACCTCTGACAGGAAACGCCCCCGCCGCCAACAGGAAGCGGGTCGCCCCCGGGAACACGGGAAGAGGGCAGCAGCGCTCGCTTCGGGGTCGCTGCTCCTCCTTTTCGTTTTTTTTATTTGATCTCTTTTCTAGCGTTGTACTGTAAAAGCTGCTAGCTAGCACACTCAGAGATAGAGGAAGGAAATGCACACTGTAGCTGTAATTCTGTCCTAAACCTGTTTCTCGTGAGGAATTTTAGCTCCACTCCTCTTGTGCAGCCGTCTGAGAGATGAACAGAACAAAAGAGAAATCAAGATGAAGCAAAGGGTTTCTTTTAGCCCACACCCCCATCCCCCCTGACCCCCCCGACCCCCTGACTTTCAGGACTCCCTTGACTGTTCCGAACGGACCTTCCCCCTCAAGGCTTATACTGCAGTATCCCTTTTTTACATTTCCAAATGTGGGACCAGGTCAATTACCTTAGTGGTATTGGGGTAACTGAACAATCTCTGTACGATTAAGATACCAATGCACAAAAGAAATCATAAATATACAGATACATATGGTATATACATACATATTATATATATATATATATATATATATATATATATATATATATATATAGTATATATACATTATTTGTCAATGTAATGTGAGTATATAGATGGTATCTATCAGCTTTTTATTTTTTAATGGATAAAAATAATTTTTTACCAGGTTTCCACAAAGCATCAGGGGCTGGTTTCCCTTGACGGTGGCTTACCAGGGTGTTGTGTATATAGGTATTTATAAAAACACAGCTAAGGATTCTTCTTAAATGTCTGCATAATTAGCAATTTCTTTCGTTTGGACCTCAATCAATCGTATTATGTTGGATTTGTCAGGAAATGTGCCGCAAGTGCAGATGCACCTCACACAAAAAAACCATGGGGCCTTACTGCCCCCCACTCTCCCCTTCTTTCTGCTCCTCCTGCCCCCACTCAAGTTACTGGGGTGTCCTTTCGGTCATCTGTGACGAATTGGACATTCCCAAGGGCTCCATGAAAACCACTGGCCATTCCATTAGCATTAGCATGTGTCACGCTAGCATTCGCGTCAATGGAACCTCTCAGTGAAATGGTCTCACTCCCATCTCACTGCCAGAACTTTGTATCATAACTTTGAAAGTTTCGGGGAATCTTGCATAACCCAAACCTTCAGAATGCGATATATTCTTTTCTGGGCTTTCCACTATGTTCTTTAAAGGACAGTGCCACAGGGATTCATTCTCAAGAGCTGATCTGTGGAGACAGTATAAAGGATGCATCCTCCTAGGTGTTTTATTTGCAGTGGTTCTACTATTATAACCAGGTTGTCTTGAGCCCTCACTAATATCTTTTAGAACATTTTAAATTGTGAGATGGAAAATCACAAGAAATATTTGCACATATAACATAGGCACAACTGAGAATCTACTGCAAGTAAATGAGAGGAAATTGATGTTACGCACAGTATTTATTGGAAGAAGCAAGAGTGCAAGAGTTATTGAATGAAATGCATTCATCAAAAATATTGAATCACAGTAATATACCCCAAGTTTTGCCTTGCTACTTTTACACTGATGAATGGGCTCAGGTTGAGTCCTGTATTTCCACCTAAAACAAATGTCCTCTTAGCTTGAGGTTCCTCATGGCGCTGTTTTAGGTCCCCTTTAATCTTCCTGTTTCCAAAAGATGATCATGTACCCTGCTCTTATTGAGAAAAGGTTAAAAGTGCATCTGTACTACATCTGTATGCTACGTACTGCATCTGTACTACATCTGTATGCTGCATACTGCATCTGTACTTTATCTGTATACGTATTTGTATACTGCATCTGTATTAGTTTTCCATACATGGGAAGAAAAAGCAAATTAAAGTAAATTCACATTCATCAGATTTGGCCAAGAGAAATGTGAAAAAGTTCTGCCATTGAGTTATAGAGAGTGAAGACAGTGCATCGGGCAGCAAAATTATCAATACCAAATCATGAGCCTCACAGCTGTTTACAGCTGGAAGGAAACCACAGTGACTGAAATATCCAATCATTCTTAGCTGAAAAGGGGATACTGCAGCCAGACTGTTTGGGTGACCAGTGTAATTATGTGTTTGACTAAACTGTGAATATTGTTCTTGAAAATGCTTGAAGAATGAAAAAGAATATATGACATATTTTATGTATATGCATAGTGTGTATATACACAAATACATGATTATAATGCAGATATTTATTGTTAATTTATGTATATAGAAAAACTTAACAGAGCTCTAGCATGGAGAAATTTGAGGGGAAAAGAAGTGTTTAGCCTGTGGCCTCGAGAGTGTTGCCTTGACATGTCTGTGACATGTCAAGGCTGAAATGTTCACTTTCCTACACATGCTCATCTTCCTTCATTTCGTAACGCATGTAGACTAGCATTGCCGAACTGCCTTTTTTTGTGCTCACACATCTGGACATAGCCTTGCATTTAGCCTCCCAGCCTTCCGTTTACAGCTGGCGCCATTAGGACAGTCCTGCCATCAAAGCCATTACCAGTTGGGGGCATGTCGTGCTGGCAACCGCTCAGTTTCTATGGGCCAGCGTGCCCAGCATCAGGGGGACCGCCCCCACTCTGTCTCAAAACGCTTAAAAACTACCCGAGGTTCATCATTGAGTCTCTGATCACAGTGAGAACATTCCGAATTAATATGGCCTCTTCATCCCGCCATTTTCCAACATGCTCTTGTGCCCTTTTTTTCTTTTTTCCTCTCTCTACTTGGTTCCATTCCCCACTGTGCTTATAGTTTCAGACCCTGCAAATGTTGCTTGAGAAGGGCCTATTCACCAGTCTGTTTGAATTTTGGCAAGATACGATTTGTTTTTTGCAAAATCAGTCCAGGCAGACTTTGTGCTAGTCGCAGTATTGGAAATATGTGCTCTCCACAGAACACCCCTTAAACCCCCACTGATTAATTTTGTGTGATGATGCCAGGAAATGTGAACAGTTGTTTTTATTGTGAATGTGAAATCAAAACTATTTTAAGAAAACGTATTGCTTTTTCTTCACTGGTGAATTTGGTTTTGACCACAAACTGCATGTAAACAGATCCACTTGACACTAGAAGGGGTTGTTGGGACAGCCAGTGGAGTCTTGCTGTTTTGGGTTAAATGCAATCTCTGATGTCCGTAGAAGGGAAGGCTGCTTGTTCAACCAGAGAGGGTTTCCTTTGCATCAGGAATCCTGTGTCCAACCATAAATGGAGGGGTTAGCAGAGTGGTTGGTGTACACTCTGAGATGTGTTCGCCTCCTTCACAATTTGTGCTTTCATATTGTACTCAATGTCTTGCTCCAGTTGTAGAGACATCTAGATCATGATGTGTACTATATCCTTTAAAAGGAGGATATGTTCCACAAGTAAAATCCAGTCCCATAGCAGCGTGAAGCTTCTCAAAATGACTCCGACAGGAAAAATGTGACACCTTAAGATTGATGCTAATGCAGGCACGTCGGTTCATTGTGCTTTGTCCCAAATGCAATAAATAAATGACTAAATATAGACATAAACAATGTCAATACAAGCAAGACTGAATCAAACATGGAGCAGAAATTGGTGAAATATAGCCTGAGGTGATTAGTGCTTCCTCTTGTTCAGTGAATTGGATGTTTTTTGATGTTGAGGACAACTGATGCAGAACGCAACCTCTCTGGTGTCAGCTCTCAGTCTGCCTTTTTACACTTTTGCTTCTGGGTCTGTTTAACAGCATCATGAAAACGGGACCCTTTCTTGACGTGTTGAGTGACTGGGACAATGAAAATGTATTTATATGCGTCATTACGTATTCCAGGTCACTACTGCAATCAGCAATTCATCTTGGGTTTGGAAGCGAAAGTAGTAGGCCTAGTTGTGTAGGTTTTTTTTTTTTTTTTAATCTGTGCAGCATTCTCCTTTAGTCAATATCATAATGAAAGCCAAATCTTTTCCGTCTGCCCCCCTCTCATCCCACCCCAAAGATTTTTCGCCGAGTTGACTTCATTGTTGCTGACGCTTTTAATCTGGCCATCCCGTCAATCTCCTGTCAACAACGCTTCTCCGTAAAAGAGGCAACTCGGCGGCGACGAATGTAACCACGAGCACGAAGAAAGATTAAACGAGTGCACTTTATCCACCTTCGGGAGGAAGAAAGATGTACATTATGCGCCGGTAAACGAGGAGCTAGCGGGCGTTTTAATGAGTACGGTATTGCCCTCCTTACCGAATGGCTGTGCACTCTGCTGGCTGTTAGCGATTTATGACTAAGTAACGGCGGAAACAGTGACATCGGGGAATTTGTAAATCCTGTTGCTGCGTAGTTCAAAAACGAGTCGGCGCATGAGCATCCGCCACATAATGTAACATTGCACCCTAGAGGTAGAACCGCAGTTAGAAGCCGACGTGCGGAATAGAACAAAGAACAAATCAATACGGTGAATATGCCTAATTTATGGCCTGGTATTGATGATTAATGATAAGACCATGACGACTCTCACCTCAAACACCTGTGCGTTCAGACGTGTATTTCATATTAATTTTAATGCATTTACCTTGAGTATCCAGATAGTATTGAGGAATCTCCGATTACAATATTAATTTTATTTAAAATAGCACAGGAACATAAATAAGTATTAAGCTTTTTTTAATAATAATGGTAGCAATCAGTAGTCACAATGGCCAGTGTTGAACCCTTAGGGATGTGTAGGCATGATGGTATTGGGAGTTCTCTCTCTAATCAGAAACTGTTATTCCGTGAATCCGTTACAAATGAAATGTCGAGGGGTGCTGTATTAAAAGCAGCCCATGCCTCTGTATTAATATAACTCAATTTTCTCAAGCACTGACATGATTCATAATGAGCATCTGATGTTATGGTCCCAAGGTAATTACACTGTAATAATGAAAGGGTGTGACGAATGCCTGAGAGTGCTGGGTACCTGCTGAGTAAGTGCAACTTATTGCGTCATGATAAAAATGTCACTGAGAGGCTATATCTTCACAATCCGAGAAATGAATGCTTATCGTTATTAATAGCTTTGCAACAATGTGTGCTTACAAGTCCGTCAGTGGTTACTGCATAGGGTGAATACATGTGTAATAATACTTTGCAAACTGTTGAATTTATGTTTCCATCGAGCTGTAAGCCTGATTTTCCATGTCTTTGCAATGTGAGCCTGCCTGCCGATCAGTGCGTATCAGGCGACATGCAGAGGACCGCAGTTCAGACCATGGCGCTCAGAGATTGGGGGGGGGGGGGGGGGCAGTGGTGTGTCGGTAGCGGGGGGGGGGGGGGGGGGGGGCATGGAGTGGATCAGTTCTACGCTTGCTTTGACGTGAAACAGAATGGGGTTTGCTGTGTGCGGTGTGCAGACTTTGCAAGAGAAATTGTGTTGACCTTTCTGCTTTTCAAAAGAGACAGTGGGACATGAAATCTGTATCCCCTTGATTATCCTTTGAATCTGAAGTTCTGAATAGCACTGGTTGGAAATGTTTCTGTTTTATAGAAATGATCACTTTTGCAATCACGTTTATGTTCAGTACACTTTATGATACACCAAGACTATACAACACATAAAACTATAAATATATTTACATATATATATATATATATATATATATATATATATATATATATATATATATATATGAAAGTGTGATTGATGAAATGCTTTAAAACCAGTTCATTGTTCTTGTCTATAATATACCATCTGAACTCAGATAATGAAAACAAATTTATTTTATTTTATCTTTTTTGTTCATTTCTGCTACTGTCTGTAAGGCATTCGGTATTGCAAGGAGTAATTGAGTGTTGTGGCAGCAAAAAGTCAAATGAACCACCTTATAATCCTGGCCGAACAAATGTTTAAATGTTGGCCACTTAATTAGAAAAAGGTAGCGTGAAATTGGCAAATTTAATTTCACTAAAGAATAACTAATGTGATCAGTCTGGTGACTGGACAGGAGAGCAAATGTTCTGGAAGGGCTATTTATTCACTTTAAATATTGTTTATTTTCAGAATACATTTTCAAGCCATTTTCTGAACATTTGCAGACATTTTGATTTGATTGTTAAATAAATTGTGACTCAGATTGTGTAAATCCTAATTTACAACATTTTGGAAAAGACAAAGCTGACTGGTCAGTTTGTGATTATTGTGTACATTGGAGATATTCCGGAGCTTCTCTGTTTCAGATGCATTTCCATGGTAACCTACGATTCCAGGTGCTGTCTTATATGAAACACTCTGTTGACACCATCATTCCATCTTTCCCAGCATACCCAAACACACACATCCTCATCTGCTTTTAGACACACGCACACACATACACAAACGCCTATACCTACAAGCACTTGCATACTCTCATACAAACACACATATGCACATACATACATTTCTGACATGGCAACATTAACTGGTTTGTGTGCAGAACAAAACTTTTTTTTTTTGTTGGTACCAGCTTGATCTATAGAGACATAGTTATAAATCAGATACATGCATAGACTGTATGTATATGCTGAGAACATAAATGGTATCATGCCGAGAAGAGAATAAATCTGTGCTGTGCACAGGTTTTGCTCCACTGAATATCAACCAGAGACAGAAACATTCTGCTTTCAGGGTTGTGTGCGGTAAAAAAGAGAGGTGTGAATAAAATGGATTGAACAAACTCAGGATTCCTGGTGAAGTCTTTTAGTCTCATTTTGTCTTTGTGGCGATGGTCTTTTTTTCCCAAAGCTCATGCTAAGGGTGACTTTGGGTCATTTACATTCTGCATATGAAAAGGCTATTCTTTATTCATATACTGAATTATAATGTCCTGACCTCTGTCCTCTTGGATAGCTGAGCCCAACCCTAGTCCTGGTGAGACACATTGATTTATTCTGACATGCAGAGTATTTTAACAGCATTTTAATAGAACACTTCAGTATTAAAATTTCTCATGACATCTGTTATTTTTACGTCCAATCAATTATGTGTACCAGCAAGTTGCTCTTTGCATTTGTTGAGATGATTCAATAAAATATTCACTGTATTTGGTGAAGGCTTTATAAAGGCTTGATGCTCAGAGTCAAGTGGGAGTCATTCCACCCCTGCAGACCAAACCTGAAAGCTGTAGACCTGTCCTGTTTTGCAGCAGTCTGGAGCAAGTGCAGGTGAACAGAATTTCTTAAATCGTCTGGAATACCTGGGATGCACTGGACTGCAGGTAAGAATGATGTTTGGAATACAAAAAGACCGTTTTCAACATTATTTCCAATTTAACACTGTATTAGGCTACATTTTTACATTATTATTATTATTATTATTATTAACGCCCCCCCACGTATTGATCTCTTTGTATGCTATGATAAACCCAATCAAGGGGTGTGTCGCTTCTAAGCCGTCTGGACATCAACTCTTCTCTAGAGGGCGCCCTTGCACCACTGCGATAATATATTTAATTCACGTAATTGCTGGTAAACATTTGAACAGTCCCATGATGATTTATTTCTGAAACATTAATTTATCCTTCATAGGTTATCTTGACAACACGTGTGTACACGGCCCTCTAAAATATTTAAGTAATTGCTGAAATGTTTCCTGTTTGAATAAACAGTAGGTATTTGAAATGCTCTGTTGTAGTCTGAAGGAGAATAGCATTCGCTTAACGGTGGGTGAATCAAAGTAGCAAGAGGAACGTGGTTATTTTGTAGCATAGCTATTACTTATGCCGTTTCAAAGGAGACATTGGACCGTTGGGGTATTTCAGTTTCCCCAAAATTAATTGATACAAATAAAGATTAATGCATGCACTGATAAACGCAATACGTTTTTCTTTTTTTTTCTTTTTTTGGTATACTTACCTCCCAAGCTCAGTGTCAATTACGAATAGCCTAGACAATAAATGCAGCATATCCAATTGAATATGGTTTCCGAAAAGCCAACACTGAGGTCATGATTTTTATTCTGTACCTGTCTGTACTGATGAAAACGACCATGCTTCGGGTTTGTCCTTATTCTGGCAGATATTTTTATCGGTCGCTACACCACAGGTGCAGTGTGAGGTGAGTTATTCTGTTGTTCTAACCGGGGTAAGTAGCACAGTCTCCCACAAGAGGGCCAGTCGCTTCGGGATCAGAGAACCATTTGCTTTCAACGTGGAGTTAAATGTTAAAATTTAACAATAATTTCCATGTTTATAGGTCTGTGAAACAGTGGCTGCAGTCTTCCGCAATGTATAGCCGTCCTCATCCACATTATTGTATATATACATGTATTCAATACATTCAAGGGGCACAAACAATACCTTGGTAAGATGCACACACCTGGAATTCGTACATGCGGGTCACAAACACGTTTAACCAGAAGTTAAACATAAATATTCAGCTCCTGTCACTTGACCGACCAATTTACAAGTCCCCAAAGTCTATGGCTTTTTTTTTTTTTTTTTTGCTTTTTTTTTTACAAACACTTTTTCTATTCAATTTTATTTTTTTCTATTCTTTCTATCGTTCCGTGAAACAACTGCAAAAAAATTAAAGCGAATAAATGCGACGGACGTTTCTGTTGCAATTATGAAAGTATATCTATGTGTTTATAAATTCGTTTAGTTATTCACTGTTGGAAATTTTCGTTTTCGTCACATTATTTATTTTACACTTGTAATTGTAGCTCTGCATTGAACTCTGATGATGACATCACACATGGTTAAAACCTATTGTATAAAGTAATGTGTATTTACTCATGGTGGCTGGTCAGTGTGAGAATAAAGTAAAATTAGACTAGCATATCATACATTTTTATGTTATTGCATTTATAAAGTTCATCTTACATTCTCTGGTTCCTTTGTTATTAATCCAGTGTAGAACAGAAACAGTAAATGTACTGTATAGTGTGATTCCCCTAATTCTGAATTCACGGATTCATGATAAGCGCACGAGCTGCGGCTGCTGGACGAACCGAATATGGAGCCAGCCTAGCAGAGGAATTAACGAAATTATGCCATTCACAAAGGGCTATTACTGCAATTGAAGTAGGTCTGGTAATCTTTTCAGTAAGCTATTCTACTGCCGACATTGTTGGGCTTCTATCGGCCATAATGGCTTTTGGACATCTTTATGCCATTACGTTGATCTGGTGACAGGCACGCGGCGTAATTGTGTTGCGACGCTGTATCCTTTTTATGCACGGTCGTCTCATTCATTAATTTCACGTTCATTCAAAACTGCGTTTTATGAAGCGATGTCATCTCCGAACGAAATTTAAATCCGACTCGTACCCGTGTAGAGGCCAGAATGGTTGTGAAGGGGTGGGGCAGCCAGACTTGCAGCAAATTCGAATGCGGGGAGAATAAACCGTGCAAAGACTCCCGATGGCTAGTGTCCAATAGAAGCAGGAGTTGATTTCAGAAGGCGGGCGATATAATAAATATTAATAGCGTCTGAAAATTGAGAGCCAATCGGCAAAGAGAACTGTGGAATACAGTAATGAGTAGTTGACAGCTGCGATATGGAAACTAAGCAGTGAAAGAGAGAGAGGGATGGGGAGAGGAGCCGCGATGTTCGGACTCCCACAACTGTACCGTTATTCTGAAAATTATCTTCACAGGAATGCACGCACTTCAGTGAATGCTACAATAATAGCAAGCTTATGTTGAAAAAGTAAAGGGGAAATAAAAAAACATACTTGCAACCGGATTGAAAGCTGAAGTGGAGAAAGTGTGACAGAGTGGGATTCTATTTCAAAAGAAGGGTGCAAAGAGGGAACCATGCACCGCGCGTTCTCCTTTCCTATGACTGCCGAGCGCAGTCGGAACAAGGAACGCCTGGAGGCGAGTCTCGCCGGACTTTGCGAGCTGGAGTTGCTCAAGCAGAGGCAGGAGTGTCTGGTTCTTAGCGCTTTGTCTCTTGGGGACACCGTCCCGGGGCACCCCGCCTGGGGTGACCTCCAGCCACCCCTCTCCGCCCCCATGGGCCCTAGCCGCGTGCAAGACGACTTGACTTTGAGACGCCAGCTGGTAAGAACGCGTTTGAATGGTGGCAGCAATAAAACATATATTATAAATGTTTGTTTGACGGCGCTTAAGTGTGCAGATACTGAGCATACAGGCTAGTTCATGTGTAAGGGTATGGGGAATGCACGACTGTGGGAAAGTCGTTTATCGACTTGCAGTTTGTGGACTATAGCCAATTCAAGTCGGCGACGTGCCGAAGTAATAACATTACAACACGATTAACATGTACAAACCATAAATTCAAAATAACGGAGTGTATGCTCGTACCGAGACCAGAAAAGGTGCCGCGGGCACTGCTTTGTGGAACCGTGACCATTTAAGGCAAACACTGGGGATTTGGTGGTGGTATCCCTATTGTCCAGTGACGCCGAAGCGGAACGATTACCCCTATCTTCAACCGAAATAACTTCATCTGATTAATGATCCTTTTGTCTACACAAGGATGGGATCGTGTCCGTTCCACGGGTTGTGATTTATGTGCTGCGGGAGAGAGAGAGGGGGAGGAACACTCATCGTTTCCATAACATTTAACGCCGTTATGTTCCATTGTTCTCCTCATATCTATTTTTTAGTTTGCATTCTCTAGTTTTGTTGTATTTTCTGAAACAAGAGCATTCTTTTTCCGATAAAGTTTTTACTCGCCTATATTCTGTCAACAAAATCTTTCTCATAATGATTATTGTAATCGCTTGTTAGTTTTGGGCGTTTTTGATGGGTTTTGGTTGAACTGTAGCCTACGTTAATTTGATCCCTCAGCCTAATGTAAACTTTTATATGACCAAATATAAACAGTCCTTTTTGGCTGTTTGATGGCATCTGGCATGAGCACTCAGTAAGAAAAGAAAAGAAAAAAAAAAACAATGATTTATTCAGCAGCTAAGTTCTGGTGTGGGTAGTTGCTCAATGCTTTTCTGTGTTCCAGTGTTTCATAACACGGGCTCATTTGATATCAAAGTGTTCGGTGCCCTTGATCATTGAATAGATTTAGCGTTTATCTTCTTTTGGTGATGTAGCCTATGGGCGTAAATCTCAGAAAATTGTTTCGCACGGGGATCAAGGGGGCGTGAGCACGGGACAGCAGATTTATAGCTATACTGCTGTCCATCCGGCTCAAGGCCATGGGCTATCAACGAAATGTAGGAGTAGATATGAATGAATTCTACAGAGTAGTTTTTCATGTTATTACTATATAATTCTCCACGCTCTGTCCAGAAACTAACCCATATTGCATTAACTTGCTTTGTACTAGTGCATATGCCCTTAAGCTTTCGACAACTGCCGTTGTGTTGCTTAATAAGCACCCTCTCTCTTTGCCAGACTCCACTGCCTGTAAAGAGACGGGACGCTTGACTTGCACACGGTCCCCAGTTTCAATGGAGGGTCTGTTTAAAGGGGTGAGCGAAATTAAATGAGCACCTCTTTCTCCTCCGCCTCCCCCTCCTCCCCCAGCGTCTCTCTCCACCGCGGTGTACACAATAGCCGCGGGTGGAGCTGAATACCAATGAGCTCGAGTCCACCCCGGCAACTGCCTTGGGGCACAGCGCGTGTCTTGGGCAGTTTGAAACCACCAGCGAGTAGCTACGTCACCCGTCGACAGCGGCGGAATAAATTGACTTCGATGCGATGGTCGCCGTAACATTTCTATTTCTCTGTTATTTATTTTCTGTGAGAAAAATGACAACATCGTGCAAAGCAACATCGCCATTGAAGCGATACTTCTGAAAAGGATGTAGTCCCAAGGGTTCATTGAAAGATGTGTCAGTTGAATGATGGATATTTGCAACGCTCTGGGTTTACTCCAGTTCATTTTAGTATGCAGCTGCGTTCTTGGGGGATTCATTAAGAAATGAACTAGGGAATTGGATCAATACCTATTTAAAAGAAGAAAAAAAATCCACTTTCTTTTTCGATCTCTCTCTGTCACACACAACTCAACCGTGCACGTGCCTTCGATTTCAGCCCAAGTAATACTGAACGCCTTCTCCAGCGATGCGCGTGGTGCTTATGAATGAGATCTGGCAACCCCTCCAGCAGAAGCAGGCTTACTGATTGCCAGGCTTGCGGGGTGTGAGAGCTAAAAGCTAAATACTATGGATCAGGACTAAGTCTCCAGTAATCCCATTTCACCACAATTCCAGGGGCTGGAATAAGATCTTTTCCTTCAGAGTACAGTCTTCCCACCCCAGCACCCCCCCCCCCCCCATAACCTGCGTGGCCCCCCAAGAGGGGCTGTCCTTCTGCCCCTGCGTCATGTGACCAGGCAATCAGTCTGTCCACAACACAGCCCAGTTGTGTTGACTGACGGCTGAGGACGCCCAGCAGCTGAGAAAGCACTGCGAGCTGCGCGTGTTCACTGGCCCAGACCCCACACCATGAGGGGGGAAGAGAGCGAGAGAGCAAGAGAGCGAGGGGGGGGGGGGGGTATGAGTGTTTGAGTGTGTTTGCATGTATATCTGCACGCACATTTCAATGTTTTTGGTATTGCTGTATGTCTACACAAGTATGTTTGAGTGTGTCTATTTGTGTTCTTATATTGATGTGTGGGTTTATCTGTGTGAATGCATTTGTGTGTGTGTATGTGCATGCTTGTATATGTGGGTTTATCAGTGTAAGTGTGTGTGTGAGAGTCTAAGGGAGTGAGTGAGTGTGATGGGGCAGAATATTTCATCTTTGATCTTTCAAGTCCGACTGTGTTCTTTTCGTCTGTGGTGTTGGCGTACGCATGCGAGTTTGACAACGTGCTTGTTGTGTCTGCCACTGTTCTAGCATTAGTGTGTAAAAGTGGAACTCTCTCTTTTGCTTTTTTGTGATTCTGTGTGTGCACATGCATGAGAAAGCTGGAACCTCTGTGTACGTGTATGTGTGTTTATGTGATTATGTGTGTATGTTAGAGAGAATTAGTGTATATGCATCTAATTTATTCACAAAGGATGCTCTAAACTACTCCCCCTCACTCTCAATCAAATAATGTATCTATTTTTAATTAAATAAAATCTATTTTTATTAATTTGCTCACTCAGGAACTTTTCTCAATTTCTTATTCAAATTATAATGACTTTACAATGTGTAGTAGCCTGTTACAAAAGCAGGCTGTAGATGTGAAACAGATTTCTCTCTTTTGCTATTTATTTTTGTGTTTATTTTTGAGCAGAAGTTGGTCTGAAGGAAGCAAGGGCAGTGTTCTAGAAAGTGCTGGTTTGTATGTAATGGTGGAGGTAACAAAGGAAAATCAAAAGTTGAACTCTCTCTCTCTCTCTCTCTCTCTCTCTCTCTCTCTGTCACCCTCCCTTTCTCTCTCTCTCTCTCTCTCTCTCTCTCTCTCTCTCTCTCTCCCAGACCCCCAGCAGCTGTCTGACTGTGTGTCACCTCTCTGTCAGTTTACTGGGGGAGGGGGTGGGGATATTAGGGGGGGGGGGGGGGCTCCCTGTAGGAGGGAGAGTGGGAGACTGCCGCCTCCTGGAGTTTCGCGCCTGGCTGTGTTGTGTAAACACAGAGGACTGTCGGTCGCGTGTGTGCATTGGGGTTAGGGTCCAGAGGGGCCTGAGGTAGGACCTCACCCCTACTAGATCAAAGCCGAAAGCTCTATTTAGAGCAGTCAGCCTGTTTGCCAGGCCAGTATGTACAGGCATAGCTGCCTCCTCTGGGAAAGAAGAGGTAAGAGCACTATGCATAACAGCACAGCTTTTGTATTAGCTCATAAAAGCATTCCTGATACGTGTGCCAGGGTCCACAATTCAATAATTTCTCACAACAAAAGGTTTAATTGTTCAGTAATCCTATCTGGGAACTGTGAAATCGTTAAGACTGTTGGGTTTCTCTGAAGGATCAGCTCCGTGTGTGTGTGTGTGTGTGTGTTTGTGCACCCGTCTTACAAGGAGACTGAATAATTGACTTTGTCAAATTGTTTCTCAGATTGATTAATTTCAGTTGCTCTCTCTCTCTCTCTCTCTCTCTCTCTCTCTCTCTCTCTCTCCCTTTCTCTCTCATGGTCTTTTGCTGCCCAAGCCGCCATGTTGCCATGCCAATTCAAGGGTACATCACAGGGCTTAGCTAACCGGCTTTTCAGCTGATTTCATTTTGAAACAGAAGGGTCTGATCTATGGCCCTGGGCTTCGAATGATGAGAACGCAGGCTCACTGCCTTGATCTACCTCCAGCAATGAAAGTACTGTTAAAGACCCACCCATGCCCACTGTGAAAACAGACTGGATGGCCAATTATAGTCAAGAAGGTCTGTGCAGTGGTTGTATGGAGTTGACCATATTTGCAAGATGCTCTTGTTTGTTTTCTTACCTGCATGCTGTCCTGTCTCAGGACTCCAGTGTAAAGTACAACACAAAGTAACAGGAAAATGCCTGTTTTTGGTGAAGCTGTTTTCTTTCTCCACAATTTTCAATATATGTCCAGGTATTTGGGTTCTCATCTCCAGTTGAACCTCTTCCTGATCTGGACTCAAAATGGTGAAACACCTGGTTGTTGCAGCATAATATGGATGTGTGTTTTCACACCGTGAATGTAACAGATTGTGGTCTTAGTGGGGGGGAAAAAACACTCTGCCTCCCTCTGCGAACAGGTGACCACAATGACCATTTCCACCTGTAGGGTGGAAAAGTCAGCAAAACAGGCATCTATGTGGAAATGAGCCGTGGTGACCTCGGTTCCCCACCTCCTATCCAGATGGGTGGTCTGAGATCAGTTCAGTTTGTCTATGGGGAGCGTGTGCCAGACCCTTGCCTATATAATGTTTGTCTGGCAGCACTAAACTAGGATCAGCTTCCATAACCCCCCATGACAGTTAGTTTTAGGGATCAGCTGACAAGGGAAGACAGCACACAGGCCCCATATCCTGCATGCTCCAATCTTAACCTTTAAACTTTAACCTTTAACCCTGCCCTCTCTTCACACCTACCCTTCCCCCTTTTCTAGCATAAAAAATAGAAAGATAGGGTCTGAACTGGGAATGGGAGCCTTTAACTCAAGAGGGACCTAGGAAATAAGGGAAGGAACCTTTAATTGGAAAAGAAACTGTGGGTTAGGAGAGGGAACCTTTACTGGAGAGGGAAGTTTTAACTGCATGGGAGAGATAACCCTGGGCCTTTAACCATTAGGGAGCGGGAAGAGAGTTAGGAGATGGGAGTGGGAGATTGGAGAGGAAACTAGGTTAGGGCACTATGAGCTGTCAGGCTGCTTGTTGGCCCTTGTTCTTTATGCAGGCTGTCAGACCCCTGCTGTGTTTTCACCCCCGCCCCCCCCTCCCCTCCCCTCCCCTCCCCATGGCACCGGCCTACTTTCACCACTTCTAACTGCACACGCTGCCTGCTTGCTCTCTGTAGCTCTGCTTATGGATTTTCCAGGTGGAGAGGGAGTGACTGCATGACGGTGAGTGCATGAAGCTGGGCCCGCTCGCCGCGGAGGGTGGGGCAGAGGCAGGGGCAGGGCCCGGGCCAGGTGGGGTGGGGTGGGGGGTTGGTTTTTACAAGGATAGGTGAGGAGTGGAAATGCTGGCTCCTTTCCACCATATCAATACCAGAGCACTTGTCACACATGTCACTCACTCTGGGCCGAGAGTTCAGCTTAGGGTAGATACAAGCATTACCCTGGAGGCAAGCTGTCTTCTATCATGTGTTATCTGACCCTTACGAGACAGATGGTCAAAACAACAGGACATTCCAAAACACACATCAACTTTGCTTTCCTCAAGCCAATGAAAATGGGTTTGGAATTTTGAATGTTTGTTCATTACGTACTGTAAAACTTTTAGACCTTTCTTGGCAGGGCTTTATGAATACGTCATAACGCAGTTATAATGCTTCATGAATTAACTGCTGAGAATATTATTCTGCATGGCTGATGGCACCTGAGTTTGCACTGTGAGATTTACTGGTTGCAAACCTAAAATGGCATTAATGGTTTATGAATACACCCCTGATTTATAAGGTCACTGGGGCTCATTCATCTGCATGTTGCTCAGCGGAAACCCCGCGCTGGGAAATCGGCCGCCTTTGACCGCGTGATTGAGCCCGGTGTGTGCGCCTTTGCCTGTGACCCGTGAGCGTACAGCGCGCGTGTAAACATGAAAGAACATCGCAGCATCAATCCCGCGCATCGGTCCCCCTCTGAATTATTCAGTCGCCATTAACTTCCGACTTAGCGGTCCCAGCTGGGTGCGCGTGTGGGCCGTTTTCGCGTGACTGAATTTGCGATCTGAGCACACACGGGCTGTGGGCTGTGTGTATTTCGTTCTGGGAGAGATCTTTACAGTTCTGTACTTCGATTCCTCGTTCCGACCCGCTGAGTTTCAAGTCAGAAGGATCTGAAATAACAACAAGAGGTCAAATACCATCGCGAGATATGCGCTATTATATTGAATGAACAATGAGCTGCTCAGAAATCAGCAGTGTCAGTGATAAGGTATTTATAGCTCACCGCCTGTCTTGCCTAGAGCATTCATCAAAGTGCATTTTTGCAGCAAGTCTTTGGAACGATTTCTGCATGTGTGGTTGTTCTTGCTGTCTGTCTGTGGAGTCCTTGTGCTAAAGTTTAGAAGTAGGAACATTTCCCTCTATAGCTGCTTCTTTATCATGCAATATTTCCAATTTAATTTCATTTGCCTTAAGTTAAAACAACTTGTTTTTTTTCATTAATGCCACCATTGGCAATATGTGTTTTAGACAACTGAAAATCACAATAATATATAGGATCTGTAAGTCACTTTTTGTCAGGCTTGGTGTTTTACAGGAAGCCTAGTGATTCTGGAACATTGTGAGAACTCCTATAAGAAAGTAATTGCTAATAGTTACACTGGTGGATTTGCATGAATCCATGCGGTTGCAATTAGAAATGAAATGATTGACATATCAGCTGTGTTCAGTCACTGTAGTTTGAGAGGGTTAGATTCTGTGTGAGTGTGTGTGTGTGTGTGTGTGTGAGAGAGAGAGAGAGAGAGAGTAATGAAAACTGAATGGTTGGTTTTTGGACTCATTGACTTCCCAGTTGCAGCAGTGTTTGAGTGCATGAATGGTAGTCTGTGAAAATGAGTGACTGCATATGTGTCCCTGTGTGTGTGTGTGCGTGTGTGTTTCACTGTGTGCATGTATGTCTGTGTGTGTGTTCCAGTGCATGTATCACTGTGCATGTGTGTCATCATATGTGTACATGGCTGTGCGTGCTCGTAGGTTGGTGTGTGTGTCACTGGGCTTGTGTGTCACTATGTGTGTGTATGGCTCTGTGTGTGTGTCACTGTGCGTGTGTGTCACCATGTGTGTGTGTGGCTGTGTGTGTGTCACTGTGCATGTGTGTCACCATGTGTGTGTGTGTGTGTCTGTGTGTCACTGTGTGTGTCTTCCTGCCTGTGACTGTCCTTGTGCCTGTGTTACAGAACAGCCTGCAGTGCGCCCCCTGGGGGCTGATGGCAGCACTGGCGCAGCTGGTGGGGGACCTGAGAGTGGACATGGAGACGGGGTGTCCCGAGCCCCAGGGCGACATGGGAGACAGCCGGTCGAGCTCAGGTACTGTCCCGGCTATCTGCCCCAGCTTCAATCCCCCTGAACCCTGGCCTATGACCTTTGCCCCTTGACCCAAACCAGCTCCTCCTTTGGACAGTTACTGCTACCTTTGGTGCCTCTTTCAAACAGTCCTCCAGTCATTCAGCTGAATCCTAGTTTCACTGATCATGTTTCAAATGTTCACTGATCGATGGCATACGAATATAAGATCAGCAAAGAAGATGATGATGATGTAGGCCTTGGTCCGCAGCGAAACTGAATCGGCCTCCTTTGACCTGAACTAGGATATGACATCAGGGTAACTGCGGGACACACATGCTCATATTCACATGCACAATTATGGGTTGTGGCGAACCAACACTAAAATATGCTATTTCATAGGATCGCTGTCTCTTGCATAAAAATTGAGTACGTTGCCTGCTAAATTGTTGCACTTAAATGTGTCAGAAAACCTAAAAATTGCCATGGTTTTAAAATGTTTTTAATAAATTGTTTCCAAAATTGGGAAACATTAGATGTTTTAAAACTTGATACAAGCAAGATAGCTTTGTACCTGGAGTCTGTACGTTTCAGAACTGTATGAACAGTTTTTGAAATAGTTTCAGAGGGGGTTCAGTGAATTATTTTCACAGCAGTGGATAGTTAAATGTTGAAAGCATAAAATTTCAGTAATTTTTTTTCATGAAATAACAAGATGAAATCTTTGTGACACTGTATGTGTACATGATGGCAGTGTAACGCTGGAGTCGTTGCGGTCTCCCCAGGATTTTACGAGCTGAGCGAGGGCCAGTCTCTGGGAGGTGTGTCCGACCCCTCCATGTACGGGGAGCTCTCCTCCAGCTGCTTGGGGGAGGGGAGGGTGGCCAGCGTGGGAGAGAGACCCAAGTCTGTTGGTGAGTAACCCCCCCCCCCCCAAAAAAAAAATCTCAGCACCATCATCGGGATTCTCACACGTCAGTCACCTCTTGACACAGTCAGACCATGGTTCTCAGGGCCCCACACACAGGAGACCTATCCGACCAATCGGTGAAAGCGATGGGTCCTGACCTGAATAGGCCTGAGCCCTCTGGTTAGTCATAAAAATTCTTTAACCTGGACAGAGACAAGACCACACTGTACACATGCTGTGGCACATCCACCAAGAGACAGAAATGCTTTTTGTACCACACGCACACACACACACACACATAAACACGACCAGTGTGCTGTTACAGTGTGTCTCTCAGTGTGCTCTTATGTCTGAGGGTCTGTGTGGGTGCGTTATATCTGTGTGTTACTGTATGTCTGGGGGTCGGTGTGGGTGTGTTATATCTGTGTGTTACTGTATGTCTGGGGGTCTGTGTGTGTGTGTGTTATATGTGTGTGTTTTTGTGAATTTCTGTGGGTCTGTGTGTGTGGGTGTGTTATATCTGTGTGTTTCTGTATGTCTGGGGGTCTGTGTGTGTGTGTGTGTTATATCTGTGTGTTTTTGTGAATTTCTGTGGGTCCGTGTGTGTGGGTGTGTTATATCTGTGTGTTTCTGTATGTCTGGGGGTCTGTGTGCATGTGTGTGTGAGCTATATCCTCGTGTTGCTGTATGTCTGAGGGTCTGTGTGTGTGTGTGTTATATCTGTGTGTTTTTGTGTATTTCTGTGGGTCCGTGTGTGTGGGTGTGTTATATCTGTGTGTTTCTGTATGTCTGGGGGTCTGTGTGCATGTGTGTGTGAGCTATATCCTCGTGTTGCTGTATGTCTGAGGGACTGTGGTGTTGTCTTAGCTCTGAGGGCGTTTCCCAGCTCATCTGAGCCATGTTTACACTCCACAGGCGACATCTTCATGGCCAAGCGTGATGGGCTGCTGGATCCCTGCCCCCGCCCCATGGTGCCCCGCTCCTTCTCCGCCCCGTATCCATCTCTGGAGGGCATTGCGGAGGGGGCGGGGGAGGAGGGCCCCTGCCCCTGGGGCTCTGGGTACCCCTCCGCCGGGCTGGACGAGGACCCCACAGCGGAGGACTTCCAGGAGGCCCTGCGGGTGGAGAGCTACATCCTGGGCCTGATACAGC
This sequence comes from Anguilla anguilla, assembly GCF_013347855.1. Classification (NCBI taxonomy): domain Eukaryota; kingdom Metazoa; phylum Chordata; class Actinopteri; order Anguilliformes; family Anguillidae; genus Anguilla; species Anguilla anguilla. Next base: position 26,177,699 of record NC_049212.1, read on the forward strand.
GCCGCATCCTCCCCCCACGGCCTAGCAAACCCCGCACCACCCTGGGGCCCGAGACCCGCGGCGTGGCCCGGCAGAGCAGCCTGCGACGCAAGGAGGGGCCCTACGGCCCCGAAAACCGCAACGCATCACCCAGCCTGCCCGCAACGGACGGCCAGTCCTGGAGCTTCCAGGGCCTGGAGGAGGAGAGGGGTGGGGGGCCCGCGGTGGAGGACTGCCTGCCCCCTAGGTTCCCCCTCCCCAGACCTGCTGCTCCGGACTACCCCTGCAGGGGGCTGGACCCCAGCAGCAGCGAGCCCGATTCACCCCAGCGCCTCCACGACTCGCCTCGCACCCCGTCGCCTGGAGAACAGCTGGTGAGCGCCCACTACATCCCCGCCCAGCCCAGCCGCGCCCCTCCCGCCCACCTCCTCCGCTCCGCCCACCGGCCCCCGGGCCCTGCCAAGCCTCACCGGACTCCCTACTCCCCAGAGCGAGCCCTTCTCGCTGGCAGGTCCCGGGCACCTCCCAGGAAGTGCCGGGGCAGCGAAGCGGAGAGCCCCGCCCCCAGGAAGGCGGGCCGGCGGGCGGGCCGCTCGCAGTCGGAGAACAGCCTCCTGGGGCAGCGAGGCGGGGAGCGCAAGTACAACACAGTGGAGCGGGACGGGGGGCGGGGCTCCCAGGCTCGGCCCCGGAAGCCACAGCCGGGGAGTCTGGGATACCGCCGCTGGCGCTCCACCCAGGAGCTGAGCCAGGACGAGGGGGAGCCGCCGGGAGAACAAGCCTGTCGACGCCAGAGGAAGCCCCGCCCTCCCCCGCCGCCGTACCCCTACCCCTATGCCCCGCATGCGCACACTTACCGCCATGGCGAGGGCCCGGAGCTGGCGGCCCCCTGCAGGGCGGAGGAGGCCTACGCCGTTCCTCCCGCGGGCGAGTCAGAGAGCAGCCTCAGTGAGGGCGACTCTCCAGGCTCCAGCTCCCTCTCCACCGACTCCGACGAGAGCGGCGGGTTGGTCTGGCCCCAGCAGCTACCGCCACAGCTCACCACCGCCACGCCCCCGGCCCCGCCCGGCGGCCCCACCCAGCCCAAGGCCTTTGTGAAGATCAAAGCCTCCCACGCCCTGAAGAAGAAGATTCTGAGGTTCCGGACCGGTTCCCTCAAAGTCATGACTACAGTCTGAAGCTCTGACTCCCACATCCTGAAGGCCATTGTGCCTACAACTCCCATCATCCTCTGCCCATCCTTACTTCAGATTGAATCCTCTAATGGGGGAGCAGGCCAGAAATTTAATCTGAACTACCCCTTCTTCTGAAGTCGCATAATGTCAAACTTACGCCATTATTTGGGGTTCCCAATGTACTGGGGTTCCCAATGTCCTCAAACCTGTCCTTGCAAGACAAATTCTAGTGATGGAACCTCATGAAAAACCCATAGGATACTGCCCAGTAATTTAAAAAGTTTAAGATTCAGAGGACATAAGTCAAGGGGAAACATTAGTTTTTCAAGCTGGACTTTCAATTTACTAGCGTGTCTAGCAATGTTCATGTACTAGTGTTGCACAGATTGGCTAGCTGGTCGGCTTGTGCATCAGGCTCCCTAAAGGTGCTCACCCCCACAGTACCATCAATAGACCAGCCCTGAATTCACATTAATTTGAAAAAATAACCCCCAGCACATTTGTGCTTTAATATCACTGAAGACCTGTGGAGAGTTTGTGGCCCCAGCTCAGTCACGACTGTGGCCGTAATGCCAGCACTCCAGAGAGAACATTCTGCGTTTGACCTCCTCCCAGCATGCAATGGGCCGAGTGGCCCATGCGTTCCGGTGTGTCGCCACACCCGTAGATCCCTGTGCGTACCTGCCTGTGGCCTTGTATTTGTGAATGAATGTAGCCTGTAAATAAAGAGATGTTACCTCAACCTGTGTGAGTCAGCTGGACTGAGCTATAATTTGGGATAACTTGGGGGTGGGGGTGGGTAACACCACAACAGCACTGTCCTGCCAAGGGGGTGACAAGATGAGGGGTTTGAGATAACAACTGTTGCCTGGACAATACCATGTTTGGAATGTATGCCCATCAGCACCAAACTGAGCTGCTGAGCTTTAATAGAAACCTGGTGTGTGTCCAGTGTCCGAAACCATGTGAAGGGCTAATCCAGTAAGGGGCTGGGGTGCGGGGCGTGAGGGGGGTGTGGATGGTCAAATGAATTTCCATTCACTCTATTCAGGAAACGCTTAGAAATTAAATTAATTAACTGAAATATGCTTGTCATGCTCTTCAAGGGCATTTCAAGTAATTAATTGAATTTCACATTGTTTTCTGAATTGACTGACCTGAAGTGGGATTTGACCCCCTAAACCCCTGCTGCCCAGCAACGCACAGGCACAGGTAGGCAGACAGCCCCACCCAGGGTCATGCCCAGAACTGTGGCATGCTGGGAGATAAGGGCAGGGGGTGGCAACTCCCTGCGTTGGCACTCAGAACCAGCCTGGCGTGCCTCCGAAGGGCCCCAAGCATCTCTCTGGTGTAAACAATCCGTGCCCCCCAGAGAGCTAATGAGATAATTATCCCCAGCTGGGCCTTAACGAGGCACAAGCAACCTCCCACATGGCCCTCCCAGACACTCTGCAGTCTCTGTGCCACTGACAGCTGATCCCAGACCAGGGAGGCCAGCCTCAATCCTGATCCCCAAGAGTTAATGTGAACAAAGCTGGAACTGATCCAGGACCAGCAGTTTAAATAAAGTGCATCTTTTTTGAGCCTGGAAAAGGCCACTGAGTGAGAGCACACTAACCCTGTCCTACACACATGCACACACACACATACACAAACACACATACACACACTCATCGATTTACACATGCATGTGCACACACACACACACATATACACACAGGCACACTCGCACATAAACCCATTCACCCATGTGTATGTGCACTCGTACATACAACCACAAACGCACATAAATATACACATGCGTGCACTTTCACACACAGGCATTGTACACATGCGTATGTGCTCAAGCACAGTGTACACACTTGCATGCATTCAAAGAAACGCGTATGCCCACAACGCTTACAAGCATTCAAACACGCACGAGCAAAAGGGAGAAGAGAAGATGAAGGTTTTCATTTTCTCTTCAACTTTTCAAAACAGAATGCCGAATGTTCACTTCTCTTTGAGCCACTCATAAATATGCTCTGTACAGACGTTTGCACAGAACGGCTGAACTGTGGTGATGGTGTTCGAAAGCTAAAGCAGCAGGGTGGCCGTTCTCCGGCAGAAGAAAGAGTTTTCTGTAGCACCCCCCCCCCCCCCCCCACTACCCACTCCATCTGGACACAGTTATAGAGACCAGGAACCTGGAGTATTTCCTGTTGAGAAATTGGGGGGTAGGGGGGAGCACGGGGGTAAATTAAAACCAAGAAATCCAGAAACGCAGAGAAACAGAGAAACAGACTGACAAATGGAGAAAGAGCAGAATGAGGGGAAAAATAGAGAAAGGATTGTATAGCCCTTCCCTCCAACATCTGGCTTTGATTAGAGCAGAGGGGGAAGTGGGGAGGGGTGATTGAGAGATGTAGGGGGGAAGGGAATCGGAGCAAGGAGGAAATGATGTTGTTTAGTTTGGTTTGAGCTCCTGTCTGTACAGACTGAGCGCATTCTCTTTCTGTATCAGTCTTCCCTGTTCTTCACTCTCGTCTGGATGAGCTAATGCCAGTCTCGGGAGATGAGTCGTTACCTTCATATTTCAACCACCCCCTATGCCCCGCCCCCTACCCCAACATGCACACAAGCTCTCCCTGTCTCTCCCTCTGTCCTTCTCTCTGTCCTGCTCCCCCTCCTCTCCTCCTCCCCTCTCTCTCTGTCCCAATTTTGAAGAAATAAAATTTATCTTTATTCATTTCCATTTCCTCACTCAGGAACAAATTTCATGTTCAAATTGCAATGACTTTTCAATGTACAATATTACAGATGCAGGTTACAAATGTGAGAATTGACTTTCAAAGAGTTTTGCAAATTAATTTCTCTCTCTTTTTCTCTCCCTCTCCCTCTCTCTCTCTCTCTCTCTCTCTTCACACTCCATTTATGCTGATGCAAAGGAATTCTTAGTGCTTTTTTCCTAATGGATGCATGCCAGAAATTTCCATTTCAGTGCCCCATTTGTTTGAGCGATATACTTTACCAGTACTTGAATGTGACTGGTGCAGAACTTATCCCCCATACCCCCCACCGACTATCACAAACAATGCATGCCATTTGCAGTGGCCATGGTTTTATGTGGAGTTCATGTGTCACATTTTTACTGTGATGAAAGCAGTTTTACCAAAAAATGTGGTTTGATAATATCCTTGTACACTCCCACTAGATAATGTGTTTTGCGTGTCTGGGACAGGTTTTAAATGGATATGCATTGCTTTGCTGAACTGCTGAACAAACGATATAATATAGATGTGAACGAATGACATGTAGAAAAGGCAGTTTGAAAGCAGGAGGCTTCAGATCAGCCATGTGGTGAAAGCGGTGCCTGTGGTGTGCAAAATGGTATGTGCTGAAGGCAATCAGAGGTGTTTGGGTGGGTGGGGGGGAGATCCCCTGCTGTGGGCAGACCTGTGCCAGAATCCCCGTTCAGTCAAAGCCAATGCAATGTCAGAGGCGTGGCCATTCTCAAATATCAGAATGCTTACTGACTCCCGAATGTCAGAGAGCATGGTATTTCTGAAATTCCAGAGGGTGTGGTGATGGTGGTCCAGGAATGTCAAAGATTTCAGAATATCACAGAGTGCGGAAGTGCCAGAATGTGATGTCAAAGGGAACGTCAGTTCAAGGCAAGAGAGGATTTTTGCCTCAGGATTCCCTCTAACCAATGTATCTCTCATTGCATTTGTTTGTTTTGTGCCTCTTAAAACTACTTAAAATAACCTTTGATGAGGTCTCCCTTTTAAAATGTTTTCAGAGACAACAGGTTGAAATAAAGGCACCAAAGCACTAATCTGTCAATCATATTCTCCTGCAATCACAAAAAACCTATATTGACACAGGGCAGTAAACACAAATGTTAAACCTTTTCTTTACAATTTGACAAGTGAGTTTAAGTGATGAACTGGACAAATTGTGTTTCTTCGAAAAGAAAAATAATAATTATTACTTTTAATTTGCGAGTTTAGGACAAAAGTGAATTGAATCCAACCAATATTTCTCAATTAAAAACTTAATTTTTCTTGTAGTTTAGGGGTGTTAAAATGGTGTATTCTGCTTGATAGGAACACGCTCAAGATTCTACCATGTATTTAAACTTTCTTTATGTTGTTGACCTACACAAACAGCTTCCTTTTTTTCAATTTACAGTCCGCTCCCACCGCATCTTTATTGAACAAACACTGCCACCTGCTGGATGTAGCTGTAGGGTCAGAAAGGCCTTTCCAGACATTTAGCAAAAGTTAAGAGACCACGAGGACAACAAACAAACTGATACACTGATTAGAACAAAATGTCAGTTTTGTGCAAGGAATGGAATATGAAAATTCAATATCTTCTAGCGAGTGCAAAAGTATGGTTTGTATGAGATGGTTTGTATGTATAATGCGGTTACATTTGTGTATTGGCCTTTTCTGTCTAAGCATTTAACCAAATTCTGCTTAAGTTGCCTTTTAATCAGGAGAGAATGCAGTGAAAATTGTACCTAAATATACGTTTAAATGGCACAAAAATCAGTAACACAAATCATTTAGTCTGTCTCCATGTGCTAAAGCCAGGTTTACAGCAAGTCATGGCCCCTGTGGGCCCGGCAGCTATTCTGTAGTTAGTTTATTTGTCTGTCTGTCTGTGAACAAATGTACCTGGAAAAGGGTTATTTCGTTATTGCGAAAGGATTACAGCAATAAAGAGAAGTACTTGTGAAGTCAAGGCAGAGAAAGTTACACTTTCCCATTTGCCAGTCAAGTTTATAAAAAACTTTATTCATATCAATGAAATGCTTTTTACTAACAAAAACCTGCCAACTCCTTAAGTTCTTTTCTACTATATAAGCAGTATAAGCATTAAATGGTTGTACTGTACATGAGACAAAATTCAATTTGTTCATTAACATTTGTTCTTGGATAGAAATGTTTAATAATAATGATAATTACCTGTTATATGCCAAACTAAGGTATTTGCTGAAAATGACTAGTCACTTATAATGGTGGGATGTAGCGCAGCCTGGGAATGTGATGAAAGGAGCTAGCGTCAGGATACTGCTACTGTTGTTTGTTTTCTAATTTTCATTCTAAAAAAAACTGGTAGTCTAGTTGTAGCTGTGAAAATGACTGACAGGTCATATGGCCTCGCCACCTCCTCATCCCAGCCTCGCCCCTTAATTTCAACAGCCACACCTCCAGCCCTTACATAGTTTTCTCCTGGATGTTGTCGCTGGTGCTCTTGGTGACGGAGAAGCTGGGCCCGCTGCGGCTGGGTTCCTCGGCCATGAAGCTGAGCATGCCACGGAAGGACTGCCTCATGCTGTCCTTGAAGCTGCGGCCCAGGCACACGTAGAGCAGCGGGTTGAGGCAGCTGTTGAAGTAGGCCAGGCAGAGCGTCAGGACGCCGGCCAGCCGCAGGGAGGAAATCCGCGGCGATTCGTGGGGCGTGACTCGGAGCAGGAAGTCCGTCACGTGCAGCGGGAGCCAGCACAGGAAGAAGCTGACCACCACGGCGCCGATCACCCGCCGCGTGCGCCGGGAACGGGCGCCACCCCCCCCGCCCCCGGCTCGGCCCCTGCGCCGTTCGGGCGTACACCACCCAGTGGCACGCCACGATGATCAGGAAGGGCAGGAGGAACCCCAGCAAGAATTGCACGATATTCACCACCAAGGAGGCCTGTCTGCTGAGGCTGGGCGAGCACACTACCTTGTCGCTTCCCATGCTTACTTTCTGCATGTAGAATACGTGGGGCAAGCTCAGGACCAGCGCCAGGGCCCACGCCCCCAGGCACACCCACCTGGCGTGCCTGGGGGTCCGTCGGTTCTGGCACCACACGGGCCGGGTGACCAGCAGCCAGCGGTCCAGGCTGATGAGCACCAGCAGCAGGACGCTGCAGTACATGGTCAGGTTGAACACGGCAGGAAGAAGCTTGCAGCCCACCTGGCCATAGGGCCAGTGCTGGTCCTGGGCCAGCGGAACCATCAGCAGGGGCAGCGACAGGCAGCACAGCAGGTCCGCCAGGGCCAGGTGCCGGAACCACTGCGAGTTCACTGAGCGCGGCATTCGGAACGCCGTCACCCATGCGACCACAGCATTACCGGGGGCGCCCAGCAGGAACACCAGGCCATAACACACCAGGGCGGCCAACTGGGGGGGTCCTAGCTGAGTGGGGCCCTCTAAGTCTGACCAGGGATCAGTTGAGCAGTCGTCATCTAAGTCAGTGCAGTTGGAGTTGAAAAAGTCGTCGGATGACATCTTCTACAAGGGCCGTAGTGTCACATTCAGAGAAGAAGAGCGGAGCAGAGAGAGAGCAAAGAAATATGTGACTTTACTTTTAATTGTACAGTATTTGACAAAAATCCCAAACTTTCATGTTCTTACTTACTTACAAAGGCAAACATAAATGTGCCTTTCCTTTTACTGGTTGTTAACTAAAATCACTAGAAGAGATTGCAAGTGCACATATGCATGATTACGTCCTTTATTGTGAAATTATTCCTCGTTGTGGCTGCTCTTTCAGATTACAGAAATGTCGTTTAATGCCTTTTTTTTTAATGCCTGTGTGTCAGTCTTCACCACTGCCTCTTGGTTCATTTTAGTTCAGGTCAATGCAATTCATTATATTACATTCCATGAGTAGACTTAGTGGAAGCTTTTATCTAGAGCAACTTTATCCAGAACATCAGCGTTAGTCTCAGGAATGATGCATTACGTTATAGTCATTTATCAGAGGCTCTTCTTCAGAGTGACAAAAAGTTGTAGAGAACTTTAGTGTTACCCTTAAGAACAGTGGTTTTGAAACTCGGTCCTGGGGATGCTGGTTTTGGTTCCTACCACAATTGCAATCGCAGAATTTTAACAAGCTGTTAGTTTTTCTTAATTATGGGTTTTTCATGTTTAGAGGGATTATTTTACCCTTTAGGCCACAATATGTCAAAAATTGTAAAGCATACCATTAAGATAAAACCACAAAAGTTAAAAACCACATTAAGATAAAACCACAAACCAGATACTATTTGATGATGCTTAACTGGGTGTGGTGCAATGCATTAAAGATTAATCGCCGCTGCAAGTGGCTACAACTGCCGATAAAACCCAAATATGCATGAGCACTCTCATTCTTTCCTCCCTCTCCTTTTCACTTGACTTGACCTCCCTCTCTCTTATCATCTCTCAATCACTTCTATTTTTCAGAATCATTTGCTTGCACCAAGTCACTTCCTTCCTCCCTCTCTCTCCCCCCCACCCTCTCTCTTCCGTGCTCTCTCACTGCCCTCTTCGTTTCTGATGTCTATCCTCTTCTTTCCTCCCCTCTCTATCCATTGCTCACTGTCATCTCTTGCCCTCTGTCTTTCAGTTTCTCACTGTCCTCCCTCCACCTCTTGTCCCTCAGCAACCCCCCCCCCCCCCTCCCCGAAGCTACGTAGTGCAATTTTACAACTGTGAAACAGATTAACAGAATGTTCCAACCCAACAATCAGATTACACCACATAAAACTGGATCAAGAGATTATAGCAGGTGGAAAAAATAAATGTATCCTTTATCTTTCTTCTCTCATATCCCAGAGGAGGTTTGGGACATGAAGTCTGAACGGACCCTGTTCAAAACCTGTCTTATGGAAGCAGCTGCTAGGGGCTGTGGTTAAAAGCTAGTCAGTCAATGTCCTGGCAGTAACCCAAGGACCCATTGGTGGACTCCAGCGGATAGGGAGGCTGTCAAGCTGATGAGGTGTTCTGGGTCTGGCTGGTTTGGAGGACTCATGATTTAGCAGACAGGTGCTGGCAGGCAAAAAAGGAGAGGGGAAAGGAGGGAACCATCCAGCCTGTTCTTAGCCAGGGCAATGAAACTCAGAGCTTGACTGGGGATATTTTCAAAAGGTGAAAGGAACACTTTGAGGAACTCCTAAATCTAACAGACACGCCCTCTGTTCATGTGGCAGAGTTTGAACAATCTGAGGGATCAGAGCCCATTTCTGTAGCTGAACCACTGGAGTGGTTGGAGGGCTCCTCACTGGCAGAGCACCAGGGGGAAATGTTGAAGGCTCTGTGTGTTGTTGGAGTGTTGCGACTGACATGAATTTTCAATGCCACGTGGAGGTCAGGAACAGTGCATTTGGAATAGAAGACCAGGGTGGCGGTTCCCATCGTTAAGAAAGGAGTCATTTATGCCAGGAGAAAGGTTATGCAAAGGTGCTGGAAAGATTATGACCGGTAGTCCAACCTCAGATTCAAGAGGAACAATGCGGGTTTTGTCCAGGTCATGGAACAGCGGACCAACTTCTCAACCCCACGCAGATGTTTAAGGGGGATATGGGAATTTGCTTATCCAGTCTATATGTGTTTTGTGAATTTGGATAAGATATATGACCGCGTTCCTCAGGGTATCTTGTGGGAGGTGCTGCAGGAGTATGGGGTGCCTGGGACACTACTGCAAGCCATTTGGTCCTTGTACACTCGAAACGAGAGCTGTGTTCACATTCTTGACATTAAGTCAGGCTCCTTCAATGTGGGTGTCAGACTCTTCCAAGGGTGCGCTTTGTCTCACCTCCTTTTCTTGGTATTCATGGATAGGATTTCAAGGCAAAGCCAAGGTCTGGAGTGTGTCCCGTCTGGGGACGTAAGGGTGGCATCTCTGCTGTTTGTGTATGATGTCGTCCTTTTGGCCTCATCTTACTGTGTCCTCTGATGCATGCTACAACGGTTTGCAGCTGAGTGTGATTCTATTGTAATGAGGATCAGCACCTCCGAGTCTGTGGTCATGGTCCTCCCGCAGAGAAAGATGGCTTGTCCCCTTCAAGTGAGGGAGGAGCAACTGCCCTAGTCGAAGTCCCTTTGGAGTCATTACAGGCACCTACACCTGGGAGGAGAACCAGGGGCAGACCTAGGACACACTGAAGAGATTATATCTCCTGGCTGGCCTGGGATCGCCTTGGGATCTCCAGGATGAGTTGGAGGAAGTCGCTGGGGAGAGGGACGTCTGAGCTGCTCGGCTTGCCCTGTTGCTACTGCAATCCTGACTTCGACTAAACGGTTAGAAAATAGTGTGGTATGTATGGTATCTTGCATGTAGGAGATGATAAAAATGTAATTAAATATGTTAAATACAATTAATGCAGCCATTTGGAAAATGAATAGCCTGTTATTCACATGTAACAATATGTTATTCATGGGACTGTGTTTAGATTGAACACGTGGAAGGTGAGAGCTAAATTTTCTGAGATGTTTCAAGAGATCATCAGCCTGTTTCAGGAGGTCAGAGCTGCACACCCACCTTAGTTAATCAATTCCCAATTAATTATTTTTTTCTGTCAATTCATTGGTTTCGCTATAATTCATCATTTTCCATTTGAGGTTGTTTCACAAAGGATTGGCCACATTTGTCCTGGAGAGCCATTGTGTTTAGTTTTTTTTTTTTTGTCCAAAGACACCTCAAAGACACCTCAAATTTCCTTCAATCATTAGTGTACTACCCTAGAGAGACCTTAGCTTAGTCTTTATACACAGAGAGCACATGTAAAGGCCCAAAATGTTATAATTGATCATAATCAGATTTGTCCATAATGTAATAGAAATTAAATGTAATAAAGCCATAATGTAATACAAATCCAATAACATAATAAATCTTGAAGTTGTAATGTAAGTGCATTTTGTCCATAATGTAATAACGTTTTACAATACAACATGTCAAAGGCAGATGGAACCTGGATTGATTGTTGTTGATGGGGTGTATAAGAATACTAAAGGGTGTAAAGAAAGGGTGTAAAGAAGGGGATGCTGTTCCCATTTCTTGTACAGAAGACCTTAAACATGTGATAAACATTATTGCATTTTGTTCCAGTAGGGATAGTACAAAATTTAAGGTGCCCTCCTACTAGCCTGCAAAGAATATATGACAGTCCAGAAGTACATTTACTTCTGGACTAACATTTCAGGGAAAAGTATTCACAGCTGTTACTTATCTTGGGTATTGTTGATACCTGATGGAAAATATATTACTGCAGCTATAAAAAGCATTTGCCCCCCTTTGACTATTCCTCCTCTCCCCCTTCATGTTTAATTGTAAAATTATAAAATCCTGTGAAAATGAATTAATTTGTAAATGAATTACCTCCTTTTTAATTATATATGATGCTTTGTAAAGCCCCATAACAACGATGTACTGCAGAAGTACTCCAAAGTTCTGCAAAGTATATTGAAGTACCACACTGTGCCACAAAGTATGTTAAAAAGTATTGCTAAGTACCCAAAAGTACCCCAGAATACACAAACATACCCAAATTACAATTCACACCAAAGTGTCCCCAAGTATCACAAAGCACACCACAGTGCCATAAAAAGGCCACCAAGTGTCACAAAGCACATCACAACGCATGTAAAGAATTACAGGTCAAACATGCACAAGGTACCACAGTACTACAAAGTGCAATAAAGAGTACCCCAGAACTCAAAGTAGTGGAGTACAGAGACGTTTCAGTGAGCTATTACATTGCTGTTTGATCTTATTACATTATCTCGCCAAAAATGGGCACCAGGCCTGTAATGTAATAAATTGTCAAAAATCCCATTACACCGTAATTTAAAGTCATTACTGGATATTTATTATTTTATATATGTGTATGTGCGTGTACACATACAATTCAGTGTCACATACATGAACTGGCAGTCACCAAAACCAATCCAAACGTCAAAAAATTAACCAGAACAAACATAATAATAAATTTTGTTTCTCATACACCAAATGTTTTTTGCTATTCGATAACACTTTATAATAGCTGGTAAAAATGTAATCCTGCAGGAATAATAATCAATAGAATAAAAATTAAATTTTACCTCTGCGTCTTCTCCAGAGCTGTGGGTCCTTTGGTGTGTTGAAATGGAGTGATAACACAACTATGCTCCTAAAGCTTGCCTCAATTATTTCAGCAAAGCAGGGTCAGAAAGAAGGAAGTGAGAAAAACTGACAGTAATACAGGTCATGGAGCGGAGCAGTGTTTCTTTATGACGCAACTCTGGAGGATGGGGGGGGCGGGGGGGGGGGGGGGCGGGGGTTGGTGCATATATACTTATGATATGTGTTGCAAGGTCAAATTAAATACTACATTCAAATTATATCCAAATCTACATTCAAGTTACATAATGCAGCCACAGTGCCTGTGCTATGAATCACACCTCTTCGGATACTGCATGAAATTGTATGTGTGTGTGTGTGTGTGTGGTGCCACTGTTACTCATGCACAAATACACAGTTAAAAGCAACATTTTTGGACTGTGCGAGAATTTTTGTAGTTTTTGCTCTGTGTTTCAGCACATTGGATTGTTACTTAAATGAGATTTATTTCTACTGTTAGGCCGAAGCCTGATTTTGAACCGAGGCCATAGAAATGTAACAAAATGCAGAACTGGTTGGAGAGAAAGAGATGATGCAGAGCAACATAAACAGCCACCATCTGAGAAGGAGAAGAGTGCTGACAGTGAGAGGCTTGTCCCGAAAATGCCTATGCAAAACCCATAAAAGGAGAAAAAGGAAAGAAACGGGCTGAAAAGGCAGTTTAACACAAACAACACAGCATCTAAAGAGAGTCACAACTAAAATCAGTAGCTATGGGAAGTGATCGGTTTGGATGATGAATGAAGATAGAAATGCAAGCGTGACGAATTAAGGGTGTCATGATAGAGATGTGTTTATGGCGTGAAGGAACGAGGTCCTAAAAGACGACACAGAAAGGCTGAGAGTTCTTGGAGTAGGACACAGCAGCGAACAAGCGGGAGGATGCGCCCAACGGAGAGCTCGGCTAAAGATTAGCTTCCTGAGGGCAAGTGCCACGTATCATCTGTAGAGGCTGCAAGACTCATCATACCTGCGCTTCCTCACTGTGAACATGCGATTTTTGTGCTCACAATTGAGTTAAGAGGTCTGTTTCAATTCTGACTTCATTCTGTCTAATCTTTATAGAACTATATTCACGTGAAGACTCAGAGCTATAATCGCTGCTGAAGGCAAGGTGGTGATTTTGCGGGGTGAATACTTTCGTAACTGAGAAATGTTAGCCTTCCATTTTAAAAAGCTTGTCCTTAAATAAAAAGTATTTTGGCATTATAAATCTGTTATTGAAGGGATACACATATATTTCCATTCATTTAAGTTTTAAGGTGTATAGGGATAAAATGTGAGAAAGGGAGATGAATACTTTCTGAAGGCACTGTGCTGGTGTCTGCTGAAAGTGCATGGGTGCATGAAAAGATGCCTAATCATTACATCAGGTAGATTTTTTTTTAAATGTCGCCTTCCTGTTTTTGCACATCTTAATCTTTATGCCCATCACAGAATGTGTGCAAAATGTCTAATTCTTGTTAAAGGCAAACTTCTCTTCTTTATTTACCGAATTATCACATCATCTCAGCTTTTAAAGAATATTATTATTTTATTGTTGCCACAGATTATTACAGTACTGTGTCTTAGGAAGCCAGGAAGTTGGGTGTTTAAACATTTAAACAGTACATGTTATTCAGAGAATTAATGTATTCTGTACACAGGTTTTGTGTAAGATATTATAACTTTTGTCTTTTGATAAGTATATAAAATTGCACAATAAATATGTTTTCAACATACATCATAATACCACTCATTCTTCCTTGGTTTTGCTATGCTATGATGTGAAGAAATTTCAGATAATTATGACCTTTCAAACAAGTTGCATCTGTCAGCAAAATAGCACTCTTTGAAAAGAGGGAATGGCCAACAGCAAAACTAGGAAAAATAAATAAACAGTTGGAAAGATTAATTACTTTCTTCAGTTAAAAGAAAATCAGTCTATGTATTTGTCCATTGGCTATTGTGTGAATAATTCTGTGCGCAATGACTTATTTCCATTGGCCTGAGTTCATCAAGTTAGATTGTTTGATCATTTTCTATGACCATTTTCTATGACCAAACTTTTGATGATATTGTGACACTTTACTTGACAGAACAATAAAGTATTTTAGTTTTGTATCTCATGAGGAATTTCGCAATAACACTTCCTCTCCGTGCAAGAAAGATTTGCTTACTGTGCAAAGCTGTAGCTGTTCTTCTTATTGTTGTGTTGTGTTATGTTTTGTACTGTCTGCTGCAACCCCTTGGCCAGGCCTTGAAAAAAAGATCCTTACCCCGGTGAGACTTAAGAAAAGGATAAATAAACCAGTAAACAATTAATCAGGAGAGAGCTGTCGCAGCATCTGATTGCAAAATGGGTAGGGAAATGGTTACCACACTTTGAGGTTGCTGGAAGATAAGCCATTTGTCATTTCCCCACATGTGAAAGGAAGTTCACAGTGACAAGGGTAAAAATAAATGTTCCCCAATTGGAAGTGGGGATCATGCATTTACACTCTCAATGAGAGTTAGTCATTGCAAATTAATGTGGGAATTGAACGTTGAGCATTAAATTTATCTTTAAAAAAACAGACAAAGAAAAAAGGAGTCGACCAATAAACAACATACAATATAATGGGATGTGTGCTCTTTATGGCTGTTCCGAAACTGTTAAGAGCTTATCGGAGTGTTCCCTCTGTATTTCTGTTGAATCCGGTATGTGTTTCTGATAATGTGAAGCTACCTTTAAAGTGTCCATTGATGAGGTCATATTGAAGTTTAAGCGTTCTTAGTTGTGATCAAATATGCCAGGGAGACACCTCCCATTGATCATGATGGTCAGTTGAGAGCTGGTGCACTGTCATGAAGTAAGGTGGGGGAGTCGTTCCTGAAGTCCTCATCTACTGAGAGAAAGACAAAAATGGGAGCGTGGAAGGGGAGGAAAATGGGGAGATGAGGTGAGAGAAAGAAAGAGAGTTGAAGTAGTCAGAAGATACATTATACAGCAAACTGGTGGCTTTCAGAATAATATTTTTGACAGTGGCATTGTGACATTCCATAATAATCATTCTTGGTTCATTACCCATCCATCCATCCATTTTCTAAATTGTTTATCTGTCTTCTGCCTATGTTCTGATGTCCAGTTCTAGTTTGTTTGCCTGGCTAATATATTCAGTGATCCAGGTCTGGTTAATAGGTCAAGGTACGGTTTGGTTTTTCAGTTTTTCAGTATTTTGATCGGCATGTTGATGCTTTACTGCGCTCTGGCTCATTATTTTTCTAAATGAGGTCTGGCAACAAATGGGGTCTCCGGATATATACAACCTGTCTTAAGGGTAAATGATTACAGTGATTAGGGTGTAACTGAATTTTTAATTATTGGTTGAATTCCAGATTATGATTATATATTAGGGCCCCTTGGGAAAGAAAAGTTTGCACTGGCCATTCAGTTGACTGGAACTTTTGATTAGGAAGAATTTGGTCCCTCTTGTGTTGGAGTTTTATGTGCGTTTGTTAAGTCCTCATGGGAATGTTGTGTTTAATTTTATGATTCAGTGATTTCTGTCCTACGTCTGTTTTCTGGGGTCCACTGTTGGTTTGTAGGCCCAATATTTCTAGTACCACAAGTTCTTGGTGAAGGAAATGAGCTACTAAGTATGTTCCTGTTTCCCTAGTATTTTAATGTTGTATATGTGTTGTGTCGGATTAGGTTCAACATTAGGGTATGGGTAAGGGTTTGACTATGGGTTTGGTTTAGGTTTAAGATTTGGTTTAGGTTTTGGTTTAGGATTAGGTTTTGGATTTTGAGTGTAGAAAAGCCCACCAATAAGAGATGCATGCAGCTGGGTGTTGACAATGATGGAGCTTTCCTCTCCCTCCTCCTCTTCATCTGGCTCCTCGTCCTCCTCATCCTCGCCCCAGTCTGCGATATTGCCAGGAGGGATGCACTGCTCCAGGAAGAGGTCCTCTTCATCCTGGAAGTCCATGTCCTCAGGCGGCCAGCGCAGCTCTCCACTCTCCACCTCGCTCACGTCTGTGGGCTCCACCACGATGGAGGGCAGGCGCTCTTTCTCCGGCGGGCAGCCCAGCGAGTCCTCCGTCCCCACCTCCACCTCCACCGGGTCGGGGAAAATCTGCAGGAGAGAGAGGGAGGTGGAGAAGGTCAGTGGGGAGGGTTTGAATAGAATGAGAGGGAAAAGTCATACGAGAAAGGGAGACGAGAGTGAAATATGTAAATGGAAGAATATATGACAGAGGAAATGTTGAGTGGAAAATGAGGGAGGACTGTGAGAAATATGTGTTCAAACAAGAGAGGAGGGGTAAAGGTGTGAGATGAAGAGGGAGATATGTAAGAGAGAGAAAAGGAGGAGAAACAAAGGTAGGGTCAGACTGTTTGAGTTGAATCAAGTTGCATTGAATAAAATTCAATTGAACTGGACTGAGTTCACGTTAAGCTGGATAGAGATGATTTGAATTGAGTTTATTTTGATTTGATTTGATTTGATTTGCGTTGCGTTGCGTTGCGTTGCGTTGCGTTGAGTTGTTGAGCTGACTTGAGTTGTCTGAAAAAGTGGCTGCTGTGGTTGAGTTGTTCTCTGACTAAGTGGCGATATTGGCCCGCAGGCAGCAGGATGCTGGATGCGGGGGCATTGCTGTACCTGGAAGGGCAGTCTGTCCCCTTTCCTGTCCTCTGCAGGCACCTCCATGACTGAGTCCTGGAGCCCGACCACCTCCATCACTCTGAAAGACAGAGAAGTGTGGAGACAGGGTTAGAGATACAGTACACAAGAGTGTGCAATAGAGCACTGTACAATGCAAATGCATACACACTCACACATGCACCCACCCACGCACACCACACATACATGCACACTCACATGCACACAAAAAACTACACACTACATATATATACACACATAAAGCACTGTACTCTGTGTACAAATGTGCATGTACCACACAGGGGTACATACCCAACCACTCACCCTCGCCTGACCCAGCAAGACTCACTCCACTATGTGTGTGTGTGTGCGCGTGGATACTTCCCCATATAAGCACCCTATAGCCAGATTGAACTGTGTATGGTAATCAAGAAGAGCTCAATAATATTTGAAGATTGAACTGTATGTGGTAATCAAAAAGAGCTCAATAATATTAGAACTGGATTACACTAGGATTAATTTTCATTAGCGTCAGATGTGCTTGTGTGTGTTTGTGTTTGTGCGTGTGTGTGTGTGTGTGTACACGTGTGCGTGCATGTGTGAGCACTAACATATCTGCATGCATGTGTGTGTGTGTGTGCATGTGCGAGTGCTAATGTATCTGCATGTATGAATGTAAGTATGTGTGTGTGTGTGTGTGTGCGTGTGTGTGCTTAATGTTTGTGTTTGTTTAACAAATCTGTTTATGTCGGGGGGGATTAGTGGCAGTGAATGGCAGCTCCTCCTCCCGCTCCCTTTCCAGCCAAAGTTCCCACAATCCCATAAAAGCTTCTGTGATGCGCTGGGAGAAACGTGCCACTGGCCGTGTCTCTCCACCGGGGGAGCTTATGGCCACGTTCCTGCGTAACTCCCTTTTTCCCCATCGCTATCGCGTCCGTCAGGTTGCTTCTGCGACGGTCAGAAGCGCTTCAGGACGCAAAGCTTTAGCGTGTATGTGTTAGCGGAGTTTAAAAGCATCTGAAGGACAGTTTGAAATTAAATGCGCTTCCTTGGCACAGCTCCAGTGCTGCTTCCCCGCCACTCCCAGTAATCCTGAACCACAAGGCACAGACTTCAGAGACGGGACAGATGCTGCCCACCTGTCGAGCAGCAGCTCAAGGCCACCGCACAGCGCTGTCTCTCTCTCTCTCTTCGATTAGAGAGTCTTGGGCCCAAACTCAAGATCACTGTGTCAGCTGTTACAGTGAAATTTCCTTTAATGTTCCATGACCAGGAGAGGTAGGCTTACCTATCCTATTATCTCTCCCAGTAAGCTTCTTACCAAGCTAACCAGGTCACTCCTGCAAGGACCGCACTGACTTCACACTCGCTCCAGGACGTTCATGACAGGTCCAGCTGCCACAGAACTTCACTGCAACTATTAGCTCGGTCACAGTGAACGGAAATGCAGCATGTTATCTTTTTTTTAGCAAGTACCCTACCCTCCCAATCAAACCACATCACAACTAGGTCAATAGTTTTAGATCATGCTCACACAAGATTCATAATATATATACACATGCACACACCTACACAAACAAAAATATACTCACATACATGCACACACCAGTATATACTCACATACACACACAACTATATATCACATACACACCAACAGCAATATACGGACGTACACACATACACACATGAACACACACGGCAATATACTCACATAGATGCACATACACACACACACCAAAACCTTCACATGCATACACAAGCATATGCACACACAGACACACCATTGCACTACCATACACACACACACAAACACACACACGCACACGCTTCTTGCTACATATAAACCACTTCCTGCAAATTCCACAGTCATTGCAGTTCAACTGTTATTTTTAAACATGGTTACGTTTTTTCCAGTGTGAAGTATTTTCGCTTGTAAGGGGTTTTGAAGCAGGGTGTTTATTCAATAAAACCGCACAGCCCAGCAACATATTCCTGTCATCAGCCTTTCAAGACTAAATACAATCCAAACACCCTCTTCAATGAATATCTCATGTATCTTTCTATATGACCATATCATTTTCAAGTATGGAGACAGATTCACATTGAAGAAACCAAGGTCGAGCGTCGTTACATTAAAATTCTCAACTCCCAGTCCAGTAGATCTCAACAACAAGCCTGTTATATCTGAAATCTCCCCACACCCCCATTTTCAAGATGTCATATTTTACATTTATCAGATTCATGACCTTTGTGATACCCCTCTAAAATGTTAACTGTAGAGAGTATTCCACACCCTAAACCTCACCCTAACCTTAACCCTAATCTAACCCTCACCTGCTACCACATGGACTTGAGCATGTCAGCACTCGACAAGGTGAGACCCCACAGAAAAAATATAACGACATCTTATTTACATATATACATATAGTATGTATAAGGAAGGGAACCTTAGGTAGATTTCCAGGACAGGGGTTGTTTTGAAGGCGATACTGATGCGGTAGGTGAGAGGAAACTGGTTGCGCACCTACACACTGTTTCCCTGCGACAACCCACGTGGAAATCGCCAGAACTCTGGCCCAGCGGTCAACCAATCCCACATCAGCTTTTCACAGTGGCTGATGTGTGAGTCACTCGCACACACTTCACTAGCGGTGTTAACGCTGCTCTTTTATTGTAAACAAAATGCTGAGTTGCAGAGATGGCTTCAATGGCCCCGTTCAGAATGACCATCGCCCCACACCAGCCAGAAAACCCTCCCATAGATCTCAGGGGGGTGTCACCTGAACCCTGCAGATTACCTCCCCTGCTGGACCCCATCAGCAGGGTGATTAACCTGATCTGATTCCACTAAAGCAGAGAAGTAAATGAACGGCATGTTAAAACACGGTTAACAGTGTCATCTGCTCAGAATAAGGGCATATGATGAGATGGGAAGAAGAGGCATCTTGTGCAGCTCACTTCATCCTGTACACCACTATAATTCCCTGCCCCCACCCCCCCCCCAATCCATGTTACAGACATCAAGTTCTATCGTCTCCCAGACCACTGCACATACATATACACATACAAAATGCACTAACACGCTCTTACACACACTCAAACACCGAAACACAGCCATACACACACACACACGTTCACACAGGCAGTCTCTCAACTCCACCTGTTTTTCAGTGGATAGAAGCTTCCCTGTCACCTCAGGTGAGGGCTTACCCATCGCTGGCAGGACAGCCGTCTTCGTGTGCCACTCTGGGCAGCAGTGGGGGGGGGCGTGGGGGGCGCTGGCAGGGAGTGGCAGGTGCCCACGCAGCAGTCACCCTCAGCCGGCCCCGCGGGGGGGCAGCTCGTCTCCAGGGCGATAGAAGCGTGGGGTGCTGGAGCGTTTGAGCCGCTGTTCTCGAGGGGGCGGGGGAAAGAGGGGTGGGGCAGGGGGGGTGGGGTGTCGTCCTCCTGGCAGTGGACAGCAAACTTCTTCCGTTGCTGAGGAAGCGCAGGGATCCACAATTCCACAGAGTTCCTGAGCACTTCTCCTGCCTGATTCCCAGCCAGCTCTCCTCCCTCCCTGAATCCCTCTCTTTCTCTCTCTCTCTCTCGCTCTTTCTCCCTCTCCCTCTCCCTCCCTCTCTCTCTCTTTCTCTCTCTCTCTTGCTGGCAGCTTTGCAGAGCAACAGGATTAAAGCCTCTTTCAATTACAGCAGCCGGGGTGAGTGATGTCAGCTGACCCCATCCGCCACGCGGCCGGAGCAGGCAGCGGATGGCACCGGGGTGGGGTGGGGGGGGGGGGGTGTGGCGGGTGGATGGGCAGAGTCAGGGTCGGAGGCATTGGGGTGCAGCACAGGTGATGGCAGTCATGCCACACGCATGTTCTAACCGCCGTAGCGATGAGGCGAGGGTTCACTACCTGAGCACGACTGGGCCTGCTCCCCTTCACTGACACTGTTCCGCACGTTCATTAGCGCTGTCACTGACGTCACAGAGGATTTTGGACAAATCAGGGAATTAGCCTGTGGATAAAGGCCTTAGAAGCTGAGCAGGTGGGGGTCGGGGTTTGAGGGGGGGTTTGGGGGAAGGATATATTTAGCAGCAGAGGCAGGGCACGGTAGTGCAGGCTTGTCAACACAGCCACAGCACCTAGTTCAGCAGTAATCCCAACACCGGAACAATCTATTGTAACTGCTAGCCTCCACCTCTGTACGTTAGCTGCTCTGGATAAGAGCATCTGCCAAGTTATTGTGGTGTAAATGTAATGTCACTAGTGTGAATCATACTTGTGATACACATACAAACCTACTAGCACGATTGTAGAAACTGTAAAAAGGTTTCAAATTTACTGTCCTTCAAAGAAAGATTAATGTCTCTCATTCAGCTTAAACCATGTCCGTATGTGTACTTATGTATCAATCAAAATCAACAAATTAATAAATCAAATAAAATATTCTTATTTGGAACGCTTTGAGATAATGACAAGATTGCAAAACAATCTAGATTGTTATAATATGCAAAAAGGAAATTACGAATTGGCAGAATATCTCTCCACTATCAGAGATATGAAGCCAAATCCTTACTAAATACAGAAGTGATCACACCCTGCCCATTGAAACAGGAAGGAACAAAAAAACCTTTGCCCCAAACAGGAAAGAACATGTAATGACTGTGAAACAGGAGAGGTTGAGACAGAAATATACTCCCTTCTACACTGCAATGAATATGTAAATATACAGAAATTTGCAAGTTCTTCGAAAAAATAAAATAATACTTCCAAATTTTGCCAGAGAGAGATAGAGAGAGACTTTGACTTTTAAAAAACCCTTTATTTAACATAACTTTAAACAAAGGGCATTATAAATAAAAAATAGAGAAACAACCCATATCGATGACCTTATATCCCACCCAATTGAGCTACCCCCAAACAACACCAACCCCCATACCACCTACAACATAACCAGAACATTAAAAAAGCAAGAAAGAAAAAACAAAAACAAAAAAACAAATTTTGCCAGAGAGAGTGTGTATGTGTGTGTGTGTGTGTGTGAAATGAAAAGCCATTCCAAAACTGATCATGAGAGGGCGCCAGAGCAGTGCTGTACAGTTCTCCTGCCTGGGGACTCACTGCCCAGTTAGGGAGCAAATGCATTTCCCTAATCTACTCCACATAGCAAAATTCACCACTCAACAGCTGGGTTAACCAAAGTCCAAACTGGTGTTCATTGTAACCAGTGAAACAAGATATATGAAACAAGTGCAGAGTTTGGTTCTATAGGGGGTTGCACGTTTGATTCTCTGCTGAGGCACTACCCTTGTAGCCGTAAACTAGGTTCCAAATTGCTTTAGAAAATATCCAGCTAGTGTTAATGGAATGTAATATGCAATGGATATGTAAGGAATGTAAGCTGCTGCTCTGGATGAAGGTGTGTGCTTTATGCCTTAATTTAACATCATTTGACTGGTGTTAATGTCACTGAAAAGTGTTCTTTTATGCACATCATTTTTCCGGGTGTATCTCACCACCCGTCTAAGCCCCTCCCGGCACTCGGCACCGGGACCCGACCTGCAGTTTGGGGGCCGCTGAGAGAAAGACGGCGATGGGGGCGGGGGCAGAGCGGGCACCCGCGGCTCTGTGCAGCTGCACACTGGTGTTCAGCGACGGGCGGCGGGGCCAGACAGAGCCTCATTGTTCCCGAGGTGGGGGTCAGCTGACCGCCACATCGTTCCGCCCACCCGTAGCCGTGACCGCTGTGGCGCATTAATGGTGTCCTCTGAAGCCTCACATTTCGCATGGTGGAAAAACTTTCAGAAACCCGCTATCAACATGTTTACATATTATGACACGTTTGAGGTGTTATCAGCTTATGAGAGCGGACGTTTCGGTTGTGGTTACGCAAGATAAAAAGGAAATTAAGCATACAGTCTTCTGTTCACGGTTTTTATTATCCGCCCTGTGCTCTACATTCTGCACACTGAACACTGCACACTATGTACTGCACACTGTACACTGCTCTACACAGGCCCTGCAGGGCAGAGAGGGTTTCAAACATGCCGGTGTTCTCTCCTGCAGGGCATAAAGGGTTATTAAAAACGCTGGTGTTCTCTGCTGGAAGAACTGTGCCCCCCTTACCCTTTAAAAGCATTCTTCTGTCAGCTGCTTTGCCTCAGGGAAACACACACACATATATACACACACACACGCACACACACACACACGCACAAGCACTGGTACACACACACATAACCGCACACATACCCGTGTGCGTACATTCACATGCACACATAGAAACACACGCACACACATATGCGTACACACACGCACACATCCACCTGTCCATACAATCATGCGTCCATACAATCAAGCAGACTTTCACGTAGGCACTCACATGCACACGTGCACCTACACAGGAACACATGCATGCACATGCACACACATTTTATGGAACAAATTTCCTAGGGGAAGATCTTATCATCGGAAAGCCTGCGTCTTTTGGGAGAGACTTACAGGGTAGGGGTAGGTGCATAAATAGATAGACTAAAAATGGAGGGGGGGGGGAGCTGGACCTGTTGCTGGATGTGTTTCTAAACAAACAGAAAGTGGGAGCAGGAGTGGGAGGGGTGTGGTACTGTATCTGCTCAAAAAGGAAAAAAGAAAGGAGGAGGACATTTGGGAGGAGGGAAAGAGGGAGAGAGAGGCAGAAAAGAGATGGACATGATGTAGACAGAAACAACACTATATATATAAAGGAGAAAGAAAGAGAAAAAGCAGTGTGATTACAAGTGCGTATCTGCAAAAGGAAGCCAGGAGAGAGTGGACAGACAAACGAGTGCTGGGGAAGCAGAGGAAAAGAGCTGGGAACAGAGGAAGAGACACAGGCAGGACGGGAGAAGAAGGGAGACCGGAATTAGAGAAAGGAAAGGAGAGAGAGAGCATGAGAGAGAGAGAGAGAGAGAGAGAGAGAGAGAGGGAGAGAGGGAGGGAGAGAGCGTGAGACAGCTGCAATAAAGAACAAGTAACAAGTGGAGTCAGTTGAACAGAGAGACAGAGAGAGAGAGAGAGAGAGAGAGAGACCAAAAAAGGACTGAAGCCAGAGCAGACTTGACAGACGCTGAAGAGGAAAAGCAGGAAAAGTGAGGAAAAGAGAGCAAACGAGTGGGAAAGAGAGAGAGAGAAAGGAGGAGAGCGGTCCATGTTCTACTGTCAGCTGGATAGGCAAAGAGGGAAAGAGAGAGAGGAAGAGAGTGACAGAGGCAGAGTAAAGAAAAAAGCCAGAAAGGCCGAAGCACAGCCGAAAGTGAACCGGAGAGAGAGAGCGACAGTGCGACAGAGCAGAGGGAGGTAGAGCGGGCGGGGGAGCGGGACGGCCGGTGAGGGCACGATGCGGACCCTGCGGAGCTGCTGAGGCCGGCGCTGGGGTGGGCCACATGTCGACGGGCACTGACCCGCGGGAGCTGGCCCTGCCGGGCACGGGGACGCACGGGCCAGTGGGGCTGCAGACGCTGCTGGACCTGCTGGTGGGCGTGTACCAGGAGTTCCTGTCCTCACCCTTCACCAGGGAGAAGTTCGTCTCGGGCTTCCTCAAGTGGGGTCAGTGCTGCGGCTCTCAGTTCAGTGATGTGTTATAGGACCACCAGAGCAGCATTGGCAAAGCGTATGCGTAACATGTACGGTAGGAAGTGTTACACATTTACCTGTTCCACAATACAGAAGATAACATAATTATGGCAATGGCATTAGAATAATAAATAAAAATTAACAATGACAATAATAATAATAATAATAATCATAATAATCATAATCATAATCATAATAAATGAATTAATAAAAGTTCAGATAAATAAAATGAATAACAACTATCCACACATTTGGAACCACAAGTTACACCATTGTACTGTTTGAATTGTTTCACGCACTGCTTTGCATTATATTCAGTTTATGTTTTCCATTTTTTAGCAGAGGCGTAATGCGCTTCCTATGAGTCGAAGTGCACAGGTCCAAAATTAACACTCTGTTCAGCCCAATGCTTCTTTTAATTGTGCCATTAACAAATTCCACAAACCTGAGAGCGAGAGAAGAATTGAAAAAAGGGTAACTAACAGTGATGATCCGCTGTTACAGCGTGTCACCTGTCCACTCAGTCACTCTCACACAGATGGCTGTGTGTTTCGTGTCATACTGTAACTTTGATAGACAAGTGACACCGGTGAAGTTTCTAATGGTGGTGTAGTGCTGCTCTTGCAATGGAGTTAAGTATTACCCATGGGGCTGTACTTCTTATTTTATATAATGCATCTATTTCCCACCTTACTTCCCTACTGCAGAAAATGATTTGGAAACTAAATGGGAGTGTGTACATTCATCATCATGGATGGAAAAACATTCCAATGTGAGGTCTTGAGTTGGTGAAGTAAGATATTCAGAGATGGAAATCTTGCACATTCTTTTTGTGGGATGAAATACTGCACTTTTTCTCATGTCTCAGGGCTAATTCAAAATTGACTAATTGCTCCATCTGTCAGATAAGATGTTAAATATCTGTCAGAGAGCAGTCATATCTTTCATAAGATGCGATAAGGACAGAGTCCAGGTGGTAGGTCATTTCACTATTTGACATATTGTGATGGAAACTTTCATATAGCTTGTCCTTAGTTTCCTGTGAAATAGCTTGGGTATTTCCATGTAACAATACTGATATGACACAAAAACTAATGCTAAAACAGAAAATAGCAATGGAACAACAAGAAAGAAGTAGGCATTCTGTATTTTCCTGTTGTGAGATTTTAAGTTCTGCTGAAAAAAGGTATAGCAAATGTTTCCATGGAAATTGCCTTCTTATGAAACCAGGAAGGAAACAAAGTATGAAAATGGTGTGAAATACATTTTCCTCCCCAGAATCTGTAAATCAGAACTGAGTTATGCTCAGTAGCACATATGCGTACTTGGGGTGTGCGCACACATGTGTATCTATATATGCATGTGTGTGTGTGTGTGTGTGTGTGTGTGTTTATATGTGTTGGCAGATGATTAGACGGACATATGGACAAAGGACACAGCTGCAGGCTGCAGGCAGCAGGCAAGGTCATGAAAGCGAACACCACACAAATCCAGTGTGAGCTGTGTGGATATTTCTGAGAGTGTCAGTCTGTGGGTCCCACAATTCCTAGGCCACGCATCAATCCCACAGTGCATCTGTCCTGAGGTGCTGAGAGCCCGGTGTGTGTGTGTGTGTGTGTGTGTGTGTGTGTGTGTGTGTGTGAGAGTGTGTGTGCGTGAGAACAGTAGCAGAGGGGCAAGTTGACAGAGGCATCTTCTCCCTCCATTGTGAGGTGTGCCTTTCAGTACATTAATATTATTGAAACGGTGGAGATATTGAGTTTCAAACATCACTGACCTACGCAAACAGACACAGAGCAATAATATATGCCTTTCGTTATTTATTTTCTGTTCAGACCTTGCAACTTCCATGGGTTACAGGGCTACAGAGCTACAAGCTGACATTACACTCATTCCTTAGCATATCCAGACAACTGGAGCCTTCCTGGCACAATGTTCAGCTGTGTAGAGGAGGAGCAGGTGAGACCCTGTGACTCAGTGACCCTGCCCTCTTACAGCTAGGGCAAACTGTGAGATTAGCTCTACTAGCTGGGGACCTTGGTCTTCAACTTAGCGAGCTCATCTTACTGCTAGCCCCTGCACTGCTGCGCCATGTGAATGTTCTCAGGTGTATGAGACTACCTCACTGTTAGCTCTAATTTTCTAATGTGAGGCCTTCTGGGACAAGGTTGGCCATCCATTGCCTTTCCCACTGCCACGAGGAAGGAAGACGTTAAACGTTTGCTTCCTGGCTCAGACAGGAAGTGCGTGTTTGGCCTTGGCAGAGAATGACTAGGACATCCACTTGGCTTGGGCCTCTCAGATTGATGTCTGCTGTCATTTTGCTCACAGATAAATGGGAGGATGGAGTTTGGTAGTGTGTACCTTTCAGCCTCCCCCTGCTTCTTTCTCTCAATCTCTTTTGTTCTCTCACTTTCTTTTTCTGTCTCTTCCTCCATATGACCCTGGCTGTTTTTGTCCGGCATCGTTTTTTCTCAGTGGAACATTGGCGGGGTTTCTCCTGTGATGAGTGGATATGTTTGGACCAAAGGCCCTGAGAGCCAACCTCTTACCGTGGGTCTCAATTTCCTTTTTTAAAATATATGAAGAACATGGCTGTAATAAAACATTTTGAGCCTGATTAAACAGAACAGAGGGGCGAAGCTGGGTTTTCACAACCAGGAGCGGCAGCTCTGGCCACGAAGGAGCATGTGCTTGGAGAGAAAGTTTGGCCCTGACTTTCCTCTGCTGAGATGGAGAATATCTTGGCCTCGTGCTTTTGGAGGGTGTTAGAGCTGGAAGCTGATGTGAGCAGCTCTGAGGGGCTGAGACTCTGGGTAATATCTGACGGGGTCTGTGCATCTGTGTGTATGTGTGTGTGTGTGTGTGGATGGGTGTGTGAGTGTGTGTGTGTGAGCGTGAGTGTGCATGTGTGTATGTGTGAGTGTGTGTATGTGTGTGTACATATGTGTGCATGTGTGTGCACGTCTGTGTGTGTGCGCACGCGCGTGTATGTGTGTGTGTGTGTGTGTGTGTGCGTATGTGTGCATGAATATGTGTGTGTGTCTGTGTGTGTGCATATATTGTGGAAGTGAGATGAGGCAGGGGAAGGGAAGCTCTTTCCCTGGTTCCTCTCAGCAGAGCGCATTTCCATGTATGAGCCTGGCCATCGAGCTGTTTGTTCGGCTGGCAGGCGCCCTGGCATCAGGCCACCAACGCGGGGATGGAATTAACAGGGCAAGCAGAGAGAGAACCACACCACCACATCAAGCTTTCTGCCACGTTACTGTCCTCCCTCCTGACAGAGGGCGTTGTTCGCATGGGAGCACCTTTTACACTGACCCCTGCAGACCAGCCATTACACCTGTTAGACCAAGTAGAGCACACACACACACACATACAGCACAGGCAAACACGCACACACATGAAGGAACGCATACATACATGTGCCCATATATTTACGCACACACAGACACACCAAAACCTGATGAGAAAAGCTGCAGAAAGAATCCCGTAGATTTTCAACCTGCCACTATGTAGTGTTAGCACACTGGACTATGGGCTAAAGGGTCCCACCTGAGGCACGTTAATGTTGTCACAGAAAACAATCTGTCTAACTGTTCACAAAACATGTGCAATGTGCACATTTCTGGTGAAACAAAATACGGTGCATAAAAGAGAAGAGAGCCGTCTTAGTTTCTGACCACAGCAGGACCATACAAGACGGTCCCACATCTCGTGTGCTGTGCCCTGTTGGCAGCGGTTGGGACCGGGGCTGGTCCAAACCGCCCAGAGGGCCTCGACAACAGCCAGGGCAAACTGTCACAAGACCATTAAGAAGAGCCAGGAATAACAGCAGGCCGGAGGAAAGGAGCCTCGCATAAACAAGTGCTTTCAGGGCAGGAAGACTCGCTGTTACAAGGGAATGTTTTGTTTTTATTGCAAAATGCCAGAGTGCTGAGTGGAGTGGTAGAGTGGTAGAGCAAATTTCTTTCCACAAAAACAGTTTACCCAGTTGACCTAGAAAGGGTCGGCATAATGCTGGAGGGAGAGGGAGGAATGGAGAGAGAGAGAGAGAGAGAGAGAGGAGAGAGGAACAGAGAGAAAGAGGGAAGGCAAGCAACATCTCAGCCCAAGAGACACAGAGTGACTCCTGGATATCTGTAATGGTAATGTTGACTGCAAATATAAGTGTAGCTGATCTGTATACATATATTGTAATATGTTCCTTTGTTTGTCTTACATTTCATTGGTTATGGGGAAATAATAGAATAACTATCAGTGATACAGTATGTGGTCTTAAAATGTTCCTTGGGCTGCTGGATGGCTAACCCTATTTGGGTACTGTCCTGGTGTGTGTATAGACCCCACAGTCTGATGTTGGATGGGACTGAGCCAGTGGTTACTGTGGCCAGCAGCCACCGCAGGGTGACATAAAAGTAAGTGGCTCTAGTGCAGTGGTCTCCAACCCTGGTCCTGGAGAGCTACAGGGTCTGCTGGTTTTCATAGTGACTCTGCACTTCATGAATCTATTAGAGCAGTTGATTGCACAGTTAACTCAACTCACCTGGTGTCGGGTCTCAATTAGGTGCTGATTTTAAGGTGAAAACAAAAACCAGCAGACCCTGTAGCTCTCCAGGACCAGGGTTGGACACCACTGCTCTAGCATCATCCAGGGATGGGAGGGTTTCAGTCAGTGCCTCATCGCACAGCAGCGACCCCTGCTGGTCATCCAGCCGCCCACGCATCCTCTTGTTCAGCCATTCGTGAAATGTCTTCCTGCAGCTCATGTCTACACAACTCTGGTGAGAGAGGGCAAGAATATTCACAGTCCTGGAATACTTGCATTAAAATATCTCAGCCTATTCTTAGCCTCTGCTCTTCTATTTCCCCTTTCTACCCACAAGCTGCTTTCAGAACTGATCTCCTCTTTGGCCTCATTTGTATTTCCCCCAGATGCGCGGGCTGCAACTTGGGAGAGAATTCCGGACATTCCCCCTGTCTAATACCCGCTCACAAATCCTGGAGTACCATAATTTGCTTGGTTTGTGGTTGCTCTTATCCATGGCAATTTAAAAAGCTCATTATGTACATATCTTCCATTTGTAACAGCTGGATCCCAACTGAAGTAATTCAAGATTAAGTGTTTTGGTTTAGAGAACAGCATTAATAGCTCACTTGGAATGTGACCTTGTAAACTTCTGGTTTCAGATTCAGTTCTCTAACCACTATGACCCATTTATTTATGGGAAAGACCCAATGAAGTGGTTGTTAAACATAAGCAAGTTAAATGGTTTGATGACTCAATGAGAGAGAGGTCTATTTTCAACAGCAGAGGCATACATTTAAAATACCCAAGAAAGCAAACAAGTGCCTATCTATTTACAGAGCATGTTCACACGATGAAAGAGTAACCTGTTACCCTCAGCAGTGTGATACATTTGGCACCATGGATAACAGAGGTCCCCATCTCCTTTCTCCTCTCCTCCAATCACAGCGGAGCCCCTGGTGAGACAGGTGAAGAAGATGCGAATACAGAAGGACGACTTTGACATCCTCAAGGTGATTGGCCGCGGAACCTTCAGTGAGGTGAGGAGGTGGGGCAGTACGGTCCTATATTCTTTCCTCCTGTCCATCCATGCATCGTGGCTCATACTTTGTTCGCCTTGGCCCCTCCCCTCACACCTGCAGGTTGCCGTGGCGCGCATGCGCAGCACGCAGCAGGTCTATGCCCTGAAGATCATGAACAAGTGGGACATGCTGAAACGGGGGGAGGTGAGAGATGGCCACGTCCGCACAGTCCAGTCCATGTCTGGGTTGTGTTCCAGATGAAAACATTTTGCAACCCTAATGGCATTTCCTCTAAAAACAGGTTCCTGATGGGCTGCACTATCCGCTGGTGTTTTGTGTTTCTGCAACTAAGTGATTATTTTAAGTCATTGATTGGCTATAAAGTCCACACACCTTGTGCGTGTGTGTGTGTGTGTGTGTGTTCCTCCACAGACAGCATGTTACCAGGAGGAGCGGGAGGTCCTGCTGAAGGGGGATCCACTCTGGATCACAAAGCTCCACTACGCCTTCCAGGATGACAACTACCTGGTAGATCGCCTATTCCCTGGGTGTCCCTTCATCTGCACCTCCTGTTAACTGCTCCTGCACCTCCCGCCTGCTGCTCCAGCACCTCCTGTCTGCTGCTCCTGCACCTCCCACCTGCTGCTCCAGCACTGCTCCTGCACCTCCCATCTGCTGCTCCTGCACCTGTTGTTTGCTGCTCCTGCACCTCCCACCTGCTGCTCCAGCACCTGCTGTCTGCTGCTCTTGCACCTTCCACCTGCTGCTCCTGCACTTCCCACCTGCTGCTTTAGCACCTGCTGTCTGCTGCTCCTGCACCTTCCGCCTGCTGCTCCAGCACCTCCTGTCTGCTGCTCCTGCACCTTCCACCTGATGCTCCTGCACATCCAGCTTGCTGCTACCAGCTGCTGCACCTCCCACCTGCTGCTCCTGCACCTCTCATACAAAATAACAAAATTAAAAACATACATATGGTGGCAAGCATCCTAGTGTGGTTTGCTTTAACACTAATATAAACTCTTTAGATGCTGGTAAAATTTGAGAATGCCCCAGAAGATTCCTGAGAATTTATCACTAACAAAGGTGTCATGAAACAAATCTTATTGAAAAACTTTTTAAAAATTTGTTTAGAATATTGATGAGAATCAATGTTCATTTTTAGCATCATTTTTAGAGCCAATTCTGATTGGATACATGTATTACATGATAATCCTTGAGTGATATTCTTCCCATTTTTCCACAAACAGCTCAAGGTTTCCTTACAGATAAGCAGTGTTTGACTTGGTGTGTGTTTAGTACTTCCTGGTATCCCACAATGCTCCACTCTGAGTTGTGAATGGTGGATGTTTATAACTGCACTGTGCTTAGCCCAGCTTTCCTCGTTGGACATGGAATGAATGATGTCATTAAAGTGATCTCCCTCACCTCAGTACCTGGTGATGGATTACTACGTTGGCGGAGACCTGCTTACGCTGCTTAGTAAATTTGGGGACCGCTTCCCTGAAGACATGGCTCACTTCTACCTGGCTGAGATGGTCATGGCCATCAACTCTATCCACAGACTGGGCTACGTACACAGGTAATCCCTACCACACAGGTAATCCTGCCACGCAGCTAATCCCTACTACACAGGTAATCCTGCCACACAGCTAATCCCTGCTACTCAGGTAATCCTGCCGCACAGCTAATCCCTACTACACAGGTAATCCTGCCACACAGGTAATCCCTGCAACATTGATTCTGTGAGCAAGTCGCCTGTTTGTTTCCTGTTT
The DNA here is from genome assembly GCF_013347855.1 of Anguilla anguilla. Lineage (NCBI taxonomy): Eukaryota > Metazoa > Chordata > Actinopteri > Anguilliformes > Anguillidae > Anguilla > Anguilla anguilla. Next base: position 26,209,288 of record NC_049212.1, read on the forward strand.
ATAAAGTCAGTGGTAGTCATTAGACAGAGGATTGATTGTGTATTCACTGTGTGTAAAGATGGTGTGTTCTATCGTATTAAACGGGGGTTGACTGTTCTCTCGCCCTCCAGGGATATCAAGCCTGACAACATCCTGCTGACGGCCGGGGGCCACGTGCGGCTGGGGGACTTTGGGTCCTGCCTGAGACTGCAGAAGGACGGAATGGTGAGGGGGGGAGGCCCGGGGGGGGAGGCTTGGGGGAGACAGGCGGCGGGTGTGGTGCAGGGGACATCGTTTACCTCAGCGGTGACCATAACTTACTGACAATGACCAGCACTGATGAGTAATGAGAGGCATTGACTGCCACTTCGACCGCCACTGACCCACACTGACTGGTACTGAACAGCCGACTGCCACTCATACTGAAGAGCACAGAACAGGACTGACAATGGTGATGAGCGTTTGACAGTCAAGAGGACTTACCACAGTATCCGCAGAGACATATAAGCTACAGTACATTTGCGCACACCAATCATTCAGAGAGCTGACAGTTGCAGTTACTGAAATAATGGCCTGGGCTACATCAACGTTTGTCCTTCATTTAACACAGAAGTTAGATTTTTCTTCACGCAAAAAAAGAACCTGGTGTGATTAGCAAGTACAGTAATCAGCAAAGCTAATGTGCCAGCCTGTTTACGAAGAAAACAAGACCATGCTTACATGTATTCATAAACTGAAGGACAAATGTGGAGTGAATTGAGGCCAATGACTCATGGAGCATCAGACAGCTGCAGGGCTTGAGTCATGCAGACGTGTCAGCATGTGCTGGGATCGCTAGCGCGCGACTGGTGTATCGCTAACACTTGCCATTACACTTCTTGTGACGCATGCCTGTTGCTGCATCTCACCAGACAATAATAACAATCTAGTGTATCTATGAGACCTCACCAATGCATGACAGTTAGAGCTAAGAATGGGGGCTGCATTATCACTTTTCAAATAACTCTGTCATGGCGGGCAAGAGAAGACAGGTTGTTTTCATGCACACGGCATCACTTTAAAGATCTGTACGAAAGCTCCAGTCCTGCCCCTCTCTCCAGGTCTACTCGTCCCTGGCGGTGGGGACTCCAGACTACCTGTCCCCTGAGATCCTGCGGGCCGTAGAGGGGGGAGGGGGGTATGGCCTGGAGTGTGACTGGTGGGCGCTTGGCGTCTGCGCCTACGAGATGCTGTTCGGGACCACGCCCTTCTACGCAGAGTCTCTCACTGAGACCTATGCCAAAATCATCCACTTTCAGGTACAGGAGACAGACTGCTAGCACATATACCTGTGTATGCAGTCTTATTAATGCACAATCATTCATACTAGCCTGTGGATGTGTACACTGACACAGGCATACATGCTCATGGAGACATGTGTGTGCGTCTGTGTGTCTATGCATGTGCGTGTGTGTGTGTGTGTGTGTGTGTACGTGTGTGTGTGTGTGTGTATGTGTGTGTATATGTGCCTGTGTGTATATGTGTGTCTGTGTGTGTGTGTGCATATGTGTGTGTGTGTGTGTATATGTGCCTGTGTGTATATATGTGTGTGTGTGTGTGTGTGTGTGTGTGTGTGTGTGCGTGTGTGTGTGTGTGTGTGTGTGTGTGTGTAAGTGTATGTATATGTGTCTGTGTGTATATGTGTGTCTGTGTGTGTGTCTGTTTGTCTCAGGATCACTTTGAGCTCCCTCCCGCTGGCTCTGAGGTGTCTGCAGAGGCGCGCTCCCTCATGGCCGGCCTGATCTGTGAGCGGGAGGAGCGTCTGGGCTCCGGGGGCTTTGAGGACTTCGCTAACCACCCCTTCTTCTGTGGCCTGGACTGGGATTCCCTGCACCTCCTCCCCGGCCCCTTCCAGCCCGAGGTCTCCAACGCCACCGACACCTCCAACTTCGACGTGGTGGACGACTGCCTCAGCGACACGGTACTGACCGAGTGTCCTGCACACGTACACACAGACTGTGTGGAGCAGGCTGACTTACACATTCATCCATTTAACAGACACACGTATCCCAGGGCTGAGGCTCTGCACCAGAGATAACAGCCCTATTCCTGTGAGATGTGCGTGAGAGAGTGTAGGTGTGGATGTGGGTGAGAGAGTGTACAGTAGGTCTGGATGTGTGTGAGAGAGTGTAGGTGTGGATGTGTGTGACAGAATGTAGGTCTGGGTGTGAGTTAGAGAGTGTAGGTGTGGATGTGGGTGAGAGAGTGTACAGTAGGTCTGGATGTGTGTGAGAGAGTGTAGGTGTGGATGTGTGTGACAGAATGTAGGTCTGGATGTGAGTTAGAGAGTGTAGGTGTGGATGTGTGTGAGAGAGTGTAGGTGTGGATGTGTGTGACGGAATGTAGGTCTGGATGTGTGTTAGAGAGTGTGGGTGTGGATGTGTGTTAGAGAGTGTAGGTGTGGATGTGTGTGAGAGAGTGTAGGTGTGGATGTGTGTGACGGAATGTAGGTCTGGATGTGCGTGAGAGAGTGTAGGTGTGGATGTGTGTGAGAGAGTGTAGGTGTGGATGTGTGTGACGGAATGTAGGTCTGGATGTGTGTTAGAGAGTGTAGGTGTGGATGTGTGTGAGAGAGTGTAGGTGTGGATGTGCGTGATGGAATGTAGGTCTGGATGTGCGTGAGAGAGTGTAGGTGTGGATGTGTGTTAGAGAGTGTAGGTGTGGATGTGTGGGTGAGAGAGTGTAGGTGTGGATGTGTGTGACGGAATGTAGGTCTGGATGTGTGTTAGAGAGTGTAGGTGTGGATGTGTGTGAGAGAGTGTAGGTGTGGATGTGTGTGAGAGAGTGTAGGTGTGGATGTGTGTGAGAGAGTGTAGGTGTGGATGTGCGTGAGAGAGTGTAGGTGTGGATGTGTGTGAGAGAGTGTAGGTGTGGATGTGTGTGAGAGAGTGTAGGTGTGGATGTGCGTGAGAGAGTGTACAGTAGGTCTGGATGTGTGTGAGAGAGTGTAGGTGTGGATGTGCGTGAGAGAGTGTAGGTGTGGATGTGTGTGAGAGAGTGTACAGTAGGTCTGGATGTGTGTGAGAGAGTGCTGGTGCAGATGTGTGTGAGAGAGTGTAGGGGTGGATTTTGGGTGACAGAATGTAGGTCTGGATGTGTGTTAGAGAGTGTTGGTGTGGATGTGTGTGAGAGAGGGTAGGTTTGGATGTGGGTGAGAGAGTGTGTGGGTATGTGCATGTTTGTAAAGGTATGCATTTCTCCTGTAGGAGACGCTGTGTGATGTGATGGACAGGGTGCCTGTGGGGGTCCACCTGGCCTTTGTTGGCTTCTCCTACACAGCAACCAGGTAAACTTACCTATGCGTTCCCCTACGAACATACAATTCTGATACTGATTATTACACACCCTACTTCAGTTATCCTCTATCCTGGTCCTGGAGAGCCTCAGGTTCTGCTGGTGTTTGTTCTTAAACAACACTTAATTGATCAGTTAAAGCAGTTCGTTAAGTAGTTGACTTATCTCACCTGGTGTCTTATCCTGAAATGGTTGTTGATTTTAAGGTAGAAAACATGGCAGACCCTGTGACTACTCCTGGATTGTGGCTAAGGACCACTGTATTAGTTCATTTGCAGTGTGCCATTTTATTCATCCGTATATAAATGTTACATTCCTCCAGTGCATTGTGTATATGGGCATACCTGTCTGTCATGGACCCCACACTTTATCCCTCAGAGAAACAGGTGCTCAGGACCACAGCCATGACATCATGATGGAGATTGATAATCGACCAATGAGAGATTCCAAACGGCTACTGTTCCAAGAGAATCTGGTAGGTGGTTCTGCATATTACAGGACAGATTAAATAAGCATCTGCACGTATATGCACTCACAAAGACATGAACACACATAAACACAGAGTATTATGACTTGAAATATTATGGCATGAAATATTAAAACCATCATGAAGTACAATATCTGTTTGTGATACATCTGCTCTCAAAGAGTGTATGATTTACGTTTATACAAACACTCTTTCAGAATGAGGTATGGCAGCTCAGTGAGGACCTGCAGGCCACCCTGCCTGCCGTGCTGAAGCTCCCCCTAGAGCCGGGACAGGGTACTGCGGAATCTCCACACTGCGTGGATGAAACAATCCAGAGCTCTGCACACACTCTGGATCTAGACAGGTATCTGATTTCTCTAGGGCTGGGCGATTGTTTTTCTAGAAGAGTACCTGTCCCCGAAACCCGGAAGATTCTGCAACAGAATTTTGAAGACACTAGCCTGCTCTGTCCACACCCAAATATCATAGTCCTTTAATTCCTGTACTTTGTGGGCAATGGCATTTAACAGACTCATAGTAACAGTCAAGTAAGTTTTTTCAAGCCTATGAGAAATCATAACTGTTCTGTTGGAGGGATCTCTTGTGGTACAGGTTATAGTAAAATACAGTCTATTGCTCTCCTACTCGGCTTACTTCTGTCTGGACCGGTGGGGCAGTTAATCGTTGTAGCTAAGCGCTCTCGATTTGCATGCACACAACACTGTGTGAGTGTCTCCAAGTTCTAATCTTATCCCCTTAAACTGAAATATTTGCAGTTATATTGTCCTCCTCTTCAACGTGGAAGCTAATTTTAAAACCTGAAACACTTACATTGTTTATTGGTTGTTTCCTTTGTAAACACATTTTGTTTACATTTACATATTTCATAAATTGTGGAACAAATTTGACACTTGCAGACAAATATAAGGCTTGTATTCTTAACATGTCCCTGTTAGCACTATGAAAATTGTAAATATGTGTATTATACTAAAAAGCTGCATGCCTTATTACAGACCACAGATACAATGCCCTCGCCATTCAGACATGCTTCCATGGTCTTTCATTTTGAACAGTCAGCGCACTGCACCCCTCATTGGGGATTGCGTAGAGGTGTCAATCATTAACTGTTTTATTTAAGCGAGGTCACCAGCAGCAGGGTGGTCATTTTAGAGGCCTCGACATTAAAAAGCTTGGGGGACCCCAACAGTGCTTGAGATCGGATGGACTATGATGCGTGGGGGTCCAGTCTAGGATCGCACCGAGCAGGGTCTTATGTGTCTCCCCAGGAGACTGCGGGAGGCAGAGAGGAGGAACAGAGAGATAGAGGAAGAGATGGAGAGACTGAGGAAGGAGATAAAGACCCTGAGGGACATCAGGGAGACAGGCGAGTGCCCTCTTCTCTTCTCTGTCTCTGTCAGCCATGAAGGCAGAGTAAGGACTCTGGAACCCCAAAGTAAGTGTAGCTGTGTTTCATTATCTGCAGTTCATTGCAGTTCATCCCTGCCATGGCAAAAAGTATTTTTGCCATGGCAGGGAAAGCTGTTTGATTCATTTGCAGGAGTTGATGCTCCTTATTGTGGATCCATACAGCCTCAGTTTTCCTCTTACAACTTAAACTCTGAAATCGCTCCCTTAGGGGTTATAGAAATGTGTCACGTTTCCATGTTTAAATATGCTCAGAGCTTCTTGTAGTGTCTTGTAGACGTTCATTTATAGCATGCAAACATCAGTATTTATCAGCTATGTGTAGCAGTCACTCAAATGGGAACTACAGTACAGAATGCAGAGAATCCTGCAGTCCTTTTGCAATAGCACCCCCTAGTGGTTACAGATGCCACTTACTACATAGCATGTCCCAAAAGAGGTGTGTCCTTCAGGTCTTATTTAACCTCAAAGGCTAGAAAGCTAGTAACGTCCCAAAGTGGCCAAGGTGACATTTCAGACGCCCCAGAAGGCCTCGTGCATCCGCAGAGCAGTGCAAACACAAACCTCTCTGGGTGTGAAACGCTGCCCAGAGCGCAGCGATAAATACCCGGTCCCAGAATAGACCTGGCATGTTGGGGCATGGCTGTTCTGCTGCAAGTCAGCCTGCCTCAGAACAAAGTTTTTTAAAGAGGCAGAGATGGAAATTTCACCACTTCCTGCCATGAGGGCCGAGGGCAGAAACGTGCGCGGGGTGGACTCTGTCAGGTGGGGTGGACTCTGACAGGTGGGGTGGACTCTGTCAGGTGGGGTGGACTCTGTCAGGTGGGGTGGACTCTGACAGGTGGGGTGGACTCTGTCAGGTGGGGTGGACTCTGACAGGTGGGGTGGACTCTGTCAGGTGGGGTGGACTCTGACAGGTGGGGTGGACTCTGTCAGGTGGGGTGGACTCTGACAGGTGGGGTGGACTCTGTCAGGTGGGGTGGACTCTGACAGGTGGGGTGGACTCTGTCAGGTGGGGTGGACTCTGTCAGGTGGGGTGGACTCTGACAGGTGGGGTGGACTCTGTCAGGTGGGGTGGACTCTGACAGGTGGGGTGGATTCTGTCAGGTGGGGTAGACTCTGTTAGGTGGGGTGGACTCTGTCAGGTGGGGTGGACTCTGTTAGGTGGGGTGGATTCTGACAGGTGGGGTGGACTCTGTCAGGTGGGGTGGATTCTGACAGGTGGGGTGGACTCTGTCAGGTGGGGTGGACTCTGTTAGGTGGGGTGGACTCTGACAGGTGGGGTGGACTCTGTCAGGTGGGGTGGACTCTGACAGGTGGGGTGGACTCTGACAGGTGGGGTGGACTCTGTCAGGTGGGGTGGACTCTGACAGGTGGGGTGGACTCTGACAGGTGGGGTGGACTCTGTCAGGTGGGGTGGACTCTGTCAGGTGGGGTGGACTCTGACAGGTGGCATGATCACCGGCCAGCCTCAGCTGTGCGCACGACTGCAGACCACAAGCATTCATGGAGCAAAAGTGGCTCTCTCTGCCTCTCTCTTTCTCATTCTTTCCCTTTCTCGTACTTGCTCAACTGGCTGCCAGTTCTTTCTTTCCCACACATGCACACTCTTTCCCTCTCTCTCTTTATCTGAAATTATCATCAGTTCTCTCCCTCCTTCCTCTCTTTCTCCTTTCCAACGGATGGCTCGACTCCAGAAGTGTCCGCCCCACCCCCTCCGCAGTTGGTGCATGGTCACACCTCTCCCCCATTCCTGCGACTGCCACGCCCTAATTCTGATATGTTTATCCCCTTGACCACAGAGCTGAGTGTCTGCCTGCCACGCCCCTCTCTGCCTGCCCACCACCCGGACCCCACGGGGGACGTAAGCTGCCTTTTTTTCTGCCTCTCCTGTCTCTGCACACACCCTATGCCTTCCCAAAGGGCTGGGGGCCCCTGTGTTCCACACTAAAGACGTTGATACCTCTGCAGTGAAACCCAGCTGAGTCCTGATTGAAGGGTCGTGGAGACATAATCGCTCCCTCCCCGCTACAGGCCCCCACCCCCATCCCCATTTCTGCGCTATTGTCCCAGCACGCCCCTCACCTTCTCCGTCTCACCAACTCCATGTGTTCACAGGGAGCAACAGCGCCCCCTGCCTGCCATTACCCACTGGTCATCCCTCTTCTCCGTCACCTGCTGCTGTTCCACAGGGTAGGAGCCACCATTCACCCCACTAACACGATGAGCTTAACACGCCAAAGAGCGTAACACACCGACATACAGGAACACTGATACGCTGTTCAGCCAGTTATATGCTCAAATATTCACCCCACTCTAACAGTGAGCATAACGCACCATGGTGCACCCCAGATACGTGCAGGCACACTGACACCCTGTATACCCAGTTATGTGCTCAAACAGATGCAGACCCATTTTAAGTGCTCTCATACACTGATGTTATTGAACAAGTTATTTATTCACACACTCATATACAACCAATATCTATTGACACGTTAATAAACACACAAATACTTGAAATAAGAAGCGGCAGCAGAAGAAGTGATCGCAATGGTGTTTAACTGCACAAGCTCCCCCCACCTCTATCTTTCCCTCTCTCTCTCCCTCTCCATCTCCCTCTCTCCCTCTCTCTCTCCCTCTCTCTCTCTCTCTCTCTCTCTCCCTCTCTCTCTCTCTCTCTCCTCTCAGGTGCGCTGGCCCCAGGTGGTGTGTGAAGGTTACCTGCTGGTGTGTGCCGAGGGAGCAGAGCTGCAAGCCTGGAGCAGAAAGTGCTGTGCAGACCTGTCCTAATGTCCTGCTCTCCCCCCCAACCCGCACCAATGGACCTGTCCTAATGTCCTGCTCTCCCCACCAATCCGCACCGATGGACCTGTCCTAATGTCCTGCCCTCCCCCCAATCCGCACCAATGGACCTGTCCTAATGTCCTGCTCTCCCTCCCAACCCGCACCAATGGACCTGTCCTAATGTCCTGCTCTCCCCCCCAACCCGCACCAATGGACCTGTCCTAATGTCCTGCTCTCCCCCTCAACCCGCACCAATGGACCTGTCCTAATGTCCTGCTCTCCCCCTCAACCCGCACCAATGGACCTGTCCTAATGTCCTGCTCTCCCCCCCAATCCGCACCAATGGACCTGTCCTAATGTCCTGCTCTCCCCCTCAACCCGCACCAATGGACCTGTCCTAATGTCCTGCTCTCCCCCTCAACCCGCACCAATGGACCTGTCCTAATGTCCTGCTCTCCCCCCCAACCCGCACCAATGGACCTGTCCTAATGTCCTGCTCTCCCCACCAATCCGCACCGATGGACCTGTCCTAATGTCCTGCCCTCCCCACAACCCGCACCAATGGACCTGTCCTAATGTCCTGCCCTCCCCACAACCCGCACCAATGGACCTGTCCTAATGTCCTGCCCTCCCCACAACCCGCACCAATGGACCTGTCCTAATGTCCTGCCCTCCCCACAACCCGCACCAATGGACCTGTCCTAATGTCCTGCTCTCCCCCTCAACCCGCACCAATGGACCTGTCCTAATGTCCTGCTCTCCCCCCCAATCCGCACAAATGGACCTGTCCTAATGTCCTGCTCTCCCCCTCAACCCGCACCAATGGACCTGTCCTAATGTCCTGCTCTCCCCCCCAACCCGCACTAATGGACCTGTCCTAATGTCCTGCTCTCCCCCTCAACCCGCACCAATGGACTTGTCCTAATGTCCTGCTCTCCCCCCTGACCCACATCAGTGGACCTGTCTTAATGCTCTGACCTGAGGATGGTGTGATTTTGGGACACACAGACACGTGCAGCACAGGGCAGGACAGCACAGCTCCCTCATTCAGCACAGAAGGCCATAGGCTTTCTGGAAGGTTCTCAGGAGGGACCAGAGAGACTGAGTAGCAGCGCTGGGCATCGGAGAGTAGACCCTGGGGGAACCAGGGGTAAAGGGACAGATCCCCTGCCCGCCACAGCCCCCGCTGAATTGGCAGGATGACCCATCCCTCCCCACCCCACCCCTGCATGATCTGCAAAGACCCCACTAGAGGTCTTGGTGAGACCTGTATTTATTGATATCTAAGTTATTTAAAGAGAAGAACATTTTTACATGACTGAATGGGACAAAATGGCAAATGCACTTCTGGACAGGATGTGGTGGCTATTCTTAACACAAACAGACAGACAGAAAGACAGTAGAGGAAAGACGCACAGGATGACATCTGAGGACATGTCAGGGGCGACATAGCTCAGGAGGTAAGACCGATTGTCTGGCAGTCGGAGGGTTGCCGGTTCAAACCCCGCCCTGGGCATGTCGAAGTGTCCTTGAGCAAGACACCTAACCCCTAACCCCTAACTGCTCTGGCGAATGAGAGGCATCAATTGTAAAGCGCTTTGGATAAAAGCGCTATATAAATGCAGTCCATTTTTTTTACATGTGTTTGCAGTCCTGAGATAAGTCTAAGACCATCAGTATTTAGAGGAATCACACAAATGGCCCTCTTTTTACATACACACACACACACACACACACACACACTATACGCACGCACATGTACACACAAACACACACACACACACCTTACAGTCACACTGCCATATACATGCTCAAATATACAAGCACAGGATGCTGGTAACTGACAGACAGTCAGACCTCTAAGGACAGACAGAGACCAGGAGATTAAAGCAATGACTGACAGGTGGACGCAGTGGAGGGTGCCTTGTACCGCCTTCTCCCCAGTCAAATGTCTGAGCCCCCTCGAGCAGAAGGGGTTCCAACTGCAAGCGGTGGCAGCAGCAGCAGTATGGAGGATCGGTGACAGCAACCAGAGGTGTGGGCTCAAATGCCAGATGAGACACTGCCATTTTACCAACAAGCAAGGCAGTTTAGCTCTGAATCAGAATGCTTAGGATGTGTAAATCACCAAGACAGGATGAGTTCTATTAGTGATGTCATGATGGGTTGCCAGGCAGGGCATTAATACCTGCAGACCTCTCTGTGAACATTTCCCAGTGATGGATAATTTGCCTACAGATATTTTCATGTTCACTCTGATTGCTCCAGTAAATTGTACAAGTCATCGTGTGAGGTTGTTGCACACTGTTTTTTGTTTTGTTTTGTTTTTTTGGTTTGGATTTACACGTTGATTGCTGCACTGAATACTGGGATTATGAATGAGTGAACAAGGTCATATAGAGTGCGTGGGTGCATGAGTGAGCAACAGTAAGTGAATTTGTGAGTTTTTGTTTGTGTGAATGAGTGAGTGGTCAAGTGAACACTTGAGTGTGTGAATGGTTGTGATTGGGTGAATGAGTGAGTTTGTAAATAAGTGTGAGTGAATAAATGGTATAAGTTGAGTTGACAGTTCACAGAGTGGAGAGCTCTATAAGAGAACTGGTGTGTCTTATCGAATTTGGAATAAATATTTGCAATACATTAGTCAGTGCATGAAAGTAACATTTTCATTTACCAGGTGAAATATTTTATATAATTTGTTTTTTGAAGAGGTTTTGAGTTTGATTTTAAAACAAGCCAAATAAAACATTCAGTGGACATTGGGGTGAATCATTTTGGCTCAGTCTTGAATACGCAGGATTTCATATGATCAAAATATAATTAAATTCCATCTCAGCCAAAATATCGCCCCCATGTGGTGACAATTGAATTTTCTAAGTAATTTTGCGGGGAAGGCAATAGAAAAATCAGTTTGCAAAGGATCTTTCCAGTCAGGTAAACTGATGTATGTTTCAGCATGTGAGCAACAATAAGTGAATTTTTTGAAGACAACTACATGCACTTAATGGACAAGCTCTTGCAAAAGATTAATATAGACAAATTAAAGGGATAGTTCTGTTCTGAGTTTTTTAAAATATTATTTCCATTTAAGTGTATGCTCCTGAATGGTCAAATCTTTTTTATGTGCAAAGAAAGACATTTCTGACTCTTACGGACGTTTCTGACAAGCAACTTGTTTTACAATGGCTGGTACAGGGGAATTCAATGTTTGTGGATTAAAGGAAGAAACTGTATTTCCAGTTTCTCCAAAGCAGCTTGTACAGCAATATTATTTTTCCAGAGGCTTTTCTTATGAGAAGATAACATCTTATGAGAGGCATAACATCATAACATCACTTTACAAGATGCTTTAGTGTTAGGCCTACTTGAACTCCAAATTTCCCCTATGCCAGCCATGTTAAAGCCAGCTGGTCATCAAACTCCCAAAAAATATCAAAATATCCTCTGTTGGACACAAAAACTGTCAATCAAAATGGATCAATCAAAAACAGACACTAAAACTTGAAAATCAAAAAACCACTGAACGTGAACTATCAACATAAGCAGTCAGTGTGCTCTATGAGGTAATGACCCTATAATGAAAAAAAGTGGTGAACTCAGGAAGAGCATTGCCAAATCAGAAATATATTCTCATAATATAAACTTTAAAAAGAATGAAAGGCCTATTTCTGGATATCGTGTTCTCCTCTGGAAATCCTGGGCATGAAACTCCAAATGGGACACATCCACTATATCCTACAGAGCATAGAACTCAACCAGTAAATATTTAGATGTACAAATGGATTGTAGGCTATGTAAAGAATTTAAGCTGTGTAATTTTCACAAACAGCAGAATAAAGACTGAGGGCACAGCAACAGAACTCACAAGATAGCTCCGACTCTAGGAAACAGCCAAATCAGGTTTTTGTGAATCTGAAGAATTGTGAAAATGATGCCCAGCGACTTCGTAAATGGCAGCATCCGGATGTTTCTGAAATACTTTGCCCGAGGCCATTCTCTGCGACCCTCCTGCACGAGGACAGCTTTTCAGATAAAACAGGGACGACAAAAAGAACATAAACGTATAAAGTTCCATCATATTCTGAGCATATGTAGTCCAACACCGTATGTTATTTAAACCAGGACTGTACTAGAACTGAAGTAAGCTGCACATTATTATAACACACAAATAGCCAAAGTAGCCTACTGTTCTACGCAATCGTCCATGAGAAACCAGCACTGTCGGAAGGGACCAAGCCTTAATTTTTTTTTTTTAACTCAGCAAGGAATTTTAACGACGCTTCGTGCCTTTAAGCTACCTCCACTGGTGCAATATATACCACGAGCGTTCTGTGCTAGTAGACTGATTCAACCTCTGAACACTGCAAACAGGCAAACCAGATCCTCTAATACCAGGTAATCGATCACAATTTATTTGAATCTATGACAATAGCCTACTATTCACCTAAAACCTGGCGATAAAGCCCTCTAACTATTAAAAGTAATTGTGGGACAAGTGTGGTCATTGTTATTCATAATGCCGTGTAACATTTAGGCCTATTTGACAATTTAAAGGTCTACGTGCTTGTTGCATTGTACAACAAACAAAAGTGTTGTATTTATTTTCTAAAAGACCAATACAAAGTATTATAATTGTACGTTGCATAAAATGAAAAAATGTTTTAAAAGAAAGGATGCGTCTAATTAACATGTTATATAATTAATTCCACTAACGAGCATAAAGAGATACTTAATCCAGCTATTTCAGCGACGGAATTAACCCGAGAGAACCGCAGGACATGTGAATGCTTAAACTGGACGCAACCTTTTCAAAATACTAACTTTTGTTTTGTGCTTTCACGTTAGCCAACATGGACTGCAACCGAGGTGACGGTGTTTGCAAACCAGGTATTCCATTATTATCCACATGTTTTCATGTGTTATGACAACCATACATTCGACTGGTAATTTCTGACTGGTCAACATTGAGGATGTTAAATCTCACAACTGTTTTTGAACTTGCATACCAAATAGATTATATTTAAACTTGTTGTCTTTTAAAGGTTGTAAACAATTGCTTTTACCAAATATCTAAGGTCTTTAAACTGTAAGAACTCACAAATTTGTAATATGCAACAAATATATGTTTTTACAGCTTACATTTTCATAAAATGCTGGGCTTTAGTCCTAAAGTCTAATCACATAGCTGTTATTTTCCTGTCTTCCACAACATATCAAATACTTGCACAGCCAAATTAACTGTAGCCATTTTAAGGGTTTTGAAAGTGTAATACTAAAGTATAAATGGTCAGAGAAAAACTGCAACATACCATAAATCAAATTGAGTGAATCTCTTTTTTTTCTTTCGCTCCAGAAACAACAGACCCCAAGCCAACTGGAGATAGAGGTGATGGGCCTGACGACTTGAAACCAGGTAAGATGCCATCTCTCATCATAATGCAAGTAAGAGACAGCAATATACCAGATATTACCCACTGAGGAGACTTTAAGCACTTCTGCATGCTCAAAAGAAACTGACCAATTACATATTGCCTGAAGAGCTCCTGGCAACAGTAGTGGCATGGCTGGGATTGGATCCTGGACAATGGTGAGAATGAAGGTTGATTTTTATTGAGCCATTACTAGGCATGGTAGCTCCTCTCATTGTGGGATTCATGAGTCCTTATTCCTGTAGATAGCAGGTGACATTAATGCCTTTCTTCAGTGGGAGGAGTTATGTGTTTGGTACACTCCTGTCCTGTCTATGTTTTTCAGGAAGGACCATTGCCTTCACTGCAAAGCTGGACATTTGCAACAGCTATCCAACCCACAAGGGGCCCCTGAGGTTCACAAACGTGCTGGTGAACGAGGGAGGCGGCTACAGACCCGAAACAGGTGTCTTCACTTGCCCAGTGCCCGGCTTTTACAGTTTCACTGTGCATGTGTCCACCTATGGGCGCGCACAATTTATGATCAGCAAGAATGGCCAGAATGTGGTCTCAGCTTATCACAGCACCTTATGTGATAGGAAGAGCCAAATGGCCAGTATCAGCAGCGTCATTGAGCTGTCAGAGAGTGACATGGTGTGGGTGGAGCTGTGGGGATCACCCCGAAATGACATCTTTGCCTCTCAAGACAACGACACCGTCTTCTTGGGGTTCCGTCTTGGGTAGCATCAAAATGCTAAAAAAAATAATAAAATAAATAAAAATGTTAATTATGATCATAATTTGGAATCTGTATCTTGGAATTCCCCCTCATATCCCTTGTGTAACAAGTTCATCCATAAGAAGCCTGAGTTGATCATTTGAATGTCTGGCAGCAATATTTCTGAACTCTTCACTCACTTATGTTGCAGTAGTTAAGTGTTATGAAAGTACTTTGATGTTAATCCACATTCACTCCTCCTGATGTTTCCCATTGCTTGATATGTTACTGACACTTTCAGCAGGACAGAAGTAGCATGGCGTTCATCAGATTGTTAAAGAACTCCTCTGTCCACTTTGAACTGATCCATTCAGCATCTTATTTCTGTTCTGTAATAAAAATTCTGTTTTTGTCACCTGTACCCATTTATGGAAACCTAATGATTTGTTTTTTGCTTTTGACTGTGTAGGTTATGTTGCACTAGTCTTGATTCTTTTGAATAAATTCACATATTGAAATTGGGTGTGATACTTGGCCTTACCTTGAACTTGGGCACACTAGTATGGGGTTTAGATGCAATGATGTTCCTGCGCATCTTTCATTTGTATTTAGATTGACTCATTGCATAAGAATGATATGACAGTTGAATATTACACAAATTCATTTTGGCATTTTGTTAAAAAAATGTACTTTCTGGGGAAATAGTTATTGTTGATAAATTAAGTTCTGATTTATGGCCATGCAGGGGCATGCTTTCTTGTTATGATTTCTACCCAGTTTCCAAAGTAAATTCATTTTGAATCATTCATTATTTCCATTATTCAGTAATGTTTTGTAGGATTATTGAAATAGTAGTATTTGATTTGGAAAACCAATTGCTGGCAAACTACATTTTGGGTTTAGGTCTGTGTTCTGAATATGTTTTTTCTTTTTTTTTCCTTTTAAGGTTACTTTAATTATAGGGATTAAATCATCGTCTGTTAACCACATCCCAAATTCATTTGAACTATCTTAAACTAATTTGTTGAAAAGCTTCCAGTCGAAAAATATACTTTTATCACGGTAATTGTAGGCTACTGCTTGTTTCATATACAGCACAATCACCAGGGCACAAATGAAGTATTTCAAAGACTGCAGACAAGAAAAACATAGAAACACAAACTGCACTGTTGTTTGCACCTCCCAACAAGGGGAAACAAATACATGCTATAGAAACAATGTAGATATGATTAAACACTAAATGTTAGCATTCAATTTCAGTGCCTTTACGAATGCATATTTTGACGATAAAGGATATGAACATACTACGAATGACAGAATTTATGCTGAACTTAAATAGTAGAAAGATAGTAGATAGGTTAGTTGAGGAGCCATAGGGTTAATTGTGCAACTCCTCGAATTTCGTCACGTTTAATCAGAATTTATGCAAGAAAATTATATGTTAAGGTAAATGGTAAGCTTTAAAAATATTACAATGGATGCAGTCGTAAAGGAATATAATGTATTTGTTATGCTTTGCTGGCGTCCTGTTGAATATACTGTATTTAGAGTCTTGCTAAAGACGATATTAACTGGTTATGTTCGGCTGTCAGAACATCGTGTATTTTTTAATGACTTTGTTGAGTTACTCCTCCACCACTTGAGGCGCTGCCACTACAGTTTCTTAGTTTTTAAATACGAGAATTGCGCGTACGCTGCTAGCGCTATCATATCCGGTTTGCTTCCCGGTGTTTTTTCTTCATTGGTGTGTCTTGGTTTTGTAAATCGGCGATTTGTTGGGTGAATTGTCCACAAAATTGATAGCTACCTAGCTATATTCTTGTAGTTGCAATGGATTTGGAGGGGGGAAATTACGAGCCAGGATTCGTAGGTATTCGTTTCTGTCAAGAATGGTGAGTTTTAAGGTGGTTTATTATCGCACTCTCTTGTCAGTTGTGTGTTGAAAGCTGTTGATCGAACTTCGCCAGCTTGTTAGGTAACGCGAACGACTGTTTGACACAGTACATCGGAATTTTTGTCAGTATAACAAATATATGTGTGCATGGAGGTTAATATTCTTTTCTCGTGGATGCTGGACCATTACCGTTAGTGCAGACGCCATTCGGTTCGTCTCATGGCCCTGTCAGTACAAAGAGCAGCGTGTTCAAAATGCTATAGTTATCCTTGCACCGTTGATAACGTTATTAACCAGCCAACGTTTGATTAGCAAGATAACTCCCGGAGTCACAGTTAACGTATAATAATTCATATTTAATACAATATAATATAACCATTTAGATACCTGCAAGCGTTTGTGATCAAATAATTTCATATGGTTGTGTTAGCTATATTTAGTTGAATACTCTCAGGGATTTGAGGGAGTTATGTCGTTTGTGACAGTTTCCAGGTATTTTAAATACACACCCGACGTCATCCGCTTGAGTAAATCAAGATAAGAGCGATTGCGAAATGGTTGTAATGTTTTTTTTTTTTTTTTCAGCAACAACATGTTGTATCCCAAAGAGGACAAAGAGAATCGCATCCTGCTTTACGCTGTAAGTAATTGCACTACCATTCACAATTCAACAGCAACTTAGAAAGGTGGTGTTCCATTACAGGCATTTAGTAGACGCTCTTATGCAGAGCGACGTACAAGATGTTTTATCTTGTTTTAGGTGTAATGTTTTATATTTTTAAAGCAGCGCTAACTGGCTTGCTACCATACTTTAGCTAAGTCATGTTTATGTGCTAAATTAAAAGTCATTCGAGAATAAATTGGAAGTCATCAGATGTCAAGACACATGAAATGTCAAGACGTGCTGGAATGTCAATACTTGCTATTTTTCATAATATTTTTGCCGTCGCCCAGTTAGTGAATGTGTGGTTACCACTGCTTAATTAGTTAACATATGTCATTGGATTAGCTGCTTTGTTTTATTTTTTCAGTGTAGGAATTGTGACTATCAGCAGGAAGCTGATAACAGCTGCATCTACGTGAACAAGATCACACATGAGGTTGAGTGAGTAGATCCCCGCCTCAACCAATGAGAATTTCTGCCATTCCTGCACATGGTCTCTATAACAGCCTCATTGTGTTTCCTCTCTCTCCAGTGAGCTGACCCAGATCATTGCCGATGTTTCCCAGGACCCCACACTGCCCCGTACGGAAGACCATCCCTGTCCCAAGTGAGTGTGCACATCTCTCGCTCTCTCTCTCCCCCTCTCTGTCTCTCTTTCTTTCTCTCTCTTTCTCTGCCTGTCTGTCTGTCTCACTCAGAGACATACACACATTCAGAAAGGGACTGAATGTTCAGTTAAGTAAATGATCGATTATACTGTTGTTTAAAAACCAACCTATGATCCCCAGTGTAATTACATTATCTGACCGTGTGTCCAAAAGTGTGTAAATGAAGAGAATTCCAGTTTCACAATATCCAAATATCATATTTTGTTTGATAGTGCAGATATGATATAATGTCCTGTTTTCTTATTTGGGACTATCAGGTTTGTGGTGATTGGCTGCTAAAAATTGTCAGTTTTCACTTGCTTTATCTCTTCTCACTTGCCTCCTATTCCTCTGTCATTTCACAGGTGTGGCCACAAGGAGGCAGTGTTTTTCCAGTCTCACAGCATGAAAGCAGAGGTAATATTCATTTCAATTCAATTTTATTTGTATAGCGTTTTTTTTATTTGTACAGAGACACTGTCACATAGATGCTTTACAGTGGAAATACAAAAGAAAACTGGGCAAAAAAAACAGGCCTGAACCCCCAAAAAGTGAGCAATAAACTCCCCAGTGGGAAGGAAAACACTCAAATGATGGCAAGGAAAGAAGAATAAAAAATTCCCAGTGGGAAGAAATCTTGGGAGGAACCTGGCTATAGATGGAGAGCCCATCCTCCACTGGCTGGCCCAGTGTAATAGCGAAGATAGAATGTTTAATTACAGAAATGTAATGAGGTTATCTTTCAGAGCAAATGATAAAATGGGTTGGGCAGGTTAGTCAGATATTTAAACTAGCTGGTAAAATGGGCAGCCCAGACAGAGAGGTTCATGGTAATATGTAACTCAGAGGGGTGGGGTAATGCATCTATGCCTCCAGGTTGCTTCATGGCGTGGGCTTTAACCAGGAGAGAGACCAGGCTGGAGGGCTTCGCAAACTCAGGGCGGGGAAAGGGGCAGTTGGCCCCAGGAAGGAAACAGAGAAGAGATTGATTAGGCACTATATAATTATTTATACTATACATTATATATTATTTCAGCAGTTTTTTTCTATGTAGGGTCTAAAAAATATAATATTGAAAGTTGATAGAAGGCGACAGTATAAAATAGACAGGTTATAAGTGTGTGCTCAAAAAAGGGAATTAGGTGAAAATGTGATTTTTTCACATACCTAATAATTATTTAAAATAAAATCCTACAAGAATAAGTCTCCATTAAAATGCTACATTTATTTCAGTTATTTTCAATCTTAGGCAACTACATTGTGGCCTTGCACAGCTTCCTGTTTCCCTGGGATATAAAAATGTAAAGTCCACGTGCCATCCATCACCATGGGGAAAAGGGAACAAACTCAGAATAAACAAGACAAGGGTTGTTGACCTTCACAGGTCATGAGATGGTTACAAGCAAATTAAAAAGTAAAGCTAGTACTTCCAGTTATTAGGTCAATAATCAAGGCATTTAAACCCACTGGAACGGTGGTAAACCTGCCTGATGGAAGATGCAAGTGCATCTACTGGTCCTTGGGCGCTTGTACAGGTCAGAAAAGACTTCGGCATTTTAGCCAAAAACCTGGTTCACTTTTCCAGGAAGCTCAAATTTTATTTATCCACAAATGGATCTTTCAGCACATTACCTGTATCGTTTATGCCATGTAGCCTTTTTTTTGGTAATCTTGTGTGAATGATATAGGAGGGAACTGCATCACACCTGTCACTCAGAGAGCAGGTGCTGAAAAGGGGAAACGTTTTTTCTCTGTACCGAAAGTAACTGCCGTGTGTCTGCACCACAGGACGCCATGCGCCTCTATTACGTGTGCACCGCCCCTCACTGCGGCCACCGCTGGACAGAGTGAGGAAGACGAGGATGACAAGGAGGAAGAGGAGCCGAAGGCCACTGAAGTCAGCAGCCAGCCCGCCAACGAAGCCAGCAGCCTCCGCAGCCTCCCCGCCCCTAGGGTTCATGACCTCGGTTTATCCCCCGTCCACATCCGGAGTTGCTCGACACCTCATCTCTCTGCACAGCAAGAGCCGCATCATGTTTATGCGACGGGAGGCATTCTCTGTGTTTTCATCTCCAGTTAAATTAGGACGTCTGGGAAGGCCTTTGAACCTGTAGACCTGACTGAGCAGGAGGTCTCTGCTAGATGATGCTTTGCAGAAGCTATGCTGACCACAAGGGTGAGCAGCATCACAAAAAAGACTGTTCACACCTGTTTATGTTTGTACTTAGGGTGTTTTATTATGTATAACAGACCAGTTATTTTTTTTAGGAAAAAAAAGAAACAATTAAAAAATAAGAAATAAAAATTGTGTCTGCAGTCATGCTTGATGTGGAAAAATTCAGATATACAGAAGTAATAGAGTAATAACAGTGTTCAAAGGTGACTTTGCAGCAGTAATACTAACCCCCAGGGTGCAGTCCTGCAAGTTCCAGGATACTCTGTAAAGGTGCATTGTTGACTTGAGTTCCAGCTAAGAACTGAGTCAGTTGAAGGGGGAGGCTAATTTCTCTTATGGTGCTGAGGACAAAACTAGTGGAACAGGCACACTGTCTCTTGTGAAGGTGAGCTTCTTTTAGAGTGAGGGGCTGGAACAGAGGAGCTGCCCTGAGTCATCATCCATGCCGTCCATGCTCTCTGCAAGGCATGTTGTGATCTTAGTGTAAGTGGCTGTTCTGTGTGCCTCTTGAATCGTCCTTAACACTAAAAACGTGTAAATCTGCCTTTGTTCCAATAAGGAGTGATTATGTGAGAATGAGGGACATCGCAACCTTTCTCAAAATGTAAATGTGATCAAATTCCAAGCTGAACAACCATGGGGTTAAAATAAACCCAAACGAGACTGCCCCGTTTTCTGGCGCACTGTGTTTAAAACCTATGTATGTTTACCTGATACTAGAACCGTTTGCGCAAATGATTTGCATATAATAAATGGCAATGACTGCCAAAGTTATATAGGGACGTATAGCAGGATGTGTGCTTCGGACACGCTGTCCTTTTTGTCTGCAGGCTATTACAGGTATGACGCATCTTGCATATTCACACCCATAGCATCGCTGCCGCAGGAAAAAATACAAATTTAACCTGAATTACCAACATAGTCACTCTTACCATCGTATCCGTAAAAGTTGTATGTAACATTTCGTTTTTACATTTTGCACGTTCTTTAATCAGGTTCATTTTATTTCGTTCGTTACTTTTCACTCTTGGAACTTTGCTACATGACCGGCCTTACCGTTGTTATGAAATACGTTCCTGTCACCAGCTTGTTGCCGTGTGTTGCCAGCTTGTTGCCTTGCTATGCATGATTTGAAATGCTTCTGCCGTGAATTAGAGGAACGACAAAAACGTTTATGGAAAGTACGTTAAATGCGGAAAGCCCGAGAAGAGACCTGTGTTCCGCATATCTCCGGACACGCCTGTAGTGAAACTGTCAACGTCACTGGTCTCTGGTCGTGTTTAAGGCACTTCTCCGCGTTGCTATCAACAGTGCTGGACCTGTGTGAGTAAGCTTGCAAGCCTCTATCGCTTGTTCAGAAATGGACCGATCGATCCACACATCAGACGTATCCGAGCAATCGGGAGTAGCAGACGGCAACAATACGGGTGAGAATAGTATTTTTTATTTCTGCAAAACAAACGTAACGTACACTCCTGGGCAAAAAACATTGGCCAAACCCAAAACTACAAGAATTGTGTCTCCTGATTAATTTTCCTGTTGAACTCAATAGAAAAAATATTCAGGAGAAACAATGCTTGTAGTATATACTGCATATCTGGCAGCAGCACGGTGGTTTGAGGCTCATTTGATACCTTGGACCCTTGATGACTTAAAGCCATTTAGCCATTTAGAGTTTTTGTATCGCCTGTAGGACAACCTGAAAATAAGATATCCAGACTCTGATGATGTTGATAGGTCACAGACATCAGGAAGTAAATGATATGCAACCAAATACAAAACATGACTCTTTTATTTGACATTATGCTAATTTGTCTACTGTATAAGTGATTTTTCCAGTTTTTAGCTTTTCCCCAAACAGTTCACTGCAGCAAAAGTAAACGAGCAAATGGTGGCACAGGAGGTCTCAGGAGTGCACTTGTTTAATTCTTGCTAATTTTCTGACCAATGATTTGTTGTTAAGACCATTAAAAGCTTAATATTTTTCCATTTTGGGCTTGGCCCATTTTTTTGCCCAAGAGTGTACATGAGACCAGCAAGAACAAGGAAACGCACTTTCTTTATGTGAATTTGCCTTATCACAGATCAAACATGACTGTTCTGTGGAGTAAATGTCAAAGTTGAAAGCCGTCCAGTCACAGTTTAAAATGATTTGAGAACCTTTAAATTCAATATGAATTAAATAAAACTTTACAAATGACAATGTATGTGTCCTGGCTATTGCCGTTAATGTTTTTCGCAATAATAATGTCTGAGGATGCTCTCATCCCCTCCACCCCCCCCCCCCCCCCCCACCCCCCCAGAACTGACACAAGGGGTATGTCTAAGGTTGGTGTCCCGCAGCCAATGGGGAGCCCTGGCACCTGTGAGTCAGGAGAGGCTAAAGGGCCCAGCCCAAAAAGCCATCATCCACCACACTGCCCTGTGGCCCTGCAGGAGCCACCAAGATTGCCTGGCTCAGCTGAGGTACACACAGAAACTGCACATGCAGGACAGAGACTTCCATGACATTGGATATAAGTGAGTGTCTTTAACTTATTCAAGGTACAACTTAAATTCATTTTAACATTTAAAGTTTATTTACCCTGTTAGGGTAGAATGTTATGAGCTCATTCAATGTGCATTATTGCACATTACTTCTGATTGAGCAAACATGCCAATAGAAGTATTTACTTGAATTGATTTCAATTCAAGTACATAGTGTATTTTGAGCCACCTATTTCTAGCATTACACTTTCACACATGTGAGAAGTGAGCCTGGATAATTCAGCAATGTCCATGCCATGTGTTCCCTTCATGCAGGTGTTTCCATTGGTAGAATATGTATTTGTATAAAGCTGATTCATGTCCTTTCTTTAAAATGTGATTGGACACACACAGCTCACCAGTTTAACAAGTTTTCATCAATTGTTATATTGGTTAGCTACATGCTATCCAAGTACAGAAAATGATGGTACATAACAACCTGGCTAGCTACTTAATGTTGGCTAGATGCTACAGCCTGTTTTCTTTATTAGCACTGTTAAAAATATTTTGGCCTAAAAGGTCAAAGACCTGGTATACCTGTGTAGTATCACACTGTTTTTATGTAATTATTATTATATGATATTGCATCAAGACCTTTTGGTTCAAACTTGTACATACAATGTAATATGCAACATGTCAGCTAAATAGTACGATGGTCCCTCTTAAAATCTGCATGCAAAGAGGGGGGTTGCAATTAGCTAGCCTAGTTAATGTACCTAATTTAAAAAATCACCGTTTTATTGCATTCACCCCACTGAATTCTACACGCTCTGTGGTTCAACCCAAGTAAACATATGCGCTAAACAGATTTAAACATATGAAAAGTCTCAGAGTGACTTAATCTCAGTGAATAACATCACCTAATAGCCCTTTTCTCTCGTTTGCAGCTTCCTGGTTGGTGTAGATGGCACAGTGTATGAAGGGCGGGGCTGGGGCATTGTTGGAGCTCATGCAAAAGGTAACAACTACGACTCCCTGGGCATCGCCTTCATGGGAAATTTCAATGGTAAGAAACACTGCTTTACATTCTCTCCCTACCGTGTGCACTTACTCTAGCTGAAAGTTATACTGATCATTTACACTGCAAAGACCAATGAGCATAATAAATGGGGAACATTTTATTATCCTTAATGGTTGTTAGTAAGAGCTTGTGCAGGCTTCTGTGCTATTTTTATACCAGCTCATATTCTGCTGTACTTTGATGTGACCATGTGTTTTGTTCGGTTTTTTTATTTTTTATTTTGTTAGATTTATTGTTAATGTAATTATATATATATATATATATATATTATAATAGCTATCAAAATTCAGCAAAGGGAATGCACACTTTGCTATTCAGCGTTTTGGTTGGAAAAGAAGTTTATTACATTCTTCAACAAGGGCTTAATAGAAGAATGAAATTAGCCAACATGTGAAAAAAATAAAATATTAATGAATGCTCTTGCATAGAATATTGATTTACAATTTATGAATTACAAAGCAAACAATTCAGAATGAAAGCAGTCATTTGAAAGACCGTGATTGACTCTATGCAGGTCAGCTATCTCTGAGCAGGGCCAATGGGAACCTTGTATTCAAAGCTGTGTCCTTTTTTCAGATGAAACTCCCAGTCTGGCTGCCTTGTCCTCCACTAAACAGCTGCTCCAGCGTGGGGTGAACCTTGGGTACCTGCAACCTGCATTTACACTACTGGGACATCGAGACGTGGCCAAGACAGAGTGTCCTGGGAACACACTGTATGAAGCATTGTGGCTCTTAGCCCTACACTGAGTTCAACACGGACTCAACACATGCGTGACTGAACACAGCGGCCAGTTCCATCCCTGAGGACCTCTGGAGGGACTAAAAATGAAGCTACTGTAACCTCTGGGATTACAGACTTAAGTGACTTTTTAAAAGAGAAATTTGCTACAAGAAACATTTTTAATGTATTTTTGTGCATATGTTACATATGTGGAATGTTTATTTTGCATGTGTACTTGAAAGCCTTGTGCATAGGGATTCACAATAATATCAGGGTTGTGTCAATAATTATGAGCTCCGATTCTGGATAATATCAATATACATGAGCCGTTTGATGCCCCTGCTGATGCTATAAAATAAGTGCAATTGTAAAAAATGAAGTAAATCATAGTCATTTTCACCTCTTATTTAGAATTTATTTTTAATTTCTTGTTTTTATCAGACAAACTAACAAGTACAGTTATACAGAGAGTCAGTGGCTCTCTAGACTCATGCTCACTGATTCAAAAAGTAAACCAGTTAAAATATTTTGTCATACAAAAATATTTTGACATCTGAGCCCGTATACTTCTTCCACCAACGTGGAAACTCAGTTTGTATCTATGCTGTAATGGTAAACAGAGAGGTTTTAGCATTGGCATCAAGAAATGTGGCCAGTCAAATATTGGTTAAAGATAACATTTATCTTCGACATCAATATTTATCATACTGTACATCCCTACTGATGCTGTCTTATTTGTTTCTAAAGGACTATGAGATTCACAGACAGAGAAAGAAATCAAAGATACTTTTTAAATATGCACAATAATTGTTACTTGTTTTGCCATATCAAATATATATACATGTCCTGTAGACAGCCCTACACATGATAGCCCTGCTGTTTTTTTTAAGAATTGGTGGTCACATTAACAGTTCACACGTTAATTAACCGCTTTGTCCATCGACCCTATAGCCTATAATTGGCACCTCGTTTGGCGCAAATTCGGTCAATACGGTTACTTATCCTGCATTCATTTACCTCGTTATTCACAATGATACAATCTATTAGTGATGTTTTATTACAAAAATATCATTTAAACAAAAAGAGCGCAATTACTTATTCTATTAGTTTATATTCACTAGATGGCACTAGAACCCCGCGGAGTTTCAATGTGTTGGTATGTATTGACGGTACGTAGCCTACTTTGAGGCCGTCTCATTGCACTGACTTATCCTAGTGCTTATATATATATATATATATATATATATATATATATATATATATATATATATACATATATATGACGACAATTATAGCATTATACAAATTCTAATGAGAATTTCAAAGATGCCCATTCGTGTGGATCAATATGTATTCCCGCGCACCCCTTTTAATTGTAAAGCCAAAAATATAAAGCTAGAAGTTATCTTAATGCGCCCTTTGGTGTCAGACTGTAAAAAAAAAAAAAAAAACAGGAATTGGCATTCAGCTGCAATTGATCATGCACTTGACCCTAGAGGACCACAGACCAATTAACCGGCTGACATAAATTCTCAACTGTGGCATTTTGACGCAGGGAAGGCGTCTTTGTGACAGTTCTCTGTAATAATAATAATAATAATAATAATAATAATAATAATAATAATAATAAATTGAATTGAAGGACTAGACCCACCATCCAATACACCGCATATGGGCTCTTTATCTGCAACAATGGTTACATTTTGTTTCTGAAATACTTTTTCTTATAGAAATACACCTGGAACAATACTTTAACATAACGCTGTTCGGCTGGTGTCCTGGTGCTAACTGCAGTCCATCAGAGCTGTAAGCTATTCATGGCCGGATAATTAGAAAATATTTTAGCATTCCTCAAAATTGTGACCATGCAGTTGTCCAGATCTGCGTTCGCACAATGTCAATGTACTTCCGAATATACCGCGAAATGTTTCAAATCTATTGATACAGAAGCCTATTTTTCACTGCGTGCTCAGTGCACTACATCCTAGCAGTATGCCTACTGTTCTTGAGTTTACATCATTGCAGATATACACTCACCGGCCACTTCATTAGGTGACAGGAGTGGCACCTGGTGTGGTCTTCTGCTGCTGTAGCCCATCTGCTTCAAGGTTCGACGTGGTGTGCGTTCAGAGATGCTCTTCTGTATACCTTGGTTGTAACGAGTGGTTATTTGAGTTACAGTTGCCTTTCTATCAGCTCGAAGCAGTCTGGCCATTCTCCTCTAACCTCTGCCATCAACAAGGCATTTTCGCCCAGAGAACTGCCGCTCACTGGATATTTTCTCTTTTTTGGACCATTCTCTGTAAACCCTAGATATGGTTGTGCGTGAAAATCCCAGTAGATCAGCAGTTTCTGAAATACTCAAACCAGCCCGTCTGGCACCAACAACTATGCTACGTTCAAAGTCACTTAAATCACCTTTCTTCCCATTCTGATGCTTGGTTTGAACTTCAGCAGATCGTCTTGACCATGTTTACATGCCTAAATGCATTGAGTTGCTGCCACGTTATTGGCTGATTAGATATTTGCGTTAACGGGTGCAGTTTGCAGTTGAACAGGTGTACCTAATGTAGTGGCCAGTGAGTGTATATGATACGGCCAGTAGGAAGGATTATGACTATTGCGAAAAAATACATTTGTTTTGTCTTGTTTCTTATCCTAACTGCAATTTTGACAAATTCATGAAACACCACAGCGACTGCTAAATAGGTCTCTTGAGCATGAACTGCAACGATTTAAAAGCGTGAGTGGTTTCAGAAGTAAAGGCGTGAAGAGTGTCAGTGGTGCGTGCTGGCAGAGAAAACATTCCCAGCAAGCGCGCACTTGCACGTAGGGATTAAGGAGGGACCTGTATCAAACTAGAAAATGGAGGAAAAGGTCAAAGACAGGCAAAGGGGGAGCAGTTTTCCATCTGTATGTAACAGTCACACCCCCATCTCACCTGTCACTGCGAGCGCAGGAAGCTGTATGTCCCCCAGGCAAAAGCACTGAGCTGCTGCTGAAAGATCCACGCGGGCAATCTCGCGTAAACTTTAATTTAAGTGTCATTTAGTCTAACTTGTGACGCACTCCCACACCCGTAAGTGACTAAGCGCATTCGGTTCTTTTCGACCAAGTCACGGAGTAAACAGAAAGGGGAGGGTTTGGGAGGCGGTCCCGTCAGACAAGACGCAGGTGAGCGGTTTGTTTCACGGCTCTCGGACGTTTTTTTTAATTGAACCAGGGAGTTCAGCGATCAGTCAGGGAGATTGGCGCTATATTCAACAGAGATGTACTGAAAGAGACCTGTAAATTCTTGTGTTCCTGATTTTTTTTTGCTGGAATTGTTCCGCGCGACTGTGTGTAGCTGTTATTCCTTGTAGCCTATATCGCAAAATTAAATTAGCATTGTCTCTTTCTTAAATTGCTAGTTTCTTCAATTCTGGGATTTTTTTAATCTACGAGGAATGTGCTGACGTTTAGTATGGAGGACTTGAAAGCCCCCATCAGGTTTTTCCACAAGTCTTCTTTCAGCATCAGTAGCCTTCTGCTCCGACGAGAGGGAGTGATGACTGACGGTGGCGCCGTAGTAGAGTTGCCTCCTCCTCGCGCTGCCAAGAACCGACCTCATTTGCAGTCGGGACAGGCAGGCAAGGAACTTTGTGTTCGGCACACGGAATATAACATCGATTACAAGAAGTACAATGACAAAAAAGTGTGCATGGTGAGAGAGAAGTCGGTCGCCGGCGAAGAAAGGAGAGTAAAAAGCAGAGAAGGGAGTGATGAAGAGAGAGAAGACAAGACAGACGGCGATGGAGGGAGGAAAACCAAGTACGAGAAACCTCCGTTCAGCTACAATGCGCTGATAATGATGGCGATTCGCCAAAGTCCGGAGCGTCGGCTCACCCTCAGTGGCATTTACGAGTTCATCATGGGAAACTTCCCCTACTACCGTGATAATAAACAGGGTTGGCAAAACTCAATCCGCCACAATCTGAGCCTCAACAAGTGCTTCGTCAAAGTGCCCCGGCACTACGATGATCCTGGTAAAGGCAACTACTGGATGCTTGATCCTTCCAGTGACGACGTATTTATTGGTGGCACAACTGGGAAACTACGTCGACGATCCTCTGCCGCTTCCAAAGCAAAGCTTGCCATCAAAAGGGGCACTCGCCTAGCCTCCGCCACTGCAGCTGGGCTCGCATTAACCGGGTCATTTTATTGGCCTGTGGCACCTTTCGTTACTATCCAACCTACGACGCAGACACACACTGGCTCAGCACTTGGGTATAGCTCCTCATATTTCGGGTCACATCACACTAACTATGCCTCCACCGTCTTGTCCCAGACCTCGCATCATATAAGTGCAGCGGCAGCAGGGGCCGACCGTCGCCTGTTGCAGGTCACCCAAGAGAGTCCGTTCTTCGGGGCGAGTGGCGGCCTCCCTCGACGCCACCAGATGACTTCTTCTGCATCGTTCGCCTCGTCCGCGCTGCCTTGCGCCTTGTCACTCCCAGGTCCTTCTTTTAACCTGTTTCCCAGCCAAGCCAGCTATTATTACTCACACCAAATACCCCACCCGACGACTCTCAGCACACTGTCCCAAGAAGAATCCTCGCTTCCGAGGGCCTCTCCTGGCGGGCACTTTGTGCCTGGAAGCAACGGATCCTCGGATTACATTGGGACGCTGTGTGCCGAGTTTCCCAATTATTTACCCTCAAACAATCATATAAGTTCTCTAAATGCTATTCTCCCGTAGACGGAAAGGACACCTCGTCTTTATTTTATCCATACAAATTATTACTTCGTTTTTATTCTCGTGTAAAGTGCACGTGGTGTATTCGACTATAGCCGATAGGCTATGTTTTAAATGTTATATATATATATATATGTTTTAATATGTTGAGTTTAGCCTATCCGTTGCTACTTGTTTGGCACAGCAGCCTATACATTTTTATGATGCCAGGGCTGGCGAGTTAGATTAAGTGTAATATTATTTATTTCAGTTAGCCTGCTTTTAATGAATACCTGACAACCTTCCACCTACACAGTAAAATGACCGGTAATTGAACTCTTAACAGAGTAGGCTACATATGAGTCCAGCTGGAACCATGTGCTCTGTAATAGTTGATTTACCACTGTACATTTTACTGTGCATTAAATTACATTATTTAATGTGTAAATAAATTACATTATTTAATACATTATTTGATTACACTGTACATTATTTCTCTAAAATTCCGTAGGCCTATCATATCATAATCATACCATACCATACCATAACAATTAACCTTTAAACTGTAAATCTACTAGATGTCTGTTTATACGTTTAGGAAACAAAAATACTGTAAGTGGTGGGCCTAATGATAAGAAACAGGAAATTAAACCGCTATCTGCAGCTTGTTAGTGAGTCGTTAACGACATCAGGAAGCCCAGTCTAAAAATGAAAATAAACGTTTTGTGCAGTTTATGGTGATAACTGGTAGTTAGAATGGTTAAATATGCTTTAATTTTTAAAATACCGTAGTCTATGCTACTGCACAAATGTGGAACCTATGGACAAGACGGAAAAGTCTCTAATTGGCGCGCAGCAATTCGGTCCTGGTCAATTTTTATTTATTCTTTTCTGGAGAGCTGTAGAATATGACATGACCAATGATTCATAGAAAGACAATGTTCGATGGAGTCCAGTTTCATGTAGGCAATGCACGCCTATAGAAATAGGTAGCAGATAGATTTGACAAGGCTTTTCGCCTTCTTCCAAAAGATTGTACCTAGACCGTAGAATTTTGTGTGAATGTTATGAGCTCCTGGTGATCTAACCGTTATGCACGTGTCCTGGAACAACTGTATAACCGTCGCAGGTGCACATCGGTCGTGGTCTGAAAGAAGTTTGTCAGGGGGAAGTGTGTGTAGGGGCGGCGGGGTTTGGGTATTATCTCCGAGTTAAAATATTTCCAAATAGACTTGTGTGTTTATAATTCAATTTGCTTGTTTACATATCAATTTGGAAAAGCATAATATTGGTGTTTAAAATGTATTATTATGGTTACGATGTCTTATTATTATTGTATTCTTCTTCTTCTAATTATTATTATTATTAATAATAATAATAATAATAATAATAATAATAGGCTATAGGCCTACTTTTAGTGCACGCCGTCTGTAGGTAAGGGTAGAGTAAAATAAGTTTACTGTTACGATGTAATCAGTATTGATATGTGCAGTGGACAAAATACAATGGTCAATAAGAGCTGCATGCACTTTGTTATTCAGTTGTAATTGCAATAAAAAATGTCGTTGCCTTTGTTCGTAATAAATGTTCATCATTGTCCGTCATTGGACTGTGATTTTGTTTTAAGTGACGACATAATATGAATACTTCGATCATCTCTGAAGAGTGACTTAATGTTAGCCTAATATAGGCTATTGAAATGAATTTAACGTGGGAGGAGGCCCTTGCGTAGTGCAAGGCAATTTAATAAAAAGTTGTATAGGCTATATTTTTGTTAATTAAATGTATTCATTATTATTATCACTAATGTTTTTTTTTTTTTTTTTTTTTTTTTACAAACATTGCTGTTATTAGTGGCCTGTTGTAAAAGGCGTCGATTTAATTAGGCTACATGTAGGCTAGAGTAGCCTACAAAACCATGGCTGTGCAATTGATGCCGTTGTTACTTGTCAACTGAGTGTAGTCTATTTTTTTAAATTATTTAATAGGCTACTTTAATACTACTCGTGATAAATGCACCCCTTTGTTTTGATCTGTAGCATTTGTGCAAGAGGGTTTAATTCAAGATTATATTCTTGTTCGTAATCAGCCTACGAAGAATCTTTTGAAGTAATGAATGATTTCGAATGCTTCTTAGACTCCCATTCATGTCTTTCCACCCGAGCAACTCAAATTCCAGCGCAACATCATTTTGCGATTATGTAAAAATGAAATTTTAATTTGCCAAATGAGTTCAACTTAACGATTCGCAACGAATAAATACTGTAGCCTGCGCTAAACAAGCTGAACTGATGTTACGTAAGCAATGGGCTGCCAAAGTTCAGTCGGCTTACTGCCGCGATCCCAAATATTTTTCCGCATTTAATATTTGGTTAATAGCCATAAGAATACTTGGAAATAATCTTGCATATTCTTATTTATTCTTGCTAACTTGACACTGGACATACGGAAGTCCTAAAATAAACAGTAGCCTATATGATGTGTTAAGCTGTTGATACTGACATACAACGTCAAAAAATTAATGAGAAGGTTAGGAGTTGTTTATCATTGTACAAGTTAGATGAAATTGTAAAAATCTGAAATACGTTTGCACAATTTTGCTTTTACCTGAGTAGTCCTACTATATATAAGCTCGTAGCAAAATAATTTAAGCAAAACAATATGAAGCAGAATTTAGCAACAATTGTTTTAATTTGCTTACAGCCAATTCTCGCCTGCCGAAAACGTTGCTTAAGATGTTTCAATTCACATATGGCTTATTTCAATGATGTACATTTTCAGGTTTGTTAGGCTATTTAATTTGTGTCACATTGCGAATGTATTATGGTGTTGACAGGGACTCATGTAGACTAGATATGTAAGTGTACGACCCATGTGTGACGATTTAAATGAAAAAAATCTCATGTTAGAATATTTTGGAGGACTAAGCAAGAAAAATATTATACCTCTATTTTCAGAGCAATTTCACGTTTTTCTTTAAGTTTATACATCTGCTTTTTATTTTTAAATGTATTTGTGTACTTTAATTAAGGCCTACTGTATTTTTATGCAGAAACGATCCTTGTATCTTTCGAAATGTGGGTTATTCACAGTAATACTTTTATCTGAATCATTATTGCTTATACCGGTACAAGACTACAGCAAAGGTCTTTTCCAATACATGCCATCACTTTTCTGATAATTGGTGAATGTTGATCTACAAAAGGAAAAGTGTGTGTGTGTGTGTGTGTGTGTGTGTGTGTGTGTGTGTACGCACATGCGCACATTGGCACATTGGTGAGTTCTTGTGTGCAGGAGAGTGTGTGTGTGAGTGTAGCCAATGTGTGCATGTGTATGTGTGAGTTAGGACAAATACCGGTGAAATTTGACTGAAATGGACCCAGAGGGAGGGACAGAAAAAGAGTGCGGAAAGGGAGGAGAGGGAAAGGAAAGATACATGATATGAGGAAAGGAAGGGTGTTAGAGTTCAGAAGGAGAAGTGCAGCTTACGCACCCAAACATACGCACGCACGCACGCATGCACGCACACACACGCACACACACAAAGCTAAATAACCTGTCTGTCATGCAGTTGCCTTTAGTTGTGTGATACATTAACATACACAAATGTTAATTATGATAGATAATTCCTCATAAACTCACCAAGGCTAACTCTTATGATAATATAACAAAGGTCTGCTGCTGCAGATATACTTGTTTTTGTAATCAGCAATGCATGTTGCTGCCTGAATGATTATCCTATTGTCCCATTGTTATAAAGCTTACTTTTCTAACAAAAAGGCTATTATTTTTACCCCACAAGTGTAGCATAAACCATACTGCTGTGTGGTGTAGGCTGAAGTAAAACAGTGTAACCCCCATTTATGTTACTTAATATTTTATTGGCACTTAATAGGTTAAAGGTTTGATTCCCAGATGGGGCACTGCCAGCTGTACCCTTAAGCAAGGTACTTAACCTAAATTGCTTCAGGAAATATCCAGCTTTGTTAGTGGATTGTTTGTAAAAAATCTAATCTGCTCTGGATAATGCATAAATTAATGTAAATTACATCTGAATGAACATATTGACTCGTTTCTAAAAAGTGTGACATTGCCTTTACACAGGACCTTGTAAATCAGCACAGAAACACACACACACCTTCCCCTGTTTTTTCCAGCATTGGGTGAGAGTCCCCAGAGTATGGTAATGGATTAACCTCTGTAATTGTGTAGCTCTGGTTCCTGGCACTCTGCACTGTGGTCAGATAGAGGGAGATGGTGAGATTGGCCATTTGGGGCAAATTAACACTAAAGTATCAAGTCCTATGAACTGAAATGTGCACCGGACAAATTGAAGGTGGCAGGGTTGGAGGGGGGGGGGGGGGGGGGGGTTGGGTTGAAGTCTTAATTGGAAAAATTGTTCCCAAAAGATGTGAAACAATTTCTTTAGTACACAATAGTATCCCATTCCATCAGTTGTTGCGTGCCCCCCCCCCCCCCCCCCAAAAAAAAGAATGAATAAATAAATAAATAAATAAATAAACACAAAAAACATATGTTCATACACCTGTTAAGTACTTGCATTTTTAGACACACCAACAGCACAAAGCAAAAGCTGACTGTGATATGGTGACCCAAGCTGGTCCATACATTCCAGAACAGCATCTCCATCCACCAGCATTTAGGAACTCGTCTTTAATCCCACTCCAAATATTTTCTGCTGTGCAGGTTTGTGGTAACTGAGCCTTCCATGATTCATAGAGTCAGTAAACAGGGTTTTCAAGGGCCCAACAGACATTTTATGATAGGATGGGCTAAGGAGGCCTGGGGGATAATCAAGGAATAAATCTTCTCCATACCCCAGTCTCCTCTTCTCATGTTTTCAGTTGTGGCCTCAGATCAAAGTAGCAGATAAATGGCTTTCTTGGCTGCAGGTGCAGATGCAAAAACAAATCCCATCATAATATTTAAAAACAGGTATTACATAACATTACATTATTACAGGTGTGTGTGTGTGTGTGTGTGTGTGTGCACATGCATGAGTGTGTTTGTTTGTGTACATGAATGCATGTGTTTATGCTTTCCTGTGTGTGTACGTGTGTGTGTGTGTGTGCTTGCATGTGTGTGTTCTATGAAGCTGTCACAGAGTTGTGCAAGTGGAGGGGAAGGTAGACTACTCAGTGAGAATGACTGAATTGATCCACCTCTAAGGTTACACTAGCACATGACATCACCGCCTTGTGAACTTTCCCTCACCTTTCTCCAGAATGCTGCAGATGCTCTTAATTAAAAAAAAACAAGAGATCCACAGTGACATGAGGGGTGACATATCTTTGGATGAGCACCCCAGTGAGACAAAAGACCATTTATTGTGACCTAAGAGGCATCTCACAGCCTGTCCTTAACTAGCTGAGACCCTGTTGTCCATACAGACATCTCCCATGATGCAACAGCTGACTCCTACACTATGATACAGCAACAGCAACAGACACCACGGCAACAGCAATATTTTCATATCTGCCTTGGATAATTTCAAAATAGAAAACAAAGAAGAGAGAGAAATTTGAATGTCAGAAGAAGATAAGGAAAGCGTTCATTTGGAGCTTGGCATGTCCCAGGGCAGCTGTAATATAATACTGTTTGGACTTAATTTGCGTCATAAATAACATCTTCTGTCAAACAGTACTAATAACTCCACACCTCACACCTAAATCACCCTTCCTGCAGAGTGGATATGATAAATCTGAGCTGTGCTGGGTGGGACTGAGGCAGGTCTCACTGAGTTTCACCAGAAACCCTCAGGCACATATAATGGGCGCCTGCGGTCAGACCACACACACACACACGGTCACACACAGACAGACAGACACACACACACACACATACATACAGTCACACACACACAGGTGCGCACACACAGACAGAGAGAGAGAGAGAGAGAAGGAGAGAGAGAGAGAGAGAGAGAGAGAGAGAGAGAGAGAGAGAGAGAGAGAGAGAGAGAGAGAGAGAGAGAGAGAGAGAGAGAGAGAGAGAGAGAGAGAGAGAGAGAGAGAGAGAGAGAAACATGGATATTGCAGAATGGCATAATAGAATGAGTTTAAGACTTATTCGTGCTCAATAAGTCTGGTCTCTACTCAGAGGTGATACTCTCTGTATGCCAGGACCTGGCTGAGGATAGTACAGTCAGCATGTCCTGGCTGGTTTCATTACTGTCACGTCTGGTTTTAACTGAAGAGAAATTACCCCAGCACAAATTAAAACTATTGTAACCAAGCGGTGTGTGACCTAAATTCAGTGATCCTAATGATACCTTGTACTCCATTATTTCAAAATATTTTCCCATTCTCCCATATCTCACTTTCACACTGCCCACCTCACTCTCTCCTCTCACTCTGCTTATCTCACTAGCTCTCTCTATCACTCAAATTCAAATTCAAATGGCTTTATTGGCATGACGTAACACTGTACATATTGCCAAAGCAAGCGTTTAAACATTGAAAGCTAAACAGTCTCTCGCTCTGTCTTGCCTGCTTGCTCTAATTCTGCTCCACTCACTCCCACTTTCCTCTCTCATGCTGCTCTTCTCTGTTCAACTTTCTCTTCTCTTACCGTTCTTGCCTTCAACAAAGGGCTACCTGTTCCCAGTGACTTCTCACCTTTTATAATGTAACTCTGTACTCTCCCCCTCTGCAGATTGATCAAAAAAGGATTATGACTGCAGGCATTATGATTTTGCCCTCTAAACACATTTCACAGATAACAAATCAAGCATAGGCTTGCATATATGATATATATGATTTTGGAGCTCACCGGAGCTCTCTTACTTACTCTTGTATTTAATTAATGATGTGGATTGACAGTTTGGTTTAGTTAGCCTAAAGTTTGGCCTATGTCTCTGACTTTTAAATTATTCTTCTTCTCATTTCTGAGCCTCATAATGGCTTTCTTGACTTTCATTGGCACAGTTGTGGTCCTCATGTTGACCAATGCCAATAACAGACTCAAAAGGCAATCAAAAGGCTGGAATCAAAATTAGATGCTGAAAGATACTCTAGATACCCTTATACTTGCAGTAAGGAAACAACTGAACACACCTAACTATTCAGAAACACCTGTGAAGCCATTAGTCCCAAACGTTATGACGCCCTGAAATGTTGGGACTATTTATGAAAAGTGCTGTAATTTCTACAAGAAACCAATCTAAAATGTGGAGTAGAGAGTTAAATCAGTACACACACACACACACATATATATATATATATATATATACACACACACGTACACCATTACTCATTTCTATATTTAGTTTAGTTCCACTTTTTGAAAAAATAAATACATACAATACAACAAATAATTACAAAGATAAGTAAATGGTTCAAAAATCCAGTAGTGTAGGCTATGACCAGTATGTTTATCAAACACTTTCCCTTTTTTCTTCATTGTTTATATTATTTTTTTATTAGTTTTTCGGGGATAAACCTCTCGTCGGTGTCATGAATCTGAATATTGCTGGTGTACTCATCATAAAAAGATTCACCCGGAAGCCCTATTAGCACTCACGTGGTTACCCGGAAGCTGTCGTAAAACAGCACAAGGCGAAACGTTGAATGAACGAGAGTTGTGGAAAGTCAGACGCGTTTCTCCAGCCACAATTTTTAATAGTTCAGTCAAAATACAAAAATGTAAGTATACAAATATGTGTTCAATAATGATCGTTTTAGTGGAGTAATGGTGCGTTGTAAGCTAGTTTTCTGTTTATAAATAATCGCGGTTTCTTCTGTACTGTTATCACGTTAGCTGGTGGTGCTAGCTGCCCTGCAAGTTACCCGCGGGAAACACTTTTTTAAAAATATATCCTGTTACCTATTTGCCTTCACTATATTTTCATCGTTTTGATGTTGATATTCCGTTGTATTTTACGTTATTAACTGTCTTGTGAGGTTTTTGTGCCATGGATCGAGGCCAATTTTAAGAAAACGGTGTACGTGCTGCCGCTGTGAATTTTCTGTGGTGGGTGGTTCGAGGCTCACAGTCTTTGCACAAAGACTTTTTCTCTTGCTAGAAGTTTGGCTGGAGAAATGTATGAGATTATCTCTGAATGAAATCCGATAAATCGATTTGTATGGAAAAGTGTGATCATATAACTTACACTACAAACACTACAAAATGTGCCCCTGTTTACTTCCTGTAGCTGCTTCTGGCTTTTTGAACAGCTTCAGTCGCTAATAATTTATTTCGATCTTTCTCTCCAGGAGTCTGCTAAACAAGCCCAAGTCAGAGATGACTCCGGAGGAGCTGCAGAAACGAGAGGAGGAAGAATTTAACACCGGACCGCTGTCTGTGCTCACCCAGTCGGTCAAAAACAACACCCAAGTTCTCATTA
Organism: Anguilla anguilla; assembly: GCF_013347855.1. Taxonomy (NCBI): domain Eukaryota; kingdom Metazoa; phylum Chordata; class Actinopteri; order Anguilliformes; family Anguillidae; genus Anguilla; species Anguilla anguilla. The sequence continues at coordinate 26,246,131 of NC_049212.1, forward strand.
ACTGCCGCAACAACAAGAAGCTGTTGGGTCGCGTCAAAGCTTTCGACAGGTAACTAGAGGTGGCAAAATGATCCAGAGTTGGTGATAGTACAGTTCTCGAATACAGCTACATGCCATTTAAAAAAAATTATGCTACACTGTCACCCCACTGTTCATCAACTATTTAAGTGAGCAACTCACTCAGACCAGTGAGCATAAGTGCAACATAATTAAACCCACCCAGAATTCACCATAACACCATACACCATTCACACGATGGTCCTTCTTTGACAGAGTCCTGCTGCTGCTGTACTTTGAAAGGCCAACTAAAATGGCGTCACTAACAGCTCATTGATCTATGCATCAGTTTCTAGTCTGCTGTTCATTTGGCTGATGGCTAGTCTCCTCTGCTGTGGTAACCGAAATAAATGGAAAGCTGAAATGAGAATTGGGTTAAGAATGCTCTGTCATGGTGTGCGTAGGCATTGCAACATGGTCCTGGAGAACGTGAAGGAGATGTGGACCGAGGTACCCAAGAGTGGCAAAGGAAAGAAGAAATCGAAGCCGGTCAACAAGGACCGCTACATCTCCAAGATGTTTTTGAGGGGCGATTCCGTCATCGTGGTGCTGAGGAACCCCCTCATCACTGGGAAATGAAATGCTTTCTCCCGCCATTACTCCTCCCTTCCACCCCTCCGCTTCCCACTCCCCCCCCCCCCCTGTCCCCCGTCCCCTCACAGAAATGGATGTTGATATCACAAGGCTGTTAGTTTCAGCCCAATGCTTCACCATTGGATTCAGTTCCTGGATTGCCCCTTAGTAAGGCCTTCTGGGACAGTTGTCCTGGTTTAACCCCTTCATCCCCCCTTCTGCAGGTGAACTATGGGTAATTATGTGTGGCCAGCTTTAACACATGAATGGAGAAGTCAGATTTAGAGATGTGTTGTCTGATTGACAGCTCTACACTTGCGTTTTTTATAGAAAAGTAATTCTGCAGCTGTTTAATGCTGTCCAAAAAGTGGAAGATTTGGAGGTGTTTTCATTGAAATTTGTAACTTTTTGTTTGGTTTTGTAAAGGAAAGGCTCAATGGCTGATGTTTTGTTTTTTTTAGTAAGGAAAAGGCCGTGCAATGGGACTGTGCACAACTTTGGTGTAAACTGTCAAATTAAATTTGTGAGCTGCACCTCTGGCCTGTATCTGTTTCCTGTCATCTTTTTCTCAGTGACGTGGCTCTAGTTCAGTGTGCAGGTAAGGTTCGTAGGGGTATCTTGGACGACGTGTCGATTTTAAAATGTGTTCTGTGACGAGAGGCAGGTAGAGGGCAGAAAGTTGTATCCTGTTGTGCTTTACCCCTTTCCCTCTTCTTGTGTGGCATATCGCTGCCCTGTCTGCGCTGCCCCCCCACCTGCCCACCCCCATTTCCGAGGGTAGCAGCTTGGGTGTCGGTGTCCATTTCAGCAGGCACCGCTCGATACATGACAAACTGCCGTTTAAAGCCCCCTGAATTATTGATGAGACCAGATGTGCTGACTGCCACTTCGCCGTGTGTCCCTCCCTCCGTCCCTCCGCTCCAGTTTTGAGGCCCAACACCATCTACGCTCCCGCGACTGCACTCGTGGGTCGCAAGCTGCGGGCGGTGTACCTCACTCGCTTAACTGCGGCTACATATTGGGGTCTGCAAAGGTACGGGTTTGTAGTTTGGAACTGGGGACATGCACCCTTGTGAACATTGCACATGTTTCTTAGGCCTTTGACTGGTTGGTGTCACCTGATCAGGCAGTGCTTGGGTGCCTGGGGGTCAGAGTTCACCAGCTATCCTCCAAGGGCCTCCCTATACAGCCAAAGTTATTGAGTGAAATTATGTCAAATTAATTGCCCTCCTTAAGCCTGGAGCCTGGGGTACGTCAGTAATTATGGTGGACTTCTGGAGGGTGGAGAACCCTTTGTTTTTATACTGCTGTAAATATTTCAGGTATGATGAATTGAGAGGAGATTATTACGGACCAATGGGGTAAAAAATTTTCAGAGCACTGAAGATCAATTAATAGCTGTTTTCATCTGCAGTACGGTATTCCCCCATTAGCAATTCCTGTTACCAACCTACAGAATTTTTGTTTGTGTCAGGATGTCTTTTATAAGTGAATTTAAGCATCTGGGTTTCTTGCAGACATTTTTACAGCTGTTATTCAAGGCTGTTCCCAGAGCTTCAGAATTCCCTGCTGTGTTACACCCTGAAGTCTGCATGTTGTCACAGATCAGTGTGGCATTGACCCCCTTTGGCATTTTTTCCCTCCTTATCTCTATTTCTGTACAGCACAGTGCGTAGTTTCATCTGTTTCATTCTATTGAAGGGTGCTTTGTAACAATATCTAGCAGATGTGTTAAGTCCACTGCAACTTTAGAAGACTGTATCGGACAAAACGCATCCAGTGTATGCAGTTCTCAGAGTGGTGCACATAGAGATTGTATAGGCCTGAAATTTACCTTTAAAAGTCTCCTGAGTGAGAATACCTCTGCCGGTTCCCAGGATAAGAGATCCATCCAGGTGTTCCTCTGACCTGCAGCTGTGCCTCAGGTCCGTACACCCCCAGCACACGCCTGTGTTCTCTCTCTCCCAGTCCCGGCCTAGTGCAGCCGCTAAGCCTGGGGCTGTCCTCGTCCTCTCCCAGCCTCCCAGCGCGTGTATTCTGGGTCTTATGGAGGGTGATCGGCCCACCCTCCTCGTACGGCTGCCCTGGGGCTGCCGCACCTGTGGGATCTACGGGGAGGACGAGTCAAAGCCCCTGATTTATCTCTCTCAGGTGGGGCTCTTTTCCCCGGGATCTGGATAGTGTAGCGCGAGCAGACTCGAGCTGTCGGGATTTGGGTTCACACCGCGTTCAACGTGCCGTGATATGCAGGTCATTCACTTTCTTCCCCACTGCTGAGGCAGCTGCCAGGGAGCAGGTATTTATTTCAAAGGGTTTTAGGCGGTGACTGGAGAAGCGACTCGAAAGCTCCCCTTCCTGTGTGTGAATGTCAAGGAGAGTCATTCCAACTTCCTTTGATCACTTTCTGCACTCCCCCCCCACCCAAAACGCCTAGAAGTGCTCTCCCTCCTGATATTGGGGTCTATGAAGGGCTATGTTTTATTCAGCAGGCAGGGGGGCAGAAGGAGCGATAAGGGGGGGAAGTGTGATGGTGATAGCGATCGGGCGAGCGTCGATACTCTCCCCTAAATGCAACGCGACACCCTTTCCCGGCGCGCGGCTCGCACCCGCCATCGATCGCGCGTGGAAACCGGAGACGCCGCAGTTTGTTTCCAAGCAGATCCATAGTCGGGGTGTCAGCGCCGCGAGGGCAGGTGGCAAGAGAGTGAAAGAGGGCGCGACCGACAACTCCGAAAACACACAGAGTCACAAAGCAGAGGTCAGCCCTCGGCCCCCATTAGGAACAGCCTAATTCAGAAGACCAGTGCGTACGGTTACTATCATACTGTGCTCTGGAATCGTATTGTATTTGAAATTAATATTTCTTATTGTGAATGAATTGGTGCACTGCAACTGTGCAGAGCTTGAAATTATTAGAGGGAATTGCCAATGTGTTATAGAATACAATGTGACACAGTCCTATGCTGAATATAGTCACAATTAAAGGAGGGGTAGGTGAGCAGTAAATGTTAAATATTGTTCTCTTGTTATTTTACTGGCCACAGTACATAATATGGGAGAAATGACGTTTCGTAACGTAGATCCCAGCTCATTAGCGTAATTATATTACACACTGGCACAGGTTAGGGAGCTTATTGAAAAATATGTGTTGTGCACCATCTGGTGGTAGTTAGTAATAATGCAATGTACCGGTCCACTAGGGGGCATTATTGTTCTGCCTTTACATAACATCCTATGTTAAAGTATGATTTAGAATGATGATTATGATGTAGAAGTTACACCATTGGTCAGCCGAGTTATGAAGTTACACCATAGGTCGGCCGGATCACGTGTGTTAGGTCCAGCCATATACTAGGTTTTCTAGTCTTGTTAGTTTTAGTTTTAACTGGATCTAGTTTATAATTTAGTTTGAACTTCAAATGCTACACATCTGTGGACAGAGAGGTGTATCCTTTTGAAACGTCTTTCTTTTGCATAATAAGACCAGGTTAAAACCTAGTATATGGCTGGACCTAACACACATGATCCGGCCGACCAATTGTGTAACTTCATCACTCAGTCGCTCAGTCACATATTCGCGTTTGTAGGGCTGGCCCCACTGTTGCGGTCCAGGCAGAAAGATGAAAAAAGAATTCTTGAGGAATCAAAAAGAAAAGGGTGGAAAACCATGAAGTGAAATCCTATTTAAGATTTAACCTGAAAAGTCAGTAAGCTGTAACCACACAATTTACAGTTGTCTTTTATTCACAAGCTCAAACCAAGCTGCACATCTACTTGGTGAAACGGGAAAGGAAGTCCCAAGCCCTTGTGTGGTAAGCGGTTAATAGCAAGCATGTGACAGCTTTATCATATCGTGCCTCAGACCACACCAAGGTGACACATCTCTGATTCCCACACACGATGAGGTGAGTCACTCCTTCATGTGGGGCCTACTGTATTAACAACCCCCAACATGAGTTTTAACTGTTTCAGTTCTGAAGGATGAAAGTGCTGGTAGCTGCCTCAGACTGAGATTGTTATCAGATGATCAGATGAGAAGGAGCTTGCTGTTCATTCAAAACAAGGCAGAGAACTCTAAGGCCTACTTCTTATTTGATCCAAGTACTCACAGCAGCTTGTTGTCTTATTGGAAATGGGAGAAAATGCAGTCTGTTCTACAGCATAGAAAGACATTTCAATAGTCCAGTCTTAAAGAGACGTAAGCATTGATGAGCTTTTCTGTATCTCTAAAATAGGAAGCTTGTAAGATTTTCCTGTTTCGAGGATGGAAGAAGACCATTGGGTTTTTTGTTTTTGTGCAAAAGACCCCAGGGAGACATCAGTGGTCTTGAATTAAACTAAGATCTTTAACCTCTGGTCTCAGAGTTTAAGAAAACAAATTCACATTTATGACACACAACCTTATGGGAGATCTTGCATGACTTTAACTCCAGAGAGATCAGAGTAAGCTTTGGGTGACTGCAGTGAGATGTTGCAGGAAAAAAACAAGCACATATCGACTAGTTGTTGTGCGATTAGGCAGGAAATACCCTATGAACAGAAACCCTCCCTTCCGTGGCAACAGTGATCAAATTTGCATGACCCTGCTGGTTCCTAGTTACAATTAGGATTCTATTCTTGACCTTGGGGAAGATCACTGCCAGAAGCTCAAGTGTCAATCTGAGCGTGTCACCTAGGAAACCTACCAGTTATTTTGAAACAGCTGGGCACATACACCTCATAAATACACAGTGTTCAAAATTTGTTGGCATAGCTTTTGGTAAGCTACACGGGGATAGGATCAACAAATATAGAAGCTCATAATTATTTTGGTTGGTTCATACTTTTCTGTCAGTGAGAAGAACTGTGAAGTCTTCACTAACTCGACCCACCAATGTGTTGCATTTACAGACACAATTATCTGCATTTGTTTTCTAAATTCATATTTTTTGTAACAAAAACAGTATGAGTGTGGGGTGAAACAAATAGTACAAATTGTTCAAATGTATGTTGAGCAACAGTGGCAAAGAGGAACCTGGGATTGTCCTTGGCAGGCTTGATGATGTCAGAAAAGTAAGATGACCTTGAGCAAGATAATGCTTTCTGTAGTTCAATGCCAGAAAATAGACTTGTAGCCTTGTGTTTCTCCAGGTGTGTTCTAGCCTATAGCACTGTGACTCTGTGTTTGAGTATATGTCCATTGTAATTGGGCACAAGTAAAATTATGATGGACTTACTGGAAGTGGGGGGAATCTGTCATAAGTTCTTTGTAGAATGATATTGTAATTGTGAGCAAGTAAGTGTAATGAGCCAGAGTCCATGGTGCTTGTAGGGGTGAGTGTATTCCCATGGTCTCAATCACCCTATATGTACAGACAAGGAACTGGGAGTTTTTTTGAAGAGTTATTCAGGCAGAGCATTCACCATGCAATGAGTTCAGAACTTGTATTTTAAATGCAATCAGGAAGTGATAAAATAGCTGGATTATGATACATTTTTCAGTTTTTTTTTTAGATCTAACCCATGTGAAAGATATACATTACTGTATCATTATGGATATGAGGAACTTTTTGTAGTCTTCAGCTAAATGCGTGAGTCGTTAAACGCACTGTGAAAACAATTTTTCAAAGTGTCATTTTCTTGGTCAGATGATATGGACGTTATCTCTCATAACAAAGTCTCTATCTGCTTATCTGTAATAATAAAATTCAAAAAACCTTCAAAGTTTATGCAGTTTATTTAAATTCTGTAACTCAAATGAAAGAAAAAGTTGGAGGGCTGCGGGTTGGATTACACACGCAAACAAAGGGCAGGGAGAGAATCTCCTCCAGGGTAGGAAACAGTATTTTGCTGTAAACAGTTTCTATTTTGCGCTTCATCTATGTGGTTCTTTGATCTAGCCAGTGTGTCAGTTTTACTATCAGCATGTCAGTATACAGTATATTTGATACTGGCTGCAGTGTGGACCCTGTTTTGAGTAAAAACGGGCATGGTGCACATAAAATATGTGATGTCATTGGGCCTCATTCACGAAACATGCATATAATCATATTTGTTTGTAAACTGTGTGTAAGAACTTTTCCACAAATGTTTCAGCATTCGTAATTTTTTTCTTGTCTGTATTTGTTCATGGCTGTTTCCTTATGCTAATCACACAACAGGATTGCGCATAAATCCCATATTGGTTTTTCATAGAAACATTTTTAAGAACAAAAGTAAAAATAATTTAAGAAAAGTTTTGTGAGTGAGGTCCATTGTTTCTGGTTATTTGCTATATGATAAGAAAGAATAAGATATCCTCCAGCTATACATCTTTGTATAGGAAAGGCTCATCCCTGGAAGAAATTCCAAAACTCTACTGCCATATCAGCTAGACAGCCAGCTGTTTAGAGAGGACAGCATGAAAGAGGTTTCCTCCCCTATGTTAACAGTTGGTTAGCTGTGAGTAAGGGGGGGGGTGCAGAGGACATTATTATTTTTGATACCTTTATTATGTCTGATTCTGGGAATTGTTCAGCTGAGCAGTTTAAGTTGTATTTAACTGCTTTCACACTTTGCTTGTCTGCATATGCCCCCCCCCCCCCAGGCCCGGGAATTGGCTAGGGTCAGGAACCTGGTCCGGGTCAGCTCCTTTGGGCTCAGTTCAACATTCCTGCTGATGATTCTGCCTGGCAACCAGCCCAGATCACACAACTGCAGCCCCCCTCTCCCCCCCCCCCTCCCCATCAAATCCGAAACATTCCTCTGCCATTTTTATATTTTCTCTTTATTGCTTTGGAAGTAGGCCAGCACAGAACATAAACACGTTACATGTGCTGCAGTTGAGGACAAAGCAGTGGGATTCTTTGTATTAGAGCAGGTCTCCAGGCAGCAGGGGGTGATTTGGTAGATCAGTAAGGATGTCTATTGTAATAAACTCCCTCCTCCATTTCATTCCATTTCACTGACATTTGTGGACGAGTCTAGGTTAGACATCACTATTTATGCAACTGTAGCATTTGCTGTGTTTCCTAGCCTTATCTATGCCATGTTGCAGGCATATTTTGGCCTCAGGGGGATTGGGTCATAACACAAAGATGACACTCTCTC